>NW_028270148.1:99405542-100045542 GCF_037043375.1 Chiloscyllium plagiosum
AATGCAGTTTTGGAAATCTGTGGCCGAACTGTGCAGCTTCCCCACTGGCAGCAGAGTTATTTCTATGCTGTTTACATGCATAGATTGTAGCTTGTCACTATTTCCTAGGACAACACATACCTTTACACGTCGGTTAATATTCAGAAATTGACAAGTTTTATCATAGAGCTGTTCCAGGTTTTCTCTGTCCCAATAAAAATCAGGGGTCATCAGGAGATCGGAACTCAAATTTATACGATGTCTGAAAGAGACAAATTTAGGAAAACATCAGGCAGATTACAGTGGATGAAATTCTGAACCCTAACATTAATATCCACAAAATATTTTGTTACTATTATCTATATAGACAAAGAGAATTTGCAGAGAAAAAATATAAGATATAATAATCTGTTCTGAAGAAGTGTCACTAGACCTGAAACATTAACTCGGCTTTCTCTACAAAAACGCTGCAAGACTCACTGAGCTTTTTCTAGGAATTTCTCTTTTCGTTTCTGCTTTCCAGCATCTGCAGTTCTTTGGGTTTTTTTTTAAAGATATAATAATAATTTCTTAACCTGAAAAAAAATACATAAACAATTCCACTATTTGTATTTGTATGTGTTTTGGTTTATAGATTATGGACAATTATCATACATTGTGTGCCCCATTTTGGATTTCCATCATACCTCAAATCTTTAACCTTGCCAGACTTCTGAAAAAGTTCCTTATGATAAAGACTGATTTATTGTTATCTCTGCAGGACGCTTGGAAGATTTCATACCTAATCTAATGATTTCTCTCATCAGTTTACTTCCCTTCAATGCTGGTTTGAATGTATGGATCTTAATAGTAACTACTAAGAAACAACACAGAGATAAGCTTGGCACCCATTGAAATATGGCCAAGATATATTTTGAGGAGGAAAGTGAGGAACATGGTGATGGCACAGTCAGCAAAGTGGGATAATTAAAATCAAGGATGGTGCAATAACATGGCTACCAAATGTGGATAAATCAGGTTATGATATTAGTAATAGAACATTAGTATCAACTTCATGATCTTCGCGTCCCTTTTGCATTACTTAGAAACAAATAACAAGAGATTAAGCTCCTATCTGTTTATTGGTAGATTTTCTGAAGTGAACGAAGTTATTTTTACCTCAAGGCAAACAGTTCACCAATTTTCTTCATGACTTCAGAACGTGTAAGTTTCACTTGTTTTCCTGATTTTAGCATCTGAATAAAAAGACAAAATGCCATGAAGCTAAGAGAGCTTTTGATGGTATGAATCTGACCATAAGAATTGATAAAGTTTACAAATACTATAAGTTTCAGTAAAAATATCACAGTTTAACATGCTAACTTGACATGTTGGGTGAAATTGGGCTATATTTAACTGTAGCTGGATTTATTTAATGGTACTCAGATTTCTTTTAAATTGACAAGAAGTTACATTTACATCTAAAGTACAGAATTACATCACACAAAACTCAAGAAATTTGGGGCTGTCTCTTATGCCATTGCTGTTTCTTTTATAATAATCCTCAATAATTTGATCTATCTTACATGTAGCACAGGAAATGAGGTAGAGATAAACTTATAATTAAATGAGGGGATTGGGTTGTTTCTCATTATTAGGAAAACAAATTAAGGTGGACCTATATACTTGTCCAAATTTTCACAAAGAAAGGTGATTTGCTCTGTGTAATACATAAATTATTTCTAAATATTGCATTTAGTAGATTTAAATGGTGAGTGGAATTCTACTTCATCCTGATACCGTATGATGCAAGGGTGCCTTGCTCATCCCATACATCAAAATGTTCCCATTTTCCCCACACACATAAATGCATAGTGAAGTTGGAATGGGTTTCTTGCCCAATCCTGGAGGTTGTGTTTCTCTTTCCACTTAGTTTTTCTTTTTCTGAACCATCCTCTCACCTTCTTTACTTTCTCCTTCCTTGCCCTGCATCATAGGGTTGCCAATTCCTGGTCACTCACATTCCCAAACATCTGAACTGCAACTGCAGCTTCCTGTCTTTGCTGAACTGATTCACGGTATTCCCCGCTGCCCTGACAGAGTCATTTTAATCTCTTCCATTGTGCAAATTACTTTTTTTTAGTTCTTTCATGAAATGCAAGCATCACTGATGAGGTCGACATCAGTTGCTCATCCCTAGTTATCCTTGAGAAGTGATAACAAACTTCTTGAACTGCTACAATCCAGCTGGTGTAGCTATGCCTACAGTGCTGTTTTACTTTACCCTTATCAGTTGTTTATACATGAAGATCAATCCGAACACTCCAAAATCTTTGTTATGGAGACTGACAAACTTGGGAATGACCAAGAATTGAACCTGCCCCCTCCATGTATTAAATGACAATGCACTTGTTCACTGAATTTCAGAGGAAGCTGTGAAATACTTTGAAGGTGAGGGATAAAATAATAAGACTGGAGTCATATTTAATAAATTCCAGCTAATGCCAGCAAATCAAGGTGGAAATCATGGCAGCTATCGGGCTTTCGCATGTGTTTCATTTATATTTCAATTATACCCAAATTTATTTCAATTTCAAGATCTATTTAAAATATGCTTGACAATCTGATGCAGGAAAATGCTACATTGCTCACCTCAGGAATGAATTGAATGGACTCAACAAAGTTATCCAATGACACCTCCCAGATGGCAAGTTTTACTGCAACCAAGATTAGAAACTTTTAAAATCATCAAAGATTTTAGCAACTTGCATAAAATTTGAGCCAAAAAAATGAAAAGCTACATTGTGCATAGATTTCCTACATAATAGCTGATGCTAAATTGGATTTTATATCATTTTGTAACATCAACATTAGATCACATCATTAACAATGCATCTGTGTACTCTTAAAGCTTTAAGATTGCAAAAGGACAGTAAGTGAAACCAAATTCAAAAAATATGTTGACTTATGGGTTAGTCCCAGAAAATAGCAATGAAGTTGCAAAACTATCTTTAAAATTTCAGAGACAGGAACCTATACTCCCCCTGCCATTAACTCAGCTTGATCTTAAGTAAGTCCAACTTCCTGCTTACTACAAGTGACATTGTCACCAAATCACACAGTTAATAGCAAAAAAGGTGGTTTATGTAGCTGAGTATAAAGGGTTAGGGTATGTATACAGCACTTCTGTAAGTATCAATCACTTCTGTCTGCATCATATAAAGAATGTATCACTTTAGTGTTTTTTTTAAGTTATGGACTGAAATGAGGAAAGAATGGTTTTAAAAACCAAGGATTTCAAGGATATTGACATAGTTTTGAAAACATGTAATCTGATCCTCATTGTAAATACCATGTACACAACTGTTGGTCTCAGCAGTCGTGGGACAATATGTATTGGATCTGAAGAATTGTGTACAAATGGAGCATTGTTTGGCAACAAGTAGTAGATTATTTTGTGATTAATGGTCAGTTACCAATGATAAATATCTTTGTCTGTGATTGATTGTCAGGTACTTGAACAGTCTGGGGCTGTGGACAAGATATAGCAAAGCCATCAGGTCTCCAATTGTGCAGGAACGTTTTTGGTTCTCTGCAACAAGCCTCTTTAACCATGAAGAAAACCCATTTACCTTTCCTTCAGCAGTCGCTCTAAGTTGCATCTTTTAGTCACTAAATCAGAGAACTTTAATCAGTGAACCAGCCATCCTATACCTCTTGCAAACCAGTGGAGGTATCTGAAAAGTCAAGTCCAAGAAGCAACCTTCTGCTCAGCCCAAGAACCAATTCAACAGGTCTGGTGAACAAAGACTACTTAAATGCTTTTCCAGTTTTCCCTCCACCCATAATATTCCTGTTTGTTTTTGCCCTTGTCTAAAGTGTTTAAAGTGAAGTTTTTAAGGGGATTAGAGTTTTAATCAGTAAAGTTTTATGCTGACGGTTCATAACTATTTACCTATAGCTAGAATCTAGTTACATGTAATAGTAATTCTTGTTAGTACAGAAACCTGATCCATGTTTTCTGTCAACCTGGACCTAGAAGATAGGTAAATTAGTGAATTCTGCATGAATTTAAAACAAACTTTAACTTTTGTGATAACTGAGTGTGTATCAGTAACTGATTTCCAGCATACTACCGTAGTTGCAACAATAAAGAAAGTATACAAAAACACATATATAATGTAATTTTAATAAGCAGAATAATTTTGGGGAAAGAATACAAGACATTACACCTAAAGATGATCACTAATACAGATGGCTCAATGCTATATCAATTTAAAAATTGGTTGAATATGGTATATTCAGGAATATTAGAGTGATGCATTGAAACTGATTATGCACAATAATCGTGAGGATATAACGAGAAAAATGTGTAGGATCAGAAGTTCATCCACCTCTTTGTGTCTCACCTGACAGGGAAAGTGCATTTGAAAATGCAAACTTCTCCAAAATAGATTCATCTAGTTCCAGATCAGAGTTCAACAATATCTGTCCTTTATGCAGCTTTGAATGCCCTCTGTGGAAAACGAGTATATGATAAAGATGATATTTGACTCTTGCTTATTTTGAAAATTCTAACAATATCATATCACTTGCTCAAATTGATCTTCTCAACACATCACTTTAGAACCATAAATTGACTGGAATACTAAGTACACAAAATGAATCATTCTTACATTGTCCCTCCATTAAAATACGTATTTGATATAGAATAGGTTCTGGAACTGCTGAATAATCATATAAATTCTCCTTTGATATAGAACATAGAACATTACAGCGCAGTACAGGCCCTTCGGCCCTCGATGTTGTGCCGCCCTGTCATACTAATCTGAAGCCCATCCCACTATGTATGTCCATATGTCTGTCCAATGATAACTTAAATGCACTTCTGTGGGGTGTAAACAGTCAAACTTCTCTAAGTGGGTTTTTCAGTTCTAAAGGAGACAGTAAGATGAGATAAACAGTCTTGAAAACTTTAATTTGCATTACTAACATTTGTTCTCAAATTCACGAGCAAATGACCAAAATAAAGCCTTAGTTTACATACACATGATGTAATATTTATTATCTATTTGGGAGATAATTGAGATGTGGACATTCAAGCAGTCACATGAATCACAACCAATACTGCTGCAGTGACCTCAGCTACTGAATGAAGAACAAATAGAAAATGTGCTGTCGAGACATTTCAAAAAAAGAGCCAATCTCTTTCCACATTATCTGGAGTTAGGAGATTAATCTCAGAATTGTCAAAAAAATAAACCAGATGACAACTTTGTGTGAACACTTTAGTTGGGAGCTCTTCATTATTGTTTTTTGTATCATACTGATCTTTAGATTATAAAATAGAAGCACTACATATCTCAACGCAACTAAGTATGCTTGCCGTATTTCAATATGAGATCCTGTTTTCAGGAAATTCTCTGTAGAACATCTTTATTTGGACAGAGGGAACACTTTCCTATGTTTTCCTTGATTTCACATATATATTTGCTTTACTTGGTTTATGTTTTGCTATTCAGCAGCAGATTTTCCAGTATTCCCTGAAGCAGGCCTGTTCAATTTTTTTTGTTTTAGTTTTTCTAAATAGAATTATTTTCTAAATATTTGTTCCTGCATTTTTAGAAAAAGAGCTATATGAATCTTTCTAAATAATCAAAATGGTCGAGCACAGAATTTAGAAAATCATTGTAGGAACTTGAATCTTTAATCAGAGTTTCCACTGTTTCTTAAATGGCGTGTGATGAGAGCGTATTATGCATTTTAAATCCAAATCATAAAATATAATAGTGGCAGATGCACATGGGTTAGTTCTGTGAAGGTAATTTTATAAGCAGATCAGAAAGTTATTTGAAACAGTGACCTAAGTGTACCCAATTCTAAGCATGTGATTGTAGTCAAATGCCTGGAAGAAGCTCTGTAGCATTAGATTTAACGTGTGTATTGCTGAGTTCACAACAGACCAAAAAGCCATTAGGTTAGTTTTGACCTTACAACAGAAGGTTCAAAGTCTCAGTTCAGAAGAACGAAGACTTCAGTTCAGAAACTAGAACAGCTTCTCCTCGGGAATTAAGATTTAAGTTCATGAGAACCAGATATCAGTACCCAGTAGGAGCAAATTATTGCACGTGCTGGAATCTGAACTGAAAACAAAAAATGCTGGAGATCACACTGGGTCAGGCAGCATCCATGGACTGAAAGCAAGCTAACATTAGAGTCTAGATGACTCTTCAACAGATACCTGGATGTTTTGTGGAGTTTCTGAGCCAGAAGAATTTGGATAAAAATCTTCAAGTTATTATAACTGAAAATTTAGGCCACTGGAATTGTCAAAGGTGTATGCCAAAGGACTCAAAGTCACAATCCAAATAGAAGAAACTGGGGGGGGGGGGGGGGGGGGTGGAGTGGAAGCTGCTGTTTGTATTAAGATCTTTCGAACTGTCTTATATATATGGCTTTCATGACCTTGTTTTGTGGTTAAAGAACATCAGCAACTTTGTGTGAATACATTTCAGTGACTCACCATCACATTAGCCAAATGAAAAAACTTAAAGAATTATTGTAATATAAAATTGAAAGAAGAATTGGAAGGATGAACTGGGTTAAAATTGAAATGAAACAGTTTCTGTACAAAGTGACTAACTGAGACTTAGAAAAATGTTTCATTCTAACCTGTCGACTAGAAGGTCGCTTACTTACTTGGGATCAGGCTAGTTTGCTAATGTGAAAAAAATTAAACTTCTTCATTTTCTCTAGGTGCCCCATAGGGATCTTTTCAAATTAAGAATATTTCAAGCCATTTGGACTGCAAATCTATCAGTAAAACAAAAATCTAAATTCAAGGATAGTGACAAAGGAAGTACAAAAAGCAGCAAACCATGTTCCTTGATCTAAGGTGGAAATGGCATCCTGCTGCTCTAGTAGAACAGTCTGCAGTTTAATTTTGACCCAAGGGAATGAAAGATTGCTCATGGATGGCTATGCCATCTGTATCACTGACTTAATTTGTGCCACCCTGTGGTGCGAAAACCTTGCCCAGTAAATTCAATAAAAAAAAACTGTATTGCTTCAGAAAGGATTTAACTGTTTGTATTACTAGGCTTAGTCACAGTAATACACTGCAAAGAAATATTTTAAGCTAATATCTTTAACAGTCACACATAGGTATACATAACCTTTAAGATATCCAGGCTACATTCAAAAATGCTGTTTAAAACAGGATTTCAAAACAACTCAGATACAGTTTGTTCACAGACCTTGAGCTGTGTTCCACAAAATATTTGGTGCAAGGAGTCATGCATATTATACAACTCTGGGAATGTCTAGCATCTAAACATCATCATGTGACTTTCCATTTCTATGTATCTCGGAAATAGAGTTAGATATTTACACATTTTCACTAAAATTGAAACAAGCTGGATTTTCTGATGGGCCTTAGGACCCCAATGTCAGGACCAAATGGGAATTTGGATCTTTCGCACACGCCAGTAGTGAAAGCTGCATCACAATCTTCTTGAAGGCAGCCACTTAATCTGCCATTGCCATCATTGATGTCCTACTAAAAATGCCGCTGATTCAAGCAGAGACCAGATAGCTCAAGAACTCCAGCAGCCCTACCGAGAGAGGTAGACATTGCCAAACAGGTTGGCTGCATACATAGGTATGAGGCATTAGAAATGGAATGGAAACCCATCTGGGTAGATTTTTGGGACCTTGTGTATGGCCTTTTCTGCTGGTGGTCCCATTTATGGAGCATGGAACCTCCAGCTTCAATGCCTCTCAACCTGCTGAACAGAAGCCATCTCCAATGATGGTGAGGTTGTAAACATTGCCCCTAGTTGCAGCCTTAACTATATTAATTGGCTGTCTGCCTTCATAGAAAGGTCCCAGTGAGGCAAATGTGATGAAAGTTGCCCAATGCAGTTCCTTCTGTTTTCCTAGTCCCTCACCTCCAAACTTGACACTATGGAGCCAAGGAAAATTTAACTCAAGAATTTTACACACTGAAATGCTGCACACAGATGAAGAGTCGGTGAATTAATGGATTTGAAGTATGACCATTCATTCAGTGATAATGCTGAGTCTTTAATTGCTACCAATGATGATGACTCCAAAGGAATGCTGAACATGCTCAAATGGCAGGACAAATATTTTCATTTTGACATTCAGAATTTCAGTTTAAACAATTTCAGAACATTGCTACATATAAACGGATATCAAACTGTTTATGCGAGATTTTACAAACTCCAACAGATAGACGGTCTGTGTGTGCATACAGGAGAACTTCCATTATCCGAACGTGATGGGTGGGCACTATTTTGTTCGGCTAATCAATTATTCAGTTAATCGATTAAATGCCTTTCCTCTGGGGCTCGGAGTTTTTAAAGTCTGCTCCTTGTTCAGGAGATGGCAGCAACACACAATGCATGAGCCCCCGCCCCCAAGCCCATGCAACACTGCTCTTCCGACCCGTCCAACGCCACCATCTCCTCTCCGAGTCAGCCGAACTGGACACGAGCAACAAGACTGTTGCTGCTGCTGCCTTTGTGGGGTAAGCCTCCAAATAGCACACACGCAGACACAGACACACATACAACTTTTTACTGCACCTTTTTGACAGGTTCCACCTTTGCCCTCTACAGGACAATGTTGGAGAGGTTATCTGGGGAAGTGGGGAAAAAGAGGTGTGTTTAGGATACACCCCTCTGTAAAACTCCAGGGAAAGTGTGGGAGGAGAGAGAGCGGGTGGGCAGTCAGTCATTTGGAGATGCTGCCTATTTAATCACCGTAAACAAAAGACACGATCAATGCTGGAAACACGTCTTTGATGTAATGTTCCTATCGGGACCTCGAGATCTCCTTTGGATAGTCCAATTTTCGGATAATTGAGGTTCTTCTGTATACACACACACATAATATATACAGTGTTGCTAACAAGTACGGTAACTTCTTGTCATGGACCACATCATTTGCAATGCCAGCAATTTGATGATTCAGAAGACTGTGAAACTTGAATGGAGTTTCCTCATCTTGCCAAAGCCCACTACCCAGTGGCAGTATTTGCATATGACAATTTACCTTTGTAAAATTGATGCTGAAATTAATTTTTTCCAAGGCCAAGTTTCGAGTGGGTGACTGGACTACCATCCCAATGTCATCTCTGTCTGAGAAATATATTTCATTGCAGGCTTGTCGACATGTTTCCAGTGGTGATTGGCACTCTGCCTGTCTGGAGGGCAGGATTTTCCAGATGTTCAGCACCCAATTAGAATGAACACACATATTAAGGAGGAGCGTCTTTGTGCAAATCTGGGCTGCTACTTGGAAGGTACTTAGGGAAAAATATTTTGGCAAAAGCTTGCAAGTTGCTGCTTGTGGAAAAGTTGAGGACATGGTTTCCCTTGGGTAGCAGGAAGATGCTGCAAATGCCGCAGTAAGACAGCAGACAATATCATGTCAAAGAACAATGGCTCAATGCCACAAGTAGACAATGCTGAATGAACTATTCCTATTGCATTTTCTCTGCTTTAGTAATTGCCGTAGCACTTCCTTCCTTTACTCCATTTGCTTCTCTACTGTATTAATTTTATTCTAATCACACAGAATTATTGCCTTGTCCCTTGCAGAGTATTTGTTAACTATCTTTACATTTCATTCTAGAACCACTTTCTTATATATCACTCATCAGCCTGCTCACATCTTGCATCCCCTCTCTATCTCTCTCTTATCGGATGATGGTCTCTGATGTATTCTAATAACATTTCCAACACACCGTGGTAACACATCGCCACTGAGAATATGACATTCAGAAACTGGGGCGGATTAGAGCAGAGGAAGGACCTACCTTTCTAAAAGAAATATAGGCTAACACCCAGTTGTAGAAACAAACAAGGGAAATAACTGCACTAGGCAGATCAATGACTACTGGATATGGCAAAGTCAGAGACAACTTTCAGTGGGATGTTTGCTTATTTTATATACTTTTTCTCTATCCTTAAGCAATTATAGCACTCCATTATTACCTAGAATTTCCATGCAGTGTTGACCTTTGTTCCTCTTCTCTTCTTCTAGATTCTAAATGCCTGGACTCTGCAGAAGAGAGTGGAAGTAGGACAGCACTCCTGAGAAACACCAGCACTCACTCCATTCCTCCAAAGCACAATTATAGATATCAGCACCTTATGAGATAGGTCCCAAAATACAGCTGTCTTACTGGAATATCCAGCATTTCCACATTTGCTGAAGGGAAACATTTTGGGATCCTATTAGATTTAAATACTTCCTTTTCCTGGCCCCATCTGTGGAGAGAGAAAAACAGAGATAATGTTTCACGTCTGCTTTGACGTAAGGTCACAAAACGTGAAATGTTAAATTTTGTTTCTCTCTCCTCAGATGTTGCCTAACCGGTTAAGCATTTCCAGCATTTTCTGTTTGTATTTAAAATAATACAGCTCTTACTCTGCAATCCGGTAATTAACTTCCTCATTTTCCCAATGAACCAAAGCGATTTCATAAGGCTGGATCTCATGTGGCTCCAAGATTTGCATTACACGTTTCACCTGAAGGTAGAGAATTTGGAGACTGTTTTAAATAACAGACTAGAAATATAATTCATGTTTACTTTCTTAAAGAATTTTCATAAAACATAATTTGCAAAATATTAGAAACCAAATGAAATACAAATTCCATTATCTCAACCTCGAAGATTCAACATTTTCTTAATAAGCATAACTTTAATGCTGACACTAACTCAATAATTTATTGTCCCCATTAAAATTACTCAATCAGCAAGTCAAGGTCTATTTACAGTTATTACATAAGAAATATACTGCACCAACTTTTTGTCACTGAATTAATAAATTAATTTATCACTATTTCTTTGTTCTTTTCTGGTACATAGGAGAGGGACAGTTTTAACATTGCAATGTGTTTTGGAAATATTTAGCTAAATTTTTAATACGATTGTATCTACTTGAAAATGGGCAGTTATTCCCACAATTAGAACTGTAAGATGTTGCAGTAGAAAGAAAATCTCAGAGAATGAGGCCACTACTCGCCAGAACAAGGAATGTGTGCCATCAGTAGAAAAGCAAAGCAGTCCAATAAATGGACATGATGAATGTTTCATGCCAGAGTTAGAAGTAGGAATTGGGGTAAACATGCAGTTAAAAGCAGCATAAGTAAACAATACCCTAGATACATGCAGTGTGATTCAACTTACTGCTTTATCTTCCACATTCCAAAAGACAACAGAGCCCTCCCTGTGTGTGCAAGAAATAAAGATTGTTAGTATTGGAGAAGGTCATGGAGAGGACCATCTGTTATATTTTAACAGCCAGATAATACATTGGATAGAAAATAGTTTCACAGCCTTAGAAACCCCATGACTGAATCACACATATAAGATGCAAAAAAACAATTAATTTTCCTCAAACCATTAACAAATACTACAATTGATAGGTTTACTACCAAATGAAAACATTTGGTGTAATAAGTTACATTAGTGAATTATAATCACAGAATTGTTATTGGGCAGAAGGCAACCATTCAGCCCATCATGTCTGCACTGATTTTGTATCATTTTCCTGCCAGTACCACATAACCATCATGTTATTTCTATTCAAACAATCAACTAATTGAACCTGCTTCCACCACACCCCCAGGCAGTGCATTTCAGGCCTAAACTCACTCTGTGTAAACAGTTTTTTCTCAAATCATATTTAATTCATTTACAAATCATTTCAAATCAGTGCCCTATTGTTCTTGATCCATGGGCTGGAATGGTTTCTTCCCATCCGCTCTGTGCAGATCCCTCATTATTTCAATATTTCCACTAAGTCTCTTTTTAGACTTTTCCTCTCCAAGGAGAACAGTCTTCATTTTCCAATCTATCTTCATAATTGCAGATTCTCATCCCTGGGACCATTCCCATGAACATTTCTCTCTAACGTGTTCATATTTTCCTTAAAATGTAGCATCCAGAACTGTACACAATACTCTAGTTGGGTTTAACTAGAATCTTATATAAGTTCAACATAGCCACCCCTCTCTTGTATTCTATACCCGTATTGAGAAAGCAGAATACACTATTTGCTTTGTTAACCCCTTTGTCCACTTGTCCTACCACCTGTACTGAATTATGTAAATAGACAACCAGGTTTTTCTCCTCCTGAATACCCTTTAGAGTAGCATTTTGTTTTAAAGTTATGTTTAATCTGAACACTGTTACCAGTGGAGCAACAAGTATACATATTCAGGAATACAGTGTTGACATTACCAGGCCTGTCAATGCATGTAGTGATTTTATCAGGCACAGGATGAGGTGGTGAAACAGTCAGGGGCCAAAAGGGAGGAGGAAGGGAGCGATCAGAAGAGCATAGGAGGGCTGGTGAACAGGACTGTCATAGCCAGTTGATATCTGTGCATGCATGGAAGTTATGGTGTCATTTTTGGTAATTGCTCCTTATTTTATACCATCTTGCCATTTTATTTCTAACAAAATGGACTACCTCATGCTTCTCTGCAATCAACGTATCCCCCATCCCCACCAATTTGTCAATACCCATCTGAAATTCTATGCTGTCCTCCTTATAGCTTATAATGCTTCCAAGTTTTAAATTGTTTACAAACTTTAAATTGTCTCTTGCATTTCAAGATCTAGATCATTAAATAAATCCAGAAAAGCAGGGATTCCAATACCGACCCTGAGGGAACTCAACTATAAACCTTCTTCCGGCTTGAAAAATATCTATTAACCATAGTGTTTCCTTTCACTCAGCCAAACATACATTCACATTGCTACTGTCCCTTTTATTCTATGAGCCATAACTTTTCTCACAAGTCTGTTGCATGGCACTGTATTGAATGTCTTTTGAGAAAACATTAACAGCATTACTCTCATCAACCCTCTCTGTTACCTCTATAAAGTATTCCAGCAAGTTAATTAATAATGATTCTTCTGCATGAAACTATGCTCACCATCACTAATGAACCCATATTTGTCCATGTAATTATTAATTCTATCCCAAATTATTGTTTCCATAAGAACTAGAAACAGGAGTAGGCCATTCAGCCTCTTGAGCTTGCTCCGCCATGTAATACAATTATGAGCGATCTCATCTTGGCTTCAACTCTACTTTCCTGCTCACTCTTCATAACCTTTCACCCATTATTAATTAAAAACCTCTCTCCTCCTTAATATCCCAACATCCACTGCATTCTGGGGTAGTGAATTCCACAGATTCACAACCCTTCAAGAGAAGTAATTTCTCATTTGTTTTAAATCTGCTACTCCTTATCCTAAAACTTCTAGATTCCCCCATGAGAAACGTCCTCTGTATATCTACTTTCTCAATCCCCTTTAGCATGTATTCCTTAATCAGATCTCTTCATTCTTGTAAACTTCAGAGAGTATAAACTGCTCATTCTCACTTTATAAGACAAAACCCCTAATCTCTGGAGTCAATCTTGAGAACCTCCCCTGACCTGCCTCCAATGCAACTACATCCATCCTCAAGTAAGAGGAACAAATTGGAAGCGATACTCCAGTCGCAGTCTCATCAATGCTTTGTACAGTTACAGTAAGCACTTCCTCACCTTTATACTCCATTCCTTTAGCCATAAATGCTAAAATTCCATTTGCTTTCCTTACTATCTGCGTACTAGTTTTCTGCGATTCATACACGAGGTCACCCAGATCTCTGTGCACAGAAGCACCATGAAATTTCATTAGATATTATGTTATCTTTCTACTACACTGACCAAAATAGATAATCTCACACTTGCGCATGTTAAACTTGACCTACCAAATTGTGGCCTTTTCACTGAACCAATCTATATCCATTTGTAAATTTCTTGTTTATTTATTACAGTTTACTTTCCCACCTATTTTCATGTCATCTACAAACCTGGCTATAGTATTTTCTATTCCTGTATCCACGTCATAAACGTAGATTGCAAATAGTTGGACCAGAGGTTCCAACCCCACGGCAGCCAACGAGCTACATCCTGACAACTAGAAAAAGACCCATTTAGTTCGACTCTCTACTTTCTGTTGATTGGCTAATCCTCTATCCAAACTAATAAAATACCCCAACCACGTGATCTTACCTTGTGCATTAACCTTTTGTAGGGCATCTTATCAAAAGCCTCCTGGAAGTACAGATGAACTACATCTACAGGAGCCCCAAATCCTTCTTGATTGTTACATCTTCGAAGAACTATAGCAAATTAGCTAAAAAATATTTACCCTTTATAAAACCATGCCAACTCTGATGGATTATGTTTTGACATTTCAAATGCCCTGTCATTACTTCCTTAATAATAGATACTAACAATTTCTCAATGACACACCATGAAGCTACATCATCTGCATTTGGAAAACAATCCCACAATTTGAAAATTTCAACTGACTCCCATATTCACAGGTGTTTTTGGCTAGTTCTGACTTTCCAGAATTTGAAGAAGTGCTCCCGATTTCACTTCTGAATGATCTTTTAACAATTTTATTATGGTCTGGAGTTCTGCATTTCTCCTCCAGATTTAATAGTTTCTTGATATCTATTCAATCATATTCTTTAATCATTTGGAATACCAGGGCCAAGCACAAAAGTGATATTACACAAACACAAGTTCATTGGTTGGTGATAGCTACTATATTGACTAACTAGAATCCTAGATTCCATACAGTGTGGAAAGAGGCCATTCGGCCCAACAAGTCCACAATGACTCTCCGAAGAGCATCCCACCCTATTCTTGCAACCCGACACCTCCCATGGCTAATCCAACTAGCCCACACATTCCTGGATACTATGAGCAATTAGCATGTCAAATCCACTAACTTGCATATCTTTGGACTACAGGAGGAAACCAGAGCACCTGAAGGAAACTCATGCAGACATGGGGAGAACGTGCAAACTGCACACAGACAGTTACCGGAAGGTGGAATTAAACCCGGGTCTCTGGCACTGTGTGGCAGCAGTGCTAGGCACTGAGCCACTGTGCCGAGGACCACTGGAGATAGTTCATCCACTCAGCAGTTCTGGCTGAAGACTGTTGCAATTAGGACCAATTAGGGTACTTTAGGACCCAACCAGATCAATCAGTAGTGCTGCTGCCGAGCCACTGTTTGTGGTGGACATTGAAATCCCCTACCCAGATTACATATTATATTCTTGCCACCCTCAATGGTTCCTCCAAGTGTTGTTCAACAGTGAGGAGTTCTGATTCATCAGTCAAGGAAGGTGATCAGCAGGAGGTTTCTGTACCCACGTTTAACCTGATACCACGAGATTTCACAGGGTTCAGGATCAATGCTGAGGACTCTCAGGGTTACATACCACTGCATTCTGCAGTGCTATCACCTCTGTTGGGTCGGCCCTGAAGGTGCGAAAACATATCCAGGGATGATGGTGGTGTCTGGGACGTTGTGAGGCATGATTCCATGAAGCTAACTATGTCAGGCTTTTGTTAGACTAGTCTGTGAGACGGCTCTCCCAATTTTGGTAGACGCCCCCAGATGGGTTAGGTTTAGGAGGACTTTAAAGCTTGACAAGGCTGTTTTTGCTGTTGTTGTTTCTGCCTGGGTCAATGGCAGGTGGTCTGAATGGCTTCATTTCTTTGTTGAAACTTCATAGCAATTGACACAACTGGGTGGCTCGTTAGACCATTTCAGAGAGCAGCTAAGAGTCAACTACATTGCTATAGCTCTGGAGTCACAGATAATCCACAACACGTGAGGATGGCACATATCCTTCCTGAAGGACATTAGCAAACCAGACGGGCTCAAAGGAATTTAAGTCATGTTTACACTAGCTGTCCTCATAAGTCACATTTTTTTGATCCAGTCATACAGCCAATATTTCTTCCCCTCCCAAACCTCCCCGCAACACACACAATCTTGTAATTAGCACCTGTGATCACGTTGTGCCTCTTCTTTCCCACAACCATTTCTACTTCCTTTGTATCTTGTTCTATGGTACTTTTCATCTCCAAATTTCCTCAATATTTCCTGACCCACCCTTCTGTTCTCCTTTCAATGGTATAGTGCACATGTCTTCACCAACATTCAGTTCCATAATCACTGGACACATAACATTAACTCTTTTTCTCTCTTCAGAGATGCCACCTAACGAGTTGAGTTTCTTCAGCACTTTGTTTCTTTTATTACCTTTGTTGAGGTTTGGAACACAAACTAAATGCAGCATACAATATTAGTTGAAGCCTGATTAAATTTGAACAACTGTAGAATTACTTCCATACTTTTGAATTTTAAATCACTTGAGATACAATCAACATCCCATTAACTTTTACAATTGCTTTTTATACTTCGGTGATGTGCTTACAAGAGCACAGAAATCCCCTCAGTTTCATAGCTCTAGTCTCTATTCATTAAGAAAATATGCTGATTTGTCTTACTCAGATCCAAAGTAGATTACCTCATATTTCCTTATATTAAATTGTGATATTGTAATTTTTAAAAAACTCACGCAGTTCCTTTCTAACTTGCTCATAGCATCCATCCAACCATCTGTGTTATGAAGGAGGAAATCATGTGTCCTAACTGAATGTTATCTGCAATGTCTGACCCAAAAGCACAGCATGTTTTCATGTTTTATTATTCAAAATGATGCATATTCCAATCAGTGTTGCAGCTAGGCTCTTGGGATATAATAGTGTGTAATTCCTATGTAAAACTGGAATGCAAAGATGTACCAAGTTCCAGCACACGCAGCAAAAAGGTAGTTCAATCTAAATTAAAATTTAAAGGCTTAAAAGAGAGTAACAATACATTTATACATATGTCCCCTCCAAAGCCTAAGCGGGCAAGGAGTAGGCAATACACACATCGGTTTGAATAAATAAAGACCCACAGCAAGGCGACCTTTGCGTGGAGCCACAGAAAATGGGGGAGATACTAAATAAATATTTTGCATCAGTATTTACTGTGGAAAGGATATGGAAAATATAGACTGTAGGGAAATAGAAGGTGACATCTTGCAAAATGTCTAGATTATAGAGGAGGAAGTGCTGGATGTCTTGAAACGGTTAAAAGTGGATAAATCCCCAGGACCTGGTCAGGTGTACCCGAGAACTCTGTGGGAAGCTAGAGAAGTGACTGCTGCGCCTCTTGCTGAGATATTTGTATCATCGATAGTCACAGGTAAGGTGCCGGAAGACTGGAGGTTGGCAAATGTGGTGCCACTGTTTAAGAAGGCCGGTAAAGACAAGCCAGGAAACTACAGACCGGTGAGCCTGACCTCGGTGGTGGGCAAGTTGTTGAAGGGAATCCTGAGGGACAGGATGTACATGTATTTGGAAAGACAAGGACTGATTCGGGATAGTCAACATGGCTTTGTACGTGGGAAATCATGTCTCACAAACTTGATTGAGTTTTTTGAAGAAGTAACAAAGATAATTGATGAGGGCAGAGCAGTAGATGTGATCCATATGGACTTCAGTAAGGCATTCGACAAGGTTCCCCATGGGAGACTGATTAGTAAGGTTAGCTCTCATGGAATACAGGGAGAACTAGCCATTTGGATACAGAACTGGCTCAAAGGTAGAATACAGAGGGTGGTGGTGGAGGGTTGTTTTTCAGACTGGAGGCCTGTGACCAGTGGAGTGCCATAAGGATTGGTGCTGGGCCCTCTACTTTTTGTCATTTACATAAATGATTTGGATGCGAACATAAGAGGTACAGTTAGTAAGTTTGCAGATGACACCAAAATTGGAGGTGTAGTGGACAGCGAAGAGGGTTACCTCAGATTACAACAGGATCTGGACCAGATGGGCCAATGGGCTGAGAAGTGGCAGATGGAGTTTAATTCAGATAAATGCAGGGTGCTGCATTTTGGGAAAGCAAATCTTAGCAGGACTTATACACTTAATGGTAAGGTCCTAGAGAGTGTTGCTGAACAAAGAGGCCTTGGAGTGCAGGTTCATAGCTCCTTGAAAGTGAAGTCACAGGTAGATAGGATAGTGAAGGCAGCGTTTGGTATACTTTCCTTTATTGGTCAGAGTATTGAGTACAGGACATTGGTTAGGCCACTGCTGGAATATTGCATGCAATTCTGGTCTCCTTCCTATCAGAAAGATGTTGTGAAACTTGAAAGGATTCAGAAAAGATTTACAAGGATGTTGCCAGGGTTGGAGAATTTGAGCTACAGGGAGAGGCTGAACAGACTGGGGCTGTTTTCCCTGGAGCGTCGGAGGCTGAGGGGTGACCTTATAGAGGTTTACAAAATTATGAGGGGCATGGATAGGATAAATAGACAAAGTCTTTTCCCTGGGGTCGGGGAGTCCAGAACTAGAGGGCATAGGTTTAGGGTGAGAGGGGAAAGATATAAAAGAGACCTAAGGGGCAACATTTTCATGCAGAGGGTGATACGCGTATGGAATAAGCTGCCAAAGGATGTGGTGGAGGCTGGTACAATTGCAACATTTAAGAGGCATTTGGATGGGTATATGAATAGGAAGGGTTTGGAGGGATATGGTTCGGATGCTGGCAGGTGGGACTAGATTGGGTTGGGATATCTGCTCGGCATGGATGGATTGGACCGAAGGGTCTGTTTCCATGCTGTACATCTCTATGACTCTATAATTCAACTGGCAATCAACTCAGAGTGCCCATAATTAGGAGCAAGTCAGCAAAGACTAACTGCCAGTACAGATTAACCCCTATGGTTTAAGTTAAAACAGTGATTGATAAATGTATGGGCATACACCATTAAGCAGATGTCCCTGTGCATTATCAATGGACTTCTTTTAGAATTGCCTAAGCAACAAACAGAACAATGTTTTACTGGACCACTGAGGTTTCTCTCCAAAGCTGCATATATCAGGCAGATGCACTATTAGAAATGTTATTTAATACTTTTTGGAAGCATTTCCTTCAGCTATTTTTTTTCCAAAAAGCTGTCAGTGTAGTCTAGTGTCTTGTATAAACCAGAATTGTGAATGTTGAAGGAGATGTAGATATTGAGGGCATTTGATACATTAGTTTTAGAGGTGGTTCCTGGCATAGATCAGAACTTCTGCAAAGGACAGAAATCATACATTTTACTTAGCTATTGAAAATTTAGTTGCTCTGCACCATATCTGCTGTCGCATAAAAGAGAAACAGTTATGAATATATTCTGTTCATTAAGCATTAAAAAAAGCCAGAAACATAGTACTTTCTTTAAGAATTATCCTTTTTATTGAAGGCCCTAAAATGTGGAGGTTCAAAAAACCAAATGATCCATTCTCACTTGCAGTTATCAATTCTCCCGAGCCAGTCATAAAGACTTACAGCTCTGCAATGGCAGAAATCAAAGACTTCCTCATGAGCTCTCAACTAAAACAAATACAATCCTCCCTCCCAGAGCACCACTCTATTGCCAGAAGTTAGATATGTGATAAGGCTAATTAATAAAATAATTAATTGGAAATAAATAAAATGCCTATTATTGTTGGTGATTCTTACAGCAGACAGGACCTGCTTACCCAGGACACAACACCAAGATAGAAACAATCAGAAATACATAAACACCCTATTTCTGTACACTTTGCTTTCATAGGTTAATAGCTTGTCTTCAAATGCAACGTTCTGAGGCATCTGGAGTGGATCTCAATTTAGACAGTGAAATAAAAGTGGTCTAATTGAAAGGTGCATGACTGGGTTGGATTGTTAGTGTCTGAAGGAGAATTGAATCAGTCTCAGCCTCTACATTCAAGGATTACCATCATCATTGGAGAGATTGAAGATTGCAGGACTACCGTCAGTGGTGAAGGCAGTGCTGGTGCAGTCAGGCGATTTGTTGAGAATCAGATAGCATGTTATAGACGTCAGGAGCATTGATAACAACCTTATATCTATCACTTAATCTGAGGATCATTACTCACACGGATTGCCTTTGATACTTACTTGCTTATGTAATTGAACTAATGCCTGCTAAAGTCAAAGTTGTTTAAATTTAATGGGCCCTTTTATGGTGCAGTGGTAGTGTCTCTAGCCCGCTGACTGGCAGGCCCAATTTCAGGTCCTGCCTACTCCAGAGGTGTGTTAAAAAAATGGGTGGGATGCATATGCCCTGATCCACAAGGTGGGTAAAGTTAAAATTTGGAATTTATAAGTGCAACATATGAAAACACGAATGTGAAATTTAGCCAGTGATTAAGATAAGATCTGTTTTAAGATCCAAATTGTTCCACGAGCCCTGATGTCTTAAATCCAACAAGGAGTCACCATTTTCCTCAATAGCACTTTAAATAAATTCCAATGATCAAACAATTGAACATTTATGATGAGAGAATATTGTTATCCAAGTTTCAGAATGTTTCACTGTTACAGAGCAGTAACAATATGCTAGAAAATAAATGATATCAGAACTGAAAGGATATATCTGTCTGGAAAAACTTAAAAGACTGGGACTCTTTCCTCTGAAATGAGAAAGCTGCAGGGTGACTGTTAGAAGTTTTTAAGATTATGAAATGATTTGATAGGTTTATATTGGAAGTAGAAGAAAGTGAGAACTGCAGATGCTTGAGATCAGAGTTGAAAGTTGGAAAAGCACAGAAGGTCAGGCAGCATCTAAGGAGCAGGAGAATCGACATTTTGGGCATAAGCCCTTCATCAGGAATCTGTAAGGTGGTTACAAGTTTGGTTAAAACCAGAATTAGGGGTGATTTAGTACAAGATAATCTTTAATAAATTCAATAGGGAATTCAGGAGAAACTTCATTACTCAGAAAGACTGTTGAGGATGTGGATCTATCCACCACAGCACTGGTTGAGGTGGCTGGCAAAGATACAGTTAAGGGATAGAACAATAAGTGCATGTGGGAGAAGAGAAGGATTAGCGATAGGGCTAGAAGAAGGGTAGTAGGATGTTCACAGACATGTTGTCCGTAATGATCTAATTCTGTGTTGTAAAAATGTAACATAATACAAATTAAAAACCGAATGACAATTAAGTGTATTTATTTAGGTTTAACCTCTTTCTATTCTCACCTAGAGAGTGTTTAAAATTAGTATATGCTAAAACCTGTGTCCCTTTAAAGTTATTGTTATCGCAAAGTTGGAGTTTAACAGAATAGTGGAAAATTATCGAAAAAATCTTTTGAATAAGCTATGATTTAATGAGGATCAACTTAAAAAAAAAATCAGCTGCATTAATATACAAGTCATATCCTTGTATCAGGAAAGTAGAAAAATACACCAAAGTGCAACTGACACACTACACCATTTCAAATTTTACAAAAAAGGTCGTAGATACAGAGATGTCATGCAAACCAACCTGAATAAAAAAATTAATCCATAGTCATTTGGCTTGGCCAACATGTCAGTTCCAATTACCAGGACATTTGAGGCATCTAGGAAAAACATTGAGGAAGGAATAAAATAATTTAATACTTTAATAATAGCAAATAGAAAAATACAAGATGATTCAAACAGATGATACAGTTCAATTTGTAGCATTCTTTCCACGGAGCAAAAATGTCAGAATATTAAGTAATTATTAAAATGATCAGTCATTAAGAATGGAAAATGAATAGCAAATAGAGATTACAGAAGTTTTGTCATGTTTGATTTCCAGGATCAATGGCCATTCAACTCATCCTCATCATTTGAACATCAATAATTTTCACTTGAATAAATGGGGTAAATGGAAGAATGTGCAATCATCATTATATCAGTATTAAGAGCTAAAAATTGGTGTTATATATTGATGTGTTTGCTATACATCTCGAATGGCTTACATTATATTTTAACTGTGTTATCTTTGCACACAACAAAATCCCACTGCTCACCTTCCTCTTGATAAGCAAGAGTGGGATATATTATGATGCCAATCATTTCCCCCTCAATAAGTATTGTTCAATGTCAGAAGAAGATTAAATCTCATATCTATCATTTAACCTGAGCTCAGAAACTGAAGGCAAAGGTAGGTTAAACAAGAATAGATTATTTGAAGGTAGATAAGATTAAATTACGCTTTGGTGAAATTCAGGTTTGCCTTTGGAATCTTAGCTGTTCTAAACAAAATGGAAATTTAGCTTCACAACTGCCATCAATTTTGAGACCTAGGTTATGTCATGTTTTTACAATATTCGTTGGTCCATCAATGCTCAATAAGATACTTTTCAGGTTTTCTTTATTAGTAACAGACCAGATAGTTTGCAATGCTTAGTTTATGTTGTCATAATCTCCAAGAAATATTAATGTAAGGCAAAGTCCATTTGTGAAACAAAGGTATATGTGCTGAACCAAAATCCAAACTCAATTCTGTCGGTAGGAGAGAAAACCCATTTTTCAAAAACCTCTTCAAAATATATTCTTTACTTTCTCATGAATAAACAGTAAAATACAGGTGATTTAAAGGCATATGTTGTTTGTAGTGCTCCAGAAAAAGTTAATCCATTTTTGGCAAGGAAGTGATACATCATGGGTTGCCTCTTGCCACAAACTGCTGCATGATTTGTGTCATTCCTCCATCAGTTCCATGAAAAATTGATTCTGCTGTCACTGTATTAAGGTTGTTGTCATATTTGCAGAATATTAATCTGAAGGTGGCTTCTGCACATTGGGTGGGGAATGGAATTACTAGGGGAAATGGGGAATTCAAAATAATCAGGTCAGGATAAGCAGTGTCAACTATGTACAATTTAATTCTGGATTTCAAATTTCACATTTTCAAACTGTGTAGTGGCTGTATTGCACCTGCATTACTCAATCAGGCTGTATTTTAAGAGATTGTGCACAAACAGGTATTCAAAGTATTCAGAAAAGATGGTGGATCTGGAACAGCAACAACATCCAGAATGATGGATGGGTGCAATATGTTCTTCACCTGCAGTGGAAGGAGAAACTTGCAGTCTCACCATTTGACTGGAAGCAGATGAGGAAGTGGTCAGGAATGTTAACTCATGCTATACAAAGCACAACATTATCTGCCATGACACCCCCTCTGTTAAGTGCTGAAGGGGGTCTTCAGATCCAAGTAGATATCTGGAGTGAATCTTAAACTTTCCAAAGGCTTCCTTGATGAAAAAGCTGACTGTCAATATGGCTTGCAACTTATTAGTGGGTCCTTCACAGGTATTATGAACCAAGTTTGAAAGTTGCATCCCCTCATCTCCTACAAGCTAGCCGTTAAGTGTGCTTCTTGGTTTGGAAAGGCTTGGAATATTGGACTTATGCATTAAAGATGCATCATGATAACTCAGATATCCAGGATGTAGAATTGGTAGCATACTGGAAAGATCCAGATGTGAAACACCAAGTGGTGATCAATTTTCCACCTCTGCTGAAGCATGGCACCAGGTACAACAGGGAAAAGGTCAACCTGTAGAAAGCTGGTGTTGTTTGTCACTATATGATGTACCAATCTCTGTCCTGCCCTGATCTTCTAGAGAAGGTGGTACTGGGCTGCTTCTCACATTGCTGCAGACCTCAGGTTGCAATGACAACTATAATGCTGTTAGGAAGAGAATTTGAGGACTTTGACCCAGTGACAATAAAGGAATAGTGCTATAATTCCAAGACAGCATGGTGTGGGGCTTGGAGAGGAACCTGCAGGTGGTGGTGTTCCTGTGCATCTGCTTTCTTCACCCTTCTAGGTGGTAGAGGCCATGATTTTGGAAGTTGCCGTTGTTTGAGCATTGGTGTGTTCCTGCAGTGGATCTCGTAGATGGTGAACACTGTTGCTGTGTGTGTTGGTTGTACAGGGAGTGAATGCTGAAAGTGGTGGATGGTATGTCATTTAAGCAGGCTGCCTTTTGTCCTGTGTGGTGTCAAATTTTGATTATAGCATTTTTAAAAATTTCACTGATACAGTGTTAATGACTATTCTTACCTCTGGGTAGGTCTGTTATTTCATTATATCCACTTGACATCAAATCATGGCAAAGGTTTTCTAGGTGATACTCATCAGCTGTTGCAAAGGCTGTACATTTCATCAGATCCTGTCCAAACATATACAGAGACAGAGATAAAACAATTTGATGACCAATCCAACAAGAGATGCACAATCCAACAAAGTACAGATGATAATAACATCTTCTCTGCTGTAATGAGCACTAATGCAGTTCTACTTTAATGTACATGGAACATTGCATTTGTTTAATAGCTTGTTCTTTTTCCCCAATACCACTCCTGAAAGAAAATGAAGACTTTGTCTTATATATATGTTGGTAAACATGCGAGCTGACTTGACTGAATGTTTGCTGCAAACATCTTTCATGTTAATTTGCTACCTGATACCGATCACTTCCTGACTTGCATTGGATATGTATCCTCATTCACTGAACAGTCAACTGTGCTGAGAAGAGTTCCACCGAAGAAACGATTCTTTGGGAACCGTTCTAAGGAATAGGAGCAGGCTATTTCAGACCTCAAGCCTGTACCACCATTTAGTTAGATCATTGCTGATCTTTACCTTAATTTTATCGACCTGCCTTGACCACTCTTAATACTCTAACAAATATTTTTCTTAGTTTTGATTTTAAAAATCGATCTAGCCTCAATAGCTTTTACTGCTAACCTTTGTCTAAGTGCTTTCTAAATTCATTTCTGAATGGCCCAGCTCTAACTTAAAATTATTCAACACAGCAGTGATGTTTTATTTCCCTTCCACAGGGACTTCCCAATGCCTTCAAGGCTGCACCTTATGATAGAAATTCAGAAACCAATTACTGAATTACAAACAAGAATGCACATCTGTCTGCCAAACTTGTCAGTTGACATTATTTTCACACAAAATATTATCAAACAAGCAACTGGGACTCGCCATATTCAATGTCTTTCTGCTCTAGCTAAATCAATTGTAACTGAAACACACAGTGTAGAGTAGGCTGATCAGTTGGGCTGGAAGTTTTCAAAGTCAATGTTTTCTCCTCTGAACTGTGAAACATTGACTCTTCACACAGATGAGCCTAATTTGAGAATTCCTTTGAGTTTTCACAATCCCTTTAGTCAAGATATAGACATAAAGGGACAAAAAAAAAGATTAAAAATTAATACATGATTTTAAAAAGGTTTTATACTGAATACCATGAAATAAAAATTTTGATTCCTCTCCAACACGGGAATTTTTTTTCATCGTAGAGGGAAACTAATGTCATAACTGGCCTGAAGGGACCCATCAGTACTCCAATGCGAGCCTCAGGCATTGCAGATATATCAACAAAGCACTGAACATAGCAATGATCACTTGTTCCATTAGAGGCTAGAAGGGGGCAAGTGAAAGTTGCAGCATGAGTTGCAATTCCATTGAGCGACATAAGGGAAAGACAAATTTTTTGCACAACTATAGGAGAAAAGGAAAATGTATATTCTTCCCTTTGAAAAACAAAGAGTAGGGTATCTTAACCAAACCCACACTGGAAACAGGAAAACAATAAATGTTATAACATAATTAATGAAACAAAGTTACATTTTCATTTACACTTCAGAATCAAGTACAAATTAGAAGCAAGACTGGAAACAGGCCATTTGAACCCTCAAGCCTGCTTTAACATTTGATGAAACCCAGGCTGATCTGATTGCAGCCTTTACTTTTCCTACAAATTACAAATTCTGGTCCAAATTTTCCAAGGAATGGCAATACCTTAACACTGCCACTACATTCCTTTTTTTTTTCCACTACAAGTGAGTTCTGCATTTCTGGCCCAAATGTCCATTCCCAGCTTCTTCAGAAATATGGAGCATACCTGAAATACAACTATTGCCGTATAGTACTGGATAAACAGGAGAAGTGAAGTCATATCCCTTTTTAAATCACCAGCTGATATGTTCGACCAAGTGTTTAAATGTCTCAAAAGCTATCGTGAATTATACTATTTTCAGCTCTATTTTACAGTAGAAAATGTATTCAAAAATAGTATCGAGAATTATTAATTATGCCATGGCCAATGCTTCTTTTGTTTAGGATGCTAGGGAGCAGGCGGTCACTGTCCGTGGTGTGGGGTTGAGCACTGTCTGTGCTGTTGGTAATGGTGATCGTTACCTGCAAGAGGGTCGAAATGTTGCTGTTGGTGCAATAACTGCATCCAGCAGATTATACTCTTGAGCAGGTTTTACACATATGAAAAAGTCCAAGTACATCCATGACAAAAAAAACACCTTAAGTATCAGACATACAACCCAACACTGTTTGGTTCAAAAACAGAAATTGCTGTTTGCTCCCGGTCATCTTGTTCAACAGTCGGTGGAGTCAGGGAGCACATTGGACAGGACAATAGCTGTAATCAGAAGTGTAAACTTGCTGCTTAAATACAGTGGATGCACTCAGTAAGCTTCGCAGAGTCAGGAAAGAGAGGTCACATCTAGAGTGGGACTGAGTATATGGTTTAGGGAATTTGGAAGCAGTATGAGAACCTGGTGCAGAGGGGAGTAGGTGCTTTTTGCTTGCTTTTTTTGGCTCATAGTTGGTACATATTTTTAAAACAGGATAAACTGAAGTCCAGGAGCAGGGGCCCAGCGCAAAAGACATCACACATAAACATAAATTCATTGGTTGGGGATAGCTATTGGCAAATGGGCTGGGAAGTGGCAGATGGAGTTTAATTCAGATAAATGCCAGGTGCTGCATTTTGGGAAAGCAAATCTTAGCAGGACTTATACACTTAATGGCAAGGTCCTACCGAGTGTTGCTGAACAAAGAGACCTTGGAGTGCAGGTTCATAGCTCCTTGAAAGTGGAGTCACAGGTAGATAGGATAGTGAAGGCGGTGTTTGGTATGCTTTCCTTTATTGGTCAGAGTACTGAGTACAGGAGTTGGGAGGTCATGTTGCGGCTGTACAGAACATGGGTTAGGCCACTGTTGGAATATTGTGTGCAATTCTGGTCTCCTTCCTATTGGAAAGATGTTGTGAAACTTGAAAGGATTCAAAAATGATTCACAAGGATGTTGCCAGGGTTGGAGGATTTGATCTATGGGGAGATGCTGAACAGGCTTGAACTGCTTTCCCCGGAGCATCGGAGGCTGAGGGGTGACCTTATAGAGGTTTACAAAAATTATGAGGGGCATGGATAGGATAAATAGACAAAGTCTTTTCCCTGGGGTCGGGGAGTCCAGAACTACAGGGCATAGGTTTAGGGTGAGAGGGGAAAGATATAAAAGAGACCTAAGGGGCAACTTTTTCACATAAAGGGTGGTATGTGTATGGAATGAGCTGCCAGAGGAAGTAGTGGAGGCTAGCACACTTGCAATATTTAAAAGGCATTTGGATGGGTATATGAATAGGAAGGGTTTGGGGGGATATGGGCCGGGTGCTGGCAGGTGGGACTAGGTAGGGTTGGGATATCTGGTCCACATGGACAGGTTGGACCGAAGTGTCTGTTTCCATGCTGTACATCTCTATGACTATGACTAATTAGAGTCTGAGAATCCTTAGAGTGTGGAAACATGCTATTCAGCCCACTGAGTCCACAATGACCCTCCAAAGAGCATCCTACCTTGATCCACACCCCTACCCTATCCCTGTAGCCCTATATATCTCATGGCTAATCCACGTAATCTGCGCATTTTTGGACTGTGGGAGGAAATCCACGCAGTCACGGGGAGAATGTGCAAACTCCGCACAGACAGTCGCCTGGAGATGGAATCAAACCCAGGTCCCTGGCACTGTGAGGCAGCAGAGCTAACTACTGAGCCACTGCTGCCCCATCTATTATCAATAACTCTCAGATTGAAGGTAAATAGAGGCAATATTTACAGGCTACAAACTTAAACGATCGGTATAAGCTTTTAAAAATAAAATTAAGAGCTAAGTAAACAAACTAGAGATGCCAGGCCAGACAATATGTTGTAGGAGCTGGTGGAGCCCATTGTGGGTTATTTGTTACAGACTACTCAGACCTCTCGGCATCATGGTAGTCCACAAACCTACTAACACACTAAAACAGCAGCTAATGAACTTAAAAGATCCTATACAGACAATAAGCAAAACAAATGGCAATTATAAAAATCTTGCAATGACTGTATGGGCTGCCAGAGGAAGTGGTGGAGGATAGCACAACTGCAACATTTAAAAGTCATCTGGACGGGTATATGAATAGGAAGGGTTTGGAGGGATATGGACTGGGTGCTGGCAGGTGGGACTAGATCGGGTTGGGATATCTGGTTGGTATGGACAAATTGACCGAAGGGTCAGTTTCCGTGCTGTACATCTCTAATGACTACGTCGGACAAACACGTAAAAAACTAACCACCAGAATATACAAACAGCAACTAGCCACAAAAAGACATGACCCACTATCACTACTATCCTTACATACAGACAAAGGAAGACACCACATCCATCCTAGGACAAGCCAAACAGAGATACACACGAGAATTCTTTGATGCATGGCATTCCAATCAGAACTCTATCAATAAACACATTGATTTGAATCCCATCCACCATCCTTTGAGAAAAAGAATGGAAAATGACATCACCCACCCAAAGAAACCTAAACACAAATAGAAAGCGGGACATACCACCACTGCTTCACCGGACTCTCACTGATGATGTTACCTAGCATAGTGATGAAACATCTGAAAGCAATCCTTCTAGCTCAGCAAGCAAACTTATATCCAGAACCTCAACCTGAGCAACAAACCTTTTTCAAAAATCGCGAAACAGGAGCTGTCTGCCTTTTGAACAAAAAACAATTTACACGCAATGAATAGTAATGTCTCATGACTCAAAACTAGTGGGTGTTAATCAAGCCCTTTCTGGCTCATTGTGTCTGATGCTGTAGTGTTCTATCATGATGAAAGCGATGTCCTTCCCATTCTATATCCTCATCCTTCTCCACAGAAGCCTGTTGTTATTTCCTCAGCTCTTCAGTATCCATCAATCTCCTTTTTGCCTGTTCCAGTTATGAAGAGCACAGCATGCAGGGATTATGCAGAACACACTGTCTGAAGAGCATCATCAGACTCCTTGAGACAAATTCAACCACTGGAATTTCACCTTCAGCAGGCCTATCATCTGTTCCATGATGACCTTAATGGAATAATAGGTTGCACTGTATCTATGCTTGACCTCAGTCACAGTTGCACAATGGAGACATCAGCTACAGTTGCAGAGGTTAGCCCTCATCTCCCAGCATCCATCTTTTTTAGATACCTGGCCCTTGAAATGTAGCAGGAACCTGAGTTGTCAAGGATTTAGATATCATGGCAGTTTTCAGGATGTTTGGTGCAGATCCCCAAAATGATTACACTCATTACCACAGATGACTTTTACAGACCAACCAGAATCCTGGTCTATTGATTATATCATCCATTATAGGATACAGTACTCTCGACTTCTGTAACGTTCTGCATCTGGGTGAAGCCAATTAAGGTGGCAAAACTTACTGCATGAGCTACAGTACTGATGACATGATAGGGAAATAAGATGAAGCAGTGTGATCTGACACAAATTGCTTCGGTAACAGTGTTGATACATTTGTGGGTTGAGGATTCAGAGAGTGCACACAGGTTCTTAGTGAATTCTTGGAAGCAACCAATTGTATCAAAATTTAGTGCAAATATCTCTTGCCTCTCACTTGGATAGTATAGCCACCCAACCCTCCAGTTTACACGTCCTTCTCCAGCACGTGATTCTGTTACAGTATCCCAGGACATCCTCAGTCTGTGGCAGCCATCCACTTGCTTATCTGCAGTAGGTAGAGTTGAGGACAATAAATTTTGTGCCTCCTGTATGTGTAATGTATCCTGAGGGGACATTTTGTTGCAATTTCTTGTGTAGGCTGTTTCATAGCCATGGGAGGTTTCTGCTCGCCTTAGGTTTGCTGATTGGTTAGATTATCCTCAGTTTCTTAGTGTCTTTATTTACAGTGTCCTACTGCAGCAGGAACTGTTACCTAGGGACCCAATGCATATATATGGGTAACATCAGAAACAAAAAGGCCCTTGCTAACGTGAGCTGTCAGCATTCACATCACAAACAAATTACAGTTCACCTTAGTCCTTGATAGAGGACACATGGGGGATTCCAATTTCTTCTTTCTTTGCACTCCCTGCCAACTCCAGCAGTTCTAAGCTGAGCAGGTTGATTAGAAAAATATTCTCACATTCCCACTCGATTCTTTCAGTTAAGTCTTCCTCTCCCTACTTCACCTCACTGTGCCCCAGGCATACTAGAGATGCCAACTGCTGTGCTGTACTGTCCCCCTGTCAAAGCCAGGGAAGTGATGATCAACGATGACCCCACCTCAAACACAGTAACTGTAGCCACAGAATGCTGTATCATCTTCCATCCTCTTGCTGTTACTTGACCACCTTCAAAATTACTGTTATTATTAAATATGGTAAGATTAGGCAATGATGAATTGTTAATACACAGAAATTGGACGCTCGCTACTCACAAGCTGAGGTTCTCGTTTTGCCATTAAAATCTTGGATGGAACAATGGACTTTAATTACTTGACCCTGTGAATCTCATTTTTTCTGATCTTGCCATTGCCTACAGTTTAGGCCTTGGGAAGATTCCGCTGACCATTTTCCCTCCAACATTAAATGATTTGGTTGAAAATAGTATAATTAACTAACCTACTTCAACTACATTGAGTTTTTGTTTTGGAAGAACACGAAGTAAAATCTAACTTTCTGCAAGTAAGGTATACCCATTTGCAATTCACTGGTATTTCTGAAATCCAGCCAAAAATATATTTGTATAAAAAAGTATATGAAAAAGGACTGTTTCATCCTAACTTCACCATGCAAACGATCTCCCTTTCCTCCAACTGCAGTTTCTCAGTCTCCTGGGACAGACAAAGACAGACAGAAAATAATTTAGGGCTAATTTAGGAAAAAAGCTCTGGGAAGTTTACATTTGACCTTCCCTCCACTCTCCATGCAATAAAAGCAAGCTACAGGGGAAAACAGTAATTTTTGAAAAAGGTACCTAAGCTCATACCTGGTTCATTTGCCAATAACTTGAAACCCATATTGTCTAGTTTCTGACCCTTCAGGCAGTGAATTCAATTTTTCCTTATTTATTGCATCAAATTCCTTTATGATTTTTAGATAATCTATTAATTCCACCTTCAACATTGCCATTCTGAAAGCAACACAGCTTATTTTTTGATTGTAACTTGAATGCCATACCCTCCAGTACAATTCTAGTATACCTCCTCTGTGAAATGAATGTGATACTCAATTTAAGGCCTAATCAGTAATTTATGAAAGGGTCAGAAAACCATTCTTCCTTTATTACTTTATGTCTGCGCTTTAATATGTTAACAGCCTTCTAAACTTGCCACGATGCTGCGATTTATGTATATAAACTCCAAGTTTCTCGGTTCATGCCTCATCAAAACTGCATTATTTATTATAATACTTTGTATTGCATCTCTTCATTCTTCTAACTAAAACACATCAGATCACACTTCTCTGCATTAAGATTGCATCTCCCACATCTGTCCATTTCACAGTCTTCTGGGGCCTATTATTATCCTCCAAATTGCTTACTACATCTCACAGTCATTTCCAAACTTGCAAATTATTCATTGTATATTCTGTATATCTCTCATACACATGCTCTCTCTCAGACACACACACCCTGCCACACTCTCACCCACGCACACACCCTCTCATAGGCATCTACTCCGTCACACTCACGCACACTATCAGTCAGACACACACACACACAAGCTGTAGGCAGTCAATCCATGTAGCATTTTATAAATTCCTACTTTGGAAACAGAACCAGTCTGACTCAAGATTGGAATACAACCAGACTCTAACCTCACACCTTGAATGCATTGTTGAGCTGAGTTGTCACCTTTTTTTAATAAAGCCTTGAGTTATCTCGGGAATGTGACTTGAAAGAAGTTCTGGGATTTACGTATTAAAGAACCAAAACCTGCAACCCATTCTAAAAAGATGAAAGACTTAACATCAATCTAGGTTTGTTCAATATATCGTATCAGTTGCATGATCTTTTGCTATAAATTCTGTGTCCTACGATGCTGCCCCACTAGCTACCTGACGAAGGAGCAGCACTCCGACAGCCTGTACTTCCAAATAAACCTGTTGGACTAAACCTGGTGTTGCGTGATTTTTATCTAAATGTAAGTTATTGTTATATATTAAAAACAGTAGTTTTAATACTGATTCACAGGGGTTCCCCTGTACGTTATTCTCCAATCTGAAAAACAGTTGGTCTGCTTTCTGTCCCTTAGACAGCATTGAATCCACTGTTCCTTTCATTCGTCGGGTTTCAATTTTTATTCCAAGTCCATCACATGGCACTTTACCAAATGCCTTTTGAAATTCCATAAACACAATATTGACTTCACTATCTTCACCTGCCATTACTTAAAGAACTATGAGACAGGCTAGCTGCACCAGTTGCTATTTCCTGCCAGTTCCATTTGCCTCCTTTTCAAATCACATTCACGAGATAACTTAAGGTTTTATAAAGAAAAGTGACATCTCAGCTCAGACAATGCATTTCAGGTGTGAGGTTAGAGTCTGTATTTCAATCTTGAGTCAGATTGGTTCTGTTTCCAAAGTAGGAATTTATAAAATGTCACATGGATTGACTGCCTACAAATTGTGTGTTTTCTGAACAAAATAGAATGTATCTGCAAATACAATTCTGCAAATGTACTGAGAGTGTATGTAAAGGAAAGAGAGAGAGTGTGTGTCTGGGAGAGAGGGAGAGAATGCTAGTGTGTGTGTGCACGTGAGAGTGTGTGCGTGTGCGTGCTTGATAGTATGCGTGAGTGTGACGGAGTACATGCTGATGAGAAGTTGTGTGCATGGGTGTGAATGTGGCTGGGTGTGTGTGTCTGAGAGAGAGCGTGTCTATGAGAGATATACAGGGAATATACAAGGAATAACTTGCAAGTTTGAAAATGACTCAGAAATGGAGTAAGCAATGTGGAGGATAATAATAGGCCCCAGAAGAACATTAAAAGATTGGTGAAATTTCCTGACAGTCCCATTTGCCTCTCTTTCAATTATATATCCTTTGATCCCTTCTTTCAAGCCACACTCTTGATATAACTTAAAGGTTTTATTTTAAAAAAAGTGACATCTCAGGTCAGGCAATGCCTTACAGGTGTGAGGTTAGAGTCTGTCTGTATTTCAATCTTGAGTCAGACTGATTCTGTTTCCAAAGGATTCAATTCACCGTCACACTATTGTGCTTCATTTGTTTGTCCCTCTCATCAACATATTCAGTTACTTACTCAGCTGGCGTTTTCCTTCTCTTGCTGTTCTGCCTTTTCCTCATTCTTTTCTGACTTTCAGATTTCTTTTTCCCAGTTTCTCATCAGCAATTGAGGACTAATGGGGTCAGAGCTCAGGTATTTTAAAGAAGTAACCCCATTTCTCTGATGGAGGGATGAGATTAATATGACTGCCATTGGTAATTACAAAGGAATGAGGGCAAAGTTGGCTGAAGCTGACTGGGAAAGGAACTCAGCAGAAAAAACGATTTGAGGAAAATGGCAGATGTTTAAGAAAATAGCGAACACCTCACAGCAAAGATACAGTGACGCAGAAGGATGCTGTGAAGGCAATGTGTTGCAGCAGTAGTATGTGAAAAGTGACAATGACGGTGCGATTCTCAGTGACAGCGTCCAAAGCAAATGTTGACTGCTTGAGGAATTTCAGCTCAGTTGTTGAATTGAAATCTGGGTTGTGTACATGGGGGCACATGTTTTAAAAAATTCTCAAGGTCAGGTTCGTAGGAGAGTAGTCTGACACAGAACAAACGACCAAGAGGCGAGTCTGCTAGAATATGGGCATTTTATTCCCCGCAGAGTCGCCACAACCAGGTCCAAACAACGGGTCTGGCTTATACTCACTCTACATGTTACAAAAACTGGGAGCCGTCAGTTCTCGTAGAGCGGTTGCCAACAACCCACGCTCGGCGGTTAAACGTAACCCCGGAGCAGACTCACCGAACTGGAGACTTTTCCAGCTGATATACTCTTTTAAACATTCATGTGAACAGCAGAGCAAGGCTAAAAAACACATTCCATTCTGGTTACATACAGATAAGAAGATTCACACGGGGAGGTGTGTAATAAGATTCACACGGGACTAAGCAACACCTCCATTCCGGTTAGATTCACACATGTATTGGGACATAATTTTTAACCGTTTCACCACATTCCACTGCTTGGCCCAATACATGTGTTACATTATGATTCACACATGTATTGGGACATAATTTTACACCACATTCCACTGCTTGGCCCAATACATGTGTTACATTATGCTTAATTCAGTTCAATTCGTTTCAGTTAATTTCAGTTCAGTCAATTCAGTGTAGTTCAATTCAGCTCAGTTCAGGTCTGTTCAGTTCAATTCAATTGTGTTCAATTCAGTTCCGTCCATTTCAATTCAATTTAGCTCAGTTCCATTTTGTTCCGTTCAATTTGATTCACTTCAGTTCCACTCAGTTCAGTTCAGTTCAATCCCATTCAATTCTGTTAACTCCGCTTCAGCTTTTTGGACATGCCCACATCCTCCGCTGTACCCCAGGCAAGGGGTTCTTCGGCAGGACTGGGATCCTCTCTCAAACAAACTGCCACGTACATGCCCACATCCATGCCATCCCGGGACGGTCGGGACCTCCACAGTTTGTTCTTCTGGTTTCTTAGTCTTTTTCCAAAACATTGTTCTGTATCAAAATCTCTCCTCAATTGCGATTGACCCTGCTCGCAGCGCCAAATGTTTTAAAAAATTCTCAAGGTCAGGTTCGTAGGAGAGTAGTCTGACACAGAACAAACGACCAAGAGGCGAGTCTGCTAGAATATGGGCATTTTATTCCCCGCAGCGTCGCCACAACCAGGTCTCATACTTACAACGGGTCTGGCTTATACTCACTCTACATGTTACCGGAACTGGGAGCCGTCAGTTCTCGTAGAGCGGTTGCCAACAACACACGCTCGGCGGTTAAACGTAACCCCGGAGCAGACTCACCGAACTGGAGACTTTTCCAGCTGATATACTCCCTTCCAGATATAAACATTCATGTGAACAGCAGAGCAAGGCTAAAAAACACATTCCATTCTGGTTACATACAGATAAGAAGATTCACACGGGGAGGTGTGTAATAAGATTCACACGGGACTAAGCAACACCTCCATTCCGGTTAGATTCACACATGTATTGGGACATAATTTTTAACCGTTTCACCACATTCCACTGCTTGGCCCAATACATGTGTTACATTATGATTCACACATGTATTGGGACATAATTTTACACCACAGCACACCAGAGAGGGAACACAGTTTCAGGAGACAGTTACACCTTTAAATTAACTACATCAAACTTGGTCCATGATCAGAGTCAGGACGGTGTGTCTGCAAGTGAGGTAGGTAGGTATTGAAATCTAAAATTTAGCTCTGAAGGAGCTTCAGCCAGTGATTTTGCCCAAAAGCCATGAAGTTCTTGCTCCCAGAATGGATGAGGGCACAGAAGATGAGCAAACTGACCACAGCATCATAGTACAGAGTGCCATTCAAGTGGGGGGAGAATGGAAACTGTTCTCTGCTGCCAAGAGTCCCAAAGCTGTGTTGCCTACTTGGTGCCAAGGCAAGGACATCTCTTCAGGCTAGAGAAGAACTTTTGAGTGAAAAGGCCAAGATTCAGTTGTCATGGACCACATAGGTACCAACGCCACTGACAGGACTGGGAATGAGGTTCTGCTGTGGGACTATGAGCAGCTCAGGGCTATATTAAAAAAGCAGTACCATAAAGGTAATAATCTCAAGAATACTACCTAAACCACATGCAAATTGGCATAGAGTAAATAATACTAGAGAGGTAAATGTATGGATCAAAGATTGGCATATAGGGGAAAGGGGCTCTGAATCATGAGCATTTCTCTGTGGAAAGAGAAATTGGGCCTCATTTGAAGCATTCAGGGGTCAGTGTCTTGGGGAATCATATAACTAAGGTTATACAAAGGGGTTTAAACTAGTTGGTTGGGTAGGGCTTAATTGAAGGGATGTTTAAAATAAAATCAAAAAGAAACAAGAGAGCAGAGGTGCAGGATTATGAAGAGGCGAACAATAACCCTAGTATAACAGGAAGAGGCAAAAAAAAATAAGCTGAGTCGTGCAGTTGTAATTAGAATCAAAATAAGTAATAATGGTAAAAAGTCAAAACCTAAGGCTCTTTTTCCGAATACATGCAGCATTTGCAACTAGATGAGTTATAGAGCCATACAGCACGGAAACAGACCCTTCAGTCCAACTCATCCGCGCTGACCAGAAATCCCAATCTCACCTAGATCCATTTTCCAGCCTTTGGCCAATATCCCTGTAAATCCTTCTTATTCATATATCCAGCCAGATGCCTTTTAAATGTTGTAACTGTACCCACCTCCACCATTTTCTCTGGCAGCATGTTCCACACAAGCACACCCTCTGTCTGAAAAGGTTATTCCTCAGGTTCTTTTTAAATCTTTCCCCTCTCACCTAGAACATTGACAGCACAAATAAAATAAATGATTTTGAATTGACAGCTATTACAGAGATGTGGATGCAGGGTGAACAAGACTGGGATTTTAATATTTAAAGGTATTCAACATTCTGGAAAAACAGACAAAAAGGAAAAGGATGTGGGGTACTATTGTTAAGTGCAGTGATGAGTAGTGATATAGATGCAGTACATCATGACATGGAATCCAACTGGGTGGAAATAAGGAATAGTAAGTGAAAAAAATCATGGATGGGAGTCATAGAATCCCTACAGAGTGGAAGCAGGCCTTTCAGCCCATTAGATCCACATTGTCCCTCTGAACAGCATCTCACCCAATCCTGTAACCGTGCACTTCCCTTGGCTAATCCACCCAACCTGAACATCCCTGGATACTATGGGCAATTTCGCATGGTCAAGCCATCAAACCTGCACATCTTTGGACTCTGGGAGGACACACACACGCCCAAGGGTGGAACTGAACCCGGGTCCCTGGCACTGAAAGGCAGCAGTGCTAACCATTGAGCCGCCGTACCCTATAAATTGTAATTAGGGCCTTACTCTAGAACAGATTAAGAAATAATGGAGGCATAGAGGAAGGCATTACATGATTTTAATCTGCATATTGACTGGATAAATGAGATGGCAAGGTTAACATGGAAGTTGAATCTATAGAATGCAGAGATTGTTTCTTAGAGTAGTACACTGCACAACCTACCTGGGAACTGGCTGTTTTAGATCTAGTTATTTGTAATGAAATAGCAATCACAACATGAAGAATTTCAAATTCAGTCTTCAGACAGCAAACAGGCTCCAAACTAGTGTCCTCAACTTAAATAAAGGCAATTACAGAGAGGTGAACAAAGAGTTGTCTAAAGTGCAATCAACAATGGGTGGCTAAAAAGCTAATTAAAGGGAGAAAATTAATTATGAAAGTAAACTGGTCAGAAATATAAAAATAAATAGCCAAGAGCTTCTCCAGGTATATAAAAGAAAGAGAGTAGCTAGAGTAAGTGTGGGACCATTGGAGGATGTGACTGGGGAAGTTATAGTGGGAAACAGGAAAATCAAAGATATTTCGCGATATATCAACATTTTGCACTGGTCACCAGAGTGGAGAACACCGTAACCATCCCAAAGGTATCAGGGAAGGTGCTAATGAAGGAAAGGTCTTGTCATACTTTTTATCATGAGGGACAAGGCATTTCAATAGAGCGGAAGACAGACAAATAGACAGCTTATGATCTGCATTCAAATGCTTTAAGGGAAATAGCTGCAGAGAGCAAACTTGTCTCGAACTTCCTGGATTCTGGGAGGGTTCTAGTGAATTGGAAAACCATAAATATGATGTCCCTGTTCAAGAAGGGAGGAAGACAGACAGCAGGATTCTATCGGCCAGTTAACCAGACATCTATCACTGGAAGAATGCTAGGATCCAATACTACAGAAGAAATATCAGGACACTTAGACACCGAATGCAATCAGAGTCAACATGGTTTTGTAAAAAGGAAATAATGTTTGACAAATTTGCTTGAGTTCTTGGAGGATAAAATCCCAGAGGTACTCACTTAAACTAAGTGCAGGAAGCTCAAGTGTATGATAACACAGGAAGAAAGTATTGTAGCTCTAATTTAGTAATTAAGTCACTTACATCCACTGACGTGTTAGATATAGGGATACTGATGTATTATACAAATTTTGTTTTAGGCACTGTACCCAGAATAGCGTTTTGAGATCTGCACTGGTTGTTTTGGGCACTACACAAAAGCTGTCTTGTTTCTTATCTATTAATAAAGGGGTATTTTCAGATTAATGGAGTTACATATTTACAGTGTGTTTAAAATCTTACACTTTGTTATAAGTAGAGTGGGCGGCACGGTGGCATAGTGGTTAGCACTGCTGCCTCACAGCGCCAGAGACCCGGGTTCAATTCCCGCCTCAGGCGACTGACTGTGTGGAGTTTGCACGTTCTCCCCGTGTCTGCGTGGGTTTGCTCCGGGTGCTCCGGTTTCCTCCCACAGTCCAAATATGTGCAGGTCAGGTGAATTGGCCATGCTAAATTGCCCGTAGTGTTAGGTAAGGGATAAATGTAGGGGTATGGGTGGGTTGCGCTTCGGCGGGTCGGTGTGGACTTGTTGGGCCGAAGGGCCTGTTTCCACACTGTAAGTAATCTAATCTAATCTAATCTAGATAGTTTGCATTATTCTATTTTAAATTCATTCTTTTTATAATACTTTTTTTTTATGAAAGCAAAATCTGCAGCATTGCTTGTTGTGCTTCAGGAGAGACCACTTTGTTCAAACCAAAACAAATAAAGTTATGAACTCTCAAGTTGGATCCCGTCTGGAATCTGATTTATCTGGTAACATCTAGTTGTGTTATAATCCCAGCAGATTAAAAGTACTTTACAAGTAAATTGCTGTTTCACTTAGAGGGTGCATTTGGGTCCTTGGACAATGAGGAGGGAGGAGGTAAAGAAATCAGTGTTAGACCTTTCAGAATTGAATGGGAAGGTATTTTGAAGAGGTGTTAAGAGTAAAAGATGAATGGACTAGTCCCTGCAGAATATTCACAGTGGAAGGGTGATGGCATACTGCCTGGAGGTGCCATAAATGCAGCCTTGTCATGCCACACATTTTAAGAATATGGAAGAGGAAATGAAACTAAGTAGAAATTATATAAGATTTAACATATGTACAACATTTTTAAAGGCTAAATTTTTAAGACCTGAAAGAAAGCAATACACATGATGAAAGTAGAAATATTACCTAACAGCTTTCGGATAGTACAGAAAATTTCCATGGCAGCCAGGAGACAGCTGAATAAAAATTTCATGCAAAGAGATGTTGAGAAAAATCCAAGTAACAGTTTAGTTGTACAAAGGAAGTGGTTCAGACTAACAGACACAAACATATCAATGGTTTAAGCATTTAATTATGTTTGCCAAAGGACAAGTGTATAACCTGTTGTTTATCTTGCTCAGTTATAAGTCTTCACAGTCTAGCTTCAAGAACATACGTGAGAACTTCAAAAGCTATTTAAAGAATTGCATCTGTTCACATTCAAGCATCATAAATTTACTTTAAAAGCTTTTGATTAATGTGGGGATTCCCCATTGTTTTATCAAAAAGGAGCCAGTTATAAGATTATAAAAGAACTTTATTCAGTGACTGTCACCCAGATGTTCTTGCATTTGTGGATTTAATAAGGTGTGAACAAATTGTGCTAATCTTCTTTAATAGTTCAATCTGCGCAAACTAATGCCTACATCTCCCACTAAAAAGGAATTGAATAGAAAAAGTGACAACTTTCCCTGTTCATTAAATAAGACAGAGTGTACTACAGGATTTTTATTTTACGTGAATTGAGTGAAGGCAGTCCCCAGTTTCATAACGGTGTCCTTCCCACACTCACTATAGTAGTTGTTTCTGATCCTTGTTGGGTGCCTGGAAGGCAGACTCCCCCAAGGAAGTAAAATGATAAGCAATAATTCAATCCATGCCAATCCTCTGCACATGATCTATGATGTCAAACTCCTCCTCAGGTCTCCAGCATTAGGTATGTCAGTCTTCAGCAGATTAGAATCACTCAGTAAAATATCAACAAACAGCTGGGCACACTGGACACACAGATCCTTGGCCCCGTACAGCAAACCACGTTGTTGCGCAGAACATATGTGCTCCAGTACTAGCCACGCCCCGAGCCAAGCTGTCCCAGTACATCTACAACACTGGAAACTAAACCAATCATGTGGATAATTACCCCAAGTTATGGTCACAATACAGGACAAATTTTTCAATATAGCCATTACTGTCTCATTAGTCTACTCTCAATCATCAGCAATATTTGACAGATGTCAACATCAGTGCTACCAAGCAACAGCAATAAATCTATTCAGAGATCCTGATGGAGCCTTTTACCAGATCACCATAAAGCCTTGTTCAAACATCTGCAAAAAAGTTAACTTTGAGATTTGAGATGACAGTGAAAGTTCTTGACATCAAGGCAGCATTCAACTAGTATAATATCAAAGAACTCCAACAAAATAGAATCAATGGGAATCAGAGCAGACTACTTAGAGGCATACCTAGCACAAAAAAAGAGATGATTATGATTGTTGGAGGTCAATCAACTCATCCCTGAGACATCACTGCAGGAGTTCCCCAGGGCAATGTCTTAGATCCAGATACCTTCAGCTGTCATGGTTAACGAGCTTTCCTCCATTTTTAACCCCCAAGTGGAGGTATTCACCAATGATTACAGTTTCATTCTATTCAATTCCCCAGATAATGAGGTAGTCCATGGTCACTTGCAGCAAGACATAACATACTAGAAGGGAAGATTCATGCCACGTAATTGCCAGTTTATGGCACTTGAGTTAATCTCCAAGACAAAATTCAACCACCCCAGTTCTATTTCAGATACACAGACAATGGGGAATAAAACCGGAGTTTAACTTATACATACTTCTTACTGTGTGCAGAGACACACATTTTACAAAAATTCTCCTTCAAATGCAACACAGTTTTGATCAGCTATAATATAAAGTAACACAAAGGAGCAAGGAATAAACCAAGAAACTACAGGCCAGCTAGTCTAAACTCAGTGGTGGTAAAACTATCAGAAGCAATTCAGAGGGACAGAATTAAACAGCACTTGGAGAGGCAGGGATTATTCAAGAACAGACAACATGGTTTTGTTTTAGGTAAGCCATGTCTAACCAACCTGATTGAATTTTTTCGAAGAGGCGACCATGTACGTAGATGAGGGCAATGTATTTCATATTGTCCATTTGGGCTTCAGCAGGCTTTTGATAAGGTCCCATATGGGAGAACGAAAATGAAGCTAAGAACCTGTGGGATCCAAGGAAATTTGGCAAATTGGATCCAGCATTAGCTGAGTGGCAGGAAGCAGAGGATAATGGTTCAAGGGTGTTAGTTGAGCTGGCAGCCTGTGTTCAGTGGGGTTCTACAGGGATCAATTTTGGGGGCTTTGCTGTTTGTGGTCGACATCAACAATGTATTCTTGAATTTAGGAAGGCTGATTAGTAAATTTGTGAATGATACAAAAATTGGGGTGGTAGTAAATAGTGAGGAGGACAGCCCGAGAATACAGAAGGATATAGATGGGCTAGTTAGATGGTCTGACCACTGGTCAATGGAATTCAATCCAGATAAGTGTGAAGTGATGCACTTAGGCAGGATAAGCAAAGCAAGAAAACAAAGATCATCATTAGGGCTCTAGGAAGCACCGAAGATCAAAGGGTTTGTACGTCCATCAGTCCCCTAAAGATAGCAGGGCAGATAGATAAAATAGGCAGTAAATAGGATACTTGCTTTTATTAGCTGAGGCAGATAATTTAAGAACAAGGAGGTAATGATGGCACTGTATAAAATATTGGTTATGCCATAGCTAGAGTATGCTGTACAGTTCTGGAATCCACATTGTAAGAGGGATATGATTGCATTGGATGGGGTGTAGAGTAGATTAACTAAATTTTTGCCTGGTCTGGAGAGTTTTAGTTATGAAGAGGGATAGGATAGATGGATTGTGTGCTTTGGAGCATAGGAGACTTAAGGGAGAATCAATGATTGAGATGTACAAACTTACGAGGGGCATAGATAGAATAGACAAGAAGGAACTTTTCCCTTGGCATAGGGATCCAAACCAGGAGCATAGATTTAAAGTAAATTGCAAGTGGTTTAAAGGGGATGTCAGGAAATACGTTTCACCCAGAGAGTGGTGGAAATATGCAAGAGTGATAGAGGCAGAAATCCACATAATATTTGAAAAATATTTAGATGTGCACTAGTGCACAAGCAAAGCTAAAGGGCCACGTGCTGGGAAACAGGATTAGAATAGTTAAGTGCTTGTTTTTGCCCAGCACAGACTTGATTGGCCAAAAGGCCTTTTCTTTTGCGCTGGAAGCCTATGCAAAAAAGTGATTATGCAAAAGTGAGGACTGCAGATGCTGGAGATTAGAGTCAAGATTAAAGTGCTGCTGAAAAAGCACAGCAGCATCCGAGGGCAGGAAAATCGATTCCTGATCAAGGGCTCCTGCCCGAAATGTAAATTTTCCTGTTCCTCGGATGCTGCCTGACCTACTGTGCATTTCCAGCACCACTCTAATCTTGCCTATACGACTATGGCATGCTCAATTAAATGAATTGAATTGGCTTTATTGAATGAGTGCAGTAAAATGTTTGCAATCGCTGTCTATGGCGCTATCTTAGATACAAGATGCGTAGGTACAGATATTTAAGTATTTGGTGCAAAGTTGAAAGAATAATAAATAAAAGTCCAGCATAAGAATAAAAAGAAAAAAAATGTACTCGATTTACAGTCCTTTCACCCAAGTCCATGTCAGCACCTATCCTCCAGACTACATCGGGTCAAGGCTCCAATTAATCCCACCAGCTGAACAAACAATTAATACACTTGACAATCAATGAAATTGCTATTGTACCAATGACTAGATTCTTTTGCAATGTTTAGGTAGGACTCTTCCCTGTGAGTCCGAATGTTGAAGGTTCACAGTCCCAGTCTAGCCACTTTAACACAAATTAAACTGACTTTCCAGAGAAATAGTTTGTCCCTTGGTTGAGACTTCAAACAAAGGCTCATGTCTGTCAGGTGGAGATAACAGCTCCCACAAAGGTTCTGGTTAAAGGTTACAGGGTATCATGGTGGTAGTGTACCTGCCTCTGGGCCAGAAAGTCTGTGTTTAAGTTCCACCTCTCCCAGATATATGTGTCAAAATCCTGGAATTCCCTCCCTAATAGTAGTGTGGACTTCAATAGTCCAAAAAGGTGACTTAACATCACCTTCGCAAGGGCAATTAGGAACAGACAATAAATGCTGGTTTAGCCAGTGGTGCCCACACTCGTTGAATGAACAAAAAGTTAATCCTGCTTCTGAACTTTCACATATAAAAAAGGGAAAATGTTGAAGTTATCGACACAATCCAAGACAGACTTTTACAATTAGGTGTATCAAGATGCACTAATAACATTCTCTGATCCCAATTATCTTTTCAGCAATTCTATATCTGAAAAGTATCTTTGAAAACTAGCATTATTTTGCAATCATTTAAAGGAAAAAAGATCATTTTAAATCTTTCCCACCTAATGTTACCATCAGGAACTTGCTGATAAAAATCTCCTTTGAATACTTAAGAGAAAGAAATTCTTGGCCGAAAGAGAACCTGAAGGGGAGTAGGATGAATCTGACAGCTCTTTTAAAGAACCAGCACAGGCTAATCAGCTGAATGACATCCAACTGTACAATAAGAGTTTACGATGTTATGAATTCAGAAAGACAAACTTGGAGCTTAAAGATCTTTAAATCCCGACAACACTCAAGAAGCTTGAATTTCAAAATTTAGGCAATTTAGTCAAATTACATATTCATCCTCTGGAAGGGTTCAAATGTATTAATTCCAAGCTCAGTTGGAGCAACAGCTAAGCTCCAACAGTAACTTTGTCAGAATTCAGAAAGGCTAATAAAAGTAACACCAGTACAAATTAGCAATCTGACTGGTAGGTGAGTTGCATTTCAGAAAGGTAAGAATTCTAGCTCCTTTTTAAAGGAAAATTTCATTTTCTACTTGGCTTAAATTTAGGGTGAGTTTTTTTTAAAAAGTACAGGTATGGCATGGGAGTTCAATTCTAGTGTAGAACAGCCCGTAATATGTGGGAAATCTTCGATGAACCTGGGGCAGTCTGGATGACCAGATCTGCATGAAGTACCAGGTTAGAGCTTCAGTGTCAGCTGAGGGTATAGCAGTGCTTTGTGTTATGTGGTGGACATTTTTTTAAAAATTGGTTATCCTGCAGCTTAAGATAGAGCAGCTAGAGAAGGAACAGGTGACCATTAGTTAGAAGAAATGAAGCAGGTAGGCAGTCAAGAAAGCATCAAAGTGAATCTTATTCAATAAATATGTTTCTGTGTTAGAAAAAGGTGGGTGACAGTTTCTCTGGAGATTGCAGCCAGAACTCAGCTGCACAAGGGGAATCAGAGAGGAAAAGTTACAGTCATGGGAAACTTGATAGTGAGGGGCACATACGGCATTTCTATGGCCGTGGAAGTGACTCGAAATTAGTATGTTGCCAAACTGGAGCATGGATCAAGGATGTCACTGAATGGCTACAGGAGATTCTGAAAAGGGAGGGGAAACAGTCAGCGGTTGTGGTTCGTAATAGTACCAAAGACAATAGGTAGAAGAAATAGGTCCTGTGACAAGTACTAAAGGATCTCAACAGCAGATTGAAAAGCTGGATCTCAAATATTGCAAGCTCTGGATTACTTCTGGTGCCAAGTACTACTGAGTATAGGAATAGGTAGATAAAGCAGCTGAAGAGTTAGTGCACAACACAGGACTTTGGATTCCCAAATCACTGGGTCTGTTTCTGGGAAAGGTGGGACCCTGTACAAGTCCAACAGGTTGCACCTGCACTGTAATAGGATAAAGATCCTTACCTGGGGATTTGCTAGAACTGTTGATGGGTGTTTAAACTAATTTGACAGTACGGGGTGGAGGTACAATAATGGGTGATGCATAGATAAATGTAGAAGAAAAGCCAAATCATTGTGGCAGACAAGCATATGCAGTCAAATTAAAACACAAGGGAGCTTGGCATTTATTTTAATGCATCTGTGAGTAAGGCAGATGAGTTGAGTGTGCTGATTAACACGTGGTTATGATATTGTTGTTGTCATGGGCAGTTCAATATTCTGAGGCATAAAATCTTCAGATGAGGCAGTGTGGTGTAAAATTCCAAGCAGTGGAATGTGGTGAAACGGTTAAAAATTATGTCCCAATACATGTGTGAATCTAACCGGAATGGAGGTGTTGCTTAGTCCCGTGTGAATCTTCTTATCTGTATGTAACCAGAATGGAATGTGTTTTTTAGCCTTGCTCTGCTGTTCACATGAATGTTTATATCTGGAAGGGAGTATATCAGCTGGAAAAGTCTCCAGTTCGGTGAGTCTGCTCCGGGGTTACGTTTAACCGCCGAGCGTGGGTTGTTGGCAACCGCTCTACGAGAACTGACGGCTCCCAGTTTTTGTAACATGTAGAGTGAGTATAAGCCAGACCCGTTGTGCGACACTGCGGGGAATAAAATGCCCATATTCTAGCAGTCTCGCCTCTTGGTCGTTTGTTCTGTGTCAGACTACTCTCCTACGAACCTGACCTTGAGAATTTTTTAAAACAGGCAGGAAGGGATGTAAAAGAGGAAGTGGCATCACAGTATTGGTCAAGGAGTCAATTCCTGCAATAAACAGGAATGATGTTTTTGAAGGCTCCTCAATAGACCATATGGTAGAATTAAAACACAAAAAAAGGAGCAATTACATGTTTAGGAAAGTACTGTAGGTTTCAAAATAGTTGAGGAAAGATAAAAGGGCAGATATCAAATTTTTGGCAAATCTCAAGAGAAGTTTAAAAATAACTGCAGGAAATTTTAAACTTACTGAGACAAAATGTGAAAGGCTTAAGAAAGGGTAAAATTCTTAAAATATATTTAGGAGAGCTTTTCAAGCCAGCATGCAGAAAGTCCTTCGAAAGACAAGGCAGAGCTGGACCTAACTTTAGGGAACAAAGCTGGAAAAGTGGTAGAAGTGTCAATAGGAGAGCATTTTGCTGATAGCGAGCATAACTTAGTAAAATCTACTATCTCATTAGTGGGAGTCTTTCAAAAAGGAATTAATGAAACTACAAAGGTCAACATGTTCCTGTAAAAGTGAAGACCGAGACCAAATATTCCAGAGGATCTTGGACATTGATGAGTATACAGAATTGGATAAAGAGAAACAAAGGAAGCCTATATGGTACATACCAAAGATTCAAGAGTATCAGAAGCCCGAGAGGCATATAGAAAGTGCAGTGGTTTACTTAAAAAAAGTTAGGAAAGGGGCATTAAAAACCACTGGCAAGTAAATAAAAGGAAAATCTGAAGGCATTTTGTCAGTATATTAGAGAATCACCAGAGAAATAGCGGGGCACATTAAACACCTAGACACACTGTGATTTCTATATTCACGACCGAGAAGAACGATATAGAAATCAAGGAAGAGGACTGTGATATCCTTTAACAAACTGCAATTGAGAGTGACTAGTTTTGAGCAATTTAAGTGGATTTATAATTGGATATGTTTCCATGCCCAGCTGACATGTGTCTCAGGCTGCTATGAGAAGCATGGAAGGAAATTGCAGAAGCCTTGACATTAATGTCAAAGCCTCTCTGAACTTGGGAAAGGTGCCAGAGGACTGGAAGGTAATAATGTGATACGTTATTCAAGATGGATTATAGGGATGAGGGGATTGTAGGCCAGTGGGTCTAACATTAGTGATAGGGAAACTATTAGAGCAAATACGGAGGGATAGAATTAACGTCCATTTGGAGAGGCAAAGATTAATTAAGAATAGTCAGCATGACTTTGCAAGGGAGAGATCATGTCCGACAGGTTTGGCTGAGTTTTTTTTAAAAGAGGTGACTAGATATACGGATGATGGCAGTGCAGTGAATGTACTGTCTACATAGATGTCGGTAAGGCTTTTGACAAAGTCTTGCATAGAAGACTGATGAAGGCAATTTGGACCCAAATTTAGCTGGGTGGAAGGAGGCATATGCTGATGGTCAAAGATTGTTTTTTGTGACTGGAGGTCTGTGTCGAGCAGTATACCGCAGAGTTTGGTGCTAGATCCCTTACTGTTTGTAGTGTACATTATAATCTAAACAATCCTGAAGGAAATCTGATCAGTACGTTCACAGATGACATGAAAATTGGTAATGTGATAAGTAACAAAGATGGAAGCCTTAGACTACAGGATGATAATTGATGGACTGGTCAGGTGGACAGAACAATGGCAAATGGAACTTAATCCAAAAAAGTGAAAAGAAATAAATTTTGGGAGGACTAGCAAAGCAAGGGAATATAAAATGAATGGTAGAACCCTAGGAAGTACAGACGATCAGAAGGACCTGTGTAAAGACCACAGGACAGGTGGATGAGGTGGTTAAGACGACATATGGGATACCTGCTGTTATTAGTCAGGGTAATAAATACAAGAGCAGGAGGGTTATCATGGAGCTGTACAAGATGTTAGTGAGGCCACATGTTGGAATACAACATGCAGAGCAGATTCACCAGATGTTTACCCAGCCATGAAGGGAGATTAGACAGACTGGGATTGTTTTTCTTAGAGCAGAGAAAGCTGAGGTGAGACCAGACTGAGGTGTAAAAAATTAGGAGGAGCATATGTAAAAGAAAAAGAAGTAATCTCTTCCCCCTATAGAGGGATCAATAACCACGGGGAATAGCTTTGAGGTAAAGGTGGGATGTTTAGTGGGGATTTAAGATAGAATGGTTTCACTCAGAATATGAATAAATATTTGGTACTCTCTGCCACAAAAGGAAGGTTTAGGTGGGAACCATCACAATGAGTATTTAGATGAACACCTGAAGTACCATAGCATAGAAAGGTACCAGACCAGTGCGGGAAAATGAGACTAGAATAGGTACGTGTTTGATGATTGGTGCAGACACAAGTGGCTGCCTCTTTCTATGCTGTGCAGCTCATTGGCTGTAATTGAAGCTCTTCCTCAGACTCCACGATTGTGTGTATTTGCTGTTTAACATGGCATAACACTAGTTTTAAATGTCCTTGACTAAACAGAATCAAAATTGCTCAGAATATTTTTCTTTCTCAGAAGTGCAAATATGAAAAATTCAAGATAATGTTGTTAATTCAAACACAATCCGACTTTTTTCATGTTAAGTTTAACTTTAAAATGCTCTTGCATGTGCTTCATGAACATTTTTACATAACCTCAGTCCAGCAAAATCCAGAGTTCATAATGGATTCTCTTGCCAGAACTATCACATTATCAACTGAAGGTGATACCAATTACACGGGCTAGGAACAGTTGTAGATTATTTAGTTCCTTGAGCCTGCTCTGAAGCTTTTCCAGCAACACATTTTCAGTCTTGAGCTTCAGAGCAGGCTCAAGGAGCTAAATAATCTACAACTGTTCCTAGCCCGTTTACTTGTATGAACATCAGTTGAGTACTTAGATTTTTAATCAATTCGAAGAAATCTCCTGTGATTCAACTCAACGTGAGCTCTCTCGTGATACTATAATGTCGCACAAAATGTATGAGAATGTGGATGATCTCCCATGCATTGGACAGAGAAAAAAAATCTGTCACCAGCTTGCTGCTTTTATTTTTACACTTCCAGCCCTTTTTCTCACAAACCTCCATTCACATTCCCACTATCTTTCCCCTCCAAACTAAGACAAAATCCTTGGAAATAGTTAAGTGAAAAAATATTCTGTTCATGTTTAAAAACAAATTGATAAATCCAAGCCACAAATGCTTACATCCTGAAGAAAGAGTTACTTCCAGTTCGACTGCATACTGTACCAATGCATGCTTTCCCAACAAACTGGCATATTAAGAATTGTAGGCACACGTGTAATTGGTATCACCTTCAGTTGATAGTGTGATAGTTCTGGCAAGAGTATCCATTATGAACTCTGGATTTTGCTGGACTGAGGTTATGTAAAAATGTTCATGAAGCACATGCACGAGCATTTTAAAGTTAAACTTAACATGAAAAAAGTCGGGTTGTGTTTGAATTAACAACATTATCTTGAATTTTTCATATTTGCACTTCTGAGAAAGAAAAATATTTTGAGCAATTTTGATTCTGTTTAGTCAAGGACATTTAAAACTAGAATGTTATGCCATGTTAAACAGCAAATACACACAATCGTGGAGTCTGAGGAAGAGCTTCTATTACAGCCAATGAGCTGCACAGCATAGAAAGAGGCAGCCACTTGTGTCATCAAACACGTACCTATTCTAGTCTCATTTTCCCGCACTGGTCTGGTACCTTTCTATGCTATGGTACTTCAGGTGTTCATCTAAATACTCATTGTGATGGTTCCCACCTAAACCTTCCTTTGTGGCAGAGAGTACCAAATATTTATTCATATTCTGAGTGAAACCATTCTATCTTAAATCCCCACTAAACATCCCAAGACCACAACTGATCAAAGCACTTTCAAATCACTTTCCTGGGTACCCCCTCCACACCTCGACTCTCTTATTAATCAAGAATCCATCTACCTCAGTCTGAAATGAACCTGCCTCACTGTCTTCTGGGGAAGACAATTTCACACTCTCAAATCAGAAGGAAATTTTTGTCATCTGTCTTCAATTGGAAACCCCTTATTTTTAAGCCATGCCCCCCAGTTCCAATCTCTACTACAAAGAGAAGCAATTTTGTCAAGTGCATGCTTATCCTTTAGTGGTGTACAACTATGCCAACTCAAATAAAGCTTTCACACATTCCATATGTTGGTTAAAATTGACCTACTCACTGAAAGTAAGCACTTCCATTGTGACTCAAGACATTACAGTTCTACACCACTACCCCTAACAATGCATCATATTATAAAGAAGTCATTATCATTGACAACAATCCAAAGATATGTTCATTTGAATTCCTGCTGGAGGGTGAAATATTTACACAACATCAAAAGGAAGCACACGTCAGACATAGACAGCAGAGATTATGTGAATCCTTACAGTATAATGGCAGTAGGAGCAAACTTAAGAGGGAAATCATAAGGGCAAAAGGGGAATGTGAGATAGCTTTGGCAAACATGGCTAAGGAGAATCCAAAGGGATTTTATAAATATATTAAGGACAAAAGGTAATGAGGGAGAGAATAGGGCCCCTCAAAGATCAACAAGGCAACCTACGTGTGGAACCGCAGGAAATGGGGAGGTGCTACATGAGTATTTCGCAGCAGTGTTTACTGTTGAGATGGACATGGAAGATAGGAATGTGGGGAAATAGATAGCGACAACTTGAAAAAATATTAGAGGCGGTGGTGCTGGACATCTTAAAACTCAAAAATGAATAAATCCCTAGGAATTGATCCCCTAAAACTCTGTGGGAAGCTAGGGAAGTGATTGTTGGGCCTCTGGCTGAGATATTTGGATCATCAATAGTGACAGGTGAAGTGCCAGAAGACTGGAGGTTGGCTAACGTGATGCCACTATTTAAGAAACTTGTAAGGAAAAGTTTGGAACGGTAGACTGGTGAGCCTGACATCGGTGGTGGGCAAATTATTGGAGGGAATCCTGAAGGACAGGATTTACATGTATTTGGAAAGTCAAGGAATGATTAGGGATAGTCAACAATGCTTTGTGTGTGGGAAATAATGTCTCGTAAACTTGATTGAGTTTTTTGAAGAAGTAACTAAGAGGATAGAGAGTGGTGGTAGAGGGTTGCTTTTCAGACTGGAGGCATATGACCAGTGGTGTGCCACAAGGATCGGTGCTGGGTCCACAGCTTTTCATCATTTATATAAATGATTTGGATGTGAACATAAGAGGTATAGTTAGTAAGTTTGCAGATGACACCAAAATTGGAGGTGTAGTGGACAGCGAAAAAGGTTACCTCAGAGTACAACAGGATCTTGATTAGTTGGGCCACTGAGGAGTGGCAGATGGAGTTTAATTCAGATAAATGTGAGGTGCTGCATTTTGGAAAGGCAAATCAGAGCAGGACATGTACACTTAATGGTAAGGTCCTGGGGAGTGTTACTGAACAAAGAGACCTTGGAGTGGAGGTTTACAGATCCTTGAAAGTTGAGTTGCAGGTAGATAGGATAGTGAAGGCGGAGTTAAGTGTGTTTTTCTTTATTAGTCAGACCATTGAGTTTGGGAGTTGGGAGGTCACATTGCAGCTGTACAGGGCATTGGTTAGGCCATTTTTGAAATATTGTGTGCAATTCTAGTCTCCCTCCTCTTGGAAGGATGTTGTGAAACTTGAAAGGGTTCAGAAAAGATTTACAAGGACGTTGCAAGGGTTGGTGGATTATGAACTATAGGGAGAGGCTGAACAGGCTGGGACTATTTTTTCTGGAGCATAGGAGGCTGAGTGGTCACCTTATAGAGGTTTATAAAATCATGAGGGGCATGGAGGAGTCCAGAACTAGAGGCATAGGTTTAGGGTGAGAGGGGAAACATTGAAAAGGGATCTCAAGGGCAACGTTTGCACACAGAGGGTGGTGCGTGTGTGGAATGAGCTGCCAGAGGAAGTGGTGGAGGCTAGCACAATTACAATATTTAAAAGGCATCTTGGTGGGCATATGAATAGGAAGGGTTTAGAGGGATATGGGCCAAGTGCTGTCAAATGGGACTAGATTAGATTAGGATATCTGATCGGCATGGAAGAGTTAGACCGAAAGGTCTGTTTCTGTGCTGTGCATCTCTATGACTCTAAGTAACGCCAGAATAAATGTAACAAAGTAGAAAAGTATTCTGGTGTAGCATTTCTTACTGGCTGAGCACAGATCTTAAAAGGAAAGAGAAGAGGAATTATTTCAACGAACTGTAACATGCTGTACAACACAGAGAAAGAGAAGAATGAGATGTGACTGAAAAAAATGTTTCCAGTGAGATCTGTCAAATGCTCTGTTTTTTTTATATACTGTGGAATTGAAATACAACCCAGCCCTTTTCATCGGATCAAATCAGGATCTTCTCTACAGACCAGCCTTCAGGCTTTTTCCCCAGGCAGAAATAGTCATGTACTGCACTTGTACCAAACTTCAGAACACCAGCTGCACAGATTTTTCAAGCATTCATCAATAAAGCACAACTGTCTTGTTCAAAAAAAATAGACATTTCCTTTTAGCTTTCAAAATAAGGAATCAAAATAATTCATTTAAAAGCACTCTACAATTTGATTGCTTAGAATCCCTACAGTGTGGAAGCAGGCTATTTGGCCCATCAAGTCCACACCAACCCCACGAAGAGCATCCCACCCAGTAGTAGTGTTCCAAACTCTAAGCCAAATCAGTTCTCCAAGCATGGGGAAATACCTGTTTCTAAAGTAAAACTTCGAGCCTTATTCAAATCGATTTTAAAAAGCCTTAGTTGAGCTCTTGTGGCTCAGTGAGAATGTCCCTTCCTCTGGGTCAGAAGGTCTGAGTTTTAAGTTCCAACTGTTCCAGAGATGTTTCACAACATGTCCTAAAGGTTGATTAAAAGGGTATAAAAGTGCCTCATTTTGTTTTCTCGATATTTTCTAATCAACCCACCTCAGAAATGTTATGACACATCCTCGAGTAAGTGGGAATTGAACCTTGGCCACATGCTCAGAGGTAGGGACACTATCACTCTGCCTCAAGACTCCTTAGTTAGTTTTATTCGAAGCATTTTAATCGCATCAATAAGTACCCAGATAGTAGGTCCTCAAATAGCTTTCTGCTGGCATCCACATGTATCTTTGATAAACTCAGAAGTGGGTGTATTGGAGCCAGGTTGTACTTCTGTTCAGTGACCAATAATTTATAACTATCCTAGCCACAAACTCTTGTGAATTAAAATTTAACATCAACTCTCACTGGTCAGTTAATCTGTTTTCTTTCCCTTCATATCCTCCATCTCTGTCATTTTCCATCTCAGTTGCTCCTTTAATCACAAGAGCAAAACAATCTAGAATATGGATCTCTATAGTAACAGCGATCACAACTTGATGAGTACTCTCCATCTGAAAAGCAAATACTACTAGCTTGTTGTTCTTTATCTATTCTCCAAACTGAAATCCATTGACAAGTATTACAGAGAAATGCTCCATCTTGTGGTTCAACCAAGAACTGGTGACTGCACCAATCCATTTGGACATCATTGGCATCTAATTCAAATAATCAAACTTATTGCTTTTAAGCATGAATAAAAAGAGATACTGGGACACAGTATTTTAATTTTATTGACCTATATAATATAGCAAACCTAAAGAGTAGTCCATTAACAATAAAACCTAAAACATTTTGTTTACCTCCACATCTGCAAGAGCTGGCTGGTTGGTCCTTGATGGCTGTTTGGTCCGAGGGCCTTTAAGAGGTCTTTTGGGTGACAGTACTTTCTGTTTGGGAATCATTTTATTGCTGCTTGTCACAGTGGAATAAAACAGTTTCCTTATGTTTGCACATTGCACACAATTTAGAGATTGCCAATGCAGCATTGGCACAAAAGCTGTCCCTTTTGGGTTGAGAGAGCCTAGAACCAGCCTATAGTCTGGTGATCTTCCATTTTGGCCTTTCCATTGGCAGCACAGAGCATTTCTTTGAAAATTGCTATAGGGCCTAATCCCAAGGGGCGGAACAGTTCCCAGAGAGGATCGCAAACAGGAAGTTCTTTTCATCAAATGTGCAGATAGTTCCAAGATTCTGAGCAATCTGACAGTCATGGTTAGTGGACAATCAATCTAAAGTGGGAAAAAATATTTTTTTTGGAGAATTTATATTCATTACAATGGAAGCATTATTACTGTTTCTTATCACTTCTCTCACATAAGCTATCATCATTCATCTGTATTTGAAAAGTAAAATCATCTTCAAAGTAGGAGATAAAAACTGTGTTATTGATACAAATCAATTAATTGCTCTGAACTGCTGAGTAAGCACTTAGTGTATTATATTTAAATTAGGCCTGAAAGGATTATTAACTATCTGCCTTTCTCTGATATCATCATGCCATCATTTACCCAATCATATAAGCTAAAAATATCTGATTTAAATAGTAACCATCTTGTAGGAAATGCAAAGTAAAATCCCGATCTATTATAAATCAGTTCCAAGTGTCACTTGCGTGTGCTGACAAAATAAATTGAATACAATGTTACTATGAGATTGCAGGATTTTCACTATTTTCCTCTGAAAACTGGAAGCCACCAGCCTTGTTCACTGTATAATGAATTTCTGCAGATCATTTTCAATATAGCATAATCAGGAGAGTGACAGAGGGTGAATGTGCAATTATATATTTTAGAACATAGAACATTACAGCGCAGTACAGGCCCTTCGGCCCTCAATCTGAAACCAACCTGAAGCCTATCTAACCTACACTATTCCATTCTCGTCCACATGCCCATCCTATGACCAATTAAATGTCTGTAAAGTTGGAGAGTCTACAACTGCTGCAGGCAGTGCATTCCACGCCACTACTACTACTCTGAGTAAAGAAACTACCTCTGACATCAGTCCTTTATCTATCACCGCTCATTTTGAAGCTATGCCGCCTCGTGCTAGCCATCACCATCCGAGGGAAAAGGCTCTCACTGTCCACCCGATCTAACCCTCTGATTATCTTATATGTCTCAGTTAAGTCTTTCAACCTCCTTCTCTCTAATGAAAACAGCCTCAAGTCCCTCAACCTTTCCTCGTAAAACCTTCCCTCCGTACCAGGCAACACCCTAATAAACCTCCTCTGAACCCTTTCCAAAGCTCCCACATCCTTCCTGTAATGCAGTGACCAGAACTGTACACAATACTCCAAGTGCAACCGCACCAGAGTTTTGTACAGCTGCTGCATGACCTCATGGTTCTGAAACTCGATCCCTCTATTAATAAAAGCTAACACACCATATGCCTTCTAAACAGCCCTATCTATGTGCATGGACACCGAGATCTCTCTGTGCATCTACACTTCTAAGAATCTGATCATTCTTGTTATTCCTTCCAAAGTGAATCATCTTACACTTTTCCGCATTAAATTCCATTTGTCACCTCTCAGTCCAGCTCTGCAGCTTACCTATGTGCTTCTGTAACCTACAACATTCTTCAGCACTATCCATAACTATACCAACCTTAGTGTCATCCTCAAATTTACTAACCCATCCTTCTACGCCCTCATCCAAGTTGTTTATAAAAATGACAAACAGCAGTGGACCCAAAACAGATCCCTGCGGTACACCACTAGTAACTGTCTTCTTTCAGCTAGCCAATTTCTGATCCAAACTGCTAAATTGCCCTCAACCCCATGCCTCCGTATTTTGTGCAGTAGCCTATCATGGGGAACCTTATCAAACACCTTAATGAAATCCATATACACATCAATGGCTTTACCCTCATCCACCTGTTTGGTCACCTTCTCAAAGAACTTAATAAGGTTTGTGAGGCATGACCTACCCTTCACAAAACCACATTGACTATCCCTAATCAACTTATTCCTATCAAGATAATTTCCAACACTTTACCCACAATCGAAGTAAGGTCCACTGGTCTCTAATCACCAGGGTTGTCTCTACTCCCCTTCTTGAACAAGGGAACAACATTTGCTATATTCCAGTCTTCTCACACTATTCCTGTAGACAATGGCGACAAAAAGATCAAAGCCAAAGGCTCAGCAATCTCCTCCCTGGCTTCCCAGAGAATCCTTGGATAAATCCCATCCTGCCCAGGGGATTTATCTATTTTCACACTTTCTAGAATTTCTAACACCTCCTCCTTGTGAACCTCAATTGCATCTAGTCTAGTAGCTTAATTAGATACAGTCATGAAAATGTATAACTAAAATCACATGATCAACAAAATTAAGATTACTGAACTATGGAGCTATACTAAATTAATGGAACAGTAAAAAATATTGGAAAGAAAAGAGAAAATGGGGACGAAGTGGAATTACAGTATTACCTCTAAGAACTTGTACCAGTCTTTCTTGTTAAGTAGTAGAAGCTAAGCTATAGTTAGTTACTCTATTTAAAAGTAGCCAAAATATGTGTTATATGGTTTTACAGAACAGGGTAATCTGTACATACCAGATAAGCATAATTTCAGTTTTCAGGACTGGAGCTGTTGGTGGTAAATTTCTTCAGTTCTCGACAAGGACATTGAAATCAGCATCAGTACAATCATAGAACTGAGTGGCCACTTTCAAAACAAAAGAAAACACAGAAAGTTAGACCCAAATTAATGAATTCAATAAATCTAGGCCCCCCATTTTTAAACCACTTCATCGACTGACAGAAGCAACATTGACTGTAGTCATGTAACTTATACAGTATTCTTTCCTATTGGATGAACGTAATGAGAAGATCCAAGGAAATTTAAAGAGTCACATTACTTCAGATAGTCCAGTTTTAAAGAGATTTTTTAGCAATGCACAAAATAAACTTGAAAAATTAATTCATTTTAATTACTGGATTTGTCACCGTATGCTCACAATGTATTGCTGAAATCTTAATTGCTCAAAATGCAAATATACTATCTTGGGTATTGGTTTTGATAGAAACTGAAGGAGCATAGTTCTTGAGAGAGGAAAAATAAAAGTTAGCAATGACCAAGTAGCAGAAACAGAGGAGAGAGAGGATAAGGATCAAAAGGAAATCAAAATAACGGGGTTAGCTCTGGAGGGGTCGAGAAGTGGACATACAAATGGACAATGCTGAAACACAAATTAAGCAGCATGGAAGAGATTAGCAGGAATACACTGAGGTCATTAACAAAAACAATAACCCCTGCATTTATAAAAATGCCTTAATATAATAAAGCATCCCAAGATATCTTACAGTAACATTTTAAAACAAAATATGGCACTGAGCCACATAAGATGATATGAGGGTTATGGTCAAAGAGGCAGATTTAATACACGTCCTGAGGATGAAGAGAGGTAGAGCTGATAAGTTCTGACATTTCTTCTCTAAACCTAAGGCCTTGGTAGCCAAAGGTATAGTTACCAAATCTGACTCAATTAAAATTAGAGATGAGTAAGAAACTAAATGGGAATTCCCACCTTGGTGTCCTCCTACTTCTCATCTGCTAAATATCTAACAGACAATTTAAACCATTTAGAAACAGTAAAGTGGGTCAAGACAAACGTGGTGAGGTAGACTGACACTGCACAGATTTACAATGTGCTTTCTGATGGTATCGTCAAGGGAAAGTATGCAGGAATGAAATATGAGGGGCCAAGGATAGATCCCAGAGGCAATATCACAACAAAAGGCATGTGAAGTGAGGTTTCTTGATGAAGCAAGCATGGTGTAAATATTGTGATAAGTAGTATTGATTTAACTAGGTCTGATAAGTCTGATCATAACTGTTGCTATTGATGTGCATTTGCTTTGAAATGAAAAGTTCAACAATTTATATCTGGTCTGTCTTATCAAGTATTTTCACAGTCTGCCTTTATCAAGAAATTGAAGTATACAAGGAAAATATACAACTATTAGATCATAAGGCCTGTTGTTAAAACTGTGGTCTATGTCATTATTTACTGGACATTGCAGGTATACACCACTTTGGAAAAGGTTCAAACAACTTTGAGTGATTAGCACTGCTATATCCAAGAGAAAACACAAGGTAAAATCTGCCAGTTGTATCAGATATTTTATAAAAACTATTCTCCACAAGAAGTTTTACACGCTTACTGAAGTGCAGCAAATACCTCATTGATAAGCTAAGTTTGGTGCCCCTACTACACCAATTGCAATCTCCTTACAGGGAAATGATTAATAAGTAGCACAACATTTAAATTAAAAAACACTTCTTGCAAACTGTGTTTAATTATTAAAAAGTCACAGAAAATTGCTTATTTTGTTGTTCAGCAAGTCATCACAGAGTTATTTTGATATCAAAAGATATGTTGCTTCAGCTCTCATCTTCACTAATCTCTCTTCAATGATGTTGTAAAAGTTTTTTTTGTACTTGTGCTAATTCACTTTATTATTCTATTTCTCTCTACCAAAATGGAACAGATTGATAGGACACCCAGAACCAAAGAGATGTAGAATGGGTGTAAACAAAGGTGAAAAGAAGATGGTCCACTCTTTTGACAGCAAAGTCAACAAAGACATGACTCTGTGTTGTGCACATGGGAAAAGGTGGGTTACACAAGAAAAACCAAAGACAAAGCGATTATACTGTAAAGGTACAGAATTTAATACTGAATCCTAAAATCTTTAAGTGCCTAAGCAGAAAATGAGGTATCTAACTTGCATTGTGCTTCTTTGGGATACAGAAGCAGGCCCAAGTCAAATGTATGCTTGGGAGCACATTGATCTATTGAAATGACCAGCAACTGGAAGGTTGAGGCCATTCTTACAAATGGGGAGGTGTTCCACAAAATAGTAATGTGGTCTGCTTTTGGTCTTGCTAATGTTAAGGAGATAGCACTGTGAGCAGCAAATAGACTAAATTGAAATAAGAAAGCCACTGATTTTATTACCAAGAGAATAATGTTGTCCAAAAAAAAGTGGCTGGGCAAAGACCTCAGCAATATCTCAAACAAAAATGTGCCAGTATATCATTCCCCACAACAATGCATACAAGAAGTGACCCTATGGACTTTGCTGCTACTTTGTGAGAGAAGAAACACACGAGCGCAAGGGCAAGTGACAAAACGCGCGTGCGCAGTCGGTTGGGGGCTACGGGGAAAGGTTCCGGTGGATCCAATTGCAACTAATTCCCAGGTCAACAAAAACATCACCCAGGCTGCCTTCTCACACCACCACCATGCCTTGGTGATCGGCAACACCTTTCTTCGTTCACGCACCTCAATCACTGATCTCTTCCTCACGGTCCCTAATCGCCATCCTCACACTCAGTCGATTCTGAAACCTCCCACCCACGCTCGCGCTTTTCCCCGACACCCCTCAATTCGCGCACGCGCAATGGACCTCGGTTTCACTCGTGCTTTTGCCCAGCTCTCCCCTCAATTCGCGCACGCGCAATGTGCTTCGGTTTCAATCGCGCTTTTCCCAAGCCCTCCCGTCAATTCGCGCACGCGCAATGGGCTTCGGTTTCAATCGCGCTTTTCCCCAGCTTTGTATTAGTGGTGCTGGAAGAGCACAGCAGTTCAGGCAGCATCCAAGGAGCAGCGAAATCGACGTTTCGGGCATCAGGAATAAAGGCAGAGAGCCTGAAGCGTGGAGAGATAAGCTAGAGGAGGGTGGGGGTGGGGAGAAAGTAGCATAGAGTACAATAGGTGAGTGGGGGAGGGGATGAAGGTGATAGGTCAGGGAGGAGAGGGTGGAGTGGATAGGTCGAAAAGGAGCTAGGCAGGTCGGACAAGGCATGGGGACAGTGCTGAGCTGGAAGTTTGGAACCAGGGTGAGGTGGGGGAAGGGGAAGTGAGGAAACTGTTGAAGGCCCCCTCAATTGGCGCACGCGCAATGGGCCTCGGTTTCACCCGCGTCGCCTTGTGTGACGTCACTTCCCGCTGCTGGCCCCGTTCCCCTCGGTGGACGCCAGTGGGGTAAGATGGCAGCGCGGCCGAAGACGGTGTCGGGGGTGGATGTGCCGGACTCGCTCTCGGCGAAGTACACCGGGTCTGTAGTTCTTTTCCGAAAACAAATGCCAAAGAAAGGCTGAAGTGTACGCGTGACGCCGATCCTATCCCGTTCTCTGCCCCCCCCCCCCCCAGTCAGGTTCTTCAACACCATCAGAAAGCGAGTCGCGCTGCTCTTCTGATGGACGAGTATACTAATATCACACAGCACTATAATCTAAACCAGCACAGTTCATACAAAGAACGGAAAACAAAAACCTTCTCTGGAAGGTTCACAAATCCGGCCTCAACCCAGAGAGCTAGAGCTCGGCCGGCGCCTGTGCACCAGGCTTCAAGTGTCTGTGGGATTGAGGTTGCACAAGAAAGAGGCTTCAGTAGCATCTCAGCCCAAGTACAGGCTCTGTATGGTCTAAGAAATATCGCGAATGAAGGGGAAGAACGAGAGATCCTCGAGCGTGCTCGCACAGGCTGTTTCCTGTTTTTTTTTAATTTCGGAGGGAATAGTTTTTAAAAACAAAAACTCCTCGCCCAAAGCACCAAGAACCTATCAACAAGTGAGATTTTATTTTTAAAAAATTGCCCTGACAGAATTTGTTTCCTTTGATTGCTTAGGCTGGATCGCTTTATGAGAGAAAATGATGTGCTTTTGATGACCTCAGAATGCTCCAAGGATTTAAGAGGGGATTTAGGCTATTTGGCCATTCAAGCCTGTTTTACTGTTCAATAAGGTCATGACTGACCTGATTGTGTTTTCATCCCCAATTTTCTGTCTGCCTCCCCTAGAGTAGTTCTGGACTTCCTTGTCTTTAAAGAAAAATCCAGCGTTTACCTGAATAAATTTAATGACACAGCCTTCACAATTTTGAGGAAGAAAATTCCATAGACTAACAACCTTCTGATAGAGGAAAAAATAATTCTCATCAAAAGTGTTTTCCAGCTGCTTTATTCCTAGTAAGCAGTGTGGTAGTGAGTGCCGAACTGAGGGTATGATCCACTAAATCATGTAGTACAATCACTGAATATATAAGAATAATGAGGGGCATGGATTGGTGAATAATCAAGGTATTTTCACAGATTAGGGATGTGCAAAACTAGAAAAGCACAGGGAAAAGATTTAAAATGGACTTAAGTTTCAACTTATTCATGCAGAAGGGTGGTGTCTGTGTGTATGGAATGAGCTGCTGGAGGTGGTAGAGGTTCATACAGTTACAACATTTAGAAGGCATCTACATGTTTATACGAATAGGACGGATTTAGAGGGTTTTGGGCCAAATGCTGGCAAATGGGACTAGATTAATTTAGGACACTGGTTGGTATGGGTGAGTTGGGCCACAGGGTCTGTTTCTGTGCTGTACTTCTCTAGGACTCTAAAGATCCAGTGGTCCAAAACTGGTCATGTTTAGGTGCTGTCGGCTATCAGCAGCAGCAGAAATACATACATTTCATTTTTAGCTTCATAATGACTGATATATTCTTCACTCCTCTATCACAGTCAAGCCAGGTGACCAAGACTGATTCAAGTAGGAATAAAGACATGCACATGATCACATGTGGAGAGTAGTATCAGACATACCTGAAAATTATGTGCCAAACTGGTGATTTTATAATGTAAGATTATAGCATTTTAAGCAGTGGCAGTAAAATGCCACTTTTGGCTATGTAAGGAACAGACCAGTTTAAAAACTCTGCAGTTCTGTCACAACTAAATGTAAAAATGTTGACATCACAAGGAGGTTTATTGGCTTTACCATTCTCCATATTGACAATACAGCACAACTGAGTGCAAAAAGGAGATGAAGCATTTGGCAGGATGATCTTCCGTCAGGATTGTTGTGTGGATAATCCATCTCCGCTTGCACCTGTGCTGCCGCCCCCCCCCCAGTCACAACTACAAGTTACACCGACTGAACAATGTAGATACTTGTCCTCTCACAAGCAGGCAAATTCCATCAGGTAAATTTCCATCTCATCAGCAATATGGTTAAAGGATTCATCAGCAGAACATCACAGTTACAAACTGCTCGCTGGTGTTCAGTTTTTTTGGATTCCATCAGAACCACTCAGATCCAGGTTTCACTGTCTGGTTCACACTGTTTACCTCACAAAATATCAAGGCAGTATTTGATCAAATGTGGTAACATAAGGAAAATCCCTCAGTAGCTAGAAAGCAAAGTAGTTGTCATTGGAAGTCCACATCTAAGTCTCAGAACATTACTGCAGGAGTTGCTCAGGACAGCATCCTAGGCTCAGCTACTTTCAACTGCTTCAACATTGACCTTTCCCTTCATTGTAAGCTCAAGTGAGGCTACTTCCTAATCATTGCACAACACACAAAATCATTCCCAATTCTTCAGCCAATGAAATAGTCCAAACCTGTATTCACTAAAACCTTGGCAACATCCAAGATAGGGCTGATAGAAAGACAAGTAATAATATTGCACCAATGCTACTCAGTAAGAGAGCCAGACTACCTCCTCATGATGTTTAGAGGCATTAGTATTGTTGAGTGCATGAGAAAGCACCATCGCCTTGAAGCTTCAACCCATGTTGATTTGAATGTTTTGCTCTCCTTTCAGTGTCAGAGTATACCCTTGGATTAAATGAATTTCAGAATTACAGATACAGAGATGTTGGATCGGAAAATAAATTGTATGAAACAAAATAATCTTTAGGAAAACTAAATGTAGCATGAGAACTTCTTTTATTCAGTAAGATGATGTTTCATTACAGATTGTGTTACAGTAAGGTCATTAACTCAAATCCAAGGAGAGCTGACCACAAATTGATAACCAGAGCTTCAAAATAGATGAGGCCCCTCGGTAATCCAATTTGCCTACAAATGTGCTCTATGTCAAAAAAATCCTAAATGAAACTGCAGTATATTTTTCAATTTTTTGCAACTTACAATGGCCTGATCTTGAAAAAGTCAAAGACAGTTGTTGGGTGTTGAGTCGTACTCCTGCTTTTTGTTGGCCTTGGTAACCTGAGAGATCAGCTGCCTAATCTCTCCTGATTCATCGGTAGGGGCTTTGGTTGGTGCTGGGAAGGAAAGAATATTAGCTTGACCCTCCAGTGTTGTCAAGGTGCAAAAGACAGTTATCTGGATGATGATGATAATCTTAATTCCGTTAAAATAGTTTGACTTGTTTCTTGATATATACCTTAAAAATGCTGAGTGTCATTAAGACAGTTTTGCATGGCTGCTTTCTTGATATTTGTAAAGCAACATGGCTTCTTTTCCTTTCCTGTTCCAAGAAGAGGTAATGTTTTGGTGCTGTCCATATTGGAGACACATCATAGCAGCGACACATAACTTGCTGCAGTTTCTAGCACTTAATCTTTAAACATCAAAGAGCAATCTGGCTTTACCTGCGTTAAAATTATTCTTGGCACATACTTGTTCAGGCAGGAGTGAGACTATTTTGGAGCCAATCACCTGTCATTGTTGCCTAACTGCTCCACTCTTACTGCTTTTCCTGTGGAAGACAGTGCCGTGCCTTGCTTTGAACTGGTCGAGCCATTCATTGCTATATGTGGACTTGTTATAGCCCAGTCTCTTGTTTGGCGAGATTCATTTTTCTTGCTGGATTGTGCTGGAGATGGGAATGTTTCCTGCCTGAGCTGTCTTGAACCACATTATCAGAACATATTCATCGTTGCAATAGACAGCCATTTCTCATTCTCCCTTTCTGGAGAGAATGTCCACTTGTCAAGTTGCTCCAAGATGTCTGCCTTCTGTTTCAGAGTGGTTGACAAGCTCAGTGCTTGAATCTTCCACTTAGCAAGATCAGTTTATAATTTTGCGTCACGTAATTCCACTTGCTTTATCTACTTCATTTTCTCTTTGCTAACACTTTAAACTTTCTCATAGGTCTAGCCAAATTTGCAGGCTTTGGAATGTCCTTTCACATAGAGGTCTTCATTTTAAATGATGGCTTGCCCAGAGCTGCATGAGGTCACACTCCAGTCTGGCCTAACTTCACTCTGGTTGGTTAGCATGGTGAGATATCAAGCTTGTCTAATCCGAAATGACCAGTTCAGAATTTTGTCTTTTCGCTGACATCATTCTATTGGCTTTGCTATTCTTCTTTAGGGAATGGCTGATGACTTCAATAGATCCAAACTTTTGGGTTGTCTGATTTGACTCATCATGATTTAACTGTAAGATATCTTGAATGCTGCTCCAGTTAATGGGGAATGCCATTCCAGGAAGATTGCAAACTGCTTAGGTGGATACAGTGGAACTTCAACAATGTTTACATTTCTAAAACTGCTCAGTTGAGGTATCATTAATTTTATATTTGAAGTTTGTAGGAGCTTCACACCATGCTTCTTCTGATCTTGAAATGCTCCAAGCCATTGTTTTTGTGGATTTTGTTCCTTTTTATACACCAATTAGAGCATTTTATAATGCAGTGCTACTTGATGGTATTCACACAGAGATGTTAGATATTGCATTAGCCTACAATGGGATTTGAAACTTATCCACTGACATCAGTATCGGCTCAGACACTGCCTTCATCATAGGTAAGTATCACCATACCTAATTATTTCAACTGATATGCGTTTATTTATTAAAGTCAAAGGTTAATGATTGACATTTAGGAATATACAATAGTTAATTTTGTAACTTGTGATCCCCACCTTTGTGACTGTTATTTCTTTCCATTCTCATGTCTTGGCCAAACTCAACATGATTCTGTTTTGTACCACGTGATTCCTGGGCTAGGAGGTCAGGTTGTAGATCGATGAGAATGTATTTTTGAGATTCCTTCTCAGATAACCCAGACACCCTTGAAATAGAAGCTACTGTATAATGCTAATGCTGATATTAGCTCTGAAATTATTAAAATCAAATTGCATTTTTTGAGAGCATATTAAAATTGCAAACACGGCGTTGCTGCCAACTTTTAAAGTAACTTTCTCCTTTAAAGTAATGCGAGGAAATGACTAAAGGAAGGGAAACAATTATTTTCAAAGGAGAACAGATCTGAAGGTTAAATTCTTGAAAAATGTTTATCATTAAGGGCAGTAGTGCTGACCTGGCTTACTGCATTTAGTTACTGAGAAAATGGATGACCTTTCAACTACTATCCTCTCTGGGGTTATGTTCCCACACTGTTGATCCAACCATCTGTCTTCAGCAAAATGGAGTTTAGTCAGCACTATGTGTTTTCTCATTTTTCTACATTGGCCATTTTACAAATGCAGATGTTTATTGGCAACCCTGTCCCAAATCTGTACTTTGAATAATTAGTCTTTTAGTGTGGATATAAAGAGGACAAAAATAAAAATCCTGCAAAATTTTATCAATCTCATCTTGAAAACTTAAAACCATTTCAGAAATACATTGCCATCACTTTCCAAACAAAAATCAGAGGCATCTAGGCAATATTCTCCAACCATTGACTGTATCAAACTTTACTCTAAATTTTAAGTAATCTTTCACTCTTGGAATTTTTACATGTGTTGTTGGTGTTGCCTTGAAAGTTCAAAAAGTGTAAGGTTTGGAAACCCATGATTTCACAAGGGTTCTTTTGCTCTGAGAAGTACTAATGAAACTTGCATTTTGGCTTCTGAATTAAAATCTTTTTCTTAGGTTTATGTGTAGCTATTGTGTCAATTTAGTACCACTTACTGGAAAGTATATTCAACATGAGAGAAAAAGCTCCAACAAATGCATGGACTACTTGTATTTATGTCATGCTCAAAAATAGGAAGATGTCCCAAAGCACAGAAATGTTACAAATTAAATTTTAAAACCCAACCACATGAAGTGATACAAAGTCAGATGACTTGGTTAAAGAGTTACATTTTGGATGTAGTTTTGCTCGCTGAACTGGAAGGTTCATTTCCAGACGTTTTGTCACCCTACTAGGTAACATCTTCAGTGGGCCTCAGGCGAAGCACTGCTGATTTTCGCTTTTCAAAAAATCTTAAAGGAAATGGTGATACAGAAATCAAGAGAGAGAATTATACAGTTTAAGATCTTATCTGAAAGCATAGACACTAATACTGCAGCAATTGAAATTAGGGATGTTCAAGAGACCAGAATTGGAGAGTATATGTCTTGGAGGCTTGCGTGGCTTTAGGATATTACATAGACAGGGAAGGGAAAAGTCAAGGAGGAACTTCAAATTAAGAATGAGAATTTTAATATCCAGATGTTTGTCAGTAAGACTCAGTATAAGTCAATGAGTATAATGGTAATGAGTAAGTTAGGACAGGGGTATCACAAATTTGGTTGACTTCAAGTTTCTGGAACATAGAAAATGGGAAGCCAGCTAAGAGTGTTTGGAATCATCAAGTCTAGAGGTAGCCACCAAAGATAACAAAATGTTTAAACTAATTAGCTCCATTTGATTTTGTTTCTTAAGTGAATTATTTGATGAGATTTTATCTTTGTTAAAGTTAGAAGTGTCTTTGTAATGAATTTCAGCTAGAGTATAGTAATGTTCTTGTAGGCACACAAAGATCTTGCAGTATCAGTGAAACAATTGAACAAATTGGGTGGCACTGCTGCCTCACTCTGTCAGGGTTCAAGTTCAATTCCAGCCTTTGCTGTAGGAAGGATGTTATTAAATTAGAAACGGTACAGAAGAAAAATTACAAGGATGTTGCTGGGACTGGAGGGTTTGAGAGTTGTAAGAATAGGATGGAACTTTTGACCCTGGAGGCTGAGACATGACCTTATAGAGATTTATAAAATCATGAGGGACTTGGAGAAGATGACTAGCTAAGGTCTTTTTCTAAGGGGAGAGGGGTCCAAATCTAGAGGGTGTAGGTTTAAGGTTAAAAGGGAAAGATTTAAAGGGAGCTGAGGGACAATTTTCTTTCGCATAGATGGTGGTGCGTTTATAGAATGAGCTGCCAGAGGAAGTCATAAAGGCTGGTAAAACATTTAAAAGACGTTTGGATAGGTACATGAATAGGAAAGGTTTAGAGAGATATGGCCCAAATGAAGGCAAATAGGACTAGTTAAGTTTGGGATACCTGGTTTGCTTGTATGTGTTGGAATGAAGAGTCTGTTTCCATGCTGCATGACTCTATGACTATTTGTATCAAGTTTGCACATTCTCCCCATGTCAGCATGGGTTTCTGCCAGGTGCTCTGATCTCCTCCCACAGTCCAAAGATGTGTAAGTTAGGTGGATTGGCCATTTCACTCCATTCTGCTCTAATTATGTTTTCAGGGAATCATTTCTGCAATGTGCTTAGGCTGTGGCCCCGGAATTCAGATGAATGCAGAACATTAATAACATGGGATAAGTAATTGTGTATCTACAATTGTTGAAAGAAAGAATTGCACTTATGTAGGGCTTCTGACTCCACCTTAGCATCTCAAAGTGTCTTATAGTAGGTAAAGTGATTTTTGAAGCCAATTTGTAAACAGCAAGGCCCTGCAAAAGACAAAATGAAAATTACCAGATAATATGTTTTAATCATGCTGGTTGATCAGGTTTCCCTTGCTCATCAAATAATGTAAGGGGTTCTTTTACTTCCACAAGAGAGGGTAGATCGTAGAAGGTAGGTCAATGTTTAATCTGAAAGATTACTTTGCTTCACATGTCTACTGCACCATTTTTCACACCAGTCATCTCATGGCTATTCGGAGTAGGTTCTCTATTATTGCTGAATTTGAGGCTGTTTAGTGAAGTTGGTTAAATTTATTTTACAAAAGGTGCCCACATTCAGCAGGCAGAGAAAATTTCATACCTGTCAGGGTTGAACTTGAATGCTGGTTCCAGTGGTTTGTGTAATTTTATACAGTATATAGTAAGTAGAAATCTACAATATCAAATTTGTTCCATGGTTTCATTTTTGCTACCCTTGCCAACCTTAACTTGAACATTGTAAGTGTTCTCTGCTGAACAGAAGCCTGGTTCAATTGGAACAAAATAGAATATTGATTTTATGCCATATTTGTGCTTTCCTGTTAGTTCAAGGTTTCTCCTGAAATGCCAAAAAGTAATATTTTAATTATTTAGGTGATCAGCCATTTATGTTAAAATTGTCCAAAGGAGTCCTCTGTGACCCTGACATTGTACTGAAAAATCTGTACTAACCTCTTGCATCCCGTAGCCATATAATCCCACTGATGTACAATATTTTTCTGTTGTAGATCATTTGCGTACATAACAGTTAGAGACAGACTGCCACGGATACTCACCAAGGCTGTTGATTCAGTACATCGACACATGGATAGTTTTTTTAAGGAACATGGACAGGTGAGTGGAGATTGACAATTATAAAATTGGAGATGTAAGTTTACTAACTTGTTCAAAAATGATGTTGGAGAGAGTGCATAAGAGTTTTAATAGAAATGTACATGGTGCAGACACAGTGAGCCGAATGACTTCCTATTGAGCTGTATGATTATATGATGACTTTTGAAATTAGAATGTTTTCAGATAATGAGTTTTGAGAAGATTTGTGGCTCAGGTTGAGGTTCCACATGTAGGTTTGCTCGCTGAGCTGGAGGTTCATTTCCAGACATTTCACAACCCTACCAGGCAACATCTTCAGTGGGCCTCAGGCAAAGCAGTGTACATGATTCCTGCTTTCTATTTATATGTTTGGGTTTCTTTGGGTTGGTGATGTTATTTCCTGTGGTGATGTCATTTCCTGTTCTATTTATCAGGGGGTGGTAGATGGGGTCTAAGTCGATATGTTTGTTGATAGAGTTCCGGTTGGAATGCCATGCTTCTAGGAATTCTCGTGTGTGTGTGTGTGTGTGTGTGTCTCTGTTTGGCTTGTCATGTATCCTGGTGGCTAGTTAGGCCTCTGGACAAACAGGCAGAAAACTAGCCACCAGGATACATGAACACCAACTAGCCACAAAACGACATGACCGTCTGTCACTAGTATCCTTACATACAGATAAGGAAGGAAACCACTTCGACTGGGACCACATGTCCATCTTAGGACAAGCCAAACAAAGACACGCATGAGAATTCCTAGAAGCATGGCATTCCAACCGGAATTCTGTCAACAAATGCATCGAGTTAGACTCCATCTACCACCACCTGAGGAAAAGGACAGAAAATGACATCACTGCAGGAAATAACATCACCAACCCAAACATATAAATAGAAAGCAGGAATCATGTATACTGCTTCGCCTGAGGCCCACTGAAGATGTTACCTAGTAGGGTGATGAAATGCTTTGAAATAAACCTCCCAGCTCAGCGAGCAAACCTACCTCCAGTTTTCAGATAAGCTTGGTAAATGTTGTTAAGTTTTGAGAGTGGGAATTAGTAATGCAGCTAACATGAATCAGTAAAACAGATGTAAACTTCAGTATTAAAATATTAAAGGGAGATATAGTTCTCAGCATTGTAAGACTAGAGGATTATTTTATTTCTGATCAGTAACTTTTAATTTGCTACTGTATCTGCTTGATTCTCTTTTGTTAAATTTGTCCTGCGAAGACTTGCATCAAAGATTTAGGTAGACTGGCGTTCTATTGTTTGGAAATCAGTTGGCGAGGGCTGGCTTCCCATACCCAACACGATTCTACAAATATCAAATTAAGAATACATAGTTTAAATGGCAGGCTACTTTCAGGCTAATTGAGCTTCCTCTGTATAATGTTTTGATTTTGTGATGAACCTGTCGTGAGGTAGGAGACAAAGTAAGAATACACAGTTCTTATTCTTTCTAGTGGAATGTGACAAGATGCACAATGATGATCTGAAGTGCCTTAATAGTTCAATATACTAGTGAGTTTTGAGAAGATTCTTAGCTCAGGTTGAGGTTCTGGATATAAGTGCTCACTGAGCTGGAAAGTTTGTTTTCAGTGGTTTTGTCACCATACTAGGTAACATCATTAGTGAGCCTCCGGTGAAGCATTGGTGTTAGTGACCCGTTTTCTATTTAGGTGTTTAGGTTTCCTTGGGTCAGTGACATCATTTCCTGTGGTGATGTCGTTTCTCTACATAGAGATGAGGAAGGACACCATTTTGACTGGGATAACACATCCATCCTAGGACAAGCCAAACAAAGACACACATGAGAATTCTTAGAAGCATGGCATTCCAACTGGAACTCTATCAATAAACACATTGATTTGAACCCCATTTGCCACCTCCTGACAAGACAAACAGGAAATGACATTTGCCCAAATGGGCAAAAAAGCTGTGCCTTTCTAAGGAAGTTCCTGAGTGGAATCTCTTCTTGGAGTTGTTGATCTCCTTTTGCAGAATCACAGGGGTAATCTGAGTGTGTTGCCAACCCTCAGAAAATCTGGCCCACTGACTTTATTTCAAGAGGGCTAGAATTCAAAGATGAGCAAGTGATGCTTCAATTACATAGACCCATGGTCAAGTTGCATCTGGAACATGGCAGTCAATTTTGAACATCTAACCTCAGAAAAGACATAATGGCCTTGAAAGTGGTATGATGCAAATTCACCAGAGTAAACACACAAAAATGTAAGAATATCCATCTCACTCAGCATTGAATATATTCAATGATCCAGCCTCATTGCTCTCTGGGGAGAGAATCGCACAGACTAATATAGAGTAAGAAATTTTCCTTATTTGTCTTAAATGGGAGACCCCTAAGTTTTAAATTGTGTGTCCAAGTTCTAGACTCCCCCACAAGAGAGACATCTTCTCAGGATCCACCCTATGAATCCCCTCAGGACCTTACAAGTTCCGATAAGATCACCTCTTATTCTAATATATTTTGGTGAGTATAGGCCTGATCTGCATAACCTTTGCTTCATTTCTCCCTTCATTCCCAGTTGAGTGAATCTTCTTTCAATTGTTTCTAATGCAACTATATCTTTTCTTAAGGAAGTAGACCAAAACTGTGCACACTTATGGACAGCATGGAAAAGGGTTAAGTATAAGGCCGCAAACTTTTTAAAGTAAAAGGCAGAAGGTTTAGTGGGATTTCAGGAAACATTTTTCACCCAGATGGTGGTGGAGGGTCTGGAATGCTCTACCTGGGAGAGTAGTTGAGCAGGAGGAGGGGCAGAGGGGAGTGGGGGGGTACTTTAAAAAAAACTTGGATGAATGCTTGAAGTGTCATAACATTGAAGGCTTTGGTAGTGGCAAGTGTGGTAAGTGGAACTGGTGTAGATAGTATAGACTTTTGGCAGTACAGACTTGATGGGCCGAAGGGCCATCTGTATGTTTCTATGACTCTGTACTCCAGATTCAGTTGCATTAAAGCCCTTATAACTGTGGCAACACTTCCCTCCTTTCATACCTGATTTCCCTTTGCAAACAGGCCAATGTTCTATTTGCCTTCTGAACTTGATCGCATGCTATCTCTTAATGATTCTGTAATAGGTACCTAGATTCCACTGCAATGCAGCATTATGTAGTCTCTTTCCATTTTAGGACTATTCTGCCTTTTTGTTCTTCCTATCGAAGTGGACAACTTCATGTTTTCTCACATACTCTATTCACCAAATCTTTATCCTATAATACCAAACTTGATACCAAGTGTAAAATGTTAAATTCAGTTAATCGGTTGCATAAACCTACTTTGTCTGGAATTTATCAAGTTCAGTGGTGAACTTACAAGGTTTTTTGAAATTATTAGGGGATTAGATAGAGTCAACATAAACAAAATATTTCCTGTATTGCAGGAATCTCAAAAAAGGTTATTGTTTCAAACTTTTGGCTCTGCCATCTGGGGATAAAATGAGGTGCATTTTTTGTATACACAGGGTAGTGAAAATATAGAACTTGATTGTCCAAAATATTGCATATACTTGGTCAATTGAAATTGTAAAGACTGAAATTAATAGAGTTTTGTTAGGTTAATAGTGTAAGGAGAGAATGAAGGTAAATGCTCTTGTGATGTTGATATACCGCCCTCTAATAGTAGAATGGATTTGAGATCCTAATGTTATGTTTATGAATGTTAGCCAACATATTCTGCAGTTCATCAAATAGGTCCATGGGACCTTTTAAATCTGTCTGACTAAGCATACAGGCTGTTAATGTTGGTTCATCGATTACAAAGCCCCTCAGTACAGTGCTAAAGGGTCAGCCTACATTTGTTTTTCCTCAACTGTTGAAGTGGTGCTTGAACTTTCTAACTTTTAAGAGTGTTAGCGTGGAATCAAACTAATATTCTCAATAGATTAAAGAGATTTAGGTACAGATGTCTCTTTCCAGTCCTCTAATATAAAAAAAATCTCTGATCATAGGAGTAGACCGTTTGGCCTCTGGAATTACTCTGCCATGCAATAAAATTGTGGCTATCTGATTATGGCCTTGACTCCACTTTCCTGCCTGCTTCAGAGTTTTCAACTCCCTGTGCAATCAATAAAACAGAGCAATTAAATAAAATAATAAATGAGCAATAATGTAGCATTTAAAAATATAATTAGTTAGCTTAGCAAAGTGGAGCAAGGAGGCCATGGAGATTAGATTGGGATGCTTATTGATCAAAATTAACAGAGACAGTATATCAGTTTCCTACATTACCTTGTGATTCAATTGTAATGCATTATCTAAAGCAATAATACCTAGATACTGTTGTAAGTTATCAGCTCATTTGTGTGTCAAATCATCAGGTTTTGTGAGAAATGGGAAAGATACGTACAAATTATTTTAAAGTATTAAAATTGCTTATCAGAATGTTAGATTTGTGTCTTGTGATATGTTAATTTGTGATAATTTTGTCTTAAATGTACCTAAGATGATGCTGTGTATTTTTCTAGGAAGGAGTTGAGGCTGAAAAGAGAGCTATCTATCTCTTGGCTAAGTTACGAAATGAGGTGCAAACGGACAAGCCAGCACTACCACTTACAGATGGATTACCTGATGTTGACTTGTGGAATGAATACCTGGAACAGCAACAAGCCAGACTGGATAAAGATGAACACCCCAGCTGGTTTAAATCACCCTGGTTGTACATGGAGTGTTATATGTACCGTAGGATTCAAGAATCACTACAACTCAAGTGAGTGAAGTGATATGTTAAAAGGACATTTAAACAACAGTGAATGGAAGTTGCATTTGAAGTATAGAAATTGCATTTTTATGATGTCTTTACAGTATACCTTTATATATTTATCAGTTTGTTCTGCTCTTTTAAAAATTTGCATATCTAAACCTGAAGCTCCTCCAGACATTTTACCATTCCGAATGTGGACTTTGCTCCTAAATATTTCTCTTAACCAGATGTGGGCGGCACGGTTGCACAGTGGTTAGCACTGCTGCCTCACAGCGCCAGAGACCCGGGTTCAATTCCCGCCTCAGGCGACTGACTGTGTGGAGTTTGCACGTTCTCCCCGTGTCTGCATGGGTTTCCTCCGGGTGCTCCGGTTTCCTCCCACAGTCCAAAGATGTGCAGGTCAGGTGAATTGGCCATGCTAAATTGCCCGTAGTGTTCGGTAAGGGGTAAATGTAGGGGTATGGGTGGGTTGCGCTTCGGCGGGTCGGTGTGGACTTGTTGGGCCGAAGGGCCTGTTTTCACACTGTAATGTAATCTAATCTAATTAGAGTTTTGTGCTATTTGTAAATTCTGAAATCGTGATCCCTTGTTTCCTTGCCTGAAGATAGAATAAATTGTCATACAAAAGCATTATTTTATATGTATGTAAGTTAGCTTGCTGAGCTGGAAGGTTTGTTTTCAGATGTTTCATCATCATAACTAGGTAACATCATCAGTGAGAGTCTCTGGTGATGCTACCTAGTCATAGTGACGAAGCGTCTGAAAACAAACCTTCTAGCTCAGTGAGCTAACTTACATACATATCATTAGCCTGAGCCACATATCTTCTCAAAAACTGCTAGCATTATTTTATCTCATTGTGAAGCACCTGAAAAGTTTTTCAATGTTAACATGTATGTAAATAACTGTAAGCTTTTATTTTTGTCTGAACAATTGTACAAGAGATCAACTAGAATCGGTGAGGTTAATTAGCAAGAAAGGTATGAACTTCAGACTGTAAAATCTATAACTTAATTTAATTTTATATTTTGTGCGTTGCAGTCCTCCCATGTGTGATTTTGATGTATTTAATGAAGCAAAGACCCAAAGTTTCGTCGGGTCACAGCAAGCTATCATTGCTCTCTGCACCTACTTTCTGGAAATTACTAAGAAAATAGAAGGTTTTAAGGATACTCAACTCAAAGCTGAGCTTCTTCTACTCATGCAGGTAGGTCTTAAATAAGTAAATGGTGTATTAATTTGTATTTGTGCAGTTACTATTAATATTGATTGTACCTGTGCAGAAGTCCCAATATCAAGTTGTACAATATAATAATTTACTCATGATTCACTTGGGACTGTAACCTTGGTTATGATATTCGGTATCACATAAAAAACTGTTCTGTGTAGCTTGTTAAAGAAAGAAGTTTAAGCATTTCCTTGCTTTCATTTGGTGTCCAATGGGTGGCTTCAAAAATCTGTCCAATGTTAGCTTCTGAGTTTTGTTTTAATACAGGTTAATCTAAACAAAACCGCACTAACAGCAAGCCTGTAGAACAATGTAAATGTCACAAATAGGAATGAAAAACAGCTGTACCTTCTGAGGTAACGTTTGAAGGGTAGGGATTATATTAGTGTTTCAGTATAAAATTGTTATTGTAGATCAAAAGGAGCAACCAACAGAATCTGTGATCTCTGTAGTTAGTTACTTCACTAGAATTCTTTAAGGAGTTAAAAAGCAGGATAGATAAAGGGGAAGCAGTAATGTAATATAGCTAAATTTTCAGAAGATATTTAGTAAGGTACTGCAGCTTAGGCTATTGAATAAGATAAGAGCACATGGTTGAGCAGGGGGTGGGTAACCTCACAATTTTCAAAACATACTTGGATGAATGCTTGAAGTGTCTTAACATTGAAGGCTATGGTAGTTGGAAGTGTGGTAAGTGGAACTGGTGTAGATAGTTCAGACTTGTGGCAGTACAGACTTGATAGGCCGAAGAGCCATCTTATGATTCTATGACTCTGTACTCCAGATGCAGTTGCATTAAAGCCCTGTATAACTGTGGCAACACTTCTTTCATACCTGATTTCCCTTTGCAAACAGGCCAATGTTCTATTTGCCTTCTGAACTTGGACTACTCACATGCTACCTCTTAACGATTCTGTAATAGGTACCTAGATTCCACTGCAATGCAGCATTATGTATTTTCTTTCCATTTTAGGACTATTCTGCCTTTTTGTTCTAGTATATTAGCATGGATAGAAGATTAGTTAATGAATAGAAGACAGAGTTGGAATAAGGGGGCATTTTCACTATGGCAACCTATAACAAGTGGAATGCCACAGGAATCAGGTCTCAATTTATTTACATTATAAGTTAATGATTTAGGTGAGGAAAGTGAATATATTGTAGCCATGTTTGGGAATGACACAAATATAGGTGGGAAGACAAGTTGTGAGGATGGCACAAAGAGTCAACAGAGGAATGCAAAGAGGTTAAGTGAGTGGGCAAGAAATTGGCAGATGGAATTCAATGTGAGAAAATGTGAGGTTATGCACTTTGGCAGCAAGAATAGAGGAAGTGAATATTGTTTAAACTCAGAAAGGCTGAAGAAAGCTATAAAACAAGAGGGGTTTGGAGGCCCTCATCCATGAATCACAAAAAGCTAGCTTCCAACTACGTTGTGTAACAGGGAAGGCAAATGGCATGTTGGCCTTTATTTCAAAGTGAATGGAGTATACAAGTAGGTTTTATTAAAGCTATACACGGCACTAGTCAAACCACAGTTTAAATACACTGAACAGTTTTGTGTCCCTTATCCAAAGAAAGATATACTGGCTTTGGAGGTAGTCCGGAGATGGTTTATAGGCTGATACCAGGTGTAGAGGGATTGACTTAGGAAGAAAGGTTGAGTAGGTTGAGCCTGTACTCATTGGAATTTAGAAGAATGATTTATTCGAACATACAAGATTTTTAGGGGTCTCAACAGGGTAGATACAGAAAGGTTGTTTCCCCTTCTGGGAGAGTCTAGGACTAGAGAGCATAATCTCAGAATAAGCAGTCACACATTTAAGATAGAGATGAGGAGGAATTTCTTCTTTCTGAGGAGATCTGTGGAGTTCTTTACTGCAGAGGGCTGTCGAGGCTGAGCCATTAGTATATTCAAAGATGCGATAGACAGATTTTAATCCGAGCGAGTTTTGAGAAGAGTTTAGCTCAGGTTGAGGTTCTGGTTGTAGGTTTGCTTGCTGAGCTGGAAGGTTTGTTTTCAGACGTTTTGTCACCATTCTAGGTACATATTAGATTAGATTCCCTACAGTGCAGAAACAGGCCCTTCGGCCCAACAAGTCCACACCGACCCTCCGAACAGTAACCCACCCAGACCCATTCACCTACTCCCTACTAATGCACCTATCACTATGCGCAATTTAGCATGGCCAATTCACCTGACCTGCACATCTTTGGACTGTGGTATGAAACCGGAGCACCCGGAGAAACCCACGCAGACTGTGCAAACTCAACGCAGACAGTCGCCCGAGGTTGGAATCAAACCCAGGGCCCTGGCGTTGCAAGGCAACAGTGCTAACTACTGAGCCACTGTGCTGCCCCAGTGTTACCTAGTATAGTGACGAAACATTTGAAAACAAACCTTCCAGCTCAGTGAGCAAACCTACATCCAGATTTTAATCTGTAAATAGAAATGAGGGATATAGGGAAAAGAAAGGAAATGGAATTGGGTTTTATCAGATCAGCCGTGATCTTATTGAATTGCAGAGAAATGATGGACTGAATGATTACTTCTGCTCCTATGACTTCTAATTTCAATCAACTTGTTGACTATGACTCTTACTTGAATCTGTCCTTACTTTTGAGCTCACAGTATTTGTCAAGACTGCTATAAGCAGATCAAAAAACTAAAAATTATCAGCAGTGCAGAAAAGGATGGAATGTGCTAACTTGCATCAAATAAAATACTTAAAATTATAAAAAAATTCTAGCTTCTAGGTTGTTTAAAATGGAGAAGTTATTTATGCACAGCACGAACAATTATTTTGTTTTGTAATTTGGAGAGCTACATGGAAACTTAAAAAAAAATGCTTTACTCTGACTTCCATTCAAAATCAATAACTTGTGTATCTATTTTCTAAAAAGAAGCTGAATGAATAGCACACTATTACAAATAGGATTCAAGTTTTGTTAACAAAATAATTAAATGCCCTGAGGAACTTTGACTTTACGACCTGGTATCAGTGCATTTAGTACAGCCTTGATGTTTAACTCGATATTCCCGTTGATTTATGTGTATCTCAAGTTGCTGATACAATTGGAATTTGGCTGAAAAAATTCAAATTGAGAAACTGCTAAATTATCAAAAACAAAACCCAGAACTACTGATTTACTTGAGTTTCTATTTGGTATTATGTGATACACCAGCTACATATTAGTCATACTTCTAGGGAATGCTTTGATTCTTGTATCAAGGAGCGATGTTATCTGTAGGGGCAGGGGCAAGGTTTTAACCAAAATCGAACTGCATTGGAATTTTTTTTCAAAAAGTATTGAGTGGGTGGGATCTCTGTTTGTAGTTCTAACAGTTTAGATGTCAATATTCACGTATATCTGAGGTGTGGGCATGGCAGTAATGCTGCATTGTTAAAAATATACTTTAACCATTTCTTACTGCAATGTTCAAAAGGTTGCAGATTTTGTTACATTCTGTCAACTACTTTTGTTAAAAAAAAGGACTGTTTGTTGAAGGTTTTAAATCACGCTCAGGACAGTTTGAAAGAAATACCAATGTATAGGGAAGCCAATACTCTGAGAGGTGATTACTCATTCATAGACTCTGGACTCTTGATTGGTGAGGTGTTTTCATAGAAAATGAAGCAGTTAGACGATGACTAAAGGTTAACTGCCAAGTTTTCGTTAAATTTTAAACCAGAAACTCAACTGGACTCACCACATAAACACAGTGGATTCAAGAGAAGGTCAAAGGCTAGACATACTGCGATGAGTAACTCACCTCCTGGTTTCTCAGTGCCTGTCCACTATCTACAAGGTACAGATCAGTATTGGATGGAATACTCCCCATTTTCCTGGATGGGTGCAGCGCCAACAACACTCAAGAAGCTTGACACCATCCAAGATAAAGCAGCCCGCTTGATTGGCACTACATCCACTCCCTCTACAATTGATGCTCACTAACAGCAGTGTGACCTGCTTAAAAGATGCACTGCCAAAATTCGCCAAAAGACCCTCAAACAGCACCTTTCAAACCTATGACCACTTCCAGCTCAAAGGACAAGGGCAGCAGACACATGGGAACACCACTACCTTCATGTTCCCTTCCAAGCCACTCATCATACTGATGTGGAAATGTGTTGCCGTTCGTTCAGTGTCACTGGGTCAAAGCCCTGGAATTCCCTCCCTAATAGCATTGTGGTTCAACCCAGAGCTGGTGAACTGCAGCAGTTCAAGAGGGCCGCTCACCACCACTTTTCCAAGGGCAACCAGGTGCAGGGAATAAGTACTGATCAGCCAGCGATGCCCACATCTCACAAATGAATATTAAGAAATAAAACAGGCTGATTCACTGATTGTTGATGGCATTACCCTGAGAAATTAACCAGAGGGTGTCACCTAATTTTGTTGAATTGAATCAGGCACAATTCTAAATTGACTGTCAATGTATTTTTTGCACACTCTGGACTACATTTGCTCCAGCATTCTATTGTGGAATCATAACTAATTTGAGTTTTGCAAGCCAAACGGATTGGGTATGGTCAGTTGCACAGCCAAGTTGACAGGTGGTTTGCTATCATCTGCCGGTCTTTGGAACATACAGCCTACAAAACTAGCATCATGCTGGCACTGAAACTAAATTACCACATTACACATTTGTACAATAGACAGAACACCTTTTTGCTTGACAGCACCATCTTGTTAGTGACGAATAGCACGTCATAGTAGTAGTGCAAAATAGCTAAGTTCGCCTCTTGCTCAAATCAGGAAGCTACATATTGATAAACCAGGCTCTGTTCTTTGTGGGCAGAAAGAGCATGTACACACATAACACCTGTTTCATCTCATCAAAACAGATGACAGTTATTCAATGGTTAATTTCTGAGGTTGTTACCTCTTCAAATCAATGACTATCTCCTGGTTTAAAATTTAAACAAGGTTTGGCAGTTAACTGTCAGTCATCATCTAACTGCTTCATTCTCCATGAAAACACCTCACCAGAGTCCAGAGTGAAATGTTGTTTTCCTTTTGTACTGGTATTTCTCATGGTAAGTGCAAGATGAAAAGCTTCTGCAAAATGTATCTTCTTTTATCAATACATACATTCTCTGCAACCAAATGACTGCTCACTTTTGTTAAACTGCACAATATTAAATCGAGAATTACTTCAAACTGAATGTCTTTCTTGATTAGTTTCTAATTGTTTAATCTGGGCAGGGCGAAGCCATTTCTTATTGTGGGAAATAAGGTTTCTGGATTCAGTCTTGACACTATCAACATTTTAATTTCTTCTATTGTGAGAAGATAATCTTAATTGCTTATTCAATGTTTTTGGTAAATCTAGGTTGCACTGTGGGGAAACAAATGTGACCTTTCTATTTCTGCTGGCCAGGACAACTCTCAGATGTTCAATCCTTTAGCCACTCTGGAATCTTTGAAGCCTTTCATCCTGGTAGATGATTTTGAATGTATTTGGGAACTCCTCATTAATAATAAGAAAAATAAAACATCAGAAACAACGTGCACCCGCATAGATATTGTCCTTGACAATTCTGGATTTGAGCTGGTAACTGATTTGGTACTGGCAGATTTTCTCATAACCTCTCAACTGGCTGACGTGATTCACTTTCATGGCAAAAGCATACCTTGGTTTGTTTCTGATGCGACCAAGAAAGATTTTGATTGGACGTTAAAGAAGATGAAGGAAGCCAATCACATGCAGATGTCCACGTGTGGTATGATGTGGGAAAAGAATGTGAAGCAAGGAATTTGGATTTATCATGATCACCTTTTCTGGACCGGCCCTCATGAGTTTTGTGACATGTCTGTTGTTGCGCATGATTTATATATTGAATTACAGAAATCAAATCTGATCTTTTTTAAAGGAGACCTGAACTATAGGAAACTAACTGGAGACAGAAAATGGAACTATACGGTTTCTTTTGACACAGCCTTGCGTGGCTTTCAACCCGCAGCACTTTGTAGCTTAAGAACACTGAAAGCTGATATTCAGGTTGGCTTAAAACCAGGGCAAGGTGAGCAACTGGACGTCTCTGATTCTGAATGGATGACCAGCGGACGCTATGGTGTCATTCAGTTCAGTGGTGCTTATCAAAAATGATACTTACAAATCTACCTGTATGGTGTATCAGCCAGTCTGGCTGATCATGGGGCTGCTCTGTAACAGTTAGCATGCTTCTTTATTGTTTACAGAATACATACTGATCTTAAAGCAAGTTATGGTTTAAGATATTTATTTAAATTTTTTGAGGGAAAGTTTTTCGGAATGTTCTTTTAAAAATCTATGAGAACATTAATCTCACAGAAAACAAACTGTCTTGATGTGAAATACTCCCCTAATGTTAAATTATAAAATTAACAATGTCAGTTCATTCTTGATTAAAATGTTGCTAGTATTGACTTACCATATGCTGATTCCAGTTCATACAGTGTTTTTGAACTCTTATCAGATTCAGTAACAAAGAAACAAGCAAGAATTTAAGTGAAATATATACAGGTTTTCTTCTGTGTAAACTGCTAAATAACTGAGAAAGATGTATCACCATTCATACCAGTCTTAACATTGAATGTTTAGATTAAAGAATGGATGTTGTATCTGACTATGGGTTGTTTTAACCTTTTTGGCCTTCCAGTGAACTGATGATCTCTTTTACACTCTTCACTATGTTCAATGGAAAGTCAAAGTAAAACAGGCAAAATGTGTAAAATGGGTCCCTGATCAAGTTACTTACTGGATGAGTACGGTTAAAATTATTCTTAGTCACACACTGCTTATAGTAAGTTAGACGTTTGAGAATCATTTGGATTATTGATCATGTATTAAATTTATTGGGATGCTTATTTAAATGAAACAGTAGCTTAACCATCATTATAAAAATTGCTTTTGATCAAATTGTTCCGACATGTTATGCTCACCTTCATGGCAGATGGGACTTGAACCCAAACCTGCTGGCCCAAGGTAAGGACTCTAGCTTTTGGATTTAGATTCCACTACTTGCCATGATGGGATTTGAACACCTGATACCAGAGCCTTAGTCTGGGCCTATAAATTGCTAGTCCAACAGCATTGCCACTGACTTCATTTCTCCAAAATTATTTTTAATTGACCTGTTTTGACATATAATGACAGGCATGCAAAGCGGGTAGAATTTGAACCTGGACTTTCTTACACAGAGGTACAGATACTAGTACTGAATAAAAAGAACCCACAGCAAATTCACTGAAGCAGTTGATCACTTGATAATGTATGATGCATGCTATTGCAGATTTGTCATACATCTAATCTACGCAACTAGCTAAGGATGGAATTACTTCTGTTCTTACCCCCTTAACGTTGCAGTATGATGTAAATTGCTGATTTTTAAAATAAACTTTGGCAAGTTCATTAATCTTCTTATCTACTTAAAAAAACTATTAAGATAATACACATTAAAAAAACTCTAGTCCTGGAAGAATTCTCAAAATAAACCAAAAACAGGCTGCTCCATCTTAAAATACCTTTTTTTCACACATAGGTTTGCCGCTGTTACATTAGCCCTATACTTATCACCTATTCTTTTCCCTGTGCATGGATTCTTTCATCTGCGCACTTGTGCATCTGCTCAAGGAGTTTGGATATTGTGACTGTTAAATTATTCAAAATGACTTTCAATTCTTCACTGATAAAAGGGTAAAAGGGTTTCATGCTTAGTCTAGACAGCTTTCAACCCCATAAAACTGTACCTACAAGCTTGATCTTCCTTGTATGCTGTATGCCCTGATCAAACAAGCTTGTATTTTTGCTTCGTAATGTATTCTAAAGAAAATTCCATCACCTCTTGAGATTTAGCCATCGTTCATATGTTTAAAGTATGCTGTTTATTTCCAAAGTAAAGATTTTATTGTTATTTGTGTGCTATCATCCTTGAATTATAACTTTAAAGCACGCAGATCTTAATTTGTAAATTGTATTCATTCATTATTTCTCTCAGTCTTTCAGTACATCCAATGTTTTGTTCACTGCTGTCATTGAACATGATTCTTAAATCACTGGCTATCCTTTTGGTGCATTAGACAGATTATTGATCCGGATTTCAGATGTTGCAGTCAGCGGCAATGACTGCACTGCTATTGACCTCAGATGTTTGCCCATAACCTTTCTCTAGTGTGGAATTCCCCTTTCCTGACATGGCTTTAAATCTGATGAACCGTTCCCTGAAATCCAGTTTCCCTGTTTATTCACTCTCTGTACCCCTCTCTTTTTAGAGCCCTTTGTCTTTCTGTTTTGCCCCTCGGGTGAATGGTTAACTTTATTCCTCCTTTTATTTTCTTGCCCACTCGTGACCTGGCCATATCACTTTGCAACCTCTGTCTATATATTGTCAAGCCCCCAGATAGTTGGAGTTAATATCAGAGGGGGTTTTTGATTTGTTAAGTGAAGAGATTACAAGTGAATCTGCAACAAAGCACTAAACACTCAAAACCAACTCCACAGGGCAAGATATGACATTTGTATGCTTGACGCCAGACTACTGAAGTAACTATTCTATACTGAATTCTGCCCGGAAGACAACGGAGAAGATTTGGGAAGATTTGAGAACATGCATCCCCACCAACTCGTGGATTCCCTGGCTTATGACAGAACAAAACCAATTTATTTAGGAAGACACCAAAAAATTGTCAATGATATGCAGAAATGATGTTGAAGTGTTGGAGAAAGCACACAAACCTCCAATCAACTCATCTACCTGACCCTTCAAGCATCATCTGCCCTAAATATAGCACAATTTGCAGATTGTGCTTTGGATTTATCTCTTCAAACCAGAGTAGAAGGAAATATTCTCAGTCATGAGAAAGAATGCTCTAAAAAGAGCAAGAATGGGCAAAACTCCAGCAGACAGATTTTAATGTGGAAAAGTGTGAGGTCATCCACTTTGGAACTAAAAGATAATGTTTAAATGTTGTCTAGGCAGAAACAGCGGAAGTCCAAAGAATCGTGAGGATACTCTCTGGGAGTGCAGAATAAATTAACCAGAATGAAATCTGAACCTTAGTAGGTTAGGAGGTGATTTGATTGAAATTTTAACGTTTTGAGGGGAACTGATTGAGTAGATAGAGAAACTATTTCTGTTGATTAGAAAGTCAAAATCTTGGGGGAGTAAACTAAAGGTTCGAGCCAGACCTTTTAGGATTATATTAGGATTCCCTTCTACATACACACTAGTGTTAGTAGTCATAGTAGTTTGGAACTGTGCAACCTTTGGCAGTTGAGGCCATGTCAGTTGTTGATTTTAGTTCTAAGATTAATAGATTTTTGTTAACCAAGATATCAAGAAACATAGTACAAAAACCTATGGATTGAGTTAGATCCCTGGTCAGTCTTAATCTAACTGAATGGCAGAACAGGCCCACATCTTCCCTTATATCTCTATGTTCCCAGCTGACAAAGTAATATACACGGTAGCCAGCAGACTGGAGTGAATTATTTCTTTTTACCCATTGTGTAACTGAACATGGTCTGCTTCATAGCAACCACGCACATTAATATGGCATGTTAGCATGTCAGCTTAAACATTCCTCAGGCATGAGCAACACAGACACTGAAACGTTCCCTGTACTTTGTTTAATCAAATAAGGAATGGCTGGGGTGGGGTGGAAAAATTCCTTCTACATTCTCTTTTGGCTGCTTCTATCATTCTGAGTCCACTGATCCATCTCTGTCATTAAAGATAGGAATAAAAGTGTAGTTCTCATGATCTCTTGAGCTTTTCCACTTTTAGCGAGTTTTGAGAAGATTTGTAGCTCAGATTGAGGTTCTCGATGTAGGTTTGCTCACTGAGCTGGAAGGTTCGTTTTCAGACATTTCGTCACCATACTAGGTAACATCTTCATTGAGCCTCTGACTGAAGTAATGGTGGTATAGCCCGCTTTCTATTTATATATTTGAGTTGCCTAGGGTTGGTGATGTCATTTCCTGTGGTGATGTTATTTCCTGTTCTTTTTCTCAGTAAATGATGTCACCACAGGAAATGACATCACCAACTCTGGGAAACTCAAATATATAAATAGAAAGCGGGCTACACCACCAGTGCTTCATTCAGGGGGTCACAGAAGATGTTACCTAGTATGGTAACGAAACGTCTGAAAACAAACCTTCCAGCTCAGTGAGCAAACCAACTGGATGGGATTAGGACTGCCAACTAGAGCTAGACATACCCCTGGAAACATTGGCAGAGGTGATGTCACAGAAAACCAAGCGACATATTACAAGTGGGTCAGAAATACAAGTGGTCCTCACCTACCACCCCACCAATCTCCATGTACAGCGCATCATCCGCCGTCATTTCCACCACCTCCAAACGGACCCCACCACCAAGGATATATTTCCCTCTCCTCCCCTATCAGCATTCCGTAAAGACCACTCCCTCCATGACTCCCTCGTCAGATCCACACCCCCCACCAACCCAATCTCCACTCCCGGCACCTTCCCCTGCAACCGCAGGAGGTGCAAGACTTGCGCCCACACCTCCCCCCTCACCTCACTCCAAGGCCCCAAAGGAAACTTCCATATCCGCCACAGATTCACCTGCACCTCCACACACATCATCTATTGCATCCTCTGCACCCGATGTGGCCTCTATATTGGGGAGACAGGCCGCCTACTTGCGGAGCGTTTCAGAGAACACCTCTGGGACACCCGGACCAACCAACCCAACCACCCTGTGGCTCAACACTTCAACTCCCCCTCCCACTCCACCAAGGATATGCAGGTCTTTGGACTCCTCCATCGCCAGACCACAACAACACGACGGTTGTAGGAAGAGCGCCTCATCTTCCGCCTAGGAACCCTCCAACCACAAGGGTTGAACTCGGATTTCACCAGTTTCCTCATTTCCCCTCCCCCCACCTTGTCTCAGTCAAATCCATCGAATTCAGCACCGCCTTCCTAACCTGCAATCTTCTTCCTGACCTCTCCTCCCCCACCCCAGTCTGACCTATCACCCTCACCTTGACCTCTTTCCACCTATCACATTTCCGACACCCCTCCCCCAAGTCCCTCCTCCCTACCTTTTATCTTAGCCTGCTGGACAAACTTTCCTCATTCCTGAAGAAGGGCTTATGCCCGAAACGTCGATTCTCCTGTTCCCTGGATGCTGTCTGACCTGCTGCGCTTTTCCAGCAACACATTTTCTGCTCTGATCTCCAGCATCTGCAGACCTCACTTTCTCCTCAGAAATATTTGGCAAGGTAAATATTAGAGATCAATAATAATGAGAAGCAACTGAAGAAAACTGATAACCAAACCACACCAAATTTAATTAGATCTTCAGGTTACTGTAAGCAACTATGCAAAGTATAAAGTTAAAAATCACACAACACCAGGTTATAATCCAACAGGTTTAATTGGAAGCACTAGCTTTCAGACCGTCCATCTGAAGAAGGAGCAGCACACCGAAAGTTAGTGTTTCCAAATAAACCTGTTGGTCTATAACCTGGTGTTGTGCAATTTTTAACTTTATCCACCCTGGTTCAATACTGGCTCCTCCACATCATACAAAATATAGTAACACATCTCTGGCTGTCTCTCCTCCTCCTCCTCCCCAGCCCCTCATCACCCAACTAGATTTAAAAACTTGTCGAGATCAGAAATTTGTTTTTTAAAAACTTCATTCACAGTGTGCAGGCTTCCAAACTGTGATCTGAAAACGATGGGGAAATAGAAATATCTGAGGGGAAAATACAATTATTTTACTATTTTAGCAAAGGAGGTGCCATAAAGGTTATTGCTTTATAATTCCAGCCTTTTTTTTAATAGAATTTTAATTGAAAATTTAACATATTTTTACAAGTTTACAAATAAAAAAAAACCCAAGTATAAACATTGATATACAATTAAATCTTGAATAAATAATAACCAAAATTTATCAAACAAAAAAATGATACCGAGAGAAAAGAAACCAAAACTCAACTAACTACTAATTAACCTACAACTAGCCAGAGTGAACAATTAAGTCTCTTACATTATTCAAAGAAGAGAAAAAAAAACAACAGACAACACAGAAATTGAGTCATGAGATACATGCTCGGAATGTATTACCATCAAATCGTAACATAACCCGTATTCGTGCGGATTCCTCTCCCAAGGAGCCCTGGACCAGCCAGGTTCGACATCTCCATTAAATAAAAGCCCTTGTTAGGATGGGCAAAATATCTGTATTTATGTAATTCAAGAAGGGCTGCCATATTTTATGGAATGATGCGGTCTTTTGGTGCACCATTATTTGTAAGGAAGTCAAGGGGAATACATTCCATGATTAATCTGTGTCAATTCGAAAGTCCAGGGGGGCCCTCAGCCACCAAGTTTACCAAAATATTTTTCCTTGCACAGAAAGAGAGAATAGAAAATAATCTCTTCCCATGCATATCCAGGGTGGATAACTTCGAAAAGCCCAAAAGGAGAGATACAGGGTCCACTCTAATTTCCCTTCCTAAGATCTCTGTCAGAGCACTTGCTACTTTAGTCCAATATCTACAGATCTTATGACAGGTCCATAAGCAATGTGCAAGAGTGCCCACCTCTTTTACGTTTGGACACATTGGAGATGCTCCTGCCTTAAATTTTGCCCATCGGTCCGGTGCTATATGGGTCCAATGAAGTATCTTCAACTGAATGGCCTGAGTTCTGTTGCAGATGGTGATTCTTCTGGCATTTTCCCATAGCACTCTACGTTCTTTATCTGATTTATAAACACTATCTAATAACGTAGTCTTCTTCTGTATATATTTGGAAATATCGAAAGAGGTCTCTGTTAGGTAATCCAAATTTCTGACGCAGCTGTTCAAAAGACATCAGGACCCCTTCTTTAAATAGATCCTCGAAACAGGAGATACGCCTGGATCTCCAGAGTTTGAAAGTGGCATCTGTAAGCCCCGGTTGAAATCTCCATGTTCCCACTATAGGAGCATAGGGGGATGTTTTATGTGAGTTGCCCTCATTTTGCCACATTATATTCCAAGCTTTAATTGTGTTTAGTATTATCGGGTTTTTACAGTGATCCGTGATGATTTTCCTCTTGTCTGAAAATAAGATGTTAATAAGTGGGCATTTTACTTGAGAAGCCTTGATGTCCAGCCAGATTGATTGCGGGTCAGACAAGACCCAATTGGCTATGTAACTTAATAGGGAACTTAACTGATATTTCCTAAATTCTGAAAAATCCAATCCTCCCCTTGCCTGTGGAAGTTGTAGCTGCTTCAGCTTAATGAGGGGCCGTCTATGATTCCAGATAAAGGAACCCAGCCAGCCATATAATTTACATAGTGCCAGCCTCGACAGCATCATTGGAAGCATTCTCATAGGGTATAGGAGATGGGACAGGACATTCATTTTAATTAGTGCTATTCTATTTCGCCAGGAAATTGGAAGGTCTCCCCATTACTGGAGGTCCTGCCTTATCCTTTCCAGTAAATGCATAAAGTTAGCCTTGTATAACTGATCAAATACTGGGGTAATAAAAATGCCTAAATACAAGAAACCCTCCAGGGACCACCGAAAGGGAAAGTGGGATCAGTCCAATAAGTGGGATATACTAGCAAGGCCACACATTGGCATAGCCTCCGATTTTGAGAAATTAATTTTATAGCCTGAAAATACCCTAAATGTATTAATAACTTGAATTAAGCAAGGCACAGACATCAAAGGATTACTGAGAAATAGAAGAACATCATCTGCACAAAGGGTAATTTTATGTTTACCTGTACCAATCCTCGAGGCTGTTGTATTAGGGTCAGCCCATATAGCTTCTGCTAGTGGCTCAATTATTAGCGTAAATAGCATTGGCGAAAGAGGACATCCCTGACGGCAGCCCCTATCCGCACTGAAGGTATGCAAGCCTAATCCATTGGTAATCACAACTGCTTTGGGATCACTATACAGTATTGAGACCCATTTGGTAAACACCTTTCCAACGCCAAACCTTTCCAATGTGTAAAACAAATATGACCATTCAACCCTGTTGAATGCCTTTTCCGCGTCGAATGAGACTACTACTCCTGGTATCTTTCCCTGATGGCAGGCTTGAATCACATTCAAAGCCCTTCTAACATTATTGGATGATTTATGTACCTTAATAAACCCCGTCTGATCCTCCTTTATGATATGTGGAAGTACCCTTTCTAGCTTCAATGCCCAGCCTTGGTTTTAAATTTGAAGTAGAATTTGACCGCTAGTAAGCATAAACTTGATATCTGCCACTTGCGTTTAGCTGCTGAGAATCTCCACTATCGCCACTTGCAGCACCAGAAGCAGCTGCCTTAAAGACGTTAGCATGTGAAATGCACATTATTCCATAGATAAGCCCCACCCCACTTTTGGCTCTCCTAGTTAAAGGAGAATCCCAACCATACCAGGAAAAACACCCAAACAAAGCTCCTGCTGTTACCAGAATGTTTGAAAGTTCCAGTCCAGAGCTGCTGCAACCAATTCGAGCTGCTACAATGTTACGCCTTCTGGTTGGTGATCTTGAAGTGGCAGTGCGCCTACCTCAGAGCTAGGATACATTAGTTCAAGTCCAACCAACTGCAGAGGTGTGTCTTAACATCTCCCAACAGGTCGATTAAAATAACTGTTATTCCTTCTGTGTAAAGCCCACATTCTGTCATCGGCAAGCTGCAGTGTCTGGGCCACTATTGTTGACACCACAAGCACGTAGGATGCAGGCACCACACATGCAGTGTCAACCACCTGCATTAAAGATGGTACAGACTAAACACAAAAAAAAGGGAAAACCACTTTGCCTTATATTGCAGTTTAAAATCTCCCGGAATGCTTTCTTTGGCCACAGGGCGTTTGCTGATGATTTTGATAGATTTCCAGTCATTCCTAGTGTGTTAGCAGCCAATGGGATGCATCTGGGAATGCTGAGGAATGTGCCAGAAAATGGTGTAACGGCAGATTTTACATCTAAATGTAGTTCAGTCAGTTTAATTTTAGTAGCGGAAATGCTTCTATAAACAATATTCCTAGACAAAAAAATTAGTCATAGTTTTAGAGATGTACGGCACAGAAACAGATTCTTTTGTCCACTTCGTTCATGCCAACCAGATATCCTAACAATCTAGTCTCATTTGCCAGCACTTGGCCCATATCCCTTTAAACCCTTCATATACCCATCCAGATGTCTTAAATTCTGTATTTGTACCCGCCTCCACTACTTTTTCTGGCAGCTTATTCCATACACGCACCACCCTCTGTGTGAAGAAGTTGCCTCTTAGGTCCTTTTTATATCTTGCCCCTCTCACCCTAAACCTATGCCCTCTAGTTCTGGACTCACCCATCCCAGGGAAAAGGCCTTGTCTATTTATCCTATCCATGCCCCTTGTGATTAATTAACAAGTGCCAGTCAAAATATGTTAAAGTCATTGTGTTCAACTAAATTGATGGTGTTTTATTGATAAAGTAACAAGGAGGGTTGTTATCTGTAAGAATAATAGGGTAGTTACAGTTGGGGATTTTAACTTTGCAAATGTAGACTGGGACTGCCATAGTGTTAAAGGTTTAGATGGAGAGGAATTTCTTAAGTGCGTACAAAACAATTTTCTGATTCAGTATGTGGATGTACCTACTAGAGAAGGTGCAAAACTTGACCTACTCTTGGGAAATAAGGCAGGGCAGGTGACTGAGGTGTCAGTGGGGCAGCACATTGGGGCCAGCGACCATAATTCTATTCATTTTAAAATAGTGATGGAAAAGGATAGACCAGATCTAAAAGTTGAAGTTCTAAATTGGAGAAAGGCCAATTTTGACGGTATTAGGCAAGAACTTTCGAAAGCTGATTGGAGGCAGATGTTTGCAGGTAAAGGGACGGTTGGAAAATGGGAAGCCTTCAGAAATGAGATAACAAGAATCCAGAGAAAGTATATTCCTATCAGGGTGAAAGGAAAGGCTAGTAGGTATAGGGAATGCTAGATGACTAAAGAAATGGAGGGTTTGGTTAAGAAAAAGAAGGAAACATATGTCAGGTATAGACAGGATAGATCAAGTGAATCCTTTGAAGAGTATATAGGAAGTAGGAGTATACTTAAGAGGGAAATCAGGAGGGCAAAAAGGGGACAAGAGATAGCTTTGGCAAATAGAATTAAGGAGAATCCAAAGGGTTTTTACAAATATATTAAGGACAAAAGGGTAACTAGGGAGAGAGTAGGGCCCCTCAAAGGTCAGCAAGGTGGCCTTTGTGTGGAGCCACAGAAAATGGGGGAGATACTAAATGAATATTTTGCATCAGTATTTACTGTGGAAAAGGATATGGAAGATATAGACTGTAGGGAAATAGATGGTGACATCTTGCAAAATGTCCAGATTACAGAGGAGGAAGTGCTGAATGTCTTGAACCGGGTAAAGGTGGATAAATCCCCAGGACCTGATCAGGTATACCCGAGAACTCTTTGGGAAGCCAGAGAAGTGATTGCTGGGTCTCTTACTGAGATATTTGTATCATCGATAGTCACAGGTGAGGTGCCAGAAGACTGGAGGTTGGTAAACGTGGTGACATCTGCAAACTTACTAACTGTACCTCTTGTGCTCACACCCAAATCATTTATGTAAATGACAAAAAGTAGACGGCCCAGCACCGATCCTTGTGGTACTCCACTGGTCACAGGCCTCCAGTCGGAAAAACAACCCTGTTTAAGAAGGGCGGTAAAGACAAGCCAGGGAACTGTAGACTGGTGAGCCTGACCTCAGTGGTGGGCAAATTGTTGGAGGGAATCCTGAGGGACAGGATGTACATGTATTTGGAAAGGCAAGGACTGATTAGGGATCGTTTGTGCATGGGAAATCATGTCTCACAAACTTGATTGTGTTTTTGAAGAGGTAACAAAGAGGATTGATGAGGGCAGAGCAGTAGATGTGATCTATATGGACTTCAGTAAGGCGTTCGACAAGGTTCCCCATGGGAGACTGATTAGCAAGGTTAGATCTCATGGAATACAGGGAGAACTAGCCATTTGGATACAGAACTGGCTCAAAGGCAAGAATACAGAGGGTGGTGGTGGAGGGTTGTTTTTCCGACTGGAGGCCTGTGACCAGTGGAGTACCACAAGGATCGGTGCTGGGCCGTCTACTTTTTGTCATTTACATAAATGATTTGGGTGTGAGCACAAGAGGTACAGTTAGTAAGTTTGCAGATGACACCAAAATTGGAGGTGTAGTGGACAGCGAAGAGGGTTACCTCAGATTATAACAGGATCTGGACCAGATGGGCCAATGGGCTGAGAAGTGGCAGATGGAGTTTAATTCAGATAAATGCCAGGTGCTGCATTTTGGGAAAGCAAATCTTAGCAGGACTTCTACACTTAATGATAGGGTCCGAGGAAGTGTTGCTGAACAAAGAAACCTTGGAGTGTAGGTTCATAGCTCCTTGAAAGTGGAGTCGCAGGTAGATAGGGTAGGGAAGAAGGCATTTGGTATGCTTTCCTTTATTGGTCAGAGTATTGAGTATAGGAGTTGGGAGGTCATGTTGCGGTTGTACAGGACATTGGTTAGGCCACTGTTGGACTATTGCGTGCAACTCTGGTCTCCTTCCTATCGGAAAGATGTTGTGAAATTTGAAAGATTTACAAGGATGTTGCTAGGGTTGGAGGATCTGAGGTACAGGGAGAGGCTGAACGGGCTGGGGCTGTTTTCCCTGGATCGTTGGAGGCTGAGGGGTCACCTTATAGTGGTTTACAAAATTATGAGGGGCATGGATAGGATAAATAGGCAAAGTCTTTTCCATGGTGTTGGGGAGTCCATAACTAGAGGGCATAGGTTTAGGGTGAGAGGGGAAAGATATAAAAGAGACCTATGGGGCAACTTTTTCACGCAGAGGGTGGTGCGTGTATGGAATGAGCTGCCAGAGGAAGTGGTGGAGGCTGGTACAATTGCAACATTTAAGAGGCATTTGGATGGGTATATGAATAGGAAGGGTTTGGAGGGATATGGGCCGGGTGCTGGCAGGTGGGACTAGATTGGGTTGGCATATCTGGTCAGCATGGATGGGTTGGACCGAAGGGTCTGTTTCCATACTGTACATTTCTATGAAAGGTAGAAAGAGAGGCAAGAGAAGAGGGGGAGCGGCGTTTTTGATAAGGGATAGCATTACAGCTGTACTTAGGGTATTCCTTGAAATACACCCAGCGAAGTTATCTGGTTGGAACAGAGAAGTAAAAAAGGGATGGTCACCTTATTGGGATTGTATTATTGACTCCATAATAGTCAGTGGGAGATTGAGAAACAACATGTGAGGAGATTTCAGTTATCTGTAAGAAAAAAGGGTGGTTATGGTAGGGGATTTTAACTTTCCAAACATAGACTGAGACTGTCATAGTATTAAGGATTTAGATGGAGAGGAATTTGTCGAGACTGTACAAGAGAATCTCCTGATTCAGTTTGTGGATATGTCCACTAGAGAAGGTGCAAAACTTGACCTACTGTTGGGAAATAAAGAAGGGCAGGTGACTGAGGTGTCAGTGGGGGAGCACTTTGGGGCCAGCAACCATAATTCTATTAGTTTTAAAATAGTGATGGAAAAGGATAGATCAGATCTAACAGTTGAAGTAAGAAATTGGCAGAACGCTAATTTTGACGGTATTAGACAAGAACTTTCAAACGTTGATTGGGCACAGATGTTCGCAGGTAAAAGAACGGCTGGAAAATGGGAAGCCTTCAGAAATAAGATAACCAGAGTCCAGAGACAGTATATTCCTGTTAGGGCGAAAGGAAGGGCTGGTAGGTGTGGTGAATGCTGGATGACAAGAGAAATTGAGGGTTTGGTTAAGAAAAAGAAGGAAGCATATGTCAGGGATAGACAGAAGAGATCGATAGAATCTTACAAGATTATAAAGGCATTAGGAGCATACTTAAGTGAGAAATCAGGAGGGCAAAAAGGGAACATGTGATAACTTTAGCAAATAGGATTTGGGAGAATCTAAAGGGTTTTTACAAATATGTTAAGGGCAAAAGGATAGCTAGGGATATGGCCCCTCAAAGATCAGCAAGGCAGCCTTTGTTTGGAGCCGCAGGGGGAGACATTAAACGAGTATTTTGCATCAGTGTTTGCTGTGAAGAAGGACATGGAAGATATAGAATGTGGGGAAATAGATGCTGACATTTTGAAAAATGTCCATATTACAGAGGAGGAAGTGCTGGATGTCTTGAAATGCATAAAGGTGGATTAATCCCTAGGACTCTGTGACTCTATGACCTGGTCAGGTGTACCCGAGTACTCTGTGGGAAGCTAGGCAAGTAATTGCTGAGCCGCTTGCTGAGATATTTGTATTATCAGTAGTCACAGGTGAGGTGCCAGAAGACTGGCGGTTGGTTAACATGGTACCATTATTTACGAAAGGTGGTAAGGACAAGCCAGGGAACTATAGACCAGTGAGCCTGACATCGGTGGTGGGCAAGTTGTTGGAGTGAATCCTGAGGGACAGGACGTACATGTATTTGGAAAGGCAAGGGCTGGTTAGTGATAGTCAACATGGCTTTGAGCGTGGGAAATCATGTCTCATGAACTTGATTGAGTTTTTTGAAAAAATAACATCTGTTGAAGAGGGCAGAGCAGTGGACATGATCTGTATGGACTCCGGTTAGGCATTTGACAGTATTCTCTATGAGACACTGGTTAGCAAGGTTAGATCTCATGGAATACAGGGAAAACCAGCCATTTGGATACAGAACTGGCTCAAAGTTAGAAGACAGAGTTAGTGGTGGAGGGTTGTTTTTCAGACTGGAGGCCTGTGACCAGTGGAGTGCCACAAGGACCGGTGCTGGGTCCACTATTTTTCGTCATTTATATAAATGATTTGGATATGAACATAGGAGGTATAGTTAGTAAGTTTGCAGATAACACCAAAATTGGAGGTGTAGTGGACAGTGAAGAAGGTTACCTCAGATTAAAACAGGATCTTGATCAGACGGGCCAATGGGCAGAGAAGTGGTAGATGGAGTTTAATTCAGATAAATACGAGGTGCTGCATTTTGGGAAAGCAAATCTTAGCAGGACTTATACAGTTAATGATAAGGTCCTGAGGAATGTTGCTGAACAAGAGACCTTGGAGTGCAGATTCATAGCTCCTTGAAAGAGGAGTCACAGGAGATAGGATAGTGAAGAAGGCGTTTGGTATGCTTTCCTTTATTGGTCAGAGTATTGAGTACAGGAGTTGGAAGGTCATGTTGCGGCTGTACAGGACGTTGGTTAGGCCAGTATTGGAATATTGCATGCAATTCTCGTCTCCTTCCAGAAGTGGTGGAGGCTGGTAGAAGTTCACCATTTAAAAGGCAGCTGGATGGGTATTTGAATAGGAGGGGTTTGGAGGGATATGGGCCGGGTGCTGGCAAATGGGACTAGATTAGGTTGGGAAATCTGGACAGCATGGATGAGTTGAACCAAGGGTCTGTTTCTGTGGTATACATCTCTATGACTCTATGATCAAACTCCTACACATCTACACATTGCATCCTGTGAATGGAAGGACATTTCAACTTTTACTGATGGATGCAGGATAGGATATCAGAAAATGAGAGAAGAAGGGCTCAACGCTGTTTTGGTCATATGTTCTTTAACATTGGCACCCTCCTTCCAGAAAAGATTTGAGCTATAGGGAGAGGCTGAACAGGTTGGGGCTGTTTTCCCTGGAGCGTCGGAGGCTGAGGGGGTGACCTTATAGAGGTTTACAAAATTATGAGGGGCATGGATAGGATAAATAGACAAAGTCTTTTTCTTGGGTTGGGGAGTCAAGAACTAGAGGGCATAGGTTTAGGGTAAGCGGAGAAAGATATAAAAGAGACCTAAGGGGCAACATTTTCACGCAGAGGGTAGTACGTGTATGGAATGAGCTGCCAGAGGAAGTGGTGGAGGCTGGTACAATTGCAACATTTACATGGTATTTGGATGGGTATATGAATAGGAAGGGTTTGGAGGGATATGGGCCGGGTGCTGGCAGGTGGAACTAGATCTGGTCGGCATGGACGGGTTGGACCGAAAGATCTGTTTCCATGCTGTACATCTCTAAGACTCTATAAGTAACGATTCTTTATTCCACGGGCATCATGTCATTACAAACATGAAGGAAATTAAATTTCACTAAGGAAATATTTACATAAAATGAAGCCTATTGTTTAGATTGAATTGAGGAATCGTTTGTCTGTCTGGTTCTTCTTCCCTTGAACACTCCTTCCCCCACCCTTTGATTTACCCAGAGAGGGTCCATTTAACTGCTTCAGCTGCCCTCCCTCATCATCGCCACCTGCTGCCAGAAGTCCTGACACAACTGCTCGAGCTCTCCTGCTCACTATCCTTATTTACTTTTGTCCCCTACTGCTGAGAGTTCTCATTCACATGTCTAGTGCTGCATCCTGAAGAAGGGCTAATGCCCGAAACGTCGATTCTCCTGTTCCCTAGATGCTGCCTGACCTGCTGCGTTTTTCCAGCAACACATTTCCATCTCTGATCTCCAGCATCTGCAGACCTCACTTTCTCCTCCCTAGTGCTGCATCCTACCAAACTTTGTGTCCTGGGCTCTGAAAAAATGGGGTAAGAATCATATCCACAAATAAAGAATGTTGAATAGTCATCAAGGTCACTCAAGTCTGAAATTGGTTATTCCAGATTCCCACTGCCCTTTCATTCCTGGATGTAATTTCAAGAGAATATTCTCTCTAAACCTTTCAGCTTCTTTACCTGTCCAACTTTAAGATGCTCCTTAACAACCTCTCTCTTTCATTAAGCTTTTGGTCACCTGGCCCAATAGCCTTTTTTAAGTGTCTTGGTGTTAAATCTTGATTATGATGATCCACAAAGTTGAGATGTTTAACCTTATTAAAGATGTTAACCAAATGGATCTTGAAGGTACCTGTTAAAAATAGTGTTTAAAAATATATTTTCCATTACCATAAACTAGTTGGCCAGATAGGGCATTGAGATGTACCCATCACACATATTTCTTCTTATGTACATTTACACCTTCAGATTAAATGGTTGCTGTAACACCTGTAATGATATGCCTGCTGATTAGCTTAAATTGAAAGAGTTCGCCCAAAGCTGGAGATCAAGACAGACAAATTTCCCATTTGTGCACCATAGCAGTGCAGGGTGCTAGGATCTGGTTCTAATGGGAAGCTGCATTGTTGTGGGATGGGTGGTGCTTTAAATCTTAAAGATTCAATGGGATCAATTAATAATGGAGTAATCTATTGCACTTTCTCAGCATTGTGATTTTTAAAAATATACTTGAAGTTCTTTTCAGCTATGCTAGGTGCGCATAGCTGGTATCGCTGTATTGATGCCCAAGGTCTGCAGCAGAGGTTGTCCCCTGCCATTCAGCCACTGTCTTGTGGAGTTGGACTCCCCCCAAAAAATAGGATTATTCTAAATGACCCTGATTCTTGGATGTCATCAAAAGGAGGCCACTGAAGCAAGTGTAAAACTTATGTTCCTGAACTTCAACATGAGAACAGAATCTGTCCAATGAAATCTATACCCAAGAAGATTGAAGAAACTGGAACTTTTGAGGATAAATCAGAGAAGATAAAATATGTAAAGGACACATGATAATTTGATTCATAAATTTAATTGTCATATTTTGTTTTTATTTTTCAAACTCTATATCAGACACACAAATTCCAGTTATTTAGGAAAATAAATGTGCATTTGAGTGATTTATTTAATGTTGGGAATGAATAATTATTCTTCAGGGCTACTTTGAAAATAATTAAGAACTTTAATGATGAGGACATTTTCTGGATTAAAATTAATTTCACCATATTATTTCTTTATAATGAAGCCAACAGTTTAAAGTGTGCTATGGTTTGCCTATTCCTTACTGGAAATAAGTAACTTTGGAAAAGCATCTAAGCTCCTTTCAAGAAAATAAGAGATAAGGTTTATTATCTAATTACTGAAAAACCTGGCTTTGAGAGGATTGTGGGCTCCTATGTTAATAATTGCCTAGCAAACCCCTCTAAACTTGGAGCTCCAGAGGCAGGAACCATTGTAAAAAAGATACCAAGGAAACTGTGAAACTCCCTCCTGAAGTCCTGTTCACTGTAAAAGTCCCTGGGACCTGATTGAGCCAAATACCAGGACTGTATTTCTGTCTACCTGGTAAAACCTGAAATCACAGACCGACCAGTCAACAACTCAAACCTACATTAGTTGGAATCAGAAGTAGACATCTATCATTAATCTCCTGCCCTGCTAGCTACTTGACTAAAGAGCAGCACTCCGAAAGCTTGTACTTCCAAATAAACCTGTTGAATGAGAAAGTGTTTGTTTGCCATTTTATTGTCGTATCTCCTTGTTCGCCTTTTTTCCCTCAATTGACCAAGTCCAGATTTACTTCCTCATAAGTGCTATGTGCATCCTGTATAAAATTTCATTGAGTATCATGTACACAGCTAAACTATAATAAGTTTGTACAAAAGCATTAATTCTGTAGAACAACTCCCTGACATTTCAGGTCAGTAAAATATATATGCTCCACTTTATGAATATTTAACTGCGATAAATTACCTCCTCTATTCTTTTAGGTACATTGATAACCAGGCCTGATCAAGCTTCTGTAGTAATACAGCAATTGCTAACAGGTTGTTAATCCTTCCTAATCCTCATCATTCAACATGTAAGATTCAATTGAGCAGAGAACTAAATTATTCCTACAGGAATCTGCCACGCAAAGTTTGGGCGTGAACCCTGAGAGGTAGGAATTATTTATCAAGTGGCTTTCACAGCCTCAGAACATACCCAAGCACTTTACAACCAACAAAAAGTACTTTTTAAATTATTCTCTCTCCTCAGATACGGTCTGTCAATAAATATTGACCCTTGTCTAATCTGTTTTTGCAAACTATCACCCTATCTTTGTGAAACTTGAAAGGGTTCAGAAATGATTTACAAGGATGTTGCCAGGGTGTTGGAGGATTTGAGTTATAGGGAGAGGCTGAATAGGCTGGAGCTGTTTTCCCTGGAGCATCAGAGGCTGAGGGATGACTTTATAGAGGTTTACAAAATTATGAGGGGCATGGGTAGGATAAATAGACAAAGTCTTTTCCCTGGGGTGGGGGAGTCCAGAACTAGAGGGCATAGGTTTAGGGTGAGAGGGGAAAGATATAAAAGAGACCTAAGGGGCAACTTTTTCAGGCAAAGACGCGTGTACTAAATGAGCTGCCAGAGGAAGTGGCGGAGGTTGGTACAATTGCAACATTTAAAAGGCATCCGGATGGATTTATGAATAGGAAGGGTTTGGAGGGATATGGGCCGGGTGCTGGCAGGTGGGACTAGATTGGGTTGGGATATCTAGTCGGCTTGGCCAGGTTGGATCGAAGGGTCTGTTTCCGTCCTGTACATTTCTATGATTCTATGTACTGAATTCTGCTGTTACTTTCCAAATCTCTGGTATTTTTTCCCCCTTGCAGTTTAATGTTTTGAATGCTTCTATTGGGTTCCCACCACTACCACCATGCTGAAATGAATCTGATCGGAGTTACAAATGACATGCTGTGTGATTGGCAAAGGGAAATTTTCCTTTCAACCCGAATACAACCTTTGATACATTTATCCTATTCTCCTCTAACACCTCACCATCATTATCCATTTGGGTAGGAATTTAAAAAAAAACTAATCTTGTGTTAAAGCTTTTTCCTTCTTTTACAGGAGGCCGTTAGGTAAGTCCAGAACTTGGCATCAAGATTTCCTGGCACCGATTCACACATGGATGAGATGTAAAGACTCCCGAGTAATATGGCAAACTTTATTTTGCTGCCTCGTAATTTTACTGGAGTTCAGAATGTGGATATCCGCTAGTTCAGTAGGAGCACGGTTGCAAAATCAGTCCTTAATTTTGTACTTTCAACAGAAATGTTGGGCTTAAAAGCTGTGATATCACTTTTTGGGAGAAAATAATTACTTTTATCCAATTTTTTTTAGATTCCCTACAGTGCGGAAACAGGCCCTTTGGCCCAACAAGTCCACACCGACCCTTAGAAGAGCAACCCACCCAGACCATTCCTCTACATTTACCCCTGACTAATGCACCTAACACTATGGGCAATTTAGCATGCAGGAAGTTTGTGAAGTTTAACTAATTTTCCAGGTACAGCTTTTCAGCCAGAGTTCTTAATTGTTATTCTTTGTGAATTTTGTTAATTCCTGCATTACTCCTCCTCCTCAGAACATTATCCACGCCAATCAAGATGGAACAGTATTTATCACAGAAACCTGTGTGAATGGTCACTCAGTCTCTGCCAATCATGTCGTTGTGTCCCACCTCCAGATGCTGTTGCAACCCTGTTGCCATGGGAGACCCTGGTAACAGTGCAGCCGGAGGCAAGGCGATAGTTTCAGGCCGGCAGTCGCCCAGCTCAGAGTGTGAGCTTATTGCTGGCTGGACCTTTGTCCTCCTCCACTCGCCCGCTCCCAATGTCTGGCAGCAGAGGGGCGGACTCGGGCTCCCCGGTCCCGGAGCTGATCGATGTTAACAGTAACCGTGCGCTGCGCTCGCTGGGCCGGGTGTCGAGCTCCCCAGCAGCCGGCCACCGAGTGCCCGAGGTGAGTGGACCCTCATTCAACACCAGCCCCTTCCCTGGGCGGGGAGCCGCTTGAACAATGAGGATAGTGAGTGACTTTATGTTTATACCACCTAAAGGGGAGACTACTTCCTCACAGCAAATTCTCTCAAACAGCACCGTGAGAACTAACATATCATTTAGGGGTTCTTGTGGTGCAGTGAATCATAGAATCCCTACAGCGAGGAAACAGGCCATTTGGCCCAACAAGTCCACACTGATCCTCCGAAGGGTATTCCACCCAGACCCATTCCCCTGCCCTATTACTCATACATTTACCACTGACTAATACACCTAACCTACACACCCTTGAGCACTATGGGCAATTTAGCATGGCCAGTTCACCTAACCTTCACATCTTCGGATTGTGCGAGGAAACTGGAGCACCTGCAGACACGGGGAGAATGTGCAAACTGCACACAGACAGTCGCCTGAGGCGGGAATCAAATTCGGGCACTTGGGGCTGTGAGGCAGCAGTGCTAACCCCAGTGGTAGTGTCCTGACATCTGAGGCAGAAGGCCTGGGATTAAGTCCCATCTCTCTCGAGGTGTGCCATAATCATCCCTGAACAGGTTGATTTGAAAAGAAATCTAACAACCAGATAACCTGCTTTTATTTTTGTGATTGTGATTGAGGGATATATATTGGTGAGGACACCAGAGATACTCTTCTTGGGTCTACTGTTCTGAGTGGGTCACATGTTATTCAAGCCAGAGATGGAGGGGCTGATTTACCGAGTCATTAGTGGAAAAAGCACAAATGACAAGCCTGAGTCTCAAAATTGAAAAAGGAGGTGGAAACTAAAGGTTGAAGAGTGGTCAATTTAAATGAGGTATAGGACATTTGGCCCAGATTAGCCAGAAAGCAGAGGAGACCATTCAGATACTATATAATAGATCTTGAATTTATATGACTGTAAAATGAGCGATGCTGAGTTGACTTACATCCCTCTTACCACAGGTTCTTAAAAGCAGCAGTTGAGAAAGTTGGAGTCATGATTTTCAAAACTCTGAATTCTGCAGTTTTTCTCCGTTGGATAACTGTCAATATCACTTTCTATTTTAAGAAAGGAAGAGAAAATAAACTCAAAATCAGCTGTGGAGAAGTCACTGGCATGAGGAATAGACTATCAACTGATCAAAGAGATTCTGATCAACTGATCATGTCTAATGAACCTAGTTGCATATTTTGAGGAAATAACAAACCTGGTAGATATCAGAAAATATTCAACAAAATTACACACATGAAGCTGTAAACAAAAATGAAAAGACGTTGGAATAGAGGCAACCTACTAGCTTGGATTAGAGGTAACAGACAAAGATTAAGGATATTGGGGGATGAGCCCTAGGAGTTCAAGTTGCTTTGCCAACAGATTTTCTACATGCACATTGTGATCTGGGGTTATAGTTAGTGAGGGTAGAAGCTCCACTCCTATTTCCATCTCACAGCTGACCAAGTAGCTTTGTTCTTACCGGAGAAAGTGAGGACTGCAGATGCTGGAGATCAGAGCTGAAAATGTGTTGCTGGAAAAGCGCAGCAGGTCAGGCAGCATCCAAGGAACAGGAGAATCGACGTTTCGGGCATAAGCCCTTCTTCAGGAATGAGGAAAGTGTGTCCAGCAGGCTAAGATAAAAGGTAGGGAGGAGGGACTTGGGGGAGGGGCGTTGGAAATGCGATAGGTGGAAGGAGGTCAAGGTGAGGGTGATAGGCCGGAGTGGGATGGGGGTGGAGAGGTCAGGAAGAAGATTGCAGGTTAGGAAGACGGTGCTGAGTTCGAGGGATTTGACTGAGACAAGGTGGAGGGAGGGGAAATGAGGAAACTGGAGAAATCTGAGTTCATCCCTTGTGGTTGGAGGGTTCCTAGGCGGAAGATGAGGCGCTCTTCCTCCAATCGTCGTGTTGCTATGGTCTGGCGATGGAGGAGTCCAAGGACCTGCATGTAGCGGAGGAAAAGGTGGGGGGTGGTGCCAGTGTAGCTGTGGAAGATGGACTGTTCCACATATCCTACGAAGAGGCAGGCAGAAATGCAAAACTTGCGCCCACACCTCCCCCCAAACTTCCCTCCAAGGCCCCAAGGGATACTTCCATATCCGCCACAAATTCACCTGCACCTCCACACACATCATCTATTGCAACCGCTGCACCCGATGTGGCCTCCTCTATATTGGGGAGACAGGCCGCCTACTTGCGGAACGTTTCAGAGAACACCTCTGGGACACCCGGACCAACCAACCCAACCACACCGTGGCTCAACACTTCAACTCCCACTCCACCAAGGACATGCAGGTCTTTGGACTCTCCTCATTTCCCCTCCCCCCACCTGTCTCAGTCAAATCCCTCGAACTCAGCACCGCCTTCCTAACCTGCAATCTTCTTCCTGACCTCTCCGCCCCCACCCCACTCCAGCCTATCACCCTCACCTTGACCTCCTTCCACCTATCGCATTTCCAACGCCCCTCCCCCAAGTCCCTCCTCCCTACCTTTTATCTTAGCCTGCTGGACACACTTTCCTCATTCCTGAAGAAGGGCTTATGCCCGAAACGCCGATTCTCCTGTTCCTTGGATGCTGCCTGACCTGCTGCGCTTTTCCAGCAACACATTTTCAGCTTTGTTCTGACCATCAGCCATTGCCATGTATTGGAAGGATTTTCAGGGTGACATTTGATTTAATCCTTGACCATGAAATGTAGGATGTCACTGTTGGCCGGAATTTGTGGCTCAGAGGCAAGGATGCTGCTAGTGAACGACAAGACTTCTATAAGAATAATGGGCCCTTACTCCAATTGGCACGATTTAATAGGTGGTGCCCTTTAAGGGATCTCTACCGTGGTGTCAATGTTGAACTATTATTAGCAAGTTTGGAGAAGATTTGTAGCTCAGGTTAAGGTTTTGGATGTAAGTTTGCTCGCTGAGCTGGAAGGTTTGTTTTCAGATGTTTTGTCATCATACCAGGTAACATCGGTGAGCCTCCGGTGAAGCACTGGTGGCATGGCCCGCTTTCTTATTTGCATTTAGGTTCCCTTGGGTTGGTGATGCCATTTCCTGTGGTGTTGTCATTTCCTGTTCTTTTTCTTAGAGGGTAATAGATGGGATCCAAATCGATGTGTTTGTTGATAGAGTTCCAGTTGGAATGCCATGCGAAGTCTCACACGTGTCTCTGTTTGGCTTGTCCTAGAATGGAGTGTTGACCCTTGCAAGAACTGTAACAAACACTACATCAGACAAACAGGCAGAAAACTAGCCACCAGGATACATGAACATCAACTAGCCACAAAAAGACATGACCCACTATCACTAGTATCCTTACATACAGTTGCAGAAGGACACCACTTTGTCCATCCTAGGACAAACCAAACAGAGTCACGCAGGAGAATTCCTAGAAGCATAGCATTCCAATTGGAACTCTCTCAACAAACACATCGATTTGGATCCCATCTATCACCCTCTTTGAAAGAGACCAAGAAATGACATCACCACCCTAGGAAATTACATCACCCACCCAAGGAAACCTAAACACATAAATAGAAAGCGGGCCATAACACCAGTACTTCACTGGAGACTCACTGATGATGTTACCTAATATGGTGACGAAACGTCTGAAAATGAACCTTCCAGCTCAGCGAGCAAACCTGCATCCATTTGCACTATTATTTAATCTCAATCATTTATGCATTCAGAATGTCAGTGTTAGAAATGCAGGGTCAGCCAGAACAATTCTAGAGCTGACTAAGAGAAAATGATATTCGCTGGATTCTATAGAGTTATGTCATAATATCTCTGAACAAAGTTGATGTAAAAATAAGAGCTGGATTCTCCCGAGTAGCCATCACAAGGTCCGGGCAGCAGACTGCAGAGGAGGGTCATCATTCCTGATTGTCTGCCCCTCTTCCTTCGTTCTTACATTTAAAATAAAACGTAAGGTCAAGAAATATTTCAAGTCTAGGGCTATTGCTGTGAAAATTATTAAGCTAGCTATGGAAATATAGCTGAGAAGTGAAAAAGTTTGTTGAGGCAAAAGGAGGGCATTTAGAAAGGAAGTGAAAGAAAAGAGGAATTTTTTTGTTTACTAATGGGACATGGTCATTTCTGTCTGGACCAACATTTATTGACCATTTCTAGTTGCTCTTGTGAAGCTGTTAACTAGCATCAGATCATATCTCCCGGAAGGAAAGGAAGAAAAAGATTACAAAACAATTTATTGAAACTATTGCTATTCATACTCAAAGCTGTGTGAATTTAAAGTAAAAACATATTACTGTAAACAATTACAAACAATTTAGCAGGTTCAAAAATGTATCCTTAGAAAATGAGGCACAGATCAAGCATATGCAGTTCATTCATTAAATTACAGATTGGATTGTTGTTTGTCTTTCTCTACATTATGAACCTGTACTAAACCATATGTGTACATCTTTCATGTATAATGTCACTGTGCTTTTTATATTTTCTTTAAAAGCAATTTTTTAAAAATTCCCATTTTAAACAAATATTTGACAGATTGATCTTACATTAAGATTTCCAGTACCAGTTCCCATGGATCTTCAATAGTTACCACTGAAACAATGACAATCCATGTCTGCTGGCTTGTCAAAACCTCTTGCCATTCCAGAACCCTCGAGATCCATATTGCCACCCATTCTATTACTGCTTTGGCCCATCAGTCCATTCCAGGTTCCATGTGGTCAACATTTGATGTCATTCCCAGAACTCGTGTCCATTCTGTCCATTCTCCGATTAGTTCGATCCATGCCTGTGCCCATTCAATCCATTCCAGGTCTCATGCCATCCATGTTATCCATAACAATGCCTCCACCCATTTTATTTGTTGCTCCCGTTCCAATACCTATGGTGGGCAAAACATTTTAACAAGGCAAAAAATGGCATTTGTGCTCAAATTGTATCAGGGCAGATGCAGAAACAGGTGTCCCTCTTAAATGGCTTTTTAAACATCGCATCAAAGGTCCCTACATATCCACTTCAGTCATCTGCATAATTAGTATAAAGGACAATACATTATTTACGTTGATTCAAGTCTCTCATTCTTTCTTGTAGCTTTATTCAATGTAGCATTATACTCTAACACTAGGGGGAAGACAGCATTTCACTGTGCATGTAATTCAGAGGCTGAGGCTCTGGAGACAGGGGTTCAGATCCCACATAGCAGAAAGTGAAAGTTAAATTCTAGTCCCAAATCTGGAATGGAAAGCTTGTCTCAGTGATGGTGCTCTGAAATTACCATCTATTTTCATAAAACCCCATCTGGTTCACTAATGACCTTTAAGAATTGCTCAATCTGACCTACAGAACCATGGTAACATAGTTGATGTTCAACTGCAACCCACTTAGAGTCATAGATTGCATGCAGAGTAGATAGAGGCCATTCAGCCCATTAAGTCAGCACCAATACCCCTATCCTCATAATTCTGTGTTTCCAATGCTAACCCATAAATATTATGGCCAATTTAGCATATCTAATCTACATAACCGGCACATCATTAGACTCTGGAATGAAACTGGAGCAGACACGGGGAGGACATGCAAACTCCACACATGCAGTCACCCAAAGCTGGAGTCAAACCTGGATTGCTCTCGCTGTGAGGCAGCAGCGCTAACCACTGAGCCACTGTGCTACCCACATTGTCCTTCATTCAATGCCAATAAGGAATGGGCAAGAAATATCAATGATGCCCATGTCTCATGAAAGAATAGAAACACCAGCTCACTTTCCATTCCTTTGGTGTTGCATAAATGCAGTTTGACAGCAAAGGTGCATTTTTTAGTGCCATTTTTAAAGTGTATTCTGGAATATTTGATATTTGCAACACATTTATTTCCTCCACTTGTAAAACAAATCTACATGGGGAACAGTTTTCAGGTGAACAAATCTTGGCTTGAAGGCAGGACGAATGTTTATGCTTCATCTAGCTCATTGAATTTTCAGATGAGCTGTCATCTTTGGAACATTAACTAATTTACTGAGCTGTAACATCGAAGTACATTAACTCTTTAAGTGTGTGCAGTTGTGTGAGGAGCTATTAAACTTGTCTGCTCAGTTTGTAAAGAGGAGTCTTATCACTGAACTGGTGAGAGAAATAATGTACCTTGCAAAATAAATTTTGAGTAGTGACACTATGTAGAGGAGATTAAATGTACAAGGTAACTGTACCTTGATAAAGTGCAAACTACTTAATTAATGTTTGTGTCTACCTTCAGGCTAGGATATCATTATAAGCATTTATTTTAATTTCAATACAAATGAAAGCTATTCCGGTGTTAGTATGAGTCAGGAATGCACCAAACCCTTTCCTTAACAAGTGTCCATTCCCCACATATTGTTTGGTGGAACAGCTACTGTTGCCTATTAATCAATCTTAGTTCACTTTTCTGATCATAATTGGTTTGATTCAAGCATCATGACTGACGTAGTCTAGGGTTACCGCTGAATTTTGTGGTCATGATATATAGAATCATCCAGCATGGAAACAGACCCTTCGGTCCAACTAGTCCATGCTGACCAAGTTTCTCAAACTACACTAGTCCCACTTGCCTGCGTTGGGCCTGTATCTCTCCATTTCCTATTCATGTACTTGATCAAATAACTTATAAATGTTGTAACTGTACCTGCATCTACCACTTTGTCTGGCAGTTCATTCCATATGCAAACCACCCTCTGTGTGGAAAAAGTTGCCCCTCAGGCCCCTTTTAAATCTTTCTCCACTCGCCATAAAAATATGCCCACTAATTTTGAACTATAATGGGGAAGAGACCTTTGCTATTCACCTTATCTATAGCTCTCATGATTTTATAAACCAATACAAGGTCATCTTTCAACCTCTACAAATCCAGTGAAAAACATCCAAGCCTATCCAGCCTCTCCCTATAATTCCCAACCATTCAGTCTCAATGACATCCTCACAAATCTTTTCTGCACCCTCTCCAATTTAATAATATCCTTCCTATAGCAGGACAACCAGAATACTATTCACAGTACTCCAAAGGTGACCTCACCAACATCCGCATGACGCCCCAGCTCTGATATTTAATGGTCTGAGCAATGAAGGCAAACGTGCCAAACATTTACAGAAGTTGCTTATTGAATTGTGAAAGGAGAACCTATCCAACTTTATAACTGCTAGATTAATTTTTCAGCTCCAAGAGCAACTTAATGCAATGAAGCGCCAACTGACCGAGAAAGATGAATTAATTGCCACACTCGCTGGTGGAAGGTAAGAGTTCAGTACTGAAGTATATTTAGGATCTGTGTATTTGCTTCTGCTTAACTGTGTGTGTAAACTAAGACAACATGTAGTTGAACAAAAGGAAGCAGCAATGACCAGATGCATAATACATACAGGAAACCTTCCAAGACCCATCTGAGTAGTATTACCTAACCAAATTTCACACTGAGTAATAAGGAAACATTAGAGCAGATGGCTAAAAGTACAGAGCTTTAACTGAGTATGTTGAAGAAAGAATGCAAGGTAGAGAGGCAGTGAAGTTTAGGGGGAGGATTCCAGAATTTATGACCTTTTCAGCTGAGGGCATAGCTGTCAATGATGGAGCAATTACAACTAGTGATCCTCAAGAATCCAGAACTGGGGAAGCATGGATATCTGAGGATTGAGAGTCAGAGAGTCATTCAGCACAGAAACAAATCCTTCGGTCCAACTAGTCCATGCCAACCCGAATTCCAAATGAAACTAGCCCCACCTCCCTGTGTTTGACCCATATCCCTCCAAATATTTATTATTCATTTATTTATCTAACTGTCTTTTAAATGGTCTAACTGTACCTGAATTCACCACTTCCTCTGGAGGTTCCTTCCACACATGAACCACTCTGTATAAAAGAAAAAAAAATTGCCCCTTGTGTATTTTTAAAATCTTTCTCCTATGACCTTAAAAATATGTCCCCTAGTCTTGAAATCCCCCACCCTTGGGAAAAGACATCTGCCAATCACCTTGTCTATACCCTCATGATTTTATAAACCTCTATAAGGTCACAAACCAGCCTCCTTTGCTCCAGTGGAAAAAGGTCCCAGGCTGCCCTTATCACTCAAATCCTCCATTCTCGGCAACATCCTGGTTAATCTCTTCTGAATCCTCTCCAGCTTAACGATGTCCTTCCTGTAACAGGGAGACCAGATTGGACGCAGTATTCCAGAAGAGGCCTTGTCAACATCCTGTACAATCTCAACATAATGTCACAACTCCTACGCTATAAGTCGGAAAGAAATTGCACAGATAGGGAGGAGCGGGGCTATGGAGAAATTCAAAATTGAAGATAGAATTCCAAAATCATGGTGGTTCTTACCAGCAGTCAAGAATAGAGCAGTGCTGGAAAAGCACAGCAGGTCAGGCAGCTTCCGAGGAGCAGGAGAATCGACGTTTCAGGCAAAAGCCCTTCATCAGGAAGGTGATTCTGACGAAGGGCTTTTGCCCGAAACGTCAATCTTCCTGCCACTCGGATGCTGCCTGACCTGCTGTGCTTTTCCAGCACCACTCTGATCTTGACTCTAATCTCCAGCATCTGCAGTACCCACTTCCGCCCTGTTTCTTACTAGCAACAAATGCAGGTCAGTGAACACAGGAACAAAGAATTGGACGTCCTGTCAATCCAGATATAGCAGCTGTTTTAGTTAGAGTGGTGATATGTAGATAAGAAATGGGAGGGCAGCCAATGATGGATCCCTGGGTGGGGTGGGAGACGGGGTTGGTGGTGGGGTGGGTAAGAGAAGCCATGACAGTAGTTTTCTGACCACAATTGGATCGATAGGGGTGGATTTAAATGAGTGCCATCCACCAGCTGGGTGACAGTGGAGAGGCATTGAACCAGGATGGTGTGGCTAACTGTGTCACTAAGTAGAGACAGATCGAGGTCAAGGACGGATAGTTTGCCCTCATTGCTGTCTCATAAGATGTCAGTAGTGCGTTTAATAAGTATAATTATGGTGTTGTGGTAAGGACAATGACCTGATCAGTGGAAATCAAACATTTGGAATTCCAGGAAAGATGGATTTGGGAGGCAGTAGCAAGTTCTGCAACTTTAGAGAGGAAAAGAATGTTCGGAGACTGGATGTAAACTAGAGAAAGATGTGAGTTTAGAGGGAGAGCAGGAGGAAGTCTCGGAGTAAGATTTTCTTAATGAGATAGCAGAAAAGAGGGAGGAGCAGCCAAGAATGGTCTCAATCTTAATGACACAAAAATCCGTGAGTTCCTGTACCTGTTGGTGAAGGTGAAGATGGAGGAGACAGCGATGAGGGTTTAAGAAGACAGTTTCCAGAAAAGGATATAACATGAGATTATTGATCCTGGATGATCTGGAACATTTCAGTAGAAAAGATTTGTGTTGATAGCGGGTCTTTCATTGCCTCAGTAGTTCCAAATCACCTTACAGTTTGGAAGTGTTTTTGCAGCATAGTCAGTGTTGTGATGTAGGGAATGCAGCAAATTTGCACACAGCAAAGTCCTGGAAATGCCATTGTGATAATGACAAGAGATTCTCTTTTAGTGATGACCAAAACATGGTGGAGAAGTCTCCTGATTCCTTTAGAATAATGCCACGGGATCCTCTACATCCAGCTGAGAGTGTGGATGGGGCATCCTCAGCATGTCCTGTTGGATGTTTATGCTGTCCCTCCATTTCTCGGATCATAGAGCTCTGTGTTGACTGGATGTGTGGTTTGACCTGATCATGTTCTAGCTGTAGCCCTGTTCGTGCTAGGGCAATGCTTTGCTATTGGCAATCTAAGCCTAAATGGTCCAGAGTTAGGCAGGAGTATGAATGCCACTAAAGGAAATAGTTTGTAATCCCATATTGGCAAGCACAGCTCTACCAAGTGGCTTGACTTGGGGATTGTTTATGTTTAAGGCATTTTGTTGACCAAGGAAGATTTTGTATCTGGGGGCGGCATGGTGGCTCAGTGGGCCCCAGGTTCAGTTCCACCCTCAAGCGACTGTCTTTGTGGAGTTTGCACATTCTCCCCATGTCTGCATGGGTTTCCTTTGGGTGCTCTGGTTCCCCCCCACAGTGCAAGCATGTGCAAGTTAGGTGGATTGACCGTGCTAAATGGTCCATAGTATCCAGGAATGTATTGATTTAATGGATTAGCCATGGAAAATGCAAGGCTACAGGGTTAGGGTAAGAGGGTGGTCTGAGTGGACTCGGTGGAGGGTCTGTGTGGACTCGGTGGGCCGAATGGCATGCTTCCACACACTAAGGATTCTATGTAACACTAGTCATAGTAAAGGTGACCATGACAACTGTAAACAATTGCTGTAAAAGATGACATGGCACACTAATGCTCTTTAGGGAAGGAAATGTACCATCTTTTACCAGATTCTGGATTAGTGGTGCTAGAAAAGCACAGCAGTTCAGGCAGCATCCGAGGAGCCTACCATCTTTTACCAGGTCTGACCTGGCCTATATGTGACTCCAGACCCACAGAAATGTGTATGACTCTTAACTGCCTTCTGAAATGACCCAGCAAGCCACTCAGTTCAATGGCTGTTTGGGAAGAGCAATAATTACATGCCTTGCCTACAACACCCACATCCTGTGAAAGAATTGAAAATAACGTCTGAATTTATTTTATATCAAATTCAACAAAACATAGTTGGTTTGACTCCCCTACAGATTCAGAAAGATTCACAAATGTACTTTGCAGGCACAGTCCCAGAATTGGAGTGAGGGCATTCATAACATCACAATAGAAGAGTAAGCTTGTTTCAAAGACGTACACGAGGATAAGGAGCTTCTGTCTTTATAGTTCCATATTTCACAGTGCTTTGCAGTGTATGAAGTGGAGCTGTAGCAATGCAAGATGCTGTTGTTATAGTTCCTATTGAAAAGGACTCCTGTTGCTATGTAAGTAAACAGCAACAAACTGCACAAAGACCCACAAACCGCACCTGAAATGAATGTCCAGTTGATCTGTTTTGGGTGGCAAATATTGAAGGTGAACACCCTTCTCTTATTGAATTCATGTCATTGGATCTTTTGCATCTACCTGAGTTTAACATAATATCTGAAATATAGCAATAGTGTTAGGATTACTGCTTATTATCCTTCATATTACTGAAGTGTGCATGTGTCTCTGGAATGGAGCTTGAACCTAAAACCATTTGACTGAACAGCAGGAAGGATTCAAGCTTATACTTTACGCAGTGGCGTTGATGTTATAAACTGAATACTTCATGGTGATGTGTGTAGTTTTAATCTGCTCATTAGGTTGGTCACTGAGCATCTGATTAAGTATTTTCATACAGGTTCATAATTCCTTGAAAGTGGACTAGCAGGTAGAGAAGGTAGTAAAGAAGGCATTTGGTATGCTTGCCTTTATTGGTCAGTGCATTAAGGACAGGAATTGGGAGACATGTTGCGGCTGTCCAGGTCACTATTGGAATACTGCGTTCAGTTCTGGTCTTCCTGCTCTCGGAAAGGATTTGTTAAATTTGTAAGGGTTCAGAAAAGATTTGCAAGGATGTTTCCGGGATTGGAAGGTTTGAGCTATACGGAGAGGCTGAATAGGCTAGGACTGTTTTCCACGGAGCATTGAAGGCTGAGGGGTGACCTTATAGAAGATTATAAAATCATGAGGGGTGTGGATAGGGTGAATAGCCATAGTCTTTTCCCCAGGTTAGGGGCATAGGTTTAGGGTGAGAGGGGAAAGTGATCTAAGGGGCAACATTTTCATGCAGAGTGTGGTTCGTGTATGGAATGAGCTGCCAGAGGAAGTGGTGGAGGCTGGTACAATTTACAGCATTTAAAAGTCATCTGGATGGATATGTGAATTGGAAGGGTTTAATGCGATATGGGCCAAATGCTGGCAAATAGGACTAGATTAACTTAGAATATCTGGTCAACATGGATGGACCAATGTGTCTGTTTCCATGCTGTACAGCCTATGACTCTATATACATTTATATATAAAATATATTGTAAATATTTTTATGCAGTGGACATTGTGTGACACCACACTTCAAAACGCTGTAGCAAATCTTGGAAATGATGTATTGAGCCTATATGCTAGTATATACCAGTACAGGTATTGTGTAACATTTCATATCCACAGGGATGATGATCCAGATTAATACTTAGTGTAAGTAAACAAAAGGCACATGTTTATAGTTATACATTTTTTTGTGACATAAGGTCTGCATGGTTGCATTTGATATCATTGTTTCCACTCCAACAACTCCCCAAATCCCCTAATAGAAGGCATTCACCTTTATTGCTGAATAGCCATTCTTTTGACAGTCTGATCTGATGGCTATAATGCATCTTGTATGTGCATTTCTTGGAAGGTGTTCTGATTTGGTAGTCTGGCAGGACAAGGCCTATTGGTGGGAATGGGGATGGGGAAGGTGGTTATCCATCCATAACATCAAAACACAAGGATGGTGACTGCATGGGAATGCCATTGTCTCATAAGTTTCCCATTCCTCATTTGGACATATATCATCCCTGCAAGGTTTCTAGTTCAAAGTCAGGGAACTTTAATAGTATAACAAGAGCTTCTTTAAATATTGATAAAGGAAGAGAAAGGCCAAAATAAGCATGGAGAATGGTGCTGGGGAAACAATGTTGGGGAATCAAAAGATGGCAGAAGAGTTGAATAAATGCTTTGCATCAATCTTCATTGGTAGAAAACACTAATGGCCTTCCAAAAATAGGAAATAGTCAAAAGACAAAAGGGGCAGAGAAAATAAATACAAATAACTATCACTAGAGAAAATGTACTGGGAAAACTAAAGACCTTGGATCTAATGAGATGCATCTTAGAATTATTTAAGGACGTACCAAAAACATAATTAATGTACTGGCAGGAATCTTCCAAGATTCCTTCAGTTCTGGAGAAGTCCCAGAGTGGGATCCTGGTTGAGACCATCCTCATGCGTACCCAAACAAATATAACAGGTGAGAAGAATAATTTATTATCTACCTCACCTTGGCAGTGTTAATGGTGCTGATCTGTGTCCTGAACAGAAAATAACCCATTATCGCCTGAAATTAACCTAATTAATATTATAGAGTCATAGAGATGTACAGCACGGAACAGAGCCTTCAGTCCAACTCATCCATGCTGACTGGATATCCTAAATAAATTTGGTCCCATTTGCCAGCATTTGGCCCATATCCCTCTCAATCCTTCCTATTAAGATACCCATCCAGATACCTTTTAAATGTTGTAGTTGTACCAGCCTCCATCACTTCCTCTAGCAGCTCATTCCAGACACACACCAGCCTCTCTGTGAAAAATTTGCTCCTTAGATCCCTCTTAAATCTTTCCCCTCTCACCTTAAATCTAATTTTGGACTTCCCTACCCTTGGGAAAAGATTTGCCAATTTACCATCACCATGACCCTCAGGATTTTAATTAAATTAGATTCCCTACAGTGTGGAAACAGGCCCTTCAGCCCAACCAGTCCTCTGAAGAGTAACCCAACCAGACCCACTTCCCTCTGACTAATGCACCTAACACTATGGACAATTTAGCATGGCCAATTCACCTAACCTGCATATCTTTGGACTGTGGGAGAAAAGCAGAGCACCTGGAGGAAACCCACGCAGACACGGGGAGAATGTGCAAACCCCACACAGACAGTTGCCCAAGGCTGGAATCGAACCTGGGACCCTGATGCTATGAGGCAGCAGTGCTAACCACCGAGCCACCGTGCCACCCTAATTATAAACCTCTATCAGGTCACTCCTCAGCTTCCAACACTCCAGGGAAAATAGCCCTACTCTGTTCAACCTCTCCCCATAGCTCAAGCCCTCATCCTTGAAAATCTTTTCTGAACCCTTTCAAATTTCGCAACGTCCTTCCAATAGGAAGGAGACCAGAATTGCATATAGTATTCCAATGTTGGAAATCGCTCCAGTTTTTGAACATTGTGTCAAGATTAGGTGGGGAATGCTTGATTTCACAGGATCGTCATGTGCTTGAGCCTTTAGGATATAGAGGGGAGTGGCATGCCAGTTGACTTCCTAAATTGATCGTTGAATCTACTCTCCTTCATGATACGAGAGAATATGTGATACATTACCATGTTCCGGATCATATTTTTTGGCATTTACACTTGAGAAATCGAAACAACTGAATGCACTACAAGAATTAATTAACAGCGCTTGCATCTGTGGGGGAGATTGTAGCTTCATTGGCCAGTCACCCACCCCCTGGACAAGGAAGGAGGTAAAGTTCAAATTTTCTCTGCATTCAAGTCACACAAAGACGGAAGGATCACAAACCAGTACTCGTTGCCAGCAGCAAGAGTCCACCTAGTTCATATATTAGAGTTGGTCAAAAAGAAGACAAACACAAGATTTTGCTCACCTTTAAGGATTGTCTACTGTATACACTTATTTACCAAGTCATTGGATGGATTACAGAGCCTGGCATTTAAAAGAACAAAAAAACCCCTCATTCTTGGGATGTGCTTAGGGCTGACACTTTATTGCTCATCCTTAAATTCCTTGGAGAGTGTGTTGGTGAGCCTTCCAGAAATGACCTGCTTCTAGATTTTACAAAGGTCATTGTCCCACCACAGTGCTCTTGGATCATAAAATCCCTACAGTGTGGAAGCAGGCTTTTTGGCCTATCGAGTCTGCACTGACCCTTTGAAGAACATCCCACCCAGACCCACCGCCTAACCTATCCCTGTAACCCTGCATTTCCCATGGTTAACCGACCTAACCTACACACCCTTGGACCCAATGGGCAATTTAGCTCGGCCAATCAATCCAGCCTGTGCATCTTTGTCCTTTTCCAAAATGTTAGAGAGGAGGTATGCACAAAGTTGCAAAGGCTCACTCTGGCATCTAATCCTTTGGAGAAGAGGGGTTCATTTTGTACACCTTTGAGGCAGCATAGTATAGATGTAGATATTGGGTTACAAAATGGAACTTTAAATCATGAGGGATATGGCTGTGCCTGCAGAAGAGGTCAGCTGCATAAACCCTGAGAATGACAGGAGTAAAAACAAACTTTGTTTTTTTAAGGGTCCAAGGGCCAAAGAGAGGAACTGTCAAAATGGTCTATTAACTTTGATTTTATGCAACTGGTTTCCCTCCCCTTGGTTAGTCCCTGGGCCATAACAAAGTCTGTGTGCTATGCTTCAGTTTTTGTTAGTATCTTCAAGATTTCTGATGTGACGATACTGTAACTTTATTTTGTCCTGGTTTGTTTTAAGAGAGAAATTCGAATAAAGGGTGATGAGCTGAGTGAACAGCTTGGGAGGGTTGAGCTTTTTTTAAAACTAACCCTGAATAGGTATGGCTAGCTCTCACACATTATGATATTCGGGTAGCAGCAGGAGCTGCTGGAGTCTCAACAGAGTTGGAAACTTCAGTGAATATCTCCTAGCAATTTTTCCGCCTGGATTGGAGAACTGTATGTGAGAATATGTGTGTCTGAATTTGCTTTTTTTGTCAAGGGGTATGTTTATGGAATGTTACTATATTGAAACAGTTGATTAGTAATAGTTACAGCATCTATTATTCTGTTAAGTTTTCCAATGGAGATACTAAAATTCCTCTTTCTTTGGTTGTATTTTAACTATAGTGTTTAAATAAATTGTGTTTTGCTAACATCAAGTAGTTTGACCGGTCGCATTGCATCAGGAGCAGTCACTTTACATTTGCCTTTAATATAAGGAAAAGTTAGGGTTAAGGCTTCCTTCTTAAAATGTTTTGAGGTGGTCTGGTCTGGTCTATAACACTTAACTTCTCTGACTAATATACTTGTTCATTTTGTTTTTTTTAAATCATGGTATTGTACTACATCTGTAATGTTGGCATTATTCTAATATTTTGGCTCTGTACCAACAATTTCTTGTGCTTTTTCTCTTCCTCTCGTTCCAGGTGTCGGAGCAGATTGGAAGCTCAGAAGGTATATGATTTGGTTGAAAGTTGCAAATGGTGATATTAGCAATTTGGTTTTCCCAATATTTCAGTCGAGCTATCAACCCCTTCAAAAAACCAAGTTAACATTTGATTATCTAAACAACAGTGGAATATTGTAGGGACATCTAAAAACTCATTTGATTGCCGATGTCGAAAATGGCAATCGTTAGGGTAACTTACACTATTGCTACATGTTTGCCTTTTTTTGGCAGTTGATTTCTGTGGAATTACACAGATTTTAGAGTGCAGAGTTCCATCTAACTGAACAAATGGACTCTGTGTCTCTCACAGACTGGGAAAACCAAATTTTAAAGATCAAAAATCCAGATCTCAGGGGCTGGGTTAAATTATCTCCCTCAACTCCTTCTGACTTTAGCAATGATGAAATGCTGTTGTTGTATGTAGTGATGGTTGTTCTTCACTGAGAAGTACAGTGGAACTTCTAATTCTGTCTCATTTTCATTTCCACAGCAGCAGGGAAAGGAAAATTCACAGTATTTTGACTCACCCATAAATTCATATTTGCATGCACTGCTGATTATTGTTCACTTCCAACAGCTAGTTGTCTTACACCTCTGAAAGCCCACATATTTTCAGCTGTATAATTTTTGACACCATTTCAAACAACATGGTTTATTAGCCGCCTCAAACTGCATACAAAGGTACTTACAGCAGAGGAAGAGATCTCATGGCTATGGCAAGCTAGCCAATACAATAAGTACACTTGCATTTTTCCAAACATTCTCATTGCACACCAAGGAACAGAGGCTGTTGAGGGAGTGCCATATTCTCTGCCTCACAGCAGAGCCCTGGAGATAACTGATGAGGCACAGTGTGACGTTAACTTTGGAACAGCTGTGAAGCAGAGCACTGCGAAGTTTGGAAATTCTAGAATCAAATCTATCTTGAAGCAGGAATTTAGTTCATCAGTGAAACCGAATGTTCATCCACCTGTCTGTGTGATATGCAACAAGGAAAGTTTACCCATTGTGTTTTTATTGATCCTCCAGGGAATCTTTGACCCAATGGTGGAAAATCCAGTTTTACGTGACCAACTGAATCACTATCGGGTAGCTTCTGAAACAGCTCGCAGTGAACTGGCTGCACTGCAGGTCAAATATAAAGGCAGTCAGACTGAGGTAATCTGAAATACCGAGGAAGTGGCGAATAAGTTAAGACTAATTGCCTGATGTCTATTTCAGAATTTTCTTTTATTCAGATATCTTTGAGTGGATTTTCAACCTGTGTTAAGGAGGCTGTTGATCCACCCAACACAGACTTAACAGAAGCCTTTAATTACCAACCACAGGGTCTGGCTTTTGTACAGTCCTTGGGTATTTTCCTGCACTGTCCTCTCCTGAACCCGTTGTTGGAGGTCTGTGTAAGTATTTGGAGTTCAGGTACCAGTTGCAGTTGTTGTAAGTATTTACGCCAAGCTGGGAATTTGGATTGCAGACGTTTCTAGGTGACATCCTCAGTGCTGAGGAGCCTCCTGTGAAGCGCTGCTGTACTGGGTCAGTTGGAATTTATTTGGTTTCGCTCGCACTGCTTCTGGTTGCCTGTTCCGGTTGTTCAATGGAGTGGTTGGTATATTGGGTCGAGGTCAATGTGTTTATCGACGGAGTCCGTAGATGAGTACCAGGCTTCTAGGAATTCTCCAGCTGTCCTCTGTTTGGCTTGTCCTATTATGGCTATGCTGTCCCAGTCGAATTTGTGGTCCTTGGCGTCTGCGTGTATAGCTACTAGGGACAGTAGGTCATGGCGTTCAGTGGCTAGTTGATTTTCATGAGTGCAGATCGCAAGTTGTCTGCCTGTTTGTTCTACGTAGTGTTTTGAGCTGTATCTGCATGGAATCTTATACACCACGTTTGTCCTGCATGCGATGGGTCTTTTGTTCTGGTGAGTTGTTGTCTGAGTGTGGCTGTTGGTTTATGTGCTGTCATAAATCTGAGTGGTCAGAGGAGTCTGGCTGTCAGTTCCGAGACATTTATTAGATAAGGTAGACTGGTTAGTGTGTTGGGTCATGGTATGGCCTCGTCGCATTGTTTGTCTGCCAGGCATCTGCAGATGAAGTTGCGGGGATATCCGTTCTTGGTGAAGACTTTGTAGAGGTACTCTTCTTCTCTTCATAGGTCGGGAGTGCTGCAGTGTGTTGCAGCCCTTTTGAACAGGGTCCTGGTGCAGCTTCGCTTGTGTGTGTTTGGGTGGTTGCTGTTGTAGCTCAGGATCTGGTCCATGTGTGTGGCTTTTCTGTACACTTTTGTGGTGCACTCCCTGTTCTGTGTTCTTTCTACCATCACATCCAGGAATGGGAGTGAATTGTTGGTTTCCTCCTGTATCGTCAATCTGATCCCTGTGAGCATGGTGTTAAAAATCCAGTGTGTGTTCTTGATTCCTGTTCACTTAATAATTACAAAAGTGTCATCCACGTATCTGATCCAGAGTTTGGGTTGGATTTGTGGGAGGATTGTTTGTTCCAGTCTTTGCATCACTGCTGCTGCTCTGAGCCCGGAGATGGGTAAGCCCATAGATGTCCCATTGATCTGTTCATATATATGGTTGTTGAACGGGAAGTGTGTCATCAAGCACAGGTCTAGTAGCTTGAGTATGCAGCCATTGTTGATAGGTTCTCCGTCGTGCCGTCTGTTCTGTTTGTCCAGGAGGTTGGCTATTGTCTCTCTGACTAAGGTTTTGTCAATCGAAGTAAACACTTCATATTCAAAGCCATAAATATGAACAAAGCAATGGGACATCTATGGGCTCACCTATCTCCGGGCTCATAGCAGAAGCAGTGGTGCAAAGACTGAGAAAATTGGCCTCCCACAAATTCAACCCAAACTCTGGATCTGAAATGTGGATGGCACTTTTGTAATTATTAAGAGAACAGGAATTGAGAACACAAACTGGATTTTTAACACCATGCTCACAGGGATCAGATTGACGAGGAGAAAACCAACAATCCACTCCCATTCCTGGATGTGATGGTAGAAAGAACACAGAACAGGGAATGCACCTCAAAAGTGTACAGGAAAGCCACACACATGGACCAGATCTTGAACTACACCAGCAACCACCCAAACATGCACAAGAGAAGCTGCACCAGGACCCTATGAAGAGAAGAAGAACACTTCTACAGAGTCTTCACCAAGAACGGATATCCCTCAACTTCATCCGCAGAAACAATGCAATGAGGCCATACCATGACCCAACACACTAACCAGTCTACCTTATGTAATAAAGGTCTCGGAACTGACAGTCAGACTCCTCTGACCACTCAGATTTATGACAGCACATAAACCGACAGCCACACTCAGACAACAACTCACCAGAACAAAAGACCCAATACTCCTGTGCGGACAAACGTGGTGTACAAGATTCCATGCACAGACTGCATAAAAAGCTCTATAGAACAAACAGGCAGACAACTAGTAATCCGCATTCATGAACATCAACCAGTCACTAAACGCCATGACCAGCTGTCCCTAATATCTACACCCACAGACAACAAGGAACACAAATTCGACTGGGACAACACAACAATAATAAGACAAGCCAAACTGAAGACAGCCAGAGAATTCCTAGAAGCTTGGCACGTCCGTGGACTCCGTCAATAAACACATTGACGTAGACCCAATATACCGAGCACTTCAACGAACAACTGGAAGCAACGGGAATGAAACCAAATAAATTCCAACCGACACAGTACAGCAGCACTTCACAGGAGGCTTCAAAGCACTGAGGATGTCACATGGAAAGGGGACAAAATGTCTGCAAACCAACCTTCCAGCTCAGCAAACATACTGTCAACACTGCACCCATTGTTTGGAGTTGATCAGGCTCCTTCTTTGCAGAGGTGTTCCTCCCACAGCTCGGGTCGATCCTTGATGCCAGTGTATATCTGTATTTTCCTTGCCCTGCAGTCATTGTTTAGCCATTTCACTTCCACTTAACATGATGGCAATATCCCTAGTGCTGCCCTCCTTGCATTCCTGTTCAGGGCTGAGGAGTGTCAAGATTGGAATGTTTTCTCATAACCCTAATCCCTCCAATATCAGGGATCAACCTCATCAAATATCTCCACAGCATTTTTAGCGTTGAAATTTCTCTCCTGTCTTGCTCATCAGACTTGATTGCTGTGATCAAGGTAAAGTAAACATAGTCCTACCAGATCATAGAGGTAAAAACAATGACTGCAGATGCTGGAAACCAGATTCTGGATCAGTGGTGCTGGAAGAGCACAGCAATTCAGGCAGCATCCGACGAGCAGCAAAATCAACGTTTCGGGCAAAAGCCCTTCATCAGGAATAAAGGCAGAGAGCCTGAAGCATGGAGAGATAAGCTAGAGGAGGGTGGGGGTGGGGAGAAAGTAGCATAGAGTACAATAGGTGAGTGGGGGAGGAGATGAAGGTGATAGGTCAGGGAGGAGAGGGTGGAGTGGATAGGTGGAAAAGGAGCTAGGAGGTCGGACAAGTCCGGACAGGTCAAGGAGACAGTGCGGGCTGGAAGTTTGAAGAGCTTCAGGGCAGAGGAAATGACCTGGGAGTTGCAGTGGGAGAGGGACTTCCTGAGATTCTTGTAGAGAGAGGAGGAAAACTTCTTCAAGGCAGGCATCCTTGCAAGAGGATTTGCAGTAGGGTTAAAATCAACTAGGTAAAAACAATGACTGCAGATGCCGGAAACCAGATTCTGGATCAGTGGTGCTGGAAAAGCACAGCAATTCAGGGCTACTCTCCCGTTAGAGAGAGAGGTGACTGGTGGTGGTTTAACCTGAAGGTCACCATAAAGTGAGTGGAGAGGTTCAGAAGGAGAGTCCTGCATGGTAACCTCAGCCAGTGCAGGAATTTAACCCATTCTATTCATGTTATTTTGTGTTGCAAACCAGCCATCCAGCCAACTAACCTAATCAACACCCACTCCATTCAAGTTCAGTCTGACTAAAGCAACCTCAAGTGAAGAATTAACTTGCATTCATATGACCTTTACAAAGTCAGGACATCTCTCATCGCCTCAGAGTCAATTAAATCTTTTGCAGTGTTTTTTGTTCACCAACACCTCCGCCTACCGCCCCTTGACCATGACCCCACCTCTCCTCACCATTCCATCATCTCCCAAACCATTCACAACCTCATCACCTCAGGGGATCTCCCATCCATAGCCTCCAACCTCATTGTTCCCCAAACCTGCACCACCCAGTTCCACCTCTTACCCAAAACCCACACAACCTGACTGCCCCGGTCGACCAATTGTCACCACCTCTCCTGCCCTACTGAACTCATCTCCTCATAACCTGATTCCGTCCTGTCCCCCTTGCCCCATGAACTCCCTGCGTATGTTCGAGACACCACCCACGCCTTCCATCTCCTCCATGACTTTTGATTTCCCAACCCACATCACCTCATCTTCACCATAGATATCCAGTCCCTATACATGTCCATCCGCCATGACAAAGCCCTACAAGCCCTCCATTTTTTCCTCTCCTGTCTATCCAACCAGACTCCTCCACGGACACACTCATTTGATTGGTGGAACTCGTCCTCACCCTCAACAATGTCTCCTTCGAATCCTCCCACTTCCTACAGACAAGAGGGGTAGCCACGGGCACCCGCATGGCCCCCAGCTATGCCTGCCTCTTTGGAAGAGAGACTGTTTGAAGTATCCTACGGAGTTACATGAGCACTATCCCCCACCTTTTACTCTGCTACATTGATGACTGTATCGACACTATCTCATGCTCCCACGAGGATGTTGAACAGTTCATCAACTTCACCAACACCTTGCATCCTGACCTCACGATCACATGGACCATCTCCCTCCCCTTCCTGGACATCTCCATCTCTGTTTCTGGTGACTGCCTCAACACTGATATATATTTCAAACCCAATGACTCCCACAGCTATCCTTGACTACACCTCCTCCCATCCACCCCTCATGTAAAAACAGGATCCCTTACTCCCAATTCCTCCGCCTCCCCCGTATCTATTCCCAGGAGGAGCAATTCCACTCCAGAACATCCCGATGGCTCCTATTTCAAGGACTGCAATTTCCCCTTCCAGTTGATCAACAATGCCCTTCATCACATCTCCACCATTTGAAGCCCTTGAACCCAACTCCTCCAACCGCAACAAAGTTAGAACTCCCAGTCCCCCCTTCCACCCCATTAATCTCCAGGTACAGCTCATTATCCTCTGTCATTTTCGCCACCTACAGTCAGGTCCCACCACCAAAAATGTATTTCCCTCCCCACCCCTATCTGCATTCCGCAGAGACCATTCCCTCCGCAATTCCCTCGTTAGATCCATGCCCCCCAATAACCCATCCTCTACACCTTGGTACTTTCCCCTGCCACTGCACAAAGTGCAAAACCTGCACCCAGACCTCCCCCCTCACCTCTGTCCAAGGCCTGAAAGGATCACTTCAAATCCGGCAGAGTATTTCCTGCACCTCCATCCACCTCATCTACTGCATCTGTTGCTCTCGATGTTGTCTCCTCTACATTGGGGTGACAGGACGCCAACTTACAGAGTGGTTCTGGGAACATCAAACAACCCCACTGCCCTGTGGCCAACCACTTCAACCCCTCCGCCCACTCCCACAAGGGCATGCAAGTCCTGGGCCGCCTCCACTTCCAAATCAAAGCCACCCCCCAACTGGAGGAAAACGTCTCATTGTGCACCTCAGGACCCTTCAACCACACGACATCAACATCGGCTTCACCAATTTCCAAATCTCCCCTCCTCCCCACCTCATCCTAGATCCAACCCTCCCACTCAACACTGCCCTCATGACCTGTCTTACCTGCCCATCTTCCTTCCCACCTATCCACTCCAACCTCCCCACTGACCCATCACAGTTACCTCCCACCTGCGTCCATCTATCGTCTTCCCACCTACCTTTCCTCCAGCCCCAACCCACCCCCCCCAATTTCTCTCTCAGCCCCCTTGTCCCTCCACAATCCTGATAAAGAGCTTATGCTCGAAATGTCGATTCTCCTGCTCCTTGGATGCTGCCTGACCGGCTGTGCTTTTCCAGCACCACACTTTTTGATTCTGAATCTCCAGCATCTGCAGTGCTCACTTTCTCCGCCTCGTATAATTTCAGAAATGTCGAAGCTACTTTGTACAAAACAAGGTCTCTCCAAGAACAGTGGGATGAGTTGAGGGATAACCACTGTTCAGTGCAACTTGCATATTTCTTTGGTTGGAAAAGTTTAAAAAAACAGTGCAAGTGAATCCACCATAATTCTGTCACACTAATATCAGTCAATAGTTGGGTGAACAGCTCAAGATCAATTGTTTTGAGATTCTTTCTTGTGACTTCCTTTGGATGAGATATTAAGCTGTGATTCCATCTTCCCTGTCAGGTAGATGCGAAAGATCCCAAGGCACTTGCTCAAAGTACAGGAGTTATTTCTGGGTTCCTGGTCAATGCTTATCACTTAGCCAGGATTACTAAAGCATATGGAAACGTAGAGTCCATACAGTGTGGAAGCAGGCCATTTAGCCCATTGGGTTTCACTGCCCCTCCAAAAACCAACCCCCCCCCCTCCTCTACCTTATTCCTGGAACCCATAGCTAATCCATCTGGCCTACACATCCCTGAACTCTATGAGCAATTTAGCATGGTCATTCCACCTAACCTGCACATCTTTGGACTGTGGGAGGAAACTGGAGCACCCAGAGGAAACCCATACAGACACGGGGAGAATGTGCAAACTCCACACAGACAGTTGCCTGAGGGTGGAATCAAATCTGGGTACCTGTGAGGCAGCAGCACCAACCACTGAGCCACTGTGCTGCCCCTAATGTAAGCTAGTCCTTGTCATATGTGGGAACTTATTGCATAAAAATCAGTAGTCACATTTCTGACATTACAGAAATGACTACACTATTTTTTCCAAGAATACTTCATTTACTGTAAGAAACTTGGAAGTCCTGAGGTTGTAAAACCATGGCAGTGCAATAATCAGGAAGGTATTTGGAATTTCCTGCCTAAAAATGTGGAAAAAGTAGCATTCACAGAGACATTCTAGAGCTATTTAGATGAAGGATTCAAATGCCACAGGATACAATATGGACAAATTATGAAAAAAGGTTCTAGAATAAGATGGATGTTTGATGACTGATGCAGACACACTTTCTGTGCTGTAAAAACTCCATGACTGCCAAAAAAAAATCGCTCACTCCTGGGGGGAGGAGCAAATCTTATAAAGACGGTTTGAACAGGTTAGGCCTGTACCATTGAATGGAAGAGGTGATCCTACTACAAAATATAAGGACTTGTGACAACTTCGTAGGGTGGATACTTTGGAAGATGCAGAGATGAGGAGAAATTCATTCTGTCAGAAGTTGATGGAAGTGTGGAATTCTCTTCCTTGAGTTGGTAGTGGAGCTGGGTCTTTAATTTTATTTCAGGCTGAGTTAGATTGTTTTTTGTTAAACAGCGAGTCATGGGCTATCGGCGGTTGGAAAGTAGACCCGAGAACACAGACAGATCAACCAGGAGCTTGTGGAATGGGGCAACAGGTTCAAAGGGCCTAATGGCCACCTTCTGCTCCTGTGTTCCATGATTTAAATGTACATGATTTTACAAATGTTGATTGTAGAAAATTAGCTTATTTAGATTTCTTCTCTTGGCTGAAATAAGATGCCAATTGTTACATGACATGGTCTTTAGAAGTATCATTGCATTCTGTGCTGACCTATTCCATTCATAGCTCACAGACATTTGTCTGAAGCAGACATCTCAAGAGGGCTATATCCAGGAGCTAAAGGCAGAAGTTGAAAGCTACAAGATGGACAACACGAGGCAGCAGTCGCTCATTGGTTGCTTGAGAGAGAGAATCCTGGAATCTGAGGAGAAGTCCAGAACACTGCTTTCTTCAAAGACTGAAACGGAAGTAACTCTGCAGGTTTTACAGAACGAGAACAAGGAACTCCGACAGAGGAATACAGAATTAGAGAGCAAACTCAGGTAGGCCTCTTTGTTTAATACACCAGTTGAAATTCTATTTTCTGTTTAATTCTTTTGGAGCAGTGTTTTCCAAACGTGATCCCAATGTAATGTTATTTAAGTGCCTCAGGCTTTGTGTGTCTTGGGTGGGCTGTTGGGCTTTAGCTCCTGATTTTGGGGGATGGGCAGAGTGGGTGAGCCTTGGAGCTGTTAGTATCTAATCTGTTGTCTGTGGGGTCCTGATCCCCAGTTGGAAACACTGCGTTAGAACTACACTTGTATGAACATATGAATTAGGAGCAGGGGTTTGGCCTCTCCACTATTTAACAAAACCATGGCTGATCTGATTGTGGCCCTCACTTTCCTACCTTCCTCCAATATCCTTTGACACCCTTGTTATTAAAGAATTAATCTAACTCTGTCTTAAAAATAATCAATGGCCCTATATTGAACTTTCCCTAGGGAAGTGAGTTTCGAAGACTGTGTATCTGTTTTTGTTTTTAGAGAGAATGTTTTCCACTAAACTCCAATCTGTTGTGTAAGTTGTTTGGGTGTTTAGTTGTTAGACTCTCAGGCATCTAAGGAAGCTAGCTAGAAATATAAAAATAGATAGGTATTTAAAATGGAAAAGAGTGTGTTGATCCTCCAGAGGGTGAGAATGTGGAGTTAATAGTAGATAATAAGAAAATGAAGGATGAAATAAACTTCAATACAGACCATACAAAAGTCATCCCACTGAGGTGGAAGGGAAAGAATAATTTAGTGAAATTATAGTGAAATCACTAGGGAAGTGGTGCTGAACAAATGGGTTGAGCTATGATCCCCAGGTCCTGGTCTTAAAAGAGGCAGTAGTATTAAGATTGTGGATGCATTGGTGTTAATTTTCCAAAATTCACCAGTTTCTAGAAATATTCCATCAGTTTGGAAAACAGTAAATATGACGAAAGAAAGAAAGTTGGCAGAAGACTGAAAACTAAAGGCCAGTTATCTTTATACCTTTCACATGGAAGGCCATTAAGATGGTTACAGCTGGGCATTTTGAAAACTCAAGCTAATCTGAAAGTGTTAATGTTGTGTTGGAAAAGAGAAATCATGTTTTACTAATCCTGTGGGGTCTGTGGAGGAGTAATGTCCCCTGTGGATAAAGGAGATCCTGTAGATGTACTGTACTTGGATTTCCAGAAAGCATTTGAGAAACTGGCTCTCAAAATGTTATTGCGCAGTATAGGAGCTCTCGATAAAGGGGGTAAGATATTAACTTGGCTAGAAGATTGGTTGGCTAGCAGAAAACAGGGTATGCATAAATGTCTATTTTTCTGATTGGATGTGAAGAATGGAGTCCTGCAGGGATCTGTGCTGGGGCTTTAACTTTAGTATCAGTGTCTCAGATGAAAGGATCTAAGATATGTTCACAGAAGACAAAAGGATAGGTAGGAAAGTATGTTGTGAAGAAGACATAAAGAGGTTGCAAACAGACATAGATAATTTGAATGGATAAACATCTAACAGATGGCATATAATGTGGCAATTCAGTAGGAAGAATAAAAAAAATGTTTACTGAAACAGAATTAGCACAGCTATGTGCTGAGAAAAGATCTAGGTGTTCTAGTGCGGAAGCCAGTAAGAATTAGTTTGCAAGTACTGCAAGTAATTAAGAAAGCTAATGGAATGCTATCCTTTTATTACAAGAGGAATTGAATATTAAATCTATTCCATTAAATAGGGCAATGGTGAGTTTACATTTGGAGTACAATGTGCAATTTTGGCCTCCTTACTTAAGGGAGGATGTAAATGTTTTGGAGGCAGTTCAAAGAATGTTTACTAGATGAATCAGAATTAACATTTCGGGTCCAGTGATCTTTCTTCAAAGGTCACTGGACCCAAAATATTAACACTGCTTTCTCTCTTCAAATGCTGCCGGACTTACTGAATTCTTCGAGCAATTTCTGTTTTGTTTCTGATTGCCACCATCCACAACTCTTCGTTTTTTTTTAAATAGATTATTGCCTGGGATGAGCAGGTTGTCATGAGGGGCATGGAGAGGGTGAATAGATGAGGTCTCTTCCCTGTGGTGGGGGAGTCCAAAACTAGAGGGCATAAGTTTACGCTGAGAGGGGAAAGACTTAAATTGGACTTGAGGGGCAACCTTTCCACGCAGATGGTGGTTCGTGTGTGGAACGAACTGCCAGAGGAAGTATCGACATTGTGGTGCTGGAAAAGCACAGTAGGTCAGGTTCTTGATGAAGGATCACCTTCTTGATGAAGGATTTTTGCCTGAAACGTTGATTCTCCTGCTCCTCGGATGCTGTCTGACCTGCTGTGCTTTTCCAGCGCCACTCTCTTGACTCTAATCTCCAGCATCTGTAGTCCTCACCTTCATCTGCCAGAGGTAACGGTAGAGGCTGGCACAATTACAACGTTTACAAGGCATCTGGATGGATATAGGAGAACGTGAGGACTGCAGATGCTGGAGATCAAAGCTGAAAAATATGTTGCTGGAAAAGCGCAGCAGGTCAGGCAGCATCCAAGGAGCAGGAGAATCGACGTATCGGGCATAAGCCCTTCTTCAAGAATGAGGAAGGTGTGCCAAGCAGGCTAAGATAAAAGGTAGGGAGGAGGGACTTGGGGGAGGGGCGTTGGGAATGCGATAGTTGGAAGGAGATTAAGGTGAGGGTGATAGGCCAGAGAGGGGGTGGGGGCAGAGAGGTCGGAAAGAAGATTGCAGGTCAAGAAGGCGGAGCTGAGTCCGAGGGTTGGGACTTAGATAAGGTGGGGGGAGGGGAAATGAGGAAGCTGGAGAAATTTGCATTCATCCCATGTGGCTGGAGGGTTCCTAGGCGGAAGATGAGGCGCTCTTCCTCCAGGCGTCGTGTTGCAATGGCGATGGAGGAGGCCAAGGACCTGCGTGTCCTTGGCGGAGTTGGAGAGGGAGTTAAAGTGTTCCGCCACAAGTGTTCCCTCTCTGCCCCCACCCCCTCTCCGGCCTATCACCCTCACCTTAACCTCCTTCCACCTATCGCATTCCCAACGCCCCTCCCCCAAGTCCCTCCTCCCTACCTTTTATCTTAACTAATCTGGATGGATATATCCATGTTTAATATGAAGGGGTTACAGGGATATTGCCCAAACGTTGGCAAATGGGACTAGATTAGTTTGGGATATCTGGTCTGCATGGACGAGTTGAATCAAAGGGTCTGTTTCCATGCTGTACATCTCTATGACTCTATGACTTTTGATGAAAGGTTGGAAAGACTGGGCATCTATCCACTGGAGTTTATAAGGATGAGGGGTGATTGAAATGAATAAGGTCCTAAATTGTCTGGACAAGGTGAACCCCTACGGAAGGGATGTTTCCTGTTGTGGATGAGTCCAGAACTAGGGACACTGTTTAAAAATCTGGGGTCGTTGGGACATTGAAATAGCAAACCGAATGAACCCAGCATCACTATCACCAGATTTGCAACACAGTAAAATTAAAACATTCAATGACCCTCAAAATTGCTCAGCTGTTCCTAACAAGGTCTTGGATGCCAAGTTTATAACTTAAATAAAACTGAACAATTTATTATTAGTAATGCATCTGTAGCAGTACTCAGAAAAAAGGTAATCTAATTAATATTTATGATATAAGCCATATCTCCTTTGATCTAAAGACACCCCCCCTCCCCAACTCATGCACTAACAAACAGACAATATCCATATATTAGTTTACAAGGACTTGCTGGGTGTATCCCAAATGGCAAACTGTAACAAAGGAATTCCATCATCCCAATTGTTAGGACATTCTTGACAGTAAGATCAATCAGGATGCAAGCAGGATTGATAACGGTGAACCAGTAGATGAGATATATTTAGGTTTCCAAAGGATATCCCATAAGGTACGTGCAAAGCAATTTAATAAGATAACAGCCCATAGTCCATTAGCATATAAAGAGGATTGCTATCTAATAGAAGACAGAGTTGGGATAAGGAGGCATTTTCAGTATGGCAATCTATAACTAGTGGAAGACAATAGGAATCAGTGCTAGGACCACAATTAATCACAATATATGTTAATGACTTGCATAATGGATGTAAATTAACTATCGCCAAGTTTGCAGATAACACATGAGACTAATGAGACTACAGTTGGAGCCTACGTTTTTAACTTCAGTGAGAAATTGACCAAAGCATGTGTTGTGTTCTCAATAAACAAGGAAAACTAAACCAGATAAAAAGGCCAAAGTTGGAACTTTTGTTGCTGGAGTTGAGTTGTAGCATTGTTGCCTGTCTTTGGGGAACAATTAAAAGCAAAGTTCACTAGACTTTGTCAAATCAAACAGAAACGCAATGATGTGAATTATGCAGCGAGTACTCCAAGTAGGGGAACAAATCAGTGCATGTGTGTCTTGTTAATATGTTAAAGATAAATTATGATTGGGACAATAGCCAGGGGAAAAAATGTACTTGTGATAATGAAAGAAAGAGGGAGAGAAATAAAGAGAAACAGAGTCAAGATGAATTAAAAAAGAAAATTAAAATAATCATAATTTTCCAATTCAGTAACAGTTTCAATGATGAATGCCTGACCTTCGTGAAATCATTCAATGATGGGCTGCATGACAGGCAGATAGAACAGTATATTTTTGCTTGAATTTTGAAGTCACCAGTCAATGGAAACCTACAGAAGCAGACTTACAGAATTATTCACCTACTTTTTACAGACTCTAATTCGCTTCTCAGAACATTTGGCAAATCAGTAATGGGAATGAAACAAGCGAGAGAGCAAAACAAGAGCAACACCGCTTAGAAGCTTTCAGAACATAAATTGCTTGCTGCTCAGAACCCAATTCACACCAGTTCACTCTTTATTTTCTCTTTATTTTTCAATGTTCTGTGCTTGGCCTGACTTTCCTTCACTGTCCAATTCAACATCCAACTAGCTGTCAGTTCCTGAGCATAGCACTGTGACCTTAGAGAGTAATTAACCTCCATTATCTTTCCAGGCCAGCTCCTAACAACAGACATCTGTATTTTGTTCTTTTTTTGATAAAACAGGCTGAACAAACAAAATTTCAATTGTCAAATTCAACTCACAGTTCCAAACCAAAAAATAAAAGAAAATTGCCCGTAGTGTTAGGTATAGGGGTAAATGTAGGAGTATGGGTGGGTTGCGCTTCGGCAGGTCGGTGTGGACTTGTTGGGCCGAAGGGCCTGTTTCCACAATGTAATGTAAATGTAAAAACTTTTATCTCTCCAAGTGTTGTGTTTCAGATTCTCTGGCTCAGACAGTGCCGGAAGCAAGATCTTTGAATATTGTTAAGGCAGACCTGGTTGGAATGTTGTTAGGCAGTGGATCATGGGTTAGTGAAGGTAGATCGGAATGTAGAATTCAAAACACAAACAGATCAGTCATGATCAAATGATTGGTGGAATGAGCTTGAAGAGCCAAGTGACCTACTCTGCTCTTAGTTTGGACGTCTCTATGTTTGCATCTGTCCATTGCATACAGACTGTGATGCAGGTTGTGCTAGATGCCATTTCGATGAATGTGTTGCAATGTGTGCAAGAGTAGGCATAGCATTGTGTAAGATTAATTTGATACCGCTTTAGATTTCACCACTCCATCTAGCCTCTCACATTCAATTGAATAGACGTTCAGTGATAGGAATCCCACCAGTGCAAACTTGATCATCAACTACTTCAGACATTAGTTGCCGAATGTTTCCTGCTCAAGAGTGTGGTGCTGGAAAAGCACAGCCAGTCAGGCAGCATCCAAGGAGTAGGAGAATCAACGTTTCGAGCATAAGCTCTTAATCAGAAATGAGGATGATGAGACCAGCCATTTTGTCATTGAATGGTAGAGCAAACTTGTTTCCTTGTTTCCTGCTGGCCGTTGAAACAATTGTTCAGATGTTGTACACTTTCTCAAGTTCTTTGAAGTTGTACAAGTCTCCATTCTGCTCTTTATTACATGTGGGCATCGCTGACAAGGCCAGAATTAATTTTCCATTCTGAATCACCTGAGAGAATGGATGCTGGTCTTTTTTTAAGAGTTACTATACCACACACCTTGTATTTATGTAGAGCTTTTTGACATAATGAAACATCCCAAGCCATTTCACAGGAGATTACGGTCTTACTGTTTCATAAGATGTAGGAACAGAAGTAGGTCAGTCAGCCCATTGAGTTTGCTCCACCATTCAATGAAGAAGTGGTTGGTCTCATCATCCTAATCTCTACTTTGCTATCTTGCCCCCTACCCTTTTGAGAGAAGAAGTTTCTCTTCCTCGCTGTCTTAAATGGGCAGCCCCTACTTTAAGATTAAGCCCTCTGGTTCCAGATTCTCCCACAAGGAGAAACAAGCTCTCACCATCCACTTTGCCAAGCCCTTTAAGAATGATGTATTTTTCAGTGAGGTCACTTTTCATTCTTCTAAACTGAAATGAGTACAGGCCCAACACACTCTGCCTCTCATTATAAGAAAATCCCTCCATACCCAGGATCAACATGATTAACCTTCTCTGGACTGACCCCATCTTTCTTTAGATGAGAGGACTGAAACTGTTCACAGTGCTTTAGGTGTGACCATGCCTTGTACAGTTTTAGCATGACTTATATTTTTATGTTCAGTTGCCTTTGCAGTAAAGGTCACTATTCCATTTGCCTTCTTTATTACCTACTGAATGTGGATGCTAGCCTTTTCTTTGTGAATCATGCATGAGGGCTTCATATCCCTCTGTGCTACAGACTTCTAAAGTCTTTGTTCATTTTAAATAATATTCAGCTCCTTTATCCTTCCTGCCGAAATTCATAAGCTCACAGTTTCTCACATTATATTCTGTCTGCCAAGTGTAAGTCCACTCACTTAATATATCTATATCCCTCTCCTTGTGTCCTCCCTAGTAGTTGGTTTTCCACCTACATTTGTGTTATCTGAAAACTTGGCAATAGTACATTCACATCCATTATCCAAGTCATTAATATATATTGTGATTAATTGTGGTCCTAGCACTGATTCCTATTGTCTTCCACTAGTCATAGATTGCCATACTGAAAATGCCTCCTTATCCCAACTCTGTCTTCTATTAGATAGCAATCCTCTGTATATGCTAATGGTCTATGGGCTGTTATCTTATTAAATAGCTTTGCACATACTTTATGGGATACCCTTTGGAAACCTGAATATATCTCATCTACTGGTTCACCGTTATCAATCCTGCTTGCATCCTGATTGATCTTACTGTCAAGAGTGTCCTAATAATTGGGATGATGGAATTCCTTTGTTACAGTTTGCCATTTGGGATACACCCAGCAAGTCCAAAGGATTTAGCCCTTGTGAACTAAGATATGGATATAAGCCGAGAGAACAACTTAAATTAATTAAAGGAGAAACTTAATAAACCAACTCGATGCTACAGTTGGAGCCTACTTTTTTAATTTCAGAGAGAAATTGGCCATAGCATGTGTTGGGTGCTCAATAAACAATGAAAACTAAAACAGATAAAAAGGTCAATGCTGGAACTTTTGTTGCTGGAGTCGAGTTATAACATTGTTGCCTGTCTCTGGGGAACTATTAAAAGCAAAGTTCACTGGACTCTGTCAAATCAAACAGAAACTCAATGATATGAATAATATAGCGAGTACTCCAGGTAGGGGAACAAATCAGTACGTGTGTGTTTTGTTAATATGTTAAAGGTAAATTATGATTGGGTCAATAGCCAGCGGGAAAATAAAAAGTACTTGGGATAGTGAAAGGAAGGGGGAGAGAAATAAAAATAGCAGAGAAAATGCATAATGGTGGCATAGGCTATGAGTAGACTATTGTTGGCAGCTCTGGAATCTGCATTGCACGCGGGGTATAGTTACGCTGGAGAGAGTGAAGAGGAGATTTACTGGGATGTTACCTGGAGTGAAGAGAGATTGGATATACTAGAGTCTTTTTGGAGTTGAGGAGACTACAGGGAATATATCAAATTAGTGGGAGCACAGAAAGAAGACAGGGAGGAAATGTTTCTCTTTGTGGAGGGTTAAGTGACCAGGAGCATAGATTTAAGGTAAGGGGCTGGAGGTTTTGAGGGAATATAAGGAAAAAGCTTTCACATGTAGGGTTCTAGGAATCTGGAACTCGTTTCCTTTCAGGGTAGTAGAGGTAGAAACCCTCCATAACATTTAAAACGTATTTAGATGTATATTTGCGATACCAAGGCATAAAGCCTATGATCCAAGTACTGAAAGAAATTGAATAGTTAGGTGCTTGTTTTTCGATCAGTATGGATTTGATGGGCCAAAGGCCTTTCTCTGTGCTGTAGACCACTATGACTCTGACTCAATGAATCAGAAATGGAAAATTTAAAAATTGACCCTTCAGCAAGGAGAACGCAGCAGTGTTTAAAAGCTTATGTAACATCAGGTTTTATTTTTTGACCACAATCCAAGCGACTCAAGAAGGCTTGAGCAGAATTATAAATCAATTTGTGGGAATAGACCGTGGAAATGGTTTTGACTATTTACAATGTGAGTACAGGGGATGTCTTATCCGCAAAAGAACATCCTTGCAGTCTCAATCTGGAGAGATTAGCTCAAATAAGGGGAGAGGTTAAGTTCATGATGAGCGATGATATTATTGAGTGGAATCATTGTGGGTGGTGCTCACTTATTATGCCTGTGCCAAGAGCGGATGGGTTATTATTTGTGTTGATTATCACAAAGTCAACTTCCTAACAGAAACTGACTCATATCCTAATCTAAGATTGGAGGACTGCATTGAATGAATTGGACACACACAAACTTTTACCAAAGTCAGCTTTTTAAAAGAGTATCAGCAAGTTCCATTGACTGATATAACTAATGAACTATCAGCTTTTGCAAAAATGGATGGATTTTATCAACACAGTCGTGCTGTTTGAAATGAAAAATGCAAAAGCAATGTTCCAAAGATTAATCAATAAATAAAATCAATGAAGTCTTATATAAGTATAGCTAGGTCAATGATTTGGCTGTTTTTAGCTAGATGTGGAAAGAACATTTACACCACTTAACTGAACTGGTTGTTTTTAGCCAATTTGCTTAAAAATGAGTACATTTTTAAAGAAAAAGTAATTTATTTGGACCACACTGTGGGACAAGGCCAAGTAATATCTAGAGAAGTGCAAGTGTGAGCTATTTTAGATCTTCACTTGCCTAAGACAAAATGTGCAATTTTGTTTTATTTTGGCATAAGTGGATTATACCACAAATTTTTCCCACACTAAAGCACTGTTATTGTGCCTGTAACAATCGTGCTGAAGAAAAGCAGAACATTTGAGTGATACAAGGTCAGTGTATCTTTGACAACTTGAATACTGTGCTGACAACGTTCAGGTTTGGCCACTTTTAATTGTGAGAAACCATTCAAACCGGTTGATGCCAGTGAAATGGGCTTGGGTGCTGTTTTGCTGCAAGATGCCACATGTCAACAAAATATTCAGCAATTGAGAAGGAGACATGGAGTCTTGTGTTGACTTTGCATCATTTTGAAATATGCATCACAACAATTTAAAGAGACTTATTTGTATGGATCAGAACACTTTGATTTTTCTGGAATCACTCTTTTGGCCAAGAACTTAACAATTATTTTGGTAAAACATAATTCCCCAACTCTGAAATTGTTTTTTTGACTGTGGGAAAAAATGTTTTGGTTGGTGCTTTATTGAGAGTGAATATGAAAGGCCCATGGGCTGATATAAATGTAACATTGAAATAGTGTTAAGAAAATTTTTTTTTAACATGTAATGAAAAATATCTCTTTTTTTGTGGGGCAGCGTGATGTTAGCTCTATTTTAATACTGTATGGTTTATAGTTTGGATTTTGAACATGTGGTATGTGAGTTTTTGTGTATGAGAGCATTTAATGATTAACTTGTCAGGGTATCAGGAAGGAGAAAGTGAGGACTGCAGATGCTGGAGATCAGAGCTTAAAAATGTGTTGCTGGAAAAGCGCAGCAGGTCAGGCAGCATCAAAGGAACAGGAGAATCGACGTTTCGGACATAAGCCCTTCTTCAGGAATTCTTGAAGAAGGACTTATGCCCGAAACGTCGATTCTCCTGTTCCTTTGATGCTGCCTGACCTGCTGCGCTTTTCCAGCAACACATTTTTAAGCTAAGGGTATCAGGAACCATTTTTAAAAAAAAAAAGACCAGTATAGGGGAGGGAGTCCCTCAGGATGATGGGATTTTGTTTGCATTGGGAGAGGTTTAGGAGCAGACAGAGTAAATATTGAAGTGCATTAGTTTGTTTTATGTTAGAAAGATAAGGAATTGATGTGTTTTTTTGCTGGTGGAAAAACCCATAGATTAGAAATATTTTGGTTTCAGTTCACTTAAATCTTGGTTGAAGTTAGATACACGAAACAATTTTTCCTAGGAAAGGGAGTTTGTTCAGAAATAGGCTATCCCAGGGTAAGGATTTTAGCTTGTAGGTTCCAGACTGGAAGTCTTTCATTTGAATAACCCCTTCAAGATTCTAATATGAGAAAGTCTAAGCTCAGTTGTGTGAATACTCAAGAAAGAAGCTATCAAACTTGCAAGACCAGAAATTGAAACAAACAGTTAAGTCAAGCCTGTAGATGAGATAGAGTAGGGAATTCTTCCAGGTGTTTGAGTACTGTAAATGACGTTTTGGCAGTAGATTGGATTGTATTTTTACTCTGTCCTTCAAAACCTTTCATTGTGCTATGTAAATAGGGTTAGTTTATTCTGTTCTATCTTTTGCATAATAAATATGTTTTATTATTAAAATCAGATCTGCAGCATTGTAAGCTGGTCTTTCAGTGAAAGACTGCCTCATTAATTAAAAGAAAAACAGATATCAAGCCAGATATCAGGCTTGGTTCTGACTTGTCCAGTAATAATATCACCTGGGATCATAACACTATCATGTAATATGTTATAGATTGTCATGCAAGACAAATGCCTATTCTTGTTAAAACTCAATCGTGGCACTATATAGTGCCAGTGATAGTTAGACAGGCCCCAAGACTCAGCAGGGAAAGGAGAAATGGTGTCAGCAAACTAGCTGCCAGTAGTTGGTGATCAGAAGATGCCATATCCTGGCATTGTTGGAAACTGAAAATATGACAAGTGATGTTGTATCTAGTATATTAAACAGAATCTGTAGCTGGTGGTGTATATGGTGACATTTGACCTTGTCAACTCATGTGATAATAATACCTAGATCCTTGGGCTTTGACATCTGGCATTGATCTGCTCCCATTCCTTTTGCATCTTTCTGGAAGGCTTTCTGTGGACACAGGTCCTATACGGTGCCATAATTTTCAACGTAAGAGAGACACTTAATATCCAGTCAGCATCTAAATCTGCTTTTGAGATGTAGGCTGACCTTAAGTGTTTAGACTAGCTTTAACTCCTGCAAAACGTTCAAATTTTCAGTCTGTTTTTCCACACTGGGGTAATGTGAGGGAAATCAACCCCTCCTGGTCCTGGAGTGGTTACAAAAGTTAAAAGATTTAAAGATACTCAAAATTAGGTATTATTCAGTCCCAGGTTGACAGAAACTTGGACCAGGTTTCTGTACTGAACAAGAACATCTATTCATTACAAATAAATAGATTCTAACTACAGATAAAAAATAATGAATTGTTGACATATAATTCTACTAGTTAAAATTTTAACCCATTTTAAAAAACTCACCCTCTATAAGTACCACCATCACACCCTTCTCAAGAGCAATTGGGAATGAGCAATAAATTCTGGCTCAGTTGCATTAATTAATTTCTGTATGTAAAAGGAGAGGCTGGATAGGCTGGGAAACATTTCATCGGAGCATAGGAGGTTGAGGGGTGACCTTAGAGAGGTTTATAAAATCATGAGGGGTATAGATAAGATGAATGGCAGGTGTCTTTTCCCTAGGGTGGGGAGTTCAAGACTAGGTGGCATATTTTTAAGGTGAGAGGAGAAAGATTGAACAAAGATAAGATGGGCAAACTTTTTTTACACAGTGGTTCATGTGTGGAATGAACTTCCAGAGGAAATGGTGGATGCAGGAACAATTATAACATTGAAAAGACATTTATTAAGTATATGAATAAGAAATATTTGCAGGCAGGTGGATCTAGTTTAGTTTGGGATAATGTTCGGCGTGAACTGTTTGGTCTGATTATTTCCGTGCTGTATGACTCTGTCCTATATCATGTAAATGAATAAAAAGTCGCAAAGGAAGAAAAGGGTGTTACGGGCAGAGGGATTTCAGTCCACAAGGTTTGCTGAAATGATACTTTTGATCAGAATGCTGCTCCTTCTCTTGGTATTCTCACATTTGCAGGAGGCACAGGGTGACTGGTTTGCACTTACAAAGATCTCTGACTTCTTGATTACAAGTGACCTCTTATAGCCACTGATGAGGGGGAGCAAACTGGCTGCCTTCAGGCGTGAGATACATTTATACTCTGCAGTATAAAGCCTCCTTCCCTCCTAGAGATCCGATGGCTTCTGACTGAACGTTCACACCCCCAAGCTGTGCAGCAACCTGGGAGCCAATCGCATAGCTGTTGGCAGGCAGGAGGCCTTTGAAAATGGCAACTAGGTATCGATTTTAAAGACCAATCTGCAACTTGTTGCTGGCCAAATTTCCATTTGTACCCGGCTCATAAGCTCCAGCTCATCTGTAACGAAGCTCCTCCCACCGCTCGAACTAAGAGCTGTATGAACCGTTCTTACAACAACTGTCAAATAACTTGCTTTTAAAAAGTGCAGCAACCCTTCAACCGTCCTTGGTTTTTAAAACAGTCTCTTCCTCACCCACCCTCCCCATTTTAATCCACAATCAAAAATGCAGAAAAAGAAGATGATACGGTCTTTACAAGTTTCTTGCTGATTTGTACAACCACTCAACATCACAGACAGTGCTAATTACTTATTGCAATCATTGTATCAGGTAAGCAGCGCAAGGTTGGCATGCTATCTACATATTGTACATGTACAGAGTAGGACAGCAGATTTCCTTCCTTATAGGACATTAGTGAATTGGATGGGTTTTTATGACAATGGTTATGACGATCACAATTAGATTAGTATTTAATTCCCAATTTTATTGAATGATTATTCATCTGCCATGATGAGATTTGAACCGATGTCCCCAGAATATTTACCTGGGGGCTCTGAGATTTCTAGTCCAATGTCCTTACTGCGATGCCACCATTTTATCATGTTCAGTCCAGTTATCAGTTGACATGATAGATTTTGTCATGATATTTAAATTACCAAAGACTTGATTGCAAAACAGTAACACATTTAACATTCTGTCATTTGTTAATATTTATCCATCAGGAAACATTTAATGGAGTGGGATGTGGCCAAGCAGGAAGACACAAGAAGAATTAAAGAGCACGATGAATTCTTGGAGAAGCTCAGCCGTGCCATCAGTGTTGATTCTAGAGCAGGAGAGCATCATCTGGATTTGCTGTTGTCACAGGTATGTATGGTCGTGCTTAATCGAGGGACCCGTCTTCCAGGCAATAGTTAACTAGACCGCTTCATGAGTCAACATCTACAGCCTCTCCAGGAAACTAGCTAAAGAAATAAAGACTTGTGTTATTTTAGTGCTTTTCAAATCTACTGAATGTTTCAAAGAACAGTGCAGCTAATGAATTGTCTTTGAAATGTAGTCATGATTATAATGCAGGAACCACAACCAGCAACATAGTCAGTGGAATCTAATTAGGGGCCTGAGCATCATGGGCTCTGGTGAGATTTGTGGCAGAATTCGACAAGAAGTGCAGTGAGGCCCATCCTGATGTCAGGAACATCTCACTCTACCTTTTGTTTTTCCACAGGCAGTAGGGTACTACTGTCACTAGGGTAATGGTGAGTTATTGATTGACAGTGATTAAAGATTGCTAACTGCCTTGTTGGCATCCCAGCTTGACCCATTAATATTCAGCTTTTTATCAAACTCCCCAAAAAACGTAAATGTCAAGAAAACGTGGAAAAGCAGAGCAGGTATCTGGTGAATTCCGCATGCCACTTGCTCTGAACAGCCTCTATGTTGGACACCAGTATCTCAGGGCATGGTCCATGGGCAGTGGCCGTGCACTCCCCACCTTCATGGACATTGACATCTGACGTGAGCTAGCTTCCACAAATCCTCATGGGAGATATTCAAACCACTTTTACAATGCTTTTGCACTTCAATGCTGCACCCAAGTGCACAACAGCAACTGTTATTATAGTGCTGCAGCAAGGACACTTGGTGCTCAGGGACATGCACCTAGCTCATAGAGTGAACTAGGCTACATCTCCCAGCTCTTCACTTGCTGTTATAGCACTCACTCACTCTAATCCTACCAGGATGCATTCTTGTCATGCCTTGCCTTTTTGCACTTTGTTCCCTCAGCCAGCAATACCAAGTTCATTTTACTGCTGCATTGTCTTGCAATTTAGCCCAGACACATTGAAGGGAGCTTGTCATGGATGTCAGCAGGCCTCTGCCAAGTCAAGGATAACATCTTTCACTGAAGCAGTGTCAGGCACACACTATCAAGGGCAGCCTCCGATTCCAGGTTGGGGCTTTAACATGGTCCGTTGGATGCTTAGAGAGGTCAGAGATGGGATGCTGCCTACGTAAAGGGTGAGGAGCTGAATATTGAGTTGTCCACCGCCTATCATGACCTGTTGGGGGCTGATTTCCTACTGGAATGAGAGAGGGGCAGCGATAGGAGTGTCACACTGCTGTTACTATTGGTGCAGGTAGGAAGGTGTCCCGAGCGAGTGAGTAGGCAGCTCAGAGGACATGTCGGTTTCATGGTGTTGGGGGTTTGAATAGGTAACAGCGAGTGACAAGGGGAAATATTGACACAATCGAGTATGAGCCTTGTTGAGAGGTGAGTGTGGTAGGAGAGGGAGTGTGAGTATGAGATATAGGACAGACATTGGTGGCCTGGTGAAGAACATTCCTCCAGTCAGCTGAGGATGAACTGTCCCAAGTAATAAACCTGGGACCAGGTGGCATAGTCTGATGTGGCACCTTCCATTGCTGGGCCTGGGAGAAGAGGAAATCTGAGCTGTGTACCACCACGTTCTAGAGGATACCAACTCCCCCACCCCAACTTCCTTCCCAGAATGACGCCCGCAAAGCAGGGCATTAATTTGCCCTTGTTTTCCACATCTGGTGCAAATATGAGGAGCTGAGCAGAGCAGCAGCTCCCAACTGGCAATGCTTGTCTGGGTGCCCAGCGGACAGGACAAGGGATGCTGGTGAATTCAGGGATATCTACTGAGTGGACAGTTCCAGGAATGACACACGCTAAGATAGGCCATAAATTGGACATTGTAAGACAGCAATGGGCTCAGTAGGTAGTTAATGCGGAGAGTTTAGTGTGATACAGTGAGAGAACTCTTTTGGCCCCATGGTGGGAATCCCTCTGAGAAACTCTACACAACTTGGACTTATCCAAAAAGAGCATAAAATTCAGCCACAAAATGGAAATCATGACCAGCGAAATTGTCTTACTGATGTTGATTTAAGGGTTAACTATTGGTCAAGACCTCAGGGATAACTCCTCTGCTTTCCTTCAAAATAATGGCATGGGATCGTTTCCATTCACCTGAACAGTCAGATGGGCCGTTCTTATCTGAAAGGTAGCACCCGGAGTCCTTTCTCAATACTGGAGTATCAGCCATTATGTTCAAGTCCTCGAGTGAGACTTGAAGCCACAACCTTCTGAATCAGAATGTTCTGCCAAGCATAACTAACACTTGATAAATCAGGAGCTGTCTTTGAGGAGGAGGAAGCAAAAGAAATTTAGAGAGGAAATTTCAGCCGAGGTCTTGCTGGCAACAATGGATTGATTAAAACTGGAGATTTGCAAGAGGCCAGAATTAGAGAAGTTGGCAAGTGCAATAAACAGTAAAGATGCTGGGTTTGTAGTCTAATCCCTTTTGTTCCAGCTCACTTTATTCCAATTATCTGATAGTTCACATTTTTAGCCACAAACATTTGCTTCCTGATTTCCTTTGTCCAAATTATTGGATAACTTTTTATGCCAAAAGAGGACTGAATCATCATATCACAAGGATTGTATTCTTCACCAAAATAAAAAAGGGGCTGTACACAATGATATATTGACTTTCCGCCAAAAGTGGCTGTGATCCTGACATCACAGGGCAGCAATTTATAGATCATGTATGAAACATCAAATACATCATAATCTAGGATTAGTAATTCTGTCTTTGTTTCTAAATGATTTTGAGTATTACTGAAATGAGATAGTTTTCATCTTGCATTCATCAGGACAATTCGCAAGAATGCATATTCAAGGGGTAAATCAATGTTGTGGGAGAGGCGATTGCTGTTCAGTAAGCAAATGGACTTGAAGGGTAGGGATGTTACCATGAAGAATGCACCAGTTAATACTGATTGACAGTTACCTGCCAGACTACTTCTACATGTTAAAGCAGGCACATTGACTCAGATTAGCTGTGCCTTGCCCTGAAAAATGAATCAGCAAGTGGTTAAAATACATTTTATTATGCTTGCTGGTTTTTCTCACCTTTGCAAAGGTTGCTAATTCTTCTCTGGGTTCAGTCTTACTTTGGTATTTTAACTAACTAGCCATTAAGCATTTGCACAGAGTCTTTTGTAACCTTGGTTCAAATCACCTAACTCAACTCAGGAGTTTAAGACAGAAAAAAGATGAAAATGTGGATGCCATTACTATACAATATGATGGTGTTGACAGTCAATCTCCATCCATTAGTCAGCAACATCCCATGTGCAATGAGAACCATTCAGAGCTGTCAGGAAGAACTGCCTAAAATAAAGTGTGCTTCATTCACATTATTCTTTCCCTTTATTGAGAGATGAATAGAGGGCAGGAAACTGGTTGCATCCACCTGAACAGGGAGATAAGCCTCAGTTTAATATCTCATCTGAACAACTGCACCTCTGACAGTACAGCACCCCTCAGTAGTGTACTGGAGTGTCAGTCTTGATTTTCATGCTAAAGCCCTGGACTGGGCCTTGAACACAAGGATGTTTTATAAAGACATAAATTGCAATAAGATAACTAAGGAAAGAGTGGGGCTGAGTGTGATGAAGCAGCTCCTTTTAACAAGGTTATGCTGTCCTTGGCTTTTTTTTCCAGAGAGGTCGTAAATGTCACAGACTCAAAAAGGTCTGGGGTTGAAGGGTTTTGGGGCCAATTTGGTAATAGCTAACAGGTACTGCCTCAGGCAAAAGACTTTTAAGTTTTAAAAAAACTTGTACAATGAAAGGGGAGTGGCCAGTTCTCCCACCTCAGCTTTTCTCTGGTTTGGTTTGGTTTGGTTTTTAGCAGTAGTGTGGAAAAAGCTGCTGGACCCAAAAAACAGTTCTAGGCTAGTACTCTCTCTCTGACATCTCTCCTGTAAGACCCTGTGTTTGATTTTACCTTTTGTGCCAAGGGGTTTTTATGTGGATTGTTGCAAGTATTTGCAACAGCATCATTAAGGTGGGATGATCTGTTGGATTTTTGGATCGGTTAAGTTATTCTGTAATCTGTTCTCGTGTGTGTTTCATAGAACATAGAACAGCATAGGCCCTTTGGCCCTCAATGTTGTGCTGGCCTTTATCCACTCTACGATCAGACTAACCAACTTCATTGTACTAACTTCCATGTGCCTATTCAAGAGTCGCTTAAATGCCCCTAATGTATCTGACGCTACTACCACTGCCAACAGTACATTCCACACACCCACCACTGAACAAAGAACCTAGCTCTGACATCTCCCCTAAACCTTTCTCCAGTTACCTTAAAATTGTGTCCCCTCGTGGTAGACATTCCTGTCATGGGAAAAAGTCTCTGTCCACTCTATGTATGCCTCTCAATATCCTGTACACCTCTATCAAATCACCTCTCATCCTTCTTCACTCCAATGAGAAAGGCCCTGGCTCCCTTAGCCTTTCTCCATAAGACATGCCCTCCAGTCCAAGCAATATCCTGGTAAATCTCCTCTGCACTCTTGCTGAAGCTTCTACATCCTTCTAATAATAAGGCGACCAGAACTGAACACAATATTCCAAGTGTGGTCTAACCAGAACTCCATAGAGCTGCAGCATTACCTCACGGTTCTTAAACTCAATCCCCGGCTAATGAAAGCCAATACACCATATGCCTTCTTAACAACCCTATCAACTTGGGTGGCAACTTCGAGGGATCTATGGACTTAGACTCCAAGATCCCTGTGTTCCTCCATACTGTCAAGACTCCTGCCTTTAACCCTGTACTCTGCATTCAAATACAATCTTGGTTTTCCAAGTAATCATAAATCCTGTCTCTCAGAATCTTCTCTAATGCTTTGGCCACCACTGGTGGGACAGTAAGACTGTCTGGTCTGTAATTCCCATGATTATCCCTATTCCCTTTCTTGAACAAGGGAATAACATTTGCCAACCTCCAATCATCTGGCAGTACTCCAGTGGACAATGATGATACAAAGATCATCACCAAAGGAGCAGTAATCTCTTCCCTCACCGCCTGTAGTAACCTTTGGGTATATTCCGTCTGGCCCAGGGGATTTATCTATCCTTATATTTTTCATAATTTTCAGCACATTCTCCTTCCTAATATCAACCTGTTCAAGCATATCAGTCTGTTTCACACTGTCCTCAGAAACATCAAGGACCCTCTCACCAGTGTATACTGAAGCAAAGTATTCATTAAGGACCTCCCCTAACTTGTCTGACTCCAGGCACAAGTTCCCTGCACTATCCTGGATCAGCCCTACCTTTATTCTGGCCATCCTTTTGTTCCTCATATAAGTTTAGAATGCCTTTGGGTTTTCCTTAATCCTACACACGTAAGCTTTTTCATGCCCACTACCAGCTCTCCATTCTTCAGTTCCTTCCTGGCGAACTTGTAACCCTCTATAGAGCCCTGTCAGGTCCTTGCCTCCTCAACCTTAAATAAGCTTCTTTCTTCCTCCTGATGTTCCATAGCTCACGCAAGTGGACTATTGCAGGACACATATCCTGGGATTTCTCCTGGCTGTGTGGTAACGAGGTCACAAGGTCACCAGATGAAACAAAAGAGACCAAAGAGTACAGATAAGGAAGTTGAAATGGAATAAGCAGATACCCTGTTTGATTAGATGATTGAGACAAACCAGGTGCACATAGATAATACAGCAGACATCTTTAGCACAGATAATTTGAGTTATAGCAGAAAGATGAAAATTTAAAGTAATTGTATCAAAAGGAATACACAGAAAAAGAACCCAAATGTACCCCTGAATGTTACTATCTTTAAAACGTTGTCTGAATGAGGAAATGGAGACCATCACATATTCAGGCAGATAAGAAATGGTCAGATGTTGTTCAAATCATATTCCTAGTTGGCTATAGAAAGGAGATGTTGTGAGGGGTGCAAAAGTTACCTCTTGGGATCATTTAGGAGTGAGAAAAGCTCAAGCTAAAATACAAAAACATTTTTACTGGCCTGGACTGCACAAGGATGGAGTTGAATTTTGCCAGATGTAATTGGAAAACACAGGCAATAATAAAACTCGCATCTTTAATACCTATTCCTGCATTTGAAGAGCCTTTTACAAGATTCTTAGTTGATTGTGGAGGATCTCTACCTCACACAAAATGTGGGAATCAGTATTTGTTAACAATAATGGATGTGTCTAATAGATTTCCAGAGGCCGTTCCATTACGCAATATCACAGCTAAAAGGGTTGTAGAGGAATCACTCAAATCTTTCACTAGATACAATCAGATCAAGGGTCACACTTCACATCAAAATTATTCAAGGAAGTTATGGACAGCTTAGGAATAAAATAATTCAAGTCAACTGCACACCATCCAGAACTGCAGGGAGCGCTAGAAAGGTGGCACCAAACATTGAAGACCAAGTTGAGGGTTTATAGTCAAGACTATCCAGATGATTGGGGTAAGGGAATTCCGTTTGTACTTTGTGCGATCAGAGATGCACCAAATGAATTGAGAAAATTCATTTAATTAGATTTGGGGCATGAAGTGAGAGGCCTGTTAAAATTGATTAAGGAGAAATTGCTGAGACAGAATTCAGAGATCTCATATTTGGACTGTGTCAAATTTTAGGGAGCAATTAAATAGATGAGGGAGTTAGGTAGACAGTATTTAAAAGTATCACAGCATACAATAAAATCCGAAACAGACAAGAAATCAAAACTTCGCAATTTTGCTACTGGGGATAAGGTGTTAGTGATAGGTGAACCTTTAGTGGACCTTATCAAGTTGAAAGGAAATTGAGTGAGGTGAACTACTTGTTAGGAACTCCAAACAGAAAGAAATCTCACAGAGTGTGTCATGCTCAAAAGGTATTTTGACAGCGAAGGAAGGCAAAAGGAGACACTGTTATTGGTTACAACACAGCGGGAAGAACCAAGTTCAAAGGATTCTGAATTGGGCATGCCTCATATTAAATTGGACAATGAGGAACTTGTCAAAAATTGGGATAAATTATTGAGTTACCTTCCAGAGAAAAATTGAAATGACCTGAAAGCATTATTACTATCACATGGGGAGATAAGTGGAAATAAGTTGGGAAGTACTAGCCAAATTATGCATGAGGTAGATATAGGAGATGCTGTTCAGATTAAGCAACATCCATATAGGCATACACCTCTAAAGTTGGTACAGGTTCAAAATGACATTGAATGCATGCTCCAAGACAACATAATCAAAGTGTGTTACAGGGACTGAAGCTCACCCATAGTAATGGTGCCAAAACCCAGGTGGTACCCAACAGTTATGTGTGAACTGTCACAAAGTCAATGCCGCTACAAAGACTGATTCAAATCTGATTCCGGGTTTGGAAGACTGTGTTGAGAAAGTGGGACAAGCAACTTATATTTCTAAGTTGGACTTGCTCAGAGGATACTGGCAAGCACCTTTATCAGAAAAAGCAAAGGCAATTTCGGCTTTTGTAATGCCGATTGACTGTATCAGTTTAAAGTCCTGCCATTTGGCATGAAAAATACACCAGCCACATTTCAAAGACTATCCAATAAGATCACTGATGGACTACCCAGCTGTGTCGTAAATATCGATGACCTGGTGATTTTTAGTCACAGGTGGAAGGAACATTCACAACCTTTATCAGACTTGTTTGATGAACTTCGGGAGGCAGGCTTGGTGATAAACCTGGCTAAAAGTGAATTTGCCAAAGCCCAGGGTTACCTTCCTGGGCCATGTTATTGGACATGGACAAATGACCCCACAGGATACAAAAACAAAGGTATTTGGGGATTTTCCCATCCCATCAACAAAAAAGCAGTCCCACAGTTACTGTGAGTGGATTTTATTGAAAATTCATACCAAATTTTAGCAGTGTGGCTGCTCCACTCACTGAATTGCTAAAGACAGGCAAGAGGTTTCAGTGGACAGTGGGCTGTCAGAAGGCATTTGACAGCCTGAGAGCTGTGTTAACCACTGTCCCAGTGTTAGCCACACCTAATTACGCAAAACCATTCAAGGTGGTTATTGATGTGAGTGATGTGGGTGTCAGTGTTGTGCTCTTATGGGGAGATAATGAAAAGATAAAAAGACCTGTCGGATATTTCTCCAGGAAATTGAACTTGCATCAGCAGAAATGGTTGAGAAGGAGACTTTGAGCTTGGTGTTGGGATTACAACATTTCAGTGTTTACGTTACCAGTAACGTATCTAAGATAATCATATATACTTTTCATAACCCATTAAAGTTTGTGAAGAAATCTAAGGACAAAAAATGCCAGACTGTTTAGTTGGAGCTTGTTGTTACAGCCATTCAATTTGAAAGTTGTGCATGTGGCAGGACGAGACAACATGATTGCTGACGCATTGTTCAGACTTGAATGAAAAATGGATGCATTCATTGGTGGAGTACAACGGACTGAAACGAAATGTAGTGCATATGTTTATAGTCAATGTAATGTATATGTGTATTTTAGATTACTAACAATTTAGGTTTAAGAGGTTTTAAAGTGAAGCCATCTTTGGATATTGATGGTTCTTTTTTTTTAAAGGGAGTGCTGTGATGAAACTGCTCCTTTAACAAGGTTATGCTGTCCTTGGCTTTTTTTTCAGAGAGGTTGTAAATGACATAGACTCTGAAAAGTCTGGAGTTGAAGGGTTTTAGGGCCAATTTGATAATAGCTACAAATACTGCCTCAGTCAGAAGGCTTTCAAGTTTTAAACAAACTTGTAAAATGAAAGGTGTGTGGCCAGTTCTCTCAGCTCAGTTTATCTCTGGTTTGGTTTGGTTTGGTCTTTAGTAGTAGTGGGGAAAAAGCTACTGGACCCAAAGAGGCAGGTCCAGGCTAGTACTTGCTCTCTCTGACATCTCTCCTATAAGACCCTGTGTTTGATTTTACCTTTTATACCAAGGGGTGTTTATGAGGATTGTTTTAAATATTTGGAACAGCATCATTAAGTTGGGATGATCTGTTGGGTTTTCAGATAGGTTAAGTTATTCGGTATTATGTTCACTTTTGTTTGCGTTTTATTCAGTAATCTTGTAAATAAATTCTGTTTTGTTTTAAGCTACTGTTTTGACCAACTGCATTCCCTCCTGGAATATCTGTGATACACCTGCTTAAAACAACTAGCAAAGTTAGGGTTTGGGCAGATTTCATGAATTGTTTTGAAGGAGGGCTTGCCTGGTCCATAACTTTAGTGAAGACCAAGCAGATAATATTTCTGTGAAGGTGGGAGACATGGGGCGTGGTTCTCAATGAAAACTTAGTGTCTGTCTTCATAGAAAAGGGATAACAATGGAGACATTTCAGTTAAGGAGGAAGACTGTGAAATATTGATGGGGAAAATACAGCGAAAATACAACCATTTCTGCTGATGCAAGTTCAATTTCCTGGAGAAATATCCGACAGGTCTTTTTATCTTTTCATTATCTCCCCGTAAGAGCACAACACCGACACCCACATCACTCACATCAATAACCACCTTGAATGATTTTGCGTAATTAGGTGTGGCTAACACTGGGGCAGTGGTTAACACAGTTCTCAGGTAGGAAGGCAGGTTATTTTTGGCTATGAATTGAGGAGGGGATGTTCAACAAGACCTGGTGTCCTTGTGCAACAGTTGCTGCAAGTTAGTGTGGAGGTGTGGCAAACACCTGTGTGTTAGCCTTCATAGTGAGAGGATTTGAGTATAGGAATAAGGATGTCTTCCTGCAGTTACACAGAGCATTGGTGAGGCCACACCTGGAATATTGTGCGCTGTTTTGCTGTCCTTGTTTCTGCTAAGCGACAAAGGTTTACCAAATTGATATCTGAGTTGACAGGACTGACGTATGAGCAAAGATTGAGTCGGTTAAGATTGTACTCACTTGACTTTTGAAGAATGAGGGGAGAATCTCACAGCAACCAATAAAACTCTCACAGGACTAGACAGGTTAGATGCAGGAAGGATTAACTAGCTGGAGGAGGGAGTCCAGAACAAGGGATCATAGTTTAAAGATAAGGCGTAAACATATTAAGACTGTGATGAGGAGACATTTCTTCACTCAGAGGGTGGTGAGCCTGTGGAGTTCACTACCACAAAACATGGTTGATGCCAAAACAATGGCTCATTTGGCTGAAGGGGATCAAGGAATATGGGGGGAGGGTGGGTATTGGTATTGACCTCGATGATCAGCCATGATCATATTGAATGGTGGAGTAGGCTTGAGGGGCTGAGTGGCCTATTCCTGTTCCCATCTATGTAAACATTAAGGGCTTTACCATCTTCTAAAGAAGACAAATCACCTTGATTAGATCCACAATGAATGCAGTACTCCAGGCAGAGTCTGACCCAAGGCACAGAGACCCAGAGCATTACTCCCACTCTCTGAGATGGAAATGAACCAGCCTTTCCAGTAACTGACTCAATGAGAGCTACTCATGGGCTAGGTGAAGTAGCTCTGGTCATTAAGATGAAATGGTTTTGATTCAGTAATCTCTGCAGGGATTTAGATGAATAGATATTGAGCATCCACTCCAAGAGGGCAGCTCGTCATTGTAAGCAGTATTTCCTACTAGCAGTACATTAACCCAATCCTTGGCACTGAGAGTTGAAAGATCAAAGTGTAGCCTTATTTCTCACTCCCTCACAGTAGTAGGCAGCATGAAAATGGGGGAAAGGTCACAAAGGGTTATCTTAATCCACCCTAACAACAATTCCTCCATCCATCCAGCTTTGTGCTCAGACTCTTCCCCATGATCTCTCTCAGCATTCCCTTGAAATTATTGGCCTAGCAACCCTCCACCATGACCCAATGGCTCTAGCCACCTGCACCCACCGCCTCTCAAACTCCCAACATTAGTGGATGTGCAGGTAAAACTTTGATGGATGTGGAAGGCTCCTTTAGGGCCTTGAATGGAGGTGAGGGAGGAGGTGTGGGCGCAGGTTTTGCAATTCCTGCAGTGGCAGGGGAAGGTGCCAGAATGGGAGGGTGGGTTGTAGGGGGGCATGGACCTGACCAGGTAGTCACGGAGGGAACGGTTTTTGTGGAAGGTGGAAAGGCGTGGGGAGGGAAATATATCCCTGGTGGTGGGGTCTGTTTGGAGGTGGCAGAGATGTCGGCGGATGATTTGGTTTATGTAAAGGTTGGTAGGGTGGAAGGTCAGCACCTGGGGCATTCTGTCCTTGTTATGGTTGGAGGGGTGGGGTCTGAGGGCGGAGGTGCGGGATGTGGACGAGTTGCGTTGGAGGGCATCTTTAACCACGTGGGAAGGGAAATTGTGGTCTCTAAAGAAGGAGGCTATCTGGTGTGTTCTATGGTGGAACTGGTCCTCCTGGGGGCAGATACGGCGGAGGCGGAGGAATTAGGAATATGGGGTGGCTTTTTTGCAGGAGGTAGGGTGGGAAGAGGTGTAATCCAGGTAGCTGTGGGAGTCGGTGGGTTTGTAAAAAATGTCGGTGTCAAGTTGGTCGTCATTAATGGAGATGGAGAGGTCCAGGAAGGGGAGGGAGATGACAGAGATGGTCCAAGTAAATTTAAGGTCAGGGTGGAATGTGTTGGTGAAGTTGATGAATTGCTCAACCTCCTCCGGGAGCACGAGGTGGCGCCATTGCAGTCATCAATGTAGCAGAGGAAGAGGTGGGGAGTGGTGCCGGTGTAATTACAGAAGATCAACTGTTCTACGTAGCCAACAAAGAGACAGGCATAGCTGGGGCCCATACGAGTGCCCATGGATACCCGTTTGGTCTGGAGGAAGTGGGAGGATTCGAAGGAGAAATTGTTAAGGGTAAGGACCAGTTCGGCCAAACGAATGAGTATGTCGGTGGAAGGGTACTGTTGGGGACGTCGGGAGAGGAAGAAATGGAGGGCTTGGAGGCCCTGGTCATGGCGGATGGAGGTGTAGAGGGATTGGATATCCATGGTGAAGATGAGACGTTGGGGGCCGGGGAAACGGAAGTCTTGGAGGAGATGGAGGTCGTGGGTGGTGTCTCGAACGTATGTGGGGAGTTCTTGGACTAGGGGGGGATAGGACAGTGTTGAGGTAGGTAAAAATGAGTTCAGTAGGGGAGGAGCATGCTGAGACAATGGGTCGGCCAGGGTGGTCCGGCTTGTGAATCTTGGGAAGGAGGTAGAACTGGGCAGTGCGGGGTTCCCGGACTATGAGGTTGGAAGCTGTGGGTGGGAGATCACCTGAGGTGATGAAGTTCTGTATGTTCTGGGAGATGATGGTTTGGTGTTGGGGGGTGGGGTCATGGTCGAGGGGGCGGTAGGAAGAGGTGTCCTCGAGTTGGCATTTGGCTTCAGCAGTGTAGAGGTCAGTGCGCCAGGCTACCACTGCGCCCCCTTTATCTGCTGGCTTGAAGGTGAGGTCGGGATTGGAGCACAGGGACTGGACAGCTGCGCGTTGTGAGGGTGAGAGGTTAGAGTGGGGGAGAGGGGTAGACAGGTTGAGGTGGTTGATATCCTGAAGAGGTCGAGGGCGGGTAATAGGCCAGCATGGGGTGTCCAGGTGGATGCAGTGTGTTGGAGGTGGGCGAAGGGGTCCTCGGAAGGTGGGCGGGAGTCCTGATTGTGAAAGTAAGCTCGGAGGCGGAGGCAGCGGAAGAAGTATTCGACGTCACGGCGTGTATTAAATTCATTGATGCGTGGGCGGTGGGGGATAAAGGGGAGTCCTTTGCTGAGGACTGATCATTTGTCCTCAGTGAGGGAGAGGTCTGGAGGGATGGTGAAAACTTGGCAGGGCTGGGAGCTGGGATCTGGTGTCGTTGTGGAGCTGGGAGTGGGGACGGAGCCTGTAACTTGAGTGCGTGTGGTGGTGGGGGGAATGGTGGTATTCCCCTCAGGGTTCTCGGGGGCGGGGATGGTGACAGTGGGATCTGTGGGGGGCGTGTCAGCAGAATGCAGGTGAGTGGCATTGGTGGGGGTTGAACTGGTGGCAAACACGGCAGTGGGGGGGGGGGGGCGGAAGTCACTGAGTGTGTGACATCAGCGATGCTGTGAGGGGTGGAAGTGATGTCACGTGTGGTGCATGAGGAATTGTGAGGGGTGGAAGTGGCTGTGGGAGCGGCCATGATGGGGGCGGGAGTGACATCATCAATCAGCATGGGGATGGCAGCTGCACCAGCCGCATTGTTCATGGCATCTGAGCAGTTCCAGAAGCTGGGGGAATCTTCTGGAATGTTTGAGGAGTGCTGGTTATGGAGGTGGGTAGATAAAAGTTTGTTGTACTTACAGTTTTTGATGTTTGAGATGGAGTTGAAATACTGTTTGTTGAGAGTATTTGCCTTCTGCAAAGACCGTTCCCTCCGTGACTACCTGGTCAGGTCCACGCCCCCCCTACAACCCACCCTCCTATCCTGCCACCTTCCCCTGCCACTGCAGGAATTGCAAAACCTGCGCCCACACCTCCTCCCTCACCTCCATCCAAGCCCCTAAAGGAGCCTTCCACATCCATCAAAGTTTTACCTGCACATCAACCAATATTATTTTGTTGTATCCGTTGCTCCCGATGCGGTCTCCTCTACATTGGGGAGACTGGACGCCTCCTAGCAGAGCGCTTTAAGGAACATCTCCAGGACACCCGTACCAATCAACCACACCGCCCTGTGGCCCAACATTTCAACTCCCCATCCCACTCTGCCGAGGACATGGAGGTCCTGGACCTCCTTCACCTCCGCTCCCTCACCACCCGACGCCTGGAGGAAGAATGCCTCATCTTCCGCCTCGGAACACTTCAACCCCAGGGCATCAACATGGACTTCACCAGTTTCCTCATTTCCCCTTCCCCCACCTCACCCCAGTTCCAAACTTCCAGCTTAGCACTGTCCCCATGACTTGCCCTACCTGCCTATCTCCTTTTCCACCTATCCATTCCACACCCCCCGACCTATCACCTTCATCCCCTCCACCTCTCACCTATTGTACTCTATGCTACTTTCTCCCCATCCCCACCCTCCTCTCACTTATCTCTCCACCCTTCAGGCTCTCTGCCTGTATTCCTGATGAAGGGCTTTTGCCCGATACGTCAATTTTACTGCTCCTCGGATGCTGCCTGAACTGCTGTGCTCTTCCAGCACCACTAATCCAGGATAGTGAAGAAGGCAATTGGTATGTTTGCCATTTTGGTCAGTGCATTGAGTATAGGAGTTTGGAGGTCATGTTGAGTATAAGAGTTGGGAGGTCATCTTGTGCTTGTACAGGACACTGGAGGTGAGACCACTTCTGGAATATTGTGTGCAATTCTGGTCTCCCTGCTATAGAAAGGATGTTGTGAAACTTGAAAGACTTCAGAAAAGATTTACAAGGATATTGCCAGGGTTGGAGGGTTTGAGTGATAGGGAGCGGCTGAATAGACTGGGACTGTTTTCCCTGGAGCTTTGAAGGTTGAGGGGGTGACCTTAGAGGCTTATAAAAATCATGAGGGGTATGGATAGGGTGAACAGCCAAAGTCTATTTCCGCAGGGTAGAGGAGTACAAAACTAGAGGGAATCGGGTTAAGGTGAGGGGCGAAATATATAAAAGGGATCTAAGGGGTAACTTTTTCATGCAGAGGGTGGTATGTGTATAGAATGAGCTACCATAGGAAGTGGTGGAGGCTGGTACAATTACAACATTTTAAAAGGCATCTGGATGGGTATATGAATAGGAAGGGTTTGGAGGGATATGGGCCAAGTGCTGGCAAATGGGATTAAGATTAGTTTAGGATAACTAGTTGGTGTAGATGAGTTGGACTGAACGTTACAGCGTTCTGTGCTGTATATCTCCTGATTCTATGTGTCGCAGTGAGAAATTTCCTTGCTTCATGGACTCCTTCACTGTTAGAAGCCACAAAACTATTCATCAAACCCCAAAAAATTGTAGCTAAACCTCCTGTTTCGATAGTCAATTTATTTTAGATAAAATATAGACCTTGATTGTATATGCACGCAGTAGCTTTTTCAAAACCGTGGCATGTTTTTCAATCTGGTCTATTGCATTCCTTAAAACCTTCACTGCCTTTGGTAAGGTCTCGTGTGTGTGATGATGCCAGGTTCTAGTGTTTGATCTGGTTTCCTTCTCAGGCCGGGGAGTTATGTAAAGAGAACAACAGGAAGAATATCCAGATTAGAAGCCTCGAGGAGACCATCGGTGCCCATGACATGGAGTCAAAAGCCAGCCGGGAAACTATCATGAGGCTGGTCTCTGAGCTGGGTAGGGAGCAGAAAGCTGTTGCCTCCTACCTGCAGGAATTAGATACCATTCGTAAGGTATGGAGAAGATAATCGTGACTTTTACTTATTAATTGGAGCAAATAATAGGAAGTGAAGGGGCTGACTGGTGGGCAGGTTTCTGACCTTAGTTGTGTTTAAGATGTAGAGTTGTTGCCTTTTTTAGTTCTCAAAGTCCTATCCTCCGCCCTGTAAAATCAGCTTGTCTCCATTATATTATCCTAGTGTACAGTATGTCCTTCTCTGTTATTATTTTGAATGAATGTTATATTATGATCAATATTGCCTAGCTATTCCCCTACTTTTATTTCTCTTATTTGTTCTGACAAGTACAGCTACTCCACCTCCTCTTTTACTCTGTGTACGTATTCGAAACGCTTTTTGTAACATTTAAACCCTGGTCCTGATATTTTCGGAGCCGTGTCTCAATAATCCTGAATATGTCCGTTTCTTCTATTGGTTAATGTTGTTTGCAGTTCTTCCTTTTTGTTAAAGGATGCTATGTGAATAGCGCTACAAACAGTTTAACTCAGTTTCAACTACTAATCCTCTCACTTCATATTTTAAAAATATTCTTTTGAAAAATAGATTTTTAAATTTTACAATAAATACAAAACAATACAATTCAAAACAATACAAAGAAAGAACACCAAGAATATGTAAAAACCCAAACCGCCCTCATGTATAAATATGTATTAAAATATATGAAAAAAATAATGAACAGCAAAACTATTAAATAATAACAATACAGCTCAGCAAAACAACCACTAGCTCTCAAATATCGAGCGCATTAATTTTCACCTGTTCATATGTTCGCAGTTCCCCTTCTCTGGATATTGGACTCATAAGGCACAATCATTACGGTTATATAAAAGCCCTTATTAGTTGTAGACAACTCTGTGTCCAGGTAGTCCAAAAGGGTGGCCATGTCTCATAGAAATTCTCAGTTTTGTGGTGTACCATACTTGTAAGAAAATCCAAAGGGATATGCTCCATAACAATTTTACGCTAACCCAACACCCAATCTAACAAGGTATTCTTTTTTGCGTAGAAAGTGAGGATGTTGAAAAGTTTTGTCTTATGCGCATCTACAGGGAATACACTGGGCAGGCCAAGAAGAAGAGAGATTGGGTCCTTCTCCACCCTTACACCCAAAATCCCCTCCATTGCACTTGCCACATTACTCCAGTATATTTGAAGCCTACCACAGGACCAGAGACAATGGGTAAGAGTGTCCATACCAACTTTACACTGGGGGCATGCTGAAAATACCGCTGGTTTAAATTTTGACAAACAATCCAGAGCCAACTGGATCCTGTGGAGAATCTTCAACGGTAAAGCATGGGTCCTATTGCAAATTGATATCTTTCTTGCATTTTCCCAAATGTCTTCCCATGCCTCTGAGGAGACCTCAACACTTAGCTCTCTCTCACACACCCTGCAGAGTCAGTTGAACTCACCTGAGGGGGCACCCTCCCTAATTGATGATATTAAGTGCTGACAGAAAGCGTACTCTTACCACTTAGCACCCCCCTCTCTACGTCAGATTTGTAGGCATCAAAAGTGTAGTCTTTCTTTTTGAATAAAATCCCTAACTTGAGAAAAATGAAAGAGATGCCTCTGGATAGCTCGTATTTCCGAGCTAACTGATCAAAAGACATCATTGTACGTCCCTCAAATAAATCACCCATGCAAGACACACCCCTAAGCTGCTCAATGTTTGAACCCTGAATCCATCATCCCCAGCTGAAAACCCGGCATACCCATTATAGGTGTAAGAAAAGATGTTTTGCCAGTATTGCCTTCCCTCTGCCTAATTGCCCTCCATGCTTTAACAGTGTTGATAACTATTGGGTTATGGTAATGTTCCTCAACTGTCCTCATTTTGTCCAAAACAGCAAACTAGTAAGGGGGCACCCTGCCTGAGAGGTTTCAAGATTGATCCATATCGAAAGAGGGTCCCCACAAGCCCACGTGGGATAAAAGTGAGCTTAGTTGATAGCTTTTAATGTCCGGGAGATCCACTGCCCCAAGTCTGTGAGGCAATTGCAGTTTAGCTAATTTAATAAGGGGCCGCTTACAATGTCAAATAAAGGAACTGAACCAGCTGTTCAGCCTCCTGTATGTTTGCTTATTGAAAATCAGGGGGAGCATCCGTATAGGGTACAATAAACAGGGGAGAATATTCATCTTAATGAGCGCTATCCGATCCAACCACGAGACTGGAAGCGCCTCCCATCTTTGAAGGTCTTGTTTGATTTTGTTGAATAATTGAACAAAATTAACTTTAAACAACCAATCAATAACTGGAAGTGATGAATATGCCTACATATTCCTGTGACCACATAAATGGGAATCGAGATTTGCCCTCAAGATCTAGCATCTTCGTAAGACCACCCGAGGCATAGCCTCTGATCTTGCAAAATTAATTTTGTACCCTGAAAAGGTGCCAAACGAGCTGATGCATTCTATCAGGTGAGGCACCGAAACTACTGGGTTTGACAAAACAAACGAGGACATTGTCTGTGTACAACAAAATCTTGTGTGATTTGACCCCACTTCTAGAGCTGACAGTATTGGGATTCCTACGAATGGTCTCCTTCAACGGTTCAATCACCAGTGTAAAAAGCAGTAGTGAAAGGGGACAGCCCTATTGGCTGCCCCTAAAATGCTAACGTTGCTTGATCATACCCCATTGGTGATGACCACAGCGAGAGGGTCACTGTAGAGAACCTTTGCCCATCATATAAAGGCTTCGCCCAAGCCAAACCACTCTAGAGTATAAAAAGGTACTGCCACTCAATTCAGTCAAGTGCCTTCTCTGCATCTGGAGAAATCACCAGTCCTTGTATTGACTGCTGTTGACATGCTTGAATTACATTAAGCAGCCTCTTAACATTATTGGAGGATCTGCCGCCCTTTATGAAGTCTGTCTGGTCCTGTTTAACAGTAGATGGTAACAGTCTCCAGCCTTAACGTGAGAGTCTTAGATTGGATTTTAAAGTAAACATTTAAGAGTGAAATGGGCCTGTAAGAAGCACAGTCCTCTGGGATGTTCCCTTTTTTAAAAATAAGCTAAATATTGGCCTCTCTAAGAAATGGCGGGAGACGACCATGACTGTATGAGTCATTGAACATGTTGAGCATCGGGCCTGACAATATGCTTACAAATTCCTTTTTAAACTCACTGGGAAGTCAATCAGGATGAGATGCCTTTCTACTCTGTAGCTGCTTCACAGTCTCCTGTAACTCTTGCTCTGATAAAGGGGCATTGAGAAAAGACTCTTGTTTGGGTATCACACCTGGGAGCTCCAGATTATTGAAAAAGGACTCCATCTTGGTCTATCCCTCCTCACAACCCTCAGACTGGTATAATTCAGAGTAAAACTCTGGAATGCCACATTAATCTTTTTGGAATCACATGTTAGGTTTCCAGACCCTTCCCTAATCGACGTAATGGCTTGAGGGGCACTGTTTTTCCTGGCGAGATATGCTAGGTACTTGTCTGGTTTGTCACTGTGCTCATATGACCTTTGTTTTGTGAAAGTAAGCTGCTTCTTTGCTGTCTGTGTGAGCACGGAATTCAATGCAGAGCGCAGCACTGCAATCCTCTGCAGCTTGGCCAACAAGATCCTGTCAAAGTAAGCCTTCTTGGCTGCCTTCAACCGTACTTTGAGGAGACATTGCTGCTCACCTTTCTGCCGCTTCCTACTGGCAGAGTAGGAAATAACTAACCCTCTGGCATAGGTTTGGGCAGTTTCCCAAAGGACAGATGGGCTACTAGTTGAACCTGAATTAATGTCTAGGAATGCCCTAAATTTGTTAGAGAAATACTTCACAAACTTATTATCTTTAAGGATAAAGGGATCCATTCGCCAGTGCTTTAGCCCCACTACAGCGTCTTTAATCTTAACCAACATGTACACTAGAGCATGATCAGAGATGGAAACATTACCAATCGTACAAATTGCCATCAAGTCCAGTTGCCATGGGGGTCAGGAAAAAAAAAATCAATCAAGGTGTGACATCTGTGTGGATTGTGTTATGAAGATATGGGTATACCCTTAAGACAGTTAAAGGCAGCAGAACTACTGGAGCCAGCACCAAGTGTACTCAAAAATGGTAACAATGTAACACTGGGTTAAACTACTCGATTGGAGACAAAAAAAATTTGAATTTGGCCAATTGGTTTAAATTTTACCTGAAATACATCAAACTCCAATCAAGTTTGAATTGAGTATATTAACAATCTTAAAAGCCAATGACACAATCCAATGCTCTGGAGTATAAGACTGGGGAAAATTTAATAGTTGAGAGGAGATCTGCCACATCCTAGCATGTAAGGGACTGCTTGAAAAAATCTCTCTTAAAAGTCTCTTTTGGTAACCTGTAATGCAGAAATTCCTAACAAAGGAGAAAAGAAGACAGGAAGATCCAAAGACAAGGACCTACAGTTGCTTGCTTTTGAGATAAGAAGTGTTGTTTTGTAAATTTTAATTGGGAGTTTTATTAGACGAGTATTATAGCAAGGAAACTAAAAGATAGGCTGGAGAAAGAAATTGTAAATAGTGGTTAGTTAATTATTCTGTTATACTTTAAGAAATAAAGTTGTTGATTTTTATTTTAAAGAGTTCTTGACTACTCGATTTTTACAGATGGGATAAATCATTTGTGTGTTGCTGGTTTTAAATTAAGCAGGAGGGTTACCCCATGCTGTAACAGTTTGGGATTTGAACTGGTTCAGACAGATTTCAATAGATTTGGGGGTATGAAAAATCCCAGCAGATTTAAACATTTGCAGGGTTACAGTCTTAGATCTTTAAATAAAACTTAGGTGAGGCAATTCGTTTGCTTTTGGTGACTTGTGGCTGATTAAATTAAAAGCGAAATAAATTACTCTTAAAATTACTAAAGAGGTTCTGGGATTTGAAGATGATTCTCAAATTTGCCAGGAAAGTTTAGAAGGAAAGAAAAAGGCCACACTTTTAGAATTAGCAAAGAAGTTAGAATTGCATTTAACCAAGGACAAAAGTAAAGCTGAAATTGTAAGGGAATTACTCAAACACTTAGGTGTGTCAGAGAAACAGACAAGTGCAGTAGAGATAGAAAAACTTAAATTACAATTGAGGAAAGTGGAGTTAGAAAACAAATGAAAGAGAGAGAGAAGAGAGAGAGAGGCAAAAACAGAGAGAGAGAAGGTTCTTGGCTGAGCAAAGGGAGAGAGAAAGAGAATTTGAACTTGAGAAGTTACAACTTAGCAAAGTCAAGTTAAAGGATGGAGATTAAAAAGAGAAGGTAGTGATATATATATATAAATATGTCAAAACTCTGCCACATTTTGATGAGAAAAATGTTGAAGCTTTTTTTAAATTTCATTTGAAAAATTGGCTAGGCAGATGGAGTGGTCCAAGGATTTATGGGAAATGCTAGTTCAGACTAAATTGGTAGGTAGAGCTATTGAGGTATTTGCTGCATTAACAGATGAGGTGTCAAGGGATTATGAAGAGGTTTAATGGGCTATTTTAAGTGCTTGTGAATTGGTACCAGAAGCATATAGGCAGCAGTTCAAAAGCACACAGAAGGAACCAGGTCATACTTATGTTGAGTTCGAAAGAACTAAACAAAGTCAATTTGATCAATGGGTGTGTACTTTGAAAATAGGTAGAACATTTGAGGCTCTAAGAGAGATTATTCTGCTGGAGGAGTTTAAAAACTCACTTCCAGAAATAGTTAGAATTCACGTAGAGGAACAAGAAGTTCAGAAATTGAGAAGGGCAGCAGAATTAGCAGATGAGGATATGCTGATGCATAAGACAAGCTTCCTGCCAGAATTTTGTCCTGTGAGGGATAAAAGTTTGGAGAAGGGGAGATCCTACACTACTAAACCAAGAGTAGGGCGGCGCGGTGTCACAGTGGTTAGCACTGCTGCCTCACAGCGCCAGAGACCCGGGTTCAATTCCCGACTCAGGCGACTGACTGTATGGAGTTTGCACATTCTCCCCGTGTCTGTGTGGGTTTCCTCCGGGTGCTGCGGTTTCCTCCCACAGTCCAAAGATGTGCCGGTCAGGTGAATTGGTCATGCTAAATTGCCCGTAGTGTAGGTAAAGGGGTAAATGTAGGGGTATGGGTGGGTTGCGCTTCGGCGGGTCGGTGTGGACTTGTTGGGCCGAAGGGCCTGTTTCCACACTGTAAATAATCTAATCTAAAAAGTAATCTAATCTAATCTAATCTAAAAAAAGTAGAGAGCACTGGTAAGATTTTACCACAGGATAAAAAAGAAGCCCAAGACGGTGGACAGGAGGTGAAAGGCCTCAGGTATTTCCACTGTAATGGAGTGGGACACATAAAATTTACAGTGCCGATGGTTTCAGAAATGGCATTGGGAAAGGTGTTTTCACTGCCAGAATGTGGGATATGTAAAGTGACAGTACTGGTCATTAAAGAAAGGCGCTGTGGGAAAAGATGTGGTAAAGGAAGCTAAGCCAGTGGCATTAGTAACGGTAGTAAAGGAGACCCCAAGAAGAGCTGCGAGAGAGTGCACAGCCTAGGCAGGGGCTGGGTATGAAGTTAATACCTGATCTCTACAAAGAATTCACCTCTGTGGGTAAAGTTTACCCAGAAAGAACAGGGGGAGAAGGAAAAAAGAAACAGGATCTAACTAGTCACTGATAGTAAGGGATGAGTGAATATATACTCTTTCTGATCTGTTACCCGAGAGTATGATAATTTGTGGGATTGACGGACAGAAATTTAACATTGCCCTATGTAAGATCAGGTTGGAGCGCCAACTCAAGACTGGGGAAGTTACAGTGGGAGTGATTAACAGAGAGTCAGTTTCAGGAATTCAGTTTGTTCTTGGGAATGATTTGGCAGGATCCAAGGTATGAGTGATACCCCTTGTTGTGGAGAAGCCCAAGGAAGACCAAGGAACTGAGGAGTTACAACAGAAATATCCTGGTATTTTCCCAGACTGTGTGGGTAACCAGATCCAACTATCATAAGTCACAGCGTGAAGCAAAAAGTAAAGAGAAAGATGAAGGAGCTGAGCTTCAGTTAACAGATACCCTGTTTGACAAAGTGATGCAGGAAAAACCTGAACAGGCAGAGGGTCAGACAGAAATGTTTAGTCCTGAAAGGCTAAGAGACTTGCAATGGCATGCGCATGCGTACTCTGAAAAGGAGGTAGACAATATTTCAGAAGGTTATTATCTGAAAGATAGAATCCTCAGACAGAAATGGAGACCATGGCAGGTTAGTGCAGAGGAGAAATGGGACAAAATGCACCAGATTGTGTTGTCAGTAGCATACAGACAGGAGGTGTTACGGGTAGCACAAGAACTACCTGTAGAAGGTCACCTAGGGGTACGAAAGACTCAGGCTAAGGTACAAAAACATTTTTATTGGCCTGGAATGCACAAGGATGTGGTTAATTTTTGCCGTACGTGTCATACATGCCAAATGGTAGGTAAGCCACAGGCAGTAATAAAATCAGCACCTTAGTTGCCAATTCCTGCATTTGTCGAATCTTTCACTTGGGTTATGATTGTTTGTTTGTGTAGGTCCCCTCCCTAGAAGGTAAAGTGGGAACTAGTGCTTGTTAACTATAATGGATGTGTCTCCCAGATGTCCGGAGGCAACTCCATTACGGAGTATCAAGGCAAAAAAGTGTGGTAGAGAAGTTAGTAGCTTTTTTCACCTGGTATGGGCTACCCAGACAAATTCAGTTGGATTAAGGGTCAAATTTTACTGCTAGGCTGTTTAAGGAGGTTATGGATAGCTTAGGTATACAGCACTTTAAATCAGTGCGTATCATCCTGAATCCCAGGGAGCTTTAGAAAGGTGGCACCAGTCCTTGAAGACCATGTCGAGAGCATACTGTCAGGATTACCTGAATGTTTCAGATAAAGGTATCCCATTTGCATTGTTTGCTATTAGAGATGCCCAAAATGAATCTACTCAGTTCACTCCCTTTGAATTAATATTCAGTCATGAAGTGAGAGGCCCTTTGAAATTTATGAAAGAAAAATTGACAGGACCAAAGTCGGAAATCGCACAATTAGATTACGTATCAGAGGTGAGGGACAGATTAAATAGAGTAGGCGAGTTAGCTAAGCAGCACTAAAGAAGGCACAGTGTAGAATGAAGCAGGTAACAGATAAAAGCTCTGAGACTCGGATGTTTTCCCGAGGGGATGACGTGTTAGTACTGTTACCAGTGATAGGAGATCCCTTCAAAGCCAGGTTTAGTGATCCCTATCAAATTAAGAAAAAGTTGTGTCAGATTAACTATTTAGTAAAGATGCCATATAGAAAAAACAGTATCAGGTATGTTATGTGAACATTTTGAAACCGTATTACACTAGAGAGAAAGAACTGGAGAAACAGGTGGACGTTACTGCCCTGCACAGTGAGGAATCAGATCCAGATGATGTGGATTTTGAGGTGCCTCAAAATAGATTAAAAAATGAAGACGTCCTTGAGGATTGGGACAGGTTATAAGCTATCTGTCTCAGGAGCATAGAATGGAATTGAAAGATTTGTTACTACAGTATAAGGACATTTGTAAGAATTAGATGGGGAGGACTAACACTATTGTACGTGAAGTAGATGTAGGGAACACTGCTTCGATAAAGCAACATCCCTATCAGCTTAATCCTCTCAAAGCCAGGCAGGTCCAGATGGAGGCGGAGGCCATGCTCGACGAGAACATCATCGAATCAAGCCAGAGTGAGTGGAGTTCACTGATTGTTTTAGTTCCCAAACCGGACAGGACTCAACTATTCTGCATGGGTTACCGGAAGGTCAACGCTGTTCCAAAATCGGAACTCATATCCAATTCCTAGATTGGAGGACTGTATCGTGAAAGTCAGACAAGCCATGTACATCACCAAGTTGGATTTAATGCGTAGTTGCTAGCAGGTACCTTTATCAGAGACGGCGAAAGAAATTTCTGCGTTTGTCATCTGAAATAGGCCATATCATTTAAAGTGATGCCCTTTGGAATGAAGAACACGCCCGCCAACATTCTAAAGACTCATGAACAGAGCTGTGGCTGGGTTAACAAACCATGCAGTCTATTTGGATGATGTAGTGACCTTTAGTAAGTCCTGGAAAGATCACTTGGTGCAGTTGGCAGAGCTCTTTGAACGACTCAGAGAAGCAAAACTGAATTAAAACTGAATTCGCGAAAGCAGAGGTGACGTTCTTGGGACATAACATCAGTCATGGAAAGTTGACCCCACGAAACACACAGACAAAGGCTATCAAAAAATTTCCACGACCAACCTCAAAGAAAGAGGTGCTTCGATTCTTAGGACTCAGCGGATTCTATCAGAAGTTTGTTCCAAACTTCAGCAGTGTAGTGGCACTGTTAACTGAAGTGCTGAAGAAGAACACAAAGTTTCGGTGAACAGAACCATACCAGGAGGCATTCGAACATTTGAAATGGATATTAACCACCAAACCAGTTTTAGCTCCACCAAACCTTTCAAAACCTTTTAAAATCACCATCGATGCTAGTGACATAGGAGTTGGAGCTGTACTCCTACACGAAGATGAGGATGGGGTTGAACTGCCAGTGGGTAACTTTTCGAAGATCAACATCCCCCAGAGGAAATATTCCACAATCGAAAAGGAGCGATTGAGTTTGGTATTGGCCTTACAACATTTTAATGGATATTTCACAAACAATATGTTGGAGACTCGTCTCCTTTTCGATCAGTAGCTTTTTACGCAGGAATTCCTAACAAGGAGAAAAGACACACAGGAAGATCCGAGGACAAGAACCTACAGCTGCCTGGTTTTACAGATAAGAAGTGTTGTTTCGTAAATTTTAATTGGGAGTTTTATCAGGCTAGTATTATAGAAGGGAAGCTAAAAGGTAGGTTAGAGAAAGAAATTGTAAATAGTGGTTAGTTAATTATTGCTTAAAGTGTAACAGAGAATAAAGTTGTCAATTTTTACTTTAAATAGTTCTTGACCACTCGAATTTTACAGATTACTGCACGGGATAAATCTTTTGTGTTGCTGGTTTTAAATTAAGCAGGAGGGTTTACCCTGTGTTGTAACAATTGGGAAAAAAATGTAAAATCCCTGCCTGTAGGGTGGCGACATCTCCAGACATCCACAAACCCTAACTCCACACACAGATCCACTAATTGTTTAGTTTGTACAGAGTGTATCGGGGCCTTTGGGCAACCGATCTACCACGGGATCCATAAGACAATTAAAATCTCCCCTATAATGCTATGCCGGGACTCAAGACAGATCAGTTTAGAGAACACATCTACCAGAAATTTGAGGGAATGTGCCGGAGGGCAATAAACATTTCAAACAACATATTCTTCCCCGTTTATCATGGCTTCGAGGATTACAAACCTCCCGTGTGTGTGTCTTTAACAGTCCAGTAATTTAAAAGGGAGATTCCTCCTAACCAATATAGTCACTCCCCTACATCTGGTACTAAAAGATGAAAAGTAAACCCAATCGAAGCCGTTCTGCTGTAGTTTCAAATGCTCCTGTAACAAAGTAATATCCACGTTTTCCTTTCCAAGACTCGAGAGTACTTTTTTCCTCTTAATTGATGAGTGACTCCCCTTGATGTTCCACGTACACCACAAGTCATTAGCCATAGCCTTCTGCAGTAACATTTAGATTCCAGAGAGGAGGAACTCGAATTATGAATCACTAAGCCTTAGTGTTGCAAGATCCATCGAACATAAAATAATAGCCGCCTTACTGATATATATGGTCACTGCTTTCCTTCCCGGCTGCCCCTCTGGTCCTTGTCACTTCCCCCACTGCTCCCGCTCCTTCTGTGAAAGGAAAAACACCGCTGTCCGCTACCGGTAAGTAATTTTTTAAAAAAACTGCCTTACCTTAGCTGCAGTCTCCCGGGTTCGTCTTCTCTCCGCTGCTGCTCACACTCAAAATGGCCGTTGTTGTCGAAGGGTGAGTATTTATACTCACTGCTTTTCTTCCCGGCTGCCCCTCTGGTCCTCGTCACTTCCCCTGCTGCTCCCGCTCCTTCTTAGCTGCAGTCTTCCGAGTTCGTCTTCTCTCCGCTGCTGCTCGCACTCAAAATTCCATGATATGATGTGATGTGATAAATGCAGAGTTATGGGAATATGGTAGGGAGGTTAGGTCTGGGTCAGATGCTGATGAAGGGCTTTTGCCCGAAAAGTCAGTTTTCCTGCTCTTTGGATGCTGCCTGACCTATTATCCTTTTCCAGCACCACTCTAATCTTGACTGTGATCTCCAGTCCTCACTCTCGCCTGGGTCAGATATGTTCAGAGCATCAGTACAGACTTAACAGGGCAAATGGCCTTTTTCTGCACTGCTGGGATTCTGTAGATGTAGACCTCACTGGCTGGGCCACATTTATGACATATCCCTGACTGTCACTGGGAAGGTGGTGTTAAGCTGCCTTCTTCAACCACTGCAGTCCATTTGGTGTAGGTAGACAATGCTGTTAGGAAGGAAATTCCAGGATTTTGACCCAGCAACAGTGATACATTTCCAAATTGGGATAGTAGTGAGTGGCTTGGAGGAGAACTTGCAGGGGTGGTGTTCCCATGTATCTGCTGTCCTTCTCCATCTAGATGGTGGTGGTCATAGATTTGGAAAGATGACCCTTGATGAATTTCCACAGCTTGAAGATTGTGAATAATGGTAGATCACTGCTTCTTGTTGCTGTTTGTATACTTGTTCCAATGTTTATTCTTTGTAACCTCTCAGGACTTGGACAATGCACTGAATGCTAAACACCACCTTGAAAGAGAGAACAGAAGCCTCCAGGACAGGCTGGACTCAACACAAAGAGCATGGGAAGCCTCCAAATTAGAAATAAGAAGCTGGGAACAGCGTTCCAAAGAGCTGGATGGGAGTTTACTGACCAGTGTGTGTAAGGCCAAATCAGTTCATACTCAGTTAGAGGCATTCAAGCATCAATTGGCTTTCCTACTCAACAAGACAGATGTGATAGTTCCACCCACTGAAGATGCAATCAAAGAAAGAATCCGTGATGTTTGTAACAGTGAGGAAGCTAGCAAACAGGTAAGTGGTCTACATAAATATTGAGGGCCGTAAAGTTGTCATTAAAGTTGGAGTGGTGGGATTTGATCTGCTTGGTATTCAGGAAACTGTGTGGGAGAGGAGCAGACTTGGTTGTAGGTAATGACCCATTTCCATAATATTGCTCCATCTCTGCCTGTATCTCAGTACATCCACCGCTGTGACGCTCATTGACACTGGAGTAGAGTGGTGCTGGAATAGCACAGCAGTTCAGGCAGCATCCTCGGATGCTTCCTGAACTGCTGTGCTATTCCAGCACCACTCTACTCCAGAATCTGGTTTCCAGCATCTGCAGGCATTGTTTTTACCTCACTCATTGACACTCCAAACCCATTCTAATTGTCTATTTGTTGCCTTTCCATCCTCCATCCCTGATTAAATTAAGGTCATCCTTAGGGGGGGTGATGATCCCACTGTTTATCCAGAGACCCAAGTGGTGTTTTGGGACCCGGATTCAAATCCTGCCATGACAAGTGATGGAGTTTGAATTCAATAAAAATCTGGAATTAAGAATATAATGATGGCCATGAACCCATTTTCGATTGTTGGAAAAGCCCATCAGGTTCAGTCATGTCCTTTCAGGAAGGAAACTGATTTCCTTACCTGCTCTCAACTACATGTGACTTCAGATCCACAGTAACAGATCTTTGAGATGGGCAATAAATAATAACCAGTGCCATCCTCATCCCGTGAATGAATAAACTTTTCAAAAATTCAAATTTGCATCATCTTATTTATCTTTTAGCTTTGTTCTCACTAATTCATATCGACTTCCACCACCTTGTTGCTACTATTCTCAATACTGTGAGAGTACTCCTACAAGGCCTGGTCCTCCTTGGATGATGGGGGAAGTGGGGGGAGGGTAATGGATCTGAGGTCAAGATTAGCCATTATCTACTTTAATGATGGAACTGGCGCAGGTGGCAGACTTTCTCATATTCTGACATACAGCTATGATGCACAAACCTTGTGTACAAAGCCTTGTGTGGGTGCAGAGGTCCGTAGCACAAGGTGTTGGTTCCTTTTCAATTTACCCTGGAATACCTTGTACTCTGGAAAAGGGAGGTGAAGCAGTGCTAGAACCCTGCTACCTAATGAGCTGGGGTCTGATTTGTTCACAGATTGGCAGCAAGCATTCTTGTCTCTCTCGCTTCACTTGCCTGTTGGATTATGACCAGGGTTTGGAGGACATGGGGGAAAAGTAAGCTCCCTCTTTTCTCCCCCTACTCATACCCATATTCTCAATTGGAGAATGGCGTGGGAGAGGTGAAGGCTGTGCAGTTGGCCTGCCCCAGGGGTTCCTGAGGCCCACATAAAATACAAAGTCTGGAATCCAGATATACTTCGATAAGGCCAGGTACTTTGTCTTTGATTGAGACATGAACAGACCATTCACTTGATTAGAGGAGATGCAGGACGGTGAGCACCATATACATAGACTGCTATCCCTCTGTATTCCTGATGAAGGATTTTTGGCCGAAATGTTGATTTTCCCGCTCCTCAGATGCTGCCTGACCTGCTGTGCTATTCCAACACCATTCTAATCTTGACTGCTATCCCTCTGTAGTCAGGTTTTACTGTAATTCAATACTTTCTGAACAGATTCTATCAGAAGTCCTTAACTTCCTTTGTTATGAGAATCTGCCTCCCATCTCATTAAAAATGCCACAGGTCCACTATGATACAAAACAAGTGCTTTATCTGTATAAAAATTAGTTGTCCAATGAGACAGAAGTTGCTGGAAGAGTCAGCAGCATCTGTGAAGATAAATCAGAGTTAATGTTCAGGTCCAGTGGCCCTTCCTCAGACCTGAGGGTGGCTAGGAAGATGTCAGATTACATGTAGGAAATAGGATGGGGGGAGGGGGTAAGGAGTAAATGACGGGTGGGAATGGAGCCCAGAAAAAGAGAAGAACAGTTGGACAGCCGAAGGACGGGTTGGACCGAAGGGTCTCTTTCTATGCTGTACATCTCTGTGACTCTGTGAATGGATAATGATCTGGTTAGGAAAGTGAATAGCTGTTAATGGAGCCTGTTACTGGCTAACAATGTTACTTTATGTGACTGGAAGATTGATGATATTATCTCTAATACAATATGAGGGAGTGCTGCATTGAGAGAGGTTGGAAAGACCAGTAAGTGAACAATAAGCTTTAGAGTCCTTCCAACATTTAAGCCTTCTTTAATGTGTACCAGCAAATATACTGATGTTATTGAGTTTTTAAGAATGCTCTACTTTACAGATCTTTGACAAAACACAGCTGTTTATGGCCTGATTAAGTCAAAGGTAGCAGGCTATTCGAGAAACCTGGGTTCAAGTCCCACCTGCTTCAGATATGTGTGATGACATCTCTGAACAGGTTGACTAGAAAGTAACTAACAGACAATTTTGAGATAATATATCAATATTAGAATGTTTAACAAGTTATTTCCCAAGTGTGACAGAATCCCACAATGTCTGTGATATTAAGAGCTGTGAATGAGCTAAAACTACCTCTAACATATATACAGACTTTAAATCTATTCATTAGATTTAAACAGCACGCATTCATTAATCATATAGTCAATCTTTGGAAATTAGATGCAGTTTTAATTTTCCTCTCCTGTCATATCAAAAAGGAATTAACACAGAGTGTGACTAGAACCAGGCTCAAATGCCAATAAAACTGACACTATTGTTCCTGGTAGTTATTTGTCATGTACTGGCTCCTGGGGTGAGCTGCTGGTAGTTTGGTGCAGCGGCCTCTCCCTGCTGAAACTAGGCACCAACTCAAAGACATCTCTTCCTACCCCACCCCTTGACCATGACCTCACACCTCCCCCCAACCCCCCATCAGCAAGCCATCATCTCCCAGACCATACAGAGCCTCATCACCTCCGGAGATCTTCCACCCACAGCTTCCAACCTCATATTTCGGAAACCCTGCACTGCCCGATTCTACCTCCTTCCCGAGATCCACAAGCCTGACCACCCTGGCCGACCCATTGTCTCAGCATGCTCCTGCCCCACCGAACTCATCTCCACCTACCTCGATACTGTCCTATCCCTTGTAGTCCAGGAACTCCCCACATAGGTTCGGGACACCACCCATGCCTTCCATCTCCTCCAAGACGTCCGTTTCCCCGTCCCCCAACGCCTCGTCTTGCCCTGGATATCCAGTCCCTCTACACCTCCATCCACCATGACGGGGGCCTCCAAGCCCTGTGTTTCTTCCTCTCCCACCATCCCCAACAGTACCCTTCCACTGACGCTCTCGTTCATTTGGCTGAACTGGTCCTCACCCTCAATAATTTATTTCGAATCCTCCCATTTTCTCGAGACAAAAAGGGTAGCCATGGGCACCTGCATGGGCCCCAGCTATGCCTGTCTCTTTGTTGGCTACGTAGAACAGTCCATCTTCTGTAGTTACACCGGCACCACTCCCTACCTCTTCCTCCGCTACATTGATGACTGCATTGGCGCCACCTTGTGCTCCCACGAGGAGGTTGAGCAGTTCATCAATTTCGCCAACACATTCCACCCTGACCTTAAATTCACCTGAACCATCTCTGACACCTCCCTCCCCTTCCTGGACCTCTCCATCTCCATCAATGACGACCGACTCAACACCGACATGTTTTACAAACCCACCAACTCCCATAGTTACCCGGATTACACCCTACCTCCCACCCTACCGCCTGCAAAAATGCTATCCCGCATTCCCAATTCCTTCGCCTCCGCTGTATCTGCTCCCAGGAGGACCAATTCCACCACAGAACACACCAGATGGCCTCCTTCTCTAACGACCGTAATTTCCCCTCCCACGTGGTTGAAGATGCCCTTCAACACATCTCGTTCATATCCCGCACCTCCGCCCTCAAACCCCACCCCTCCAACCGCAACAAGAACAGAACCCCCTGGCCCTCACCTTCCACCCCACCAACCTCCACATAAACTGCCTCATCCGCCGACATTTCCACCACCTACAAATGGACTCCACCACCAGGGATATATTTCCCTCCCAACCCCTATCCGCTTTCTGCAAAGACCATTCACTCCGTGACTACCTGGTCAGGTCCATGCCCCCCAACAACCCACTGTCCCCTCCTGGCACCTTCCCCTGCCACCGCAGGAATTGCAAAACCTGCGCCCACACCTCCTCCCTCACCACCATCCAAGGCCCTAAAGGAGCCTTCCACATCCATCAAAGTTTCACCTGCAATTCCACACGTCATTTATTGTATCTGTTGCTCCCAATGCAGTCTCCTCTACATTGGGGAGACTGGACGCCTCCTCGCAGAGTACTTTAGGAAACATCTCCGGGACACCCACACCAATCAACCCCACCACCCCGTGGCCCAACATTTCAACTCCCTCTCCCACACTGCTGAGAATATGTAGGTCCTGGGCCTTCTCCACCGCCGTTTCCTCACCACTGACACCTGGAGGAAGAATGCCTTATCTTCTGCCTCGGAACCCTTCAACCCCAGGGCATCAACATGGACTTCACCAGTTTCCTCATTTCCCCTCCCCCCCACCTTACCCCAGTTCCAAACTTCCCGCTCAGCATCATCATAGAACATAGAACATAGAACAATACAGCACAGAACAGGCCCCTCAGCCCACGATGTTGTGCCGAACATTTATCCTAGCTTAAGTACCTATCCATGCACCTATCCAATTGCCGCTTAAAGGTCACCAATGATTCTGACTCTGCATCTCCCACAGGCAGCGCATTCCGTGCCCCCACCACTCTCTGGGTAAAGAACCTACCCCTGACATCCCCCCTATACCTTCCACCCTTCACCTTAAATTATGTCCCCTTGTAACACTCTGTTGTACCCGGGGAAAAAGTTTCTGACTGTCTACTCCATCTATTCCTCTGATCATCTTATAAACCTCTATCAAGTCACCCCTTATCCTTCGCCGTTCCAATGAGAAAAGGCCTAGCACTCTCAACCTATCCTCGTACGACCTATTCTCCATTCCAGGCAACACCCTGGTAAATCTTCTCTGCACCCTCTCCAAAGCTTCCACATCTTTCCTAAAGTGAGGCGACCAGAACTGCACACAGTACTCCAAATGTGGCCGAACCAAGGTCCTGTACAGCTGCAACATCACTTCATGACTCTTGAATTCAATCCCTCTGCTAATGAACGCTAATACACCATAGGCCTTCTTACAAGCTCTATCCACCTGAGTGGCAACTTTCAAAGATCTATGAACATAGATCCCAAGATCCCTCTGCTCCTCCACCTTACTAAGAACCCTACCGTTAACCCTGTATTCCGCATTCTTATTTGTCCTTCCAAAATGGACAACCTCACACTTGACAGGGTTGAACTCCATCGGCCACTCCTCAGCCTAGCTCTGCATCATATCTAAGTCCCTTTGCAGCCGACAACAGCCCTCCTCACTATCCACAACTCCATCAATCTTCGTATCATCTGCAAATTTACTGACCCATCCTTTGACTCCCTCTTCCAAGTCATTAATAAAAATTACAAACAGCAGAGGACCCAGAACTGATCCCTGCGGAATTCCACTTGTAACTGGGCTCCAGGCTGAATATTTACCATCTACCACCACTCTCTGACTTCGACTGGTTACCCAGTTTTCTATCCAACTGGCCAAATTTCCCTCTATCCCATGCCTTCTGACTTTCCACATGAGTAAAGACCTGTCATCAAGACCATCCTCAAGACCTGTCCCACCTGTCAATCTTCCTTCCCACCTATCCACTCCACCCTCCGCTCCGACCTATCACCTTTACCCCTTCCTCCATCCACCTATTGCACTCTCAACTACATCCTCCCCAAGCCCACCCCCTCCCATTTATCTTCCCACCCCCGAGGCTTCCAGCCTCATTCCTGATGAAGGGCTCCTGTCTGAAACGTCGAATTTCCTGCTCCTCGGATGCTGCCTGACCTGCTGAGCTTTTCCAGCGCTACTCTAATCTTGACTCTAATCTCCAGCATCTGCAATCCTCACTTTTGCCGTTTCTGATGCTATTATTGATAATGTCAGCACTCCGTGTGACCAGACCCTCTTTCTCTGCCCAAGGTACCCTGCTTTGCCATGTTGGAAATACAGTGAGAGCAACAGCAGATCCAGCCCACCTGTAATTGCCACCCTGATTGGAGTTTGCAATGTCTGTCCACAATACTGAGAAACACATAGGCAAGTGGGCTACTCTTAACTCAGATCAACTAAGACTATTGGTCAGGTCAGGAAGGCATCAGATTGAGATGAACAATAAAACAAGAATTCTGTTGGTTATTGCGGACCTTATTATGTCATTCCAAGAGACAACCTACATAATCCTCAAGTGTGTTATTACGAAACTGGGTAAACCCCTCTGCTAATTTAAACCCAATACACGGAGAAGTTCACCTCATGCCGTAATCTGTTAAATTTCGAGAGGCACAGAGCTATCCCAGAGCTCACTATTTAAAGTAAAACTGAACAATTTCATTCTTTAAGTCCAAACGAGAACATTAAACAACTCCTTTTCCTTAAACCTATCTTTTACCTCCCACTCTACAGTACTGGTCCGATTTTAAGATTTACAAAAAAAACACATTAAAAAATATGATTAAGATTTACAAAAAAAAGTCATGTTTCAAAACCAGTTAGCTTGTTGATTGTCCTTTGTAGATTCTTCACTGTATTTTCCTGGGTCCTCTCTTCAGTTATCTGCTGCACAGATCTTTCATGTGAACAGGTACCCTTCAGATGGCTATTCATCTAGCAGTATGTACTTGCTGGTGCTTGGCAGTTCTCCCCCCTAACTGTTCAAAATGTCTGTTTTTATACCCTAAAACATCGGACCATTTCATTGGTTTGATGTCATCCCAAACAGTAAACTTCAAATTCAATCGGATTTTGGTATCTGGGGCATAATTTAAACTTATTGGCTGGACTTGAATTTGTTTTTGTTCCATGGCAACAGAACTCCAGCTATTTTGACCAAGTGTTACATTTTTCACCTTGTTCAGGACACTTTGTGCTTTCAGTCTGTCCTTGTTAGCTTCCTCCCACTCTTAAAGATACAGTATACCTTTACAACATACAAATGGAGGGCTTTCATCCTAGCTCAACTTTTATTTCGCTCAGACAATAATTCATTGTGAGAGACTTTTGAGCAGCTTTGAGCATATCCATCACCTTTTTGACAAAGTCCCATTGAGGGTAATCTCCCATCCCTGCCGTTACCCCATTTTCACTTGCCTCTCGTCAAAAGTTCCCTGGATCTGAGCATAGTCTGGATAATCAAGCTATAATAATTGATCTGTATCAAAGTACATCTTACATCAATTAAAAATTTACTAAGATTTAAAAGATGGAAAAGACTGGTAAGAAATTGCAACACACCAGGAAACTGTATTCCTCCATGGTCTAAAAACCAAATGTTAACTATTATTGCGTTAGGATGATCATCACAAGATGGTAAAGGAAAAGCAAAGCCATTTTAATTCATGGATCCAGAGATGGCCTAGTGTTGCATCCAGTGTGGTATCTAATTATTCCTGAAATGGTTCTTCAGGGTTGTCTTCCCTGCTATATCATGTACTGTACCCTTTTCCATTACATTGGTCTTCCTCTGGGTGAAGTCTGAGCAATGACAGCCTGTTTATCATTTTTCCTAAGTTTTAATTCGATTTATTTGACATGATGTTGGACAGCCTGCCAATTCACTGTTATCCAACATGGAAGTTATCCTCTGTGTGAAGCAGCATTTTTGGCCAACAACTCAAAAATAATCTCTTACATTTGAATCTGTCAATTCTATTCTTACAACTGAACCTGGCAGGTTATAGTCAGATACCAGAGACATTATAATGGGGAACAAAGAGACGACAGACCAATTAACTGTGTACACTGCTTCTGTTTGCAAAAAGGAGGACACAAATAATGTCCCAAATTTGTTGCCATACACCGGAAAGCTGACTTTCTTCAGTGCTTTGTCTACCTTTTGCAGAAGTGTTTCATTAGGTCACGAGGGAATCTACAATCATCTGCTCCAAAGAATTGGGCCTTACAAAAGTTCTTTCTTGCTCATCGTTGAAACGCACTTGAAACTCTACTCCAGAACAGGAGGCTTACCTGTTCCCCTGGCTGTCATCCTTGGTGTCTCTATTTGCTTTCACAGAAGGTCAGAGAGACTCCCTCTTTGTGGTCAGTGACCTTCTTCATTGTCAGATAGCTAAACCTTAATGGATGCTTGAAATGAAGCAAATATTAATGTGAAAGCTAATGACAGGCCCATCTCATGCCTTTATGTCTCTGTGGCAACAATTCTTCCATATCAGCGCCACAAAGATCAATCTGTTCCTTTTGAGTGAAAACCTGGAGTAGCTGTTTTCTGTAATGCCTTGTAATACAGCTATTTGGAGGATACAGAATATTCTTACGCATTTCAGTCTCCTTTAACATCGGGCGTCTCTAGGAATGCAACATTTCCTCTCTACACTAATCTCCAAGAATTTTCCTTTTGTTTCCCCCCAGTTGGTATCATGAGAGAGGGAGACAGAAAGCAGGGGACTACAGGCCAATTAGCTAATAGGAAACAGATAGTAGGAATGAATTGGTTATTTTCTGGCTGAGAAAATTTAACCTGTGGTGAGCCACAGGGATTTGCGCCAGGTCTGCACCTATTCACAATTTGTCTAAGTGACTTGGATGAAGGGACTAATAGTGTGGTAGCTAAATTTTCTGATGGCACAAAGATAAGTAGTAAAGTAAATTGTGATGAGGACATATGTAAGTACAAAGGCATGTAGATGACATGAATATGCATAGAATCAGAGAACAATACAGCACGGAGCAGGCCCTTCAGCCTTCAATGTTGCGCCAACCTGTGACCTAATCTAAGCTCATCACCCTACACTATCCCATCATCATCCATATGCCTATCCAAGGACTGTTTAAATGCCCCTAATGTGGCTGAGTTAACTAAATTGACAGGTAGGGCATACCACATCATTACCATTCTCTAAGTAAAGAACCTGCCTCTGACATCTGTCTTAAATCTATCACCCCTCAATTTGTACTTATGCCTCCTTGTACAAGCTGACGTCATCATCCTAGGAAAAAGACTTTCACTGTCTACCCTATCTAATCCTCTGATAATCTTGTATATCTCTATCCAATCCCCTCTTAGCCTTCATCTCTCCAATGAGAACAAACCCAAGTCCCTTAGCCTTTTCTCATAAGACCTTCCCTCCAGACCAGGCAACATCCTGGTAAATCACCTCTGCACCTTTTCCAGTGCTTCCACACCCTTCCTGTAATGGGGAGACCAGAATTGTACACAATACTCCAAGTGAGCCCGCACTAGCGTTTTGTACAGGTGCAGCATGACATTACAACTCCGGGACTCAATCCCTCTCCCAATAAAACCTAACACACTGTATGCCTTCTTAACAGCACTGTCAACCTGGTTGGCAACTTCCAGGGATCTATGTACATTGACACCAAGATCCCTCTGCATATCCACACTATCAAGAATCTTTCCATTGACCCATTATTCTGCTTTCCTGTTATTCTTCCCAAAGTGCATCACCTCACATTTATCTGCATTGAACCCATTTGCATAGATCTGGAACTTTTAAAACTTAATTTATGGGATGCCTATCCCTAATTGCCTAGAGAGCAGTTAAGAGTCAACTACATGACGGTGTGGTCCAGAATGTGTAGGCCAGAGTAGGTAAAGACAGTAAATTTCCTTTCTAGGGCATCAGTGAAACAAATGGATTTTTCCTAACAACCATTTCACAGTCACCATTAGACTCTTAATGTCAGAGCATAATTGAATTCAATCTCCACCATCTGCCCTTGGTGGGATTTAAACCCATGTTCTGAGGTGTTACCTGGTGTCTCTGGATTAATAGTTCAGCGATGACACCACTAAACCATCACTGCCTCTTGGAGTATAATGTGGAAGATGTAAGATTTAAATGAAGAATGAGAAAATGCAAATAGAGTCATAGAGTCATAGAGATGTACAGCACGGAAACAGACCCTTCGGTCCAACCCATCCATACCGACCAGATAGCCCAACCCAACCTAGTCCCACCTGCCAGCACCTGGCCCATATCCCTCCAAACCCTTCCTCTTCATATACCCATCCAAATGCCTCTTAAATGTTGCAATTGTACCAGCCTCCACCACTTCCTCTGGCAGCTCATTCCATACACGTACCACCCTCTGTGTGAAAAAGTCTCTTTTGGTCTCTTTTGGTCAGAGATTACAGAGGGATGAGGGTGTCCTGGTACATGAATCACAAAAGATTAATATGCAGGTTTAGCAAGTAATTAGGTAAGCTAACAGAATGTTATCATTTATTGCAAGGGACATTGGATACAAAAGCAGGGAGGTTATGCTTCATTTGTACAGGACACTGCTGAGACCACATCTAGAGAAATGCATCGCACTGGTCACGTTCTTTAAAGCGGGATGTAAATGCATTCGAAGCAGCACAGAAAAGGTTTACAAAAGATGAAGTAAAGTCACCATAATCCTACTCCACTGTAGAGTTGCTCCATCATGAGAGAGGTGATTGGTGGTAGTTTAACCTGAGGGTTTCTGCGCTTCAGGTAAGGGGAGAGGTTGACAAGGGAGCCCTTTGTAGTATCCTCAGCTTTACAGGAATTGAACCAATGCTGTTGTCATCTGTGTTACAAGTCAAATGTCCAGTCAACTGAGCCCGCATTAAATAAGGTCATAACTGATCTCATTGTGTCTTTCACTCCAATTTCCTACCTGCTCCCATACCTCCTGGTTTTCTCATCAACCAAAAACTTAATTACAAAATAATTACTCCAGTAACTCCAATTCAATGGTGGAAGAGTAGAGTGTAACTAGTGTTACAACCAGGTGGCTTCAGCTAACTATTAACCACTTTCTTAATCCAGAATTGCTTGCTTCACTAATATTAACATAATGTTGCCAAGCAGAAAACTGGGAAGGGAACTGCACTGAACTGCACCCAGCATTTCTCGCTTTAGAGCCAAAGACCTATAAAGAAAGGAAGGAGTATTTTTACATTGTACTTTTCAAGACCTAGCAATGTCCCAGAAGCCCTTTACAGTTCATGGAAGTCCTTTTTGAAAACAAAAAAGCCGAAATCTCCTTTTTGAAATGTAAATACTGTTGTAACGTATGACAATGCAGTGTGACAATGAAGTCGCAAGGACCAGTGCTGAAATAAGTGATCGGATAATTAGTTTTGGTGAGAGGGCAGGTCTGAGTTTCTTTCAAGAATGCCATGGAATCTTTTTACAGCTGCTGAGTCCTCATTTTGCACAAAAGATAGGACCTCCAACACAGCAGCAGTTCCTCAGGTCTGAAACGTGTAATCTGGATTGAAGATTAAATCCGCAGCCTCTGACTTGGTGTTATCTCTGTGCCACACCTACGGAGCACCAGAAAAGCTGCTTGTTGATCGTATCTGTCCCACATCAGTTCCAATCAGGTAAATGTTAAAGACCCCCTTCAACTGCTTCACTCCAATGGTTCTCTCCATAAACCATGTTTATTCCTCAATCAATATATTAAAACCACATATTATCTGGTTATTTTTATGCTGCTGTTTGTTAGAGCTTACTGTTTACAAATTGGCTGCTGTTTCCTACAGTGAACACATTCTGAACATACTTAACTGGGTGTGGAGCACTTTGAAATGTCCTAAGGTATTAAAGGTGCTATGGAAATACACATACTTTCTTTACTTTGAATACATCCTGCTGATGGTTCCAGCTCAGAGGTTTCAATCCATCGTATCTGGGTCAAGAGATTGTTCAAGTCTCACTCCAAAGACTCGTGCACTTGGTCCTGATGTTCCAGGGCAGGACTGAGAGAATGCTACGTTGCTATAGGTGCTGGCTTTCAGGTGAAGCATTAACTTGAAGCCCTATCTGTCCTTTCATAAAGGATTTAGTGATCACTGTTGGAGAATGGGAAGGGGAATTCTCCAAAGTGTTTTGACAATATTTATCCCTCAGGGAGAAAGTGAGGACTGCAGATGCTGGAGATCAGAGCTGAAAATGTGTTGCTGGAAAAGCACAGCAGGTCAGGCAGCATCCAAGGAACAGGAGAATCGACGTTTCGGGCATAAGCCCTTCTTCAGGAAATTCCTGAAGAAGGGCTTATGCCCGAAATGTCGATTCTCCTGTTCCTTGGATGCTGCCTGACCTGCTGCGCTTTTCCAGCAACACATTTTCAATATTTATCCCTCAACCAACATCACTTTTATAAAAAAAGTCTAACTTAGTCATTATCCCTTTGCTGTTTGTAGGAGCTTATTGGAAGTAATTTAGTTGCTGTGTTTCCTCTATCAACTCAGTAATGGCTGCCGCTGACACAATGAAAGGTGCTTTATAAATGCAATTGTTTTTACCTCATGGGAATTTTCTCTAATTCTCTCAATGGACATATCGATCTATGAATGAAGCATTGATTCCATGTCTAAGGAAAAAGAGGGACTGTGCCACCAGGTAGCGGTGTTCTCTCATTAACGTTCGGAGTTTTTTACCTGTTCAATGCAACATGTGGCTTGCCGTCTTTCATGTCTAGTGTCCCTGGTAATTCAGCTCTGAATAATTATTGCTTGTCTTTTAGTTACAAGGTTACAAAAGATTGAGTGTTGAGTTAGTGTATACTATCACTAAGCGAGGATTTATAACTTCCTGGTGACAATCCAAATTAACTCAAATTTGTTTTGAACTTGTATTCCAGACTGAGATTTTAAAATTGAGCTCATCTGGATCTCTGCCATCTAATCTCTGTCCCTCAATTGACAGGAGTCTTTTTTTAAGGGGTATTATCGAAAATAAAAGTAATTTCTGTCAATGTAGCTCTGTTTGTATTTAGGTAAAGTCAGAAGTCACACGGCACCAGTTATAGTCCAACAGGTTTATTTGAAATCACAAGCTTTCGGAGCACTGCTCCTTCATCAAGTGAAGTCTCCACTTGATGAAGGAGCAGTGCTCCAAAAGCTTGTGATTTTAAATAAACCCGTTGGACTATAAACCCGTGGTGCAACTTTTGAGCTTCTCCACCCCAGTCCAACACCGGCACCTCCCAATGTATTTAGGTAACTTAATTATCTTCATTTTGAAAAGTAGGACAGGAGGTCAAGTTATGTTTGTGGTCGGGGTGGGGTGAGGGAAGTGTTGAGCAAGTGGTAAAGAGGTTTCTACCGAGTTCTTGTGAGATTAATTAGTTACTTATTAAGTCTCTTGGGTTTTGTTAATGTCACAAGCGAAAGAAGCTTCTCCACATTGACTGAATCAAACCTCTTTGTAACTTTAAAGATTTCTCTCCCTGGTCACCCCTCAGTGTTTTTATCCCCCCCCACAGAGGACAGTCCTGATTTAATGGTATAACCTCTTAGTTCTAACACAATTGTTTCGGGCCTTCTTTGGTGGCTCAGTATACTTCTTAGAAAGTGGCAGTGTCAAAGTTTGCAAATGACCTTGGAAGAATTGTGAACAGTAAGAAGGACAATGTGTTACACCAGACAAGTTAGTGGGTGGGAAAGGTGGTGGCACATGAAGTTCAATGCAGAGATGTATGATTGAAGGTGAGCAGGGTAGATAGACAGAGCAGTAAGTAAAGCAGAGTGTTCTCAACTTAATTAAGAAGGACTTCAAGTTCAAAAGCAAGGAGGCGCTTTGAATAAGACACTTATTAGACTTCAGCTGAAGTGCTGTGTACAATTCTGTGTTACAGGATTGATATGAATGAATTAGAGAGAGGGCAGAAGAGGATTACAAGAATGGTGATGAGTCACTTCCGTTATGAGGATAGATTGAAGAAGCTGGTATTTAGTAAAATACCAAGAGGAGATCTAATAGAGGTTTTAAATCTTCAATGGGCTGCAAGAGGTCGATCGAGAGAAAATGTTACCGCTTTTAAAACTATCTAGAACAAGAGGGCATAGATTAAGAGTGATCTGCAATAAAATGCAAGAGTGAAGTGAGGCAAACTTTTTTCCATAGCAAGCAAATTCACCAGGTATGGAATGCACTGCCTGGAAATGTGTTGGAGGCAGGATCAATTGAGGCATTGAAGAAGGCTTTGGATTAAAAAAATGCAAGGGTTTAGGAAAAGGCAGGAGATTGGCACTTGGTAATGATGATCATTTAAAGAAAATGTGGCCATGATTCGCTGAATGGCCTCATTCTGCACCACAATAACTCTGTGGTGTCTCCGGCAGCGCCAGAACTGGGTAGTGCCATGGACGGGGTCAACATGAATCCCAGAGAGAGGAAATTTGTGTAGTTGTTATTTGGGCTGAGGGGAGCCCAGGGAAGGGAGCCAGGGCTGGGAGGGACATGTTATGGAGGCAAGGATCTGGAGGACCATGGGCAGAGAGCAATACCTGTGAGTGGGTGGGGTTGCCAGAGTGCCCAGGCCCCCTCAATAAATGATGTGACTATTTTCAACAAGGTTGTGAAAGAAACAGCATTTACAGTGGCCCCTTTGCCACTGCCCAGCTTTTTATGGCCGTGGAAGTGACTTGAAGACCTTAAGTAGGGGGATAACTGGGCACTTAAAGCACTCAATTGGGATAAGGTGGGCACCTTTATGTGCAGGAGGTCAGGTGTGAGCAAGAAAGCCACCTGACATTGTTTGCTTCCACCGATAACATGCCTGGTGGGGGGATTGGGGGTAAATAAAATCCAGCCTGTGGAGAACAGAACACGATGCACTATTTTTAAAAATTTTGAATTTAAAACCTCTGAAATATTTTCATACGTCTTTAAATGTAAACCATTCCCTTTGTGCTAAGTCGATTGTTTCAAAGGTTACTGTGACCAATTCAATCTTTGTTTATGCCTTGGGAAAGACAAAAGAAACACCAAAATCTGGTTTGACTACAGGTTGTAAGTATTATACGGACGTTGTAAATTTGACTGGAGGAATCGGTTCCTGTTTGGGTCGAGATGAAGTGATTACATTGAAACGTCAAATAATGTTGTTATTGTCAGGAGATTTTGATTCTATTGGAAGTATTGATCCAACTCTAGGGAAAGCTTTGTGCTTGATCATTCAGTTCCACGAGGCCGGGGAGCTGCTGCTTAAGTGTGCCATACCCACCCAGAGAGGGAAGGTGTACAATGTCAAACATGGATCTGTTTGGCCCTCGTCCATTTCCTCTAGTGAATGAAATTCATTGGGAGTGGGGACATTGGATGACACAATGGAATTGTACATCTCTTCCATCTTTACCCTCTTTTTGCCCATCAAGTGTTCTGATTGTTCCAGCTAACCCATGCCTGTAATGAGTGTAGGCCCAAGCTTCATTCTTGGCCAGTGTTAGCAAACACTGTACTGACTGCATTTGGTCGTAGGAGCTCATGGTATCACACTAGTTTCAGAGTCCGAATGTTGTGGACTTGAGCTTCATTCCAGAACATCTAGGCTTACACTTCAATCTGGTGCTGAGGTTTCAGGTGCCATGCTAAATGGCGGTCCATTATGTCCTCTCGGATGGATGGGAAAGATCTATTCAAAGCCAAAGTGGATTGTACTCCTCAGTATTATGACCAATATTTACCCCTTAACCAACATCATTGAAAGAGATCGCCTAGTCCTTCTCTCAGTACTGCATGTGGGAACTTGCTCTGTGCAAATGGCTGTAGCCTTTCATACATCACAATGGCGATTGTATTTCAACACCTATTAATGAACCTGGTTCAATTTGAGGTATTGGGAATTGTGAAAGGTGCTTTTAGAAGTCTGAGTAATCATGGTAACTAGAGCCTAACATTTTGAACATTGCTGAATTAGAGTCATAGAGTCATAGAGATGCACAGCATGGAAACAGACCCTTCGGTCCAACCTGTCCATGCCGACCAGATATCCCAACCCAATCTAGTCCCACCTGCCAGCACCTGGCCCATATCCCTCCAAACCCTTCCTATTCATATACCCATCCAAATGCCTTTTAAATGTTGCAATTGTACTAGCCTCCACTACTTCCTCTGGCAGCTCATTCCATACATGTACGACCCTCTGTGTGAAAACGTTGCCCCTTAGGTCTCTTTTATATCTTTCCCCTCTCACCCTAAATTTATGCCCTCTAGTTCTGGACTCCCCCACCCTAGGAAAAAGACCCTGTCCATTTATCCTATCCATGCCCCTCATGATTTTGTAAACCTCTATAAGGTCACCCTTCAGCCTCCGACGCTCCAGGGAAAACAGCCCCAGCCTGTTCAGCCTCTCCCTATAGCTCAAATCCTCCAACCCTGGTAACATCCTTGTAAATCTTTTCTGAACCCTTTCAAGTTACACAACATCTTTCCCACAGGAAGGAGACCAGAATTGCACGCAATATTCCAACAGTGGCCTAACCAATGTCCTGTACAGCCATAACATGACCTCCCAACTCCTGTACTCAGTACTCTGACCAGTAAAGGAAAGCATACCAAACGCCTTCTTCACTATCCTATCTACCTGCAACTCCACTTTCAAGGAGCTATGAACCTGCACTCCAAGGTCTCTTTGTTCAGCAACACTCCCTAGGACCTTACCATTAAGTGTATAAGTCCTGCTAAGATTTGCTTTCCCAAAATGCAGCACCTCACGTTTATCTGAATTAAACTCCATCTGCTACTTCTCAGCCCATTGGCCCATCTGGTCAAGATCCTGTTGTAATCTGAGGTAACCTTCTTCGCTGTCCACTACACCTCCAATTTTGGTGTGTTCTGCAAACTTACTAACTAAACCTCTTATGCTCACATCCAAATCATTTATATAAAAGATGAAAAGTAGAGGACCCAGCACTAATCCTTATGGCACTCCACTGGTCACAGGTGGTACCAGCTCTCTATGTCTCTGTCTCTCTCTTTCCTCTCTCATGCTTTCTCTCTCAGTGTCTCTCTCTGCACTGAATGCAATTAGTCCATTAATGCCAGTAGGAATGACTGAAATTGGAGACATACTTGTGAAAGGAATTTGTAATATGCTAAATAACAGACAGAAAGGTTTTTTTTAATTGGAACAGTGATATGGTGACACTAATTAGGTGATAAAGGGATTTATTGCTGCTAACAGATGTCTCGGTTTGGAGAAAACATCAAAATGGGAGAAGGTTCTCCTGGGACTAACAGATGGTTTGTAGTGGAATTACCCAGAAGTCAGTATTTGAACCCTTGCTTTTCTTGATATATATTAATGATGTGGATATTGGTGTGCAGGGGGAAATTTCCAAGTTTGCAAACGACACTAAACTTGGAAGAATTGTAAACTCTGAGGAGGACATGTGTGGAACTCCATAAGTACAAGCTAGTGGATTGGGCAGATAAGTGCCAGATGATGTTTAATGCAAAGAAGCATGAGGTAATGCGCATTGGTCAGAAGAACGCTGAAAGACAACAGAAAATAGTGGGTACAATTCTAAAGTGAGTGCAGGAGTGGAGGGATCGGGTGTATATGGCATAGACCATGGAAGGTGGCAGTGCAGGAGGGAAGAGAGAGAGAGAGAGAGCAGTAATTAAAGCATACAGTTTTCTTGGCTTTGCTAACAGAGGCATAGAGTGCGAAAGCAGAGAGGTGATGTTGAACTTGTACAAGACATTTGTTAGACCTCCGATGGAGGATTGTATATAGCTCTGGATTCCACATTATTGGAAAAATGAGAATGCATTGCAGAGGGTACAAAGTGATTTACTAGAATAGTTCCAAGTATGAGAGCTCTGGGGATTGAATCTGATAGGAGCAGCTGCATATTCATCACATACCAGGTTCTGGGAAAGTTGTCCAGATTAAGGTGGAAATGGGAAGAGATCTATACACCTATTGGTTGAGTAGAATAGGTAGGTGACATTGTAACTGACATCCTTTTATTGACATACAGCCAGCCATCTTACGAATCAGACTCAGATCATTGTATAACCCTTAGATGTTAATGTCCACAGCAGATCTACTGCCTGCAACCTACGACTGAAACTGTTACCAACATTAGTAACAGGGTGTTGCTATTACTGTTTCCTGATTTGCGTAGCCGTTTGCCTGTTCCTACTAGTTATATCTTCCTCACATTGAGGATTTGGTAAGTCTCGCAAATAATCAAAGCCTTATTTGTAGTTTTTGAAAATGATCTTGTCTCCTGCTGTAGCTCCGTGGCCGCATTCCTGTTGCTGAGCTCTTTAAGTACTACCAGAGCCTCCTTCCCATGGCCCTAGTTCCCTGTGAGTCCGAGCTTGCAGATACAAATGATGCAAGTGGGTAGGACCTCGTTGAGTTGCACGAATTCAAGCTGTGTGACTAATATCTTGGCGCCAGGCCCTTATGAATGCCGGTATTATTGTATAATTCTGTTTACTCCTGGGTAGGTGTTGAGTATCTAATCTCTGGTGCCAATCTATGGAGCTCAGTATTTGTCTATGGAAGGAGCAGTCTTGTTATACAGTTTGCTTAATGATGCACCGTGGTACATAAATGCATGATGAGCTTGCGGGGTACAATTAGCCTTTGAGAGACCAATTTCAGGTCATACCAACAGTTCAATGGCATCCGCACATTTGAACATCATGAGCCTCGCTGGAAATCTTACAAATACAGGCTCAGAGCTTTGTTCACTGGGATCAGATGTTGGGACACCCGCTATATGTTCATTCCGAGACCATCTGTATAACCGTTCAATAGGCGGGGATCTTAAAACCAACCCAGGAGTACCAGCAACTGCATAAACGACCAGACAAAGTACTGAGTTAGGGAAAGTGTCTGCACTATGTTCTGCTTGTGCCAAGTGCATATCAACTGGAACATCTTTATTAATTGTCAGGTAACAATGGTCATTCAGAAGAAGTGATGGAGTCACTGAAACGCAAACATGCTCAGCATTATGTTGTGTCTGTGATGCAATGGAGGAGACTAGTTATTCAGTATTTGCACAGTATTATGGGGGTGGGAGTGCCCTCGATGTAGGTTATTAGCTGGACACAGCCCCGACTTCAGCCAATGTTTAAGTGCTTGTAAATGCCACGAAAATATTCTAAGCAGATTTAGAAGGAAAAAGCGAAATCTGCAGGCTTGAAACTTAAACAGAAAATGGTGTGTGTTTGGCAGCTCTCTGGGCAAAGAGCAGAGGGCAGGCAAATCTTTTAGCTATGTTACCTAGAATTGAAAATTGAATGATAAGCAGGCATCTTCGTAAAGTGGGGAAGATAGAGGAACAGTGCAGAGGGAGAAGAGAGAACTCACATATGCAACAATCATGCATGCAGCAAATGCATTCATGCTTTCAATTTTGCGCCAACTAAATTCATTGCTTATCCTTCAATCTTCAGTTCTGATGACACAGTACCCAGCCTTTTCTCCTCACTGATAGTTGCTGCTCCCATCATTCACCTGCAGCAGTAGTGAACTCAGAGCACATACACTGACTGTGGACGGGACTCCAATCATATAATTAGAACTTTACCAGCACTTAAATGATGACAGCGGATTCCATACACTTGGCTTGAATTTATTATCCCCTTATGGTACTAGAAGAAAATGAGGACTGCAGATGCTGGAGAGTCAGAGTTGATAAAGCATGCTGCAAGACTAAAGAAGGGGTATGCCCGAAACATGAACTGTCTTCTGCTTCTCAGATGCCTGACCTGCTGTGCTTTTTGCAGTGCCATGCTTTATCCCCTTAAGTTCAAGGACTTCAGTGGTGATCTAATTTAGGGTTTGATTGTATAAAGATATTCGACGGGATAGGTTCCAAGGTACTATATCCTCTGGATGCGTAAATTCAGACAAAGAGGCATGTTAAAATGAAATAGGAGAAAGTGAGGACTGCAGATGCTGGAGATCAGAGTTGAGAGTGTGGTGCTGGCAAAGCATAGGTCAGGCAGCATCCGAGGAGCAGGAGAATCGAAGTTTCGGGCATAAGTCCTTCATCAGGAATGATCAGGAAACCTAATGAGGGGCTTATGTCCGAAACGTCGATTCCCCTGTTCCTCGGATGCTGACTGACCTGCTCTGCTTTTCCACTACTATACTATCAACAACGATGTTAAAATGAAAACAAACTATGGTGAGTAATTGGGATTCAGGATACAGAATAGCCATTGCATGGTGAGACAGAACAGAGGGAGTCATTTCATATACAGCTAGACAAGACCAGACTCCCTCAAAATATTCCTGGAAGGAAACCTAGACCCTAACTTTGTCTTATTTTAAAGGTAAATGTGAAGTGTCTGTTCCAGATTCAATGCGACTGGTTAAACTACTCAACGTTAAGAAAACCACCATTTATTTAAATACCATAGTTAAAATACAACGAAAGAAAGAGGACTTTAGAAGAACTTAACTCTACTGGCAAGCTTAATAGAAACAGTAACTAATTAATGTTTCCAATATGGTAACATCCCATAAACACACCCCTCGGCAAAAACAAAATTCAACACAATTTCTTGCATGCAGTTCTCCCATCCAGGAGGGATAAACATCAAGGGAAAGTTCAGAGAGAATAGCAGCCAGAAGACAATCACTGAAGCGAGTTTTGAGAAGATTTGTAGCTCAGGTTGAGGTTCTGGATGTAGGTTTGCTTGTTGATGAAAACGAATCTTCCAGCTCAGCGAGCATACCTACATCCAGAATTCACTGAAGCATCCAACTCTTTTTGAGACCCCAATAGCTTCTGATGCTGCTCAGAAATCCTGGTCTGGGAGAGCTGGCCACACCCATTCAGGCTGTTTTATTTTAAAAAAAACCAAGCTGTTTACTCACGAGGTCTTCAGTAGCCAGTTACTACCTGTGCCTTACAGTCTCTCTTCAAACAAAAAGGACAAAATAACCTCTTAAACTGACAGCATCATCACACTGATTAAGATGATAATGCACACAATTAGAGTAGACGGGCAGCTCCATCTTTATTGTCTTTTTGGGACACTAATGCACAGTGTGGTTTTGCTAGGTCATTGTTTTAAGTTTCCACCAATATTTACCTTGAAGCTTTATGTGGGAAATGCTGACTATCATGCCCTAGAACCTCAATGAAATATTCTTGCCCACTGGTGCTGAATAACCCATCAAAATGACATACGTCTCTAATTCCAAAGGGTGACGGTGAGCTTTAAATGTGTGCTTCTCATGTCTTTCCCAGACAGTGTCACGGTTGGAAGAGAATGTGACCAAACTGACCGAGCAACTGGAGAGGCAGGTGGATCTGCACCAAGCTGCACTGCAACGTTGCACCAAGGCAGATCTGGGACTTTCAGAACTTCAGGAGAGAGTTCGAATCCTGGACGGAAACCTGCTAAGCGGAGATGTGCTGTGTGATACCTTGAGCCAGGACAAACAGAAAGTAATGGGTTCTGCTGGACCAAGTTTGTTTGATTGTTTCAGCATCCAATTTGCTTTGATAACACCAAACAGAAAGCTTTGACACTTGTCCTGGTTTGCCCCCAACAGATTGGGGCTCCTTTCGGCTTTCCTCCAACCTCCACTCTTTCCTCCTTTGTGTTAGCAAGCCTCCTCTTTAACCCCGAGGGGCAGGACATTTCAGATTGCAAAGTTCCCAGCTTTACTCATGGCCCCCTACCATACGAGTTCGCTAACTCCCATAAACCATCTCCTCTCCTGCTTCAGCTAAGGCCTCTTAGAACTGTCGCAAATGAAGGTTGGCAAATTCAAATGTAGGTACCAGGATTAAAACTGAGTGCCAAGGGCTATGCCAGTGTTCGACTGCCCATGCTTTCAAACTGCTCTAGGTTTCCTCTCTGGGATATCATGCTCAGTAGCAGCGGTGTGTACCATCCACAAGATGCATTGCAGAAGTTCACCAAAGAGCTTTAGACAACACTTTCCAAACCCTCAACCACTTCCATCTAGAAAGACAAGGGCAGACCCAGGAACACCACCACCTGCAGGTTCCCCTCCAAACCACTCACCATCCTGACTTGGGAATATATTGCTGTTTATTCAGTGTTGTTGGAACAAAGTCCTGGACCTCCCTCCCTAAGGGAATTGTAGACCTACCTATAGCATGTGGACGGCAGCAGTTCAGGAAAGTAGCTCACAACCACCTTCTGAAAGGCGACTGGAAATGAGCAATAACTGCTGGCCCAAGCCAGTGACACCCACGCCCCACGAATGAATTAAAAAGTGTTCTGAATCCAGGAAACTGTGTGAGCATTGAGTAGAGTATTGACAAGTATTTTGCAAAGCTGGATTGCCAGCTAAATTATGGTTTTTCTTTTAGAATGGTTGGTTCTCTTACTAAGGCACAATCTTCTTTGGTTATCAAGACAGAATAAAAATGGCTATGCCCTCACCCTGACCCAATCCCTTGAACTCATCTAGTGAAGTGCACAGATGCTGGGGCCTGAGGCTGTGTTTGAGGATATGGTGTTTGGGTTTAAGCATAACTGTAACTAAAAAGGAGCCCAGATTTAAATATGGATTGATGTGAGCATTAAACATGGAATAATTTATCTGAATGTTTCCATATCTTCATTTGAAAGACTAAAATGTGTTTGCAAATAAATGCATGCAAAGTAACTCTGTTCATTCTCTACAAAGTATCTGAAGTTCTTGGAGGACATAGCGGAGAGGATGAAACTGGAGAGGGTGACAGCAGAGATTGGCTTTGATATGCAGCTGGATGCAATTCTTGCCCGGGCTGATCAGCTGGTTAAAATGGAGAATGAGGCCATTGTTGAGAACAAGACCCTTACATACAACCTGAAGAGAAAGGTAGAATAATCAGAGATTTACAACTCTTCTTATTGTCAAATTAATCTGACTGATGGTAAATCTGTCACGTGATCTATTAACATTACAAGCAAGCAAAAATTTAACAGATTCCTTAGTTATGATTCTTCTGCATTCTAACAACTCGAGCTCTCACTCATCCATTCAATCTTCTTCCGTTATCAACCTAATACAACTTACTTTACCATACCCTCTCTTGCTTTACCCAACCTACCTGTCATAATCCCCATCTGTCTGTCTATCTATCCAACCATCCATCCTCTTATTGTTCAGGATGTTGGTGAGGCCTCTTCTGGAATACTGTGCCCAGTTTCAGTCACCCTGTTATAGGAAGGATTTTATTAACCAGGAGAGGGTTCAGAAGAGATTTACCAGGATGTTGCCAGGAATGGAGGGTTTGAGTTATAAGGAGAGGCTGGCTAAGCTGGGGACTTTTTTCACTTGAGCGTAGGAGGTTGAGATGTGACCTTCTAGAGGTTTATAAAATCATGAGGGATATAGATAAGGTAGGCACCTTTTTCCTAGAGTGGTGGATAACAAGACGAAAAGGCATATTTTTAAGGTGAAAGGAGAACGATTTTAAAAAGATGTGAGAAGCAATTTGTTTTACACTTGCGTGTGGAATGAACTTCCAGAGGAAGAGGCTGAGGGGTGACCTCATAGAGGTTTATAAAATCATGAGGGGCGTGTATAGGATAAATAGACAAAGTCATTTCCCTGGGATGGGGGAGTCTAGAACTGGAGGGCATAGGTTTAGGGTGAGAGGGGCAAGATTTAAAAGGGACCTAAGGGGCAACCTTATCATACAGAGGGTGGTGTGGGTATGGAATGAGCTGCTAGATGAAGTGGTGGAGGCTGGTATAATTGCGGGAATCTGGATGGATATATGAACAGGAAGGGTTTAAAGAGATATGGGCCAAGTGCTGGCAGGTGGAACTAGATTGGGTTGGGATATCTAGTCGGCATGGAAGAGCTGAACCGAAGATGAACCCAAACAGCTGTTTCCATGCTGTACATCTCTATGACTCTGTGACTCTAAGTGGGTGCAGGTACAGTTGCAACATTTAGAAGGCATTTAGAAAGGTGAGTGAATAAGGAATCTTTAGTGAGATATGGGCCAAGCTCAGGCAGGTGGGACCAGTTTAGTTTGGGACTATGGTCATCATGAATTGTTTGTTTCCGTGCGTATGACTCTATCTATCAGTCGCTGTCTGATGACAGGACGGATTTTCATCTGCAAACTTGTGCCCCACTCTCCTGCGCATACAACACCGGAGACAGCAGTGATCACTTCATTGACTTTTCTGCAATGAAAGTCAGAATGCTCGGGTGATCCGCCATAGGAGATTGCTGTCTAGGGAGTGGAATCACAAATCTGGCCACATTACTTCTGAGTCAGTAGATGATAAATATAACCCCCAAATTCAAATGTTTGTATTTAGATAGAGTTAATGAAGGAGTAGAGTTCACCTGGCTTCGGGAAGGAGATTGAAGGGGCTACTGGGACCTGTGGCTCAGGAGAGAGGACTTTCTCAGGTGGTTAGGAGTCTAGTGTTATCAGGCAGGAGCATGTTTAATCAGTTCCTCCGTGTAAACTGGAACCAATACTTCATACAACCAAGAATTATTGAACTCCCAGCACCATGAGCGATGAATCTTATTGATACATACGTTCACACTAATTCAGATTCTGAATTGAAAATATTATCTGGCTCCTCCCAACTCCCCATCATCAAGTCACCTCTTGTTTCTTTTCCACAGCCTTAACAGAGACGGGAAGTTGCAAGTTTTTGTTATGTCCAGCTGATTCAGAGTTAAAACCTAAACTTGCAGATAAAGCTTCTCAAGCACTGCTGCACACAGTAATAGAAATCGAGAGCCTCCCAGGATGAAAATCTTTCTTCACCAGACTTGTAAATTCATTTCCACCAAAGGCTGTTTTCAGACTTTTTTTCTCTCTCTCGAAAATGTTTATAAACTCGAAGGTAAGGGAGACTGATGCTGGAGAATGGAATTCGTGACATTTAGGAATCAAACAGTCCCATGTTAGGAATAGCACAGGTAAATGGACAGATAGCTCCCTCTATTCAGTCTTAAATAAATTAAAAGCATACTTCAGGGGATCCCAAAGTGCTTTGGTGCTGAAGCACTTTTGAAATGCAGTGACTTTGTAATATAGCCAATTTCTGCAAGCTCTCACAACAGCATTAAGTTAAGGACTACATAATCTGTTTAGTTGATGTTGTTTGAGCAATAAACATCGTCTAGGACAGGAAGGACACCTACTCGTCTTACTGTTGCAGGACCACATACAGCCACTTGAGGGCGTTTAAACTCTCATCCTAATGTTGGCATCGCCAACACTGCAGCACTCCCTCAATAATGTACTCAGATGTCAGCTTAGATTCTATGCTTATGTCACTGGAACTGCTTTTGACACAAAGTCTAAAGCCTATTGACTGTCTCTTTAAAGAAATGAATCACCTCCAGTCTAAGAAGCTACAGGAGACTGACTCTGCTTACTCTTCCAGCTGAAAGCCCAGAAAGACAAGTTAGTTAGCAAAGAGCTGCACATGGACCTGCTGAGGAGAAAGATTGCACAACTCGATACAGAGAAACAAACGCAGACTGCACTGGCGGTGGAGAGAGACGAGGCCAACTTAACTGTGCGGAAGCTGAAGAAAAAGGTGGAACGCCTTGAGAAGGAACTCGTTGCAGCACAGTCCTCTAGCTTAGATCTGAAAGCAAAACTCTCTGACACTCAGGAGCTTAAGGTAATTCCAGGTATCCTCGCAGTCTTGCTACAATCCATGCACTACTACCTTCTGTTCCATTCTGCCGATGGAGGCGCGATAACAGTAATGTGTATACCTTTGCATTATGTTTGTTATGTTCTATTTGTTTTTACATTAATTATGTGGACTCCTTGATTACTTAATCAGCCAGTATACTCCTGGTCCCACGGGTGCCAGATATTACAACGTTTGCTCATATAGAAACGTATTATCTCTGCGTAGATCTGGGAGATAAAATACAACTGCAGGGCAAGCCATCATGCATTGACTATCCATAGTTTACCCAACAAAGTGGTGATACAACTGTATCACTTCTTTGTCACTTCAGAAGACAGGTAAGAGTTAATTATTGCTTAAAAATGTGTTGCTGGAAAAGCGCAGCAGGTCAGGCAGCATCAAAGGAGAAGGAGAATCGACATCTGCAGTTCTCACTTCCTCCTAGTTCAAGAGTTAATTATTATCAGGCACAGAAACTGACTGGAAAGGATCAGCAAGCTTCCTTCTTTAAAGGACATTTGTGATCCACTTTATAACACGGTCCTTTTTACTGTTGCCTGCTTTCTAAAGCTGAATTCATATTTGAAGTGGTCACAGTGGGTTTTGAACTAATCCAGGAGCATAACCATACAACGTTATGCTGAATTAGTTGGTTGGTGTTGAAATGTAGTCCCAGCTGTGTAGTGGGATGTCAGATGAGTGTTTGCATTGCTTTCCTTGGTTTCATGGAAAATCCTCTTGTTGGTTATTTTGTGCTCAATTCCATTCAATAGCAGTGCCTTTCACTGTGATGTCCCTGCAGATCAAAACGCTGGAGCAGAGCAAAACGATAGATGAGCTGAATAAATCTGTGAGGAAGCTGGAGACCTTGAAGGAAACAGCCATAGAAAAGCTCAACGCCACAAAATCAGACCTGGACTTCACTGAGCTTGAGGCAAAGGAGGAGAAAGAGCGAGCCCAGAACATTCTGGAAGCTGTGGGCAGCGAGCTGAAGACACTCAAACAAGCCCTGCAGGAAGTGGCCAGAAGAGAGAGACAGGTAGGGATAGTCACAAAAATCAAAGCAAAATGCTACAGACAGTGGAAATCTGAAATAAAAGTGGTGCTGGAAGAGTCAGGTTGCAGTTGAAAGATTTGTTCCATTTCTCTCTCCACAGATGCTGCCAGATCTGCTTGAGCTTTCCCAGCACTTTTTGTTTCAGTTTTCAATGTGAAAAGTGGAATATTTCCATTTATGGAAGCAGTGAGATGTTTTGACAATGGGGTGGCACAGTGGGTCAGTGCCAGGGCCTCACAGTGCCAGGGCCCCAAGTTTGATTACAGCCTCGGGCGACTGTCTGTGTGCAGTTTGCACATTCTCCCTGCATCTGCGTGGGTTTCCTCCGGGTGCTCCGGTTTCTTCCCACAGTCCAAAGATGAGCAGGTCAGGTGAATTGGCCAGGCTAAATTGCCCATAGTGTTGGGTGCATTAGTCAGAGGGAAATGGGTCTGGGTGGGTTACTCTTCGGAGGGTCAATGTGGACTAGTTGGGCCGAAGGGCCTGTTTCCACACTGTAAGGAATCTAATATAATCTAATCTAAATGGTAGCTCAGTTGTACCTCAAATATCTCAAAATCAGAATTCTAATGGGTTAGCTTCCACTCCCGAGTCTTGAGCACCTCATGTAGGGTGATATTGTAGTGCAATCATAAGGAAGGGCTGTGTTGTCGATGGTACATGCTGCCTTTGGGGTGAAATGTTAAACCAAAGCTCTTCCGAGCCTTCTCAATGGGGAAAGGATGCCATGCCTGTTCAAAGAAGAGCCAGAGAGGTTTTCTGGAACTGTGATCAACATTTACCCCTCAACCTGCAGATGATCCGCTCATTATTCCAGTCTGTTTGTAGGCTGTTCTTATGGGTACATTGTTGGTGCTTCCTGCAATACAACAGTATCTAGAATTTTAAAAATACTGTGTTGGTGTCAAGGTTTGATGTCCTGAGGCCATGAACTGAGAAGAAACATTGAACATAGGAACAGGAGGAGGCCATTCAGCCCTTTGACCCTCTCTGCCATTCAGTTTGATCATTCAACTTCGTACCCTGTTCTCACTTTCACCCTATACCCTTAGACCTGTTTAGCCCCAAGAACTATTATCTATATGCTTCTTGAAAAGACAAGTTCTCTCACTCTTGAGTACTGACTAGAGTCAAAGCACAGTTCCAGGGTTGGTGAGGAGAGGTTGGCATGGGAAAATGGGCAGGGTCACAGTTAAGTGTGGGTGGGGAAACTAGATGTGCAAGAGCTAAATGTGTGTGATGGATTGATGCCATTTTTGGCCTTTTGCAGTAACTGTTACCAGGTGGTGCTGTCAGAGATGAGCCCAGTGAGGGACAGGGTCAACACTAAATACAAAGATCAGTGTGGCACTGCTCTCTGACCTCTCTCAGTGGAAATCTCCCTGAAAATTGGGAGGATCTTGAATGCGGTACAATGAATGACTGCTGTAGCTGATCTCAAGTACCATCTCTGGCCACCCACTCTGTAAGGTTCCTCTCCCTCATCCTTTCCCCCAGGTGAAATTATGGGACTACTTCAGAAACACAGTAGGTGCTCCTCATGTTTAGAAGTTGATTTGATTGTGGGGTCTAAAACATTAAAATATTGTTTCTAAGATGGATGTGGAAAAGTTCTTTCCTCTTGTATGAGATTACAGAATAATGAGACTTAATCTTAACATTAGAGCCAGGCCATTCATGGGTAAAAAGGCAGACCACACGTCTTCACACAGAGAATAATGGAAAGCTGTTCCCAAAAAGGCCATGGACACTGGAGGGTGTTACACCTCAGTGGGGCAGCGCACTGGAAATGAAGCTATTTCCACAGTCAGGTTGACCTAGGTTGACAAAAAGTATGTCAGACGGCATCTGAGAATCGGGAGAATCAATGTTTCAGACATAAGCTCTTCATCAGGAATGAGGGATCAGGAATGCTCATTCCAGATGAAGGGCTTATGTCCGAAACATCGATTCTCCTGCTGCTCGGATGCTGCCTGACCTGATGTGCTTTCCCAGCACCACACTCTCAACTCTGATCTCCAGCATCTGCAGTGCCCACTTTCTCATCATGACAAAACGTATGGTCCAGGTGTCTGTACTTACCAAGAATAACTACTTATTGCAAGTAAACAGACTTTAATTATAGGCATCAGAAATAAACCACCCACTTATGACTTTAAACTCTAGTCCCCTTATAATCTTCCTCCCCCGGCATGCACTTACCCACATGGACAGACGCACACAGAAAAAAAGAATGGATGTTGTAGATGGAGGGAAAGACTGGGAAAGCAGTTCAATAGCTCCTGTCCATGAGATTTGCTGAGATGGTTCTCGTGCTGTATCTTTTGTTTCTTCTTTCTCCAAATATTGTGCAGGAGGCACGGGATGAGCCATTCACACTCATAGAAGATTCCTGACTTCTTAGTTAAAAGCTTACAGCAACTACTGAAGGTAAAGTAAATTGGCTTTATTCAGCCTTAGAGTGGCTTTTGCTGTTGAGAACAGAATCAGCTCTTGGGCTGATGGAGATTTGATACTTTTTCACTGTGTTGCTCATGGCCGCAGACTGCTCAGCTGCCTGAGAACCAATCACATAGCTGTTGGCAGGCAGAAGATCTTTGTCATCAATAATTGGTCACCAGTCCACAGACCAATCAACTAGTTGTTGTTTGTACACACCCTTTGGCTCCTCCGCAGATGACAGGCCAACCACAGCTGGAACCAGCAGCCGAGCAAATGATCTTTGCAATGAATGTTAGGTTACTTGGTTTAAAAAAATATATGTAGCAAACCTCCAATGATCCTTGATACCAAAGAAGACCTTTTCCCATTTCGGTCTATGATTAAAAATATTCAAAAGACATGAAATGCTGAAATTTTCAAGACTGGGCTGGATGGAGTTTTTGGGGGTTAGGTGTATTAGATTAGATTCCCTACAGTGTGGAAACAGGCCCTTCGGCCCAACAAGTCCACGCTGACCCTCCGAAGAACAACCCACCCAGACCAATTCCCCTAAATTCACCCCTGACTAATGCACTTAACACTACCGGCAACTTAGCATGGCCAATTCACCTAAACTGCACATCTTTGGACTGTGGGAGGAAACCAGAGGAAACCCATGCAGACACAGGGAGAATGTGCAAACTTCACACAGACAGTTGCCCGAGGCGAGAATTGAACCCGGGTCCCTGGCGCTGTGAGGCAACAGTGCTAACTACTGAGCTACCATGCCGTCAATGAGTACTGTGCTAGGTTGGATTTACAGAGTGGAGATAATGGTCAGCCATAATCTAATTGAATGGTCCAGGAGCTATGAGGGCTGAGTGGCCTTCTTCTGTACCTGTTTTCCTGTCCATACTCCTGGCACAGGAGAGTTTTCCATTGGGGCATTTTTTTAAAAACGGGTATTGAATTGGGTGGCTACATCATGGCTACATGGCACACTGTACCTCTGCCACACTTTTATAATCGCAGGGACAAAATAAAATGCCCTGTTAATGATCGAGCATGGAAATGTGGAAGAATGGTTAAACCTTGGTTGTAGAAGAATGCATGTGGTTTGTACTGATGACCGTTGCCGTGCTGTATGTTCTTGGTAGCTGCGGTTGCTTTCCAGCTCCATTTGCCCAGGAGAGGGAGTGTTACACTGCAAAATGCGAGGCTTGTCTTCAGCAGGAAGCAGGAGAAACAGCCTCACTGGCTTTCATGGAGGATTTGTGCACCTTCCACTGCACAACAGGGTGGAGAAAAAAGTCAGGCAGCCAGGACTGCGAATGTCTTATTGCCATTTTACAGATTCAATGGACAGTGTGGGTGCGCAAAGAACCTGAGTAGAAGGCAATCAGGAGAGGAGTGGACATTTGGGAGTGGGTTAAACCCATCGTGACAATAATTTCTTAGATGAGGTTCTAAAGTCAGTTTTAAACTTGTGATTCATTAGTTCATTGTTTAAGGAAGTTATAGGAACATCGAATACCGTGTTTGAACTGTATGGCATCAGGTGTGTATCTGACGCAATTTGGCACAGAAATTTGAAATGAATTGATGTGACTGTACAGGCAGGACAGAGTGCAACTTCACCACCCTAATTTTAACCACTTCCAACACCGTTACTGGAACAGCCTAATTCACATCCAAGTCAGACGTTCAGGCCACCAAGTCCATTTACTGCAGGTTGGTTACCTGGTTAATGGTCGGACGGGTGAGAGAAAATGGAGGGAGCGTTACACCAGTTCCTGCTGGTGGTAAGATCCTATACCCCAGGAATGTGTATCAGGTCAGCACAATGACCACCCACTGAAACTTTAGATTTGTGCTCCCGGTTAATGAGGCTCTATAGGAGATGAAGTTTTATAACAGCAATTTTGCTTGAGTGTGTGTGTGTGTGTGTGTGTGTGTGTGTGTGTGTGTGTGTGTGTGTGTGTGTGTGTGTGTGTGTGTGTGTGTGTGTGTGTGTGTGTGTGTGTGTGTGTGTGTGTGTAACCACAAGAACTAAATGTCCTTGATTGAAAACATTACTGAGCATGTATTGTTTCTCGTTTTTACTTCAACTCAGAATCAACATAAATTAAACATTAATTACCAGGAAAATCACAGGCTACGTAAATGACACATTTGGAATAACCATGACACCGCAGGGAGTTTCTAAGCTGTCCCCTCCATCTTTATGGCAACCGTTTCCTCTTCAGAGCTCGGATCTTCCTCAGGGAGAATTCCAAGCACTTTCCGTCAGGGGCTTAGCTAATTTTCCATGCAAACAGAAAGAGTACCTGTAAACATGTAAAACCATGCAATCTTTTACACTTCTTTCTGGAACCTTCTTAACTCTTAGCTCCCATCGATTGTGCAGGTGTGTGTTGTGTCTCATGGTCAATATGCAGTATACTTTTAAGAGACATGCTCATGATATCATCACTGGTTAGCTCAGTTGGCTGGATGGCTGCTTTGCATTACAGAGTGATGCCAACAGTGTGGGTTCAGTTGGCTGAGGTTACCATGAATGACTCTGCTTCTCAACCTGTCCCCTCACCTGAGACCCTCTGGTTAAACTACCACCAGTTGTCTCTCTCTCTCTCTCTCTCTCTCTCTCTCTCACTCTCTCACTCTCTCTCTATCTAGTGAGAGAGCAGCTCTGTTGTCCAGAAGGTCTATGGTGACTTCACCTTCACCTTTAATGTGGAAAGACTCATCTGTACATGGGAGAAACAATGTGAGAAAGGCTGAGTCACTCCCAATAGATTCACAGCTACAGAAACTTGAGAGATTGTACCATGTCGTCTCTTCCTGTTCTTCATTTGCCATCAGTTCACCAATACAGTAACAAGGTGATGAATCAACTGTGCTCATTAATTGGAAAATACATCTTGTCTTTCACACCCTGTATGATGTCGCTTACATAACACTATTGCCTGCACCAAACAAGACATCAAAGAAAAACAAGCATTGTAAAATATTTTGTTCTGTAATTTGACTTTGCTGCTTTTTACATTTTTAAAGATCTACTTCTTATTGCTTTCCCCCTTTCTAACCTCCACCTGGTTATAAGGTCCATTCAATTGGGATGCTGAGAGAGTGCTGCACTGTAGGAGGTGCCTTGTATCAGATGACCAGTTAGAAAAACCCCACCTGCCCTGTCAGGTGGTTTTAAAAGTTCCCATGGTACTATTCCAAGAAACCCCTAGTGACCTGACCAATATTTATCCAGCAACCAGCATCATACGTTATTTAGTCATTGTCTCATTGTTTATGGGAGCTTGCTGGGAATAAAATGGCTGCCATATTTCCTACCTTGCACAACAGTGACTATGCTTCACCCATATCTCATTGCCCATGAAGAGGTTTATGATGTGCTGAAAGAGTTTGTGTTTCCCTGGGGTTGACTGCTTCAACAGGAGATGAGGGAAATACTAAACAAGTATTTTGCATCAGTGTTTAGTGTGGAGAAAGATATGGAAGTCAGAGAACATGGGGAACTAAATAGCGACAGCTTGATGGAATGTCCATATTACAGAAAAGAAGGTGCTGGACGTCTTAAAATGTATAAAGGTGGGTAAGTCCCCAGGACTTGATCAGGTGTACTCTAGAACTCTGTGGGAAGCGAGGGAAGTGATTGCTCGGCCCCTTGCTGAGATATTTGTATCATGGATAGTCACAGTTGAGGTGCTAGAAGACCGGAGTTTGGCTAACGTGGTGCAACTGTTTAAGAAAGGAGGTAAGGAAAGCTAGGAAACTATAGACCAGTGAGCTTGACATTAGTGATGGGTAAGTTGTTGAAAGGAATCCTGAGGAACAGGATTTACATGCATTTGGAGAGGCAAGGACCGATTGGGGATAGTCAACATGGCTTTGAGTGTGGGAAATTGTATCTCACAAACTTGATTGAGTTTTTTGAAGAAGTAACAAAAAAGATTGAGGGGGACAGAATGGTGGATGTGATCTGTATGGACTTCAGTAAAGTGTTCAACAAGGTTCCCCATGGGAGACTGGTTAGCAAGATTATATATCATGGAATACAGGGAGAACTAGCCATTTGGATGTAGAACTGGTTCAAAGGGAGAAGACAGAGGGTGGTGGTGAAGGGTTGCTTTTCAGACTGGAGACCTGTGACCAGTGGAGTGCCACAAGGATTGGTGTTAGGTTAATTGCTTTTATTCATTTATATAAATGATTTGGATGTGAACATAGGAGGTATGGTTGTAAGTTTGCAGATTACACCAAAATTGGAGGTGTCATGGATGACGAGGAAGGTTACCTCAGAATACAATGGTCAGGTGGGCCAATGGGTCAAGGAGTGGCAGATGGAATTTAATTTAGATAAGTGTGAGGTGCTGCATTTTGGAAAGGTAAATCAAGGCAGGATTTAAACACTTAATGGCCAGATCCCGAGGAGTGTTGCTGAACAAAGATATCTTGGAGTGCAAGTCCATAGTTCCTTCAAAGAGGAGTCACAGATAGATAGGATAGTGAAGAAGGCATTTGATATGCTTGCCTGTATTGGACAGTGCATTGAGTACGGGAGTTGGGAGGTCATGTTGTGGCTGTACAGGACATTGGTTAGGCCACTATTGGAATACTGTGTGCAATTTTGATCTCCATGCTATAGGAAGGATGTTGTGAAACTTGAAAGGGTTCAGAAAAGATTTACAAGGATGTTGCCAGGGTTGGAGGATTTGAGCTATAGGGAGAGAATGAATAGGCTGGGGCTGTTTTCCCTGGAGCGTCGGAGACTGAGGAGTGACATTATAGACGTTTATAAGAGTGTGAGAACCATGGATAGGGTAAATGGACAAAGTCTTTTCCTCAGGGTGGGGGAGTCCAAAACTAGAGAGCATAGATTTAAGTGTGAGAGGGAAAAGACATAAAAGGGACCTAAGGGGCAATCTTTTTATGCAGAGGGTGGTGCGTGTATGAAATGAGCTGCCAGAGGAAGTCATGAAGGCTGGTACAATTGCAACATTTAAAAGGCATCTGGATGAGTACATGAATAGGAAGGGTTTAGAGAGATATGGGTCATGTGCTGGCAAATGGGACTAGATTAGGTTAGTATATCTGGTTGTCATGGATGTGTTGGACCGAAGGTTCGTTTCTGTGCTTTGTATCTCTGTGACTTTATGATACCTGCATTCCTGTTACCCCTCATCCCTTCTCCATATCATACAGTGTGGTAGTGTGACTCGGTCTGTCGAGTCACACCGACCCTCCAAAGAGGAGGAAACCGGAATACCTGGTGGAAACCCATGCAGATATGGGGAGAATGTGTACATTCCATACAGAGTGTCGCTAGAGGCTGGAATCAAACCTGGGTCCCTGGTGCTGTAAGACTGCAGTGCAAAACACTGAGCCACCCCTGTGCCAACAGTTGTAAGTTCCACCAATGGCCAATGGGAGCTCTGGATTGATAACTGGACAATGTTCCTTTCCCCCATTCACAATGTTTCCCGTTGTTAGGTGCTTCACATATTGGAATCTTTGTGGCTTAGTCACTGATTCTTTGTCTCAGGGAGCCTCCCCTCTCACACTCCACAATCCGGGAACCTTGATCCTCAACTATAATGATGGATGGGTAACTGTTCACACATTCCATATTGCCTCATTAAAACCTTTGTCTCTTGGGTTCTCTTTTAACCTTTGCTGTATAGCCATATGCTATTTCCATACGCTTTATTTTCAATTTACTTCATACAACCAGAGAGTACAAAGGAGGCCCTTTGGCCCATCACTCCTGTGCTGGCTCTTCGAAGAAGCCGTCCAGTGAATCTCAGGCTCCACACGGCTCTGCTCTATCTGCTCTATGGCCCAGTAAATGTTCCTTTTCGTGTATACCAGTCTGAAAACTACTGTTGCATCTGCTTCCACTCTTTCAGGCAGAGAGAGATTCAAGCCAAAGTGAGTCAACATTTCTATTCATTTGTCTATCCCAGCAATAATCTCCCAGCTTTTCCTCCATCTGTCTTAAGTTTCCCTTCACTTGCTACCAACTTGCCTCCGAGTAAAACATTACTATTTTTTATATCCAAACCCTTCCCCATTTTGGACACCTCCATTGCTTCTATCCATGACCCAGTTCCAGCCAGTTAAAATATACTGAGTGACATTGAGAGACTTGGACATTCCCAGTGATACTTCCGGGCCTACGGACAGTCAAGATGGGCTGAATGACTTCTTTCTGTACTGTAATGACTGTACGCCAGAAATTAGAGCAGAGGAATATCGTGTGTAAATGCTGAAATAGCTAACATTTTCTAAACTTGTGGGTTGAAATGTTTGCTGCAGTTAGATATCCTTCTGTTTAGGCTTCTCTGTTAATTCATCTTCCCATTGGCTCGCTTTTTATAATCTCACCATTCTCTTTCCGTGGCAGATACTTTGAATACTTGTCCCTTATGCTAAGTCTTGCATTCCTACCTAAACCACAATGGTGTGCATTGCCAGTTCCACTACTCTGATGAGCCTCAGCTGTCTTTAGTGCATCAAACTGTTAAATATTTCTTGATGTTTCTCTTTGCAAATCACCGGTGCTTTTAGCAAGCTTGAGGCAATTTTTCTCAAAGTCTCAAACTGTGAATTTTGAAAAAGCACTGGGGTTAGGAAGCTGCCAATATGAGTGGGAAAACGTTTTCCTACATTGTACAGGGCATGATTTGAGAATCAAGGGACACCAATTTAAGACCGAGATGAGGAGGAATTTTTTTCCCTCAGGCGGCTGAGAGCCTATGAAACTCCGTGCCACAGCAAAGTGTGGGGGCAAAGTCCTTGCATATACTTAAGGTTGAGATGGATAGATTCTGATTTGGTAGGGGAATCAATTGTGATGGGGAAAAGGCAGGAAAGATAGCTGAGGAATATTGGATCTGCCTTGAATCCTGTTTAATGGCGGAGCAGGCTCAAGGGGCCAAATGACCTACCCCTGTTCCTATTTCTAATGATCTTATTGAGTGAGATGTTACCTATCTTCTTACTAAGACCAGCAGCAGTTATTTTTAGCTCCTGTGTCCTGAACACCGAGTGGGGATTGTCTCAAATTCCCCTCATCATTTCATCAAATGGTCGCTTGCACCTTTTCTCTGTGGATTCCACTCATTTCCAATGTTGGACCTGGAGGACAGTCTGATTATATTTGATAATACTGTCCATTCCTCATAGCAATAAGCATTTCACATTTAACATGGTTACTGAAGTCAAAATCAATCAGCAGAATTGCCCAGAAGGGAACCGGTTAAGTCATTATCTCTATGTCAGTGTTAACTCTTCAATTGGAGTTGCCGACTTTAGTCTTATAATGCCCAATATTTCTCATATTGTCTTTTGAATACTGTTTGTTTCTCCTTTTATACTAAATTGTCCCTTGTTTTAATAACTTGTTTTAAAACATTTCTAATAGTATCTCCTTACATTCCGCTCTTCAGTTTGAACCCCCTTGTCACTGACCATTGGGTATCGTCTTTTCCTGTTGACTCTCTCAAACCCTTCATCATGTTGAATGCCTCCGTTAGCTCCCTCCTTAACCTTCTCGATTACAGCACAAAGACTGCAGCAGCCCAAGAAGGCAGCTCACTGCCTCCTTCTCAAGGTCAACTGGGGATGGTCAATAAACACAGGCCCAGCCAGTAATACTCACATCCCATGAGTGAGAGACTAAAATGAAACATATTTTCCTAATTTCAGATATGCCATGAAGTATGTAATGGCACTCACACCACATTGTCCTTTTACTTCATCTGACTGTACCTTAGGAAATATTCACATCTTAGTTGACCCCCCCCCCCCTCAACACCTCAGGTGAATCTCTGCTCACTGGCCTATCTCCATTCTGCCAGCCCCTGTAAATGCCAGCTCATCCAAAACTCTCAGGCCCATTTTTGTAACCTTGACCAAGTCCCTTTCACTCTGGGCTCATTGACTGACATTGGCTCCCAGTCTGACAACGCCTGTTTAATATCCTTCTTGTATTCAGAACCACCAATGGCCGTGACTCTACCTACCTGAGGAAACGTCTACAAACTGCCGACAACTATTGTCTACCTCAAAATTCTCTGTATTCTGTCAGGCTCATGAGATCCGCCCTCATCCTTCTAAACTCCATCGAGTACAGACCCAGACTGTTGTACTGTTCCTCATGTGACAAGCCCTTTATCCTTGGGATCATTCTTGTAAACATGCTCTGGACCCCCTCCAAGGCCAGCAGATCTTTCCCTAGATATGGGGCCGAAAACTGACCAGAGCTGCCTGCAGCTCAGCAATATGTTTCTACTGTTGTATTCTGGCCGTCCTGAAATGAATGCTAACATTGCATTTGCTTTCCTAACTGGCAACTGAACCTGCATGTTATCCTTAAAAGAATCCTTAATTAGGATTCTCAAGTCCTTTTCCATGGCTAATTCTTTGGTGACCATACATTCAGTTGTCTTGGCTGTAAGATTGAAATCCCCTCTCTGAGACTCTGACTGTCTACCTCTCCCAGTCCCAGTAAGACGCTCCGTTTAGGCTATTGTTTTGACCCGTGTGTCCTGATAGTGTCCTTGCATGGCTCTGTACCAAATGGTGTATGATAACGTTCCTGTGAGGCACTCTGAGGCACTTTACTACATTTTATTTGTCTGGCGCAAGCATGATGAACCCAATGTAATCTTGCCATGCTGTAAATTTATTTGATTCGATGACAGGCACTATATAAATGCAGGCAGTTCTTACTATTTCTACATTTTAAACCTGAATCCTTTTGAAGGAAATTGATGATGATCTGCTGTGGATGAGTGATGCAGTTTAACTGAGTCCTGATTTATTAAGCCATGTCTTGGTTTAAAGTTATACAGGTTTCCCCCACTATCTGACAGGAGAGCGTTCCAGTGAAACCTTCCATAAGCTGAAATGGAGTAAAGCCAAAAAGCATTAATTTTGATTAAATTCCCAATAGCGTGGAAACAGGCCCTTCAGCCCAACAAGTCCACACTGACCCTCTGAAGAGTAACCCACCCAGACCCATTTTGCTCTGACTAATGCACCTAACACTATGGGCAATTTAGTGTGGCCAATTCACCTGACCTGCATGTCTTTGGACTGTGGGTGGAAACTGGAGGAAACCCACGCAGATACAGGGAGAATGTGCAAACTGCACACAGACAGTAACCCGAGACTGGAATTGAACCTGATTCCCTTGTGTTGTGAGGCAGCAGTGCTAACCACTGAGCTACTGTGCTGCCCATTTATATGTGAAAAATTTTGCCTTTTTTTGTCAAAGCGAAAATCCTCTTTGGATTTCTTTCGGTTAACGAAAGCAGGTACTAATGTAGGTCTTTCGTAAAACCGAAGTGGCGTAAAGTGAACTTGCTAAAAGCAGGGGTTGGGGGAGGGGGGAAGCGGAATACCTGTCCATTCAAAGATGTGTGTTTCCCAACTGGATAATTCACCAACTGTTGCACGTTTGTTATTTCAGCTGTTGGATTTCCGGGAGGTTGTCTCAAGAATACTGGGCCTGAACGTTAATACCCTTGCACTTCCTGAGTATGAGATCGTCAAACGGCTGGAAAAGCTCGCCCAAGCTCACCACACGTCTGCCGTGTCGGCGCTGTGCCTTGAGAATTCGATGGGTAAACTACACCAGGGTTACGTGGCAGGGTGCGAGGCCAGGCAAAGGTTGGCCAGCAGTCTCAACCATCCAGGGTACAAGCCCACGCCTGCGTTGCCGGCACGAAGACCGAAGAGCAGCACGTAAGAAGCTTTAGAAATCGAAGAACATTTGTGAGCAATATCCAGATCATGTTCGGATCAACTACTTTGAGATATTTTTGGCGTCCGCCCTTCTCTTGCGATGCTCTTGCAACCTTAAGCATAAGTGGCCAGCCATGGTTCAATTAGTAACCCCCCCGACCCATGTCAGAAGGCCGTGGGATCAAGGCTACTCCAGAAAGCAGAGCATGTGATTTAGGATGACATGCACGGTGCAGTACTGAGGGAGTGCTGCATGGTTGGTAGTACCATCTATCATTTGAGACTGAGGCCCTGAGCTGCATACAGAAGATTCTCAAAACTGTTTAAAAGATTTGGAGGTGCTGGTGTTGGACTGGGGTGGACAAAGTTAAAAAAAATCACACAGCACTAGGTTATAGTCCAACAGGTTTATTTGGAAGCACTAGCCTTCAGAGCACTGCTCCTTCATCAGGAAGTTACGCAACCACCTGATGAAGGAGCAGCACTCCGAAAGCTAGTGCTTCCAAATAAATCTGTTGGACTATAACCTGGTGTTGTGTAATTTTTAAGTTAAAAGAAGAATTGCTACGTTCTCCTGACCAAAATTAAATCTTCATCCGATATTGCTAAAACATTAACTGGTTACTCTGTCGTTGCCATTTCTGAGAGTTTGCTGTATGCCCCATGTTTCTGTGTTACAGCAGTGTCTGTACATCAAAGGTTTAGCAGCAAAGCACTTTGGGAAGTGAGCAGGTTGTGGCAAGTGTTGTACAGATGTTCTTTGTTTTTAGGTGACTACTGTAACTCAGAAATATGTCAGAGGCGTTGTGGTGGTGGGCAGAGCAGGGAGGAGAGAGGAGCTGAGAGTGGAGCCACAATTGAGAGAGGAACATTCTCAATGCAGGCAAAGTCTGAGGTGACGGGACTGAATAGTACAGGATGTTCCAGAGGGATCCGTCATTCTGGCCGAACAAATGGCCACCAGTGCTGGATTAAAACAGCAGCACAGTCCCTCAGTGGTTAGTACTGCTGTCTCACAGCGCCAGCGACCAGGTTCAATTCCAGCCTCGGGTGACTGTCTATGTGGAGTTTGCACATTCTCCCCATGTCTGCGTGGGTTTCTTCTGGGTGCTCCAGTTTCCTCCCACAGTCCAAAGATGAGCAGATTAGGTGAATTGGCCATGCTAAATTACCCATAGTGTTCAGGGATGTGCAGTTTAGCTGCATTAGTCTGGAGTAAAGGTAGAGTAATAGGGTAAGGGAATGGGTCTAGGTGGGTTATTCTTCGGAGGATCAGTGTGGATTGTTGGGCCAAATAGCCTGTTTCCCCACTGTAGGGATTCTAAACAAAAAAAGACAATGACTGAGCTGTGGGACTTAAATGGTGGGAGGAGATTTCTAAAGGAATGTAGGACAAGGCTACGGAGAGTGACTGACAAACTGCAGCTACTTATAAATATATTGAGGGGGTTCCAACCCCCTGAGAAATCCATCAGATTTGCCCCATGTGGAGATTGAATGCCCTCCCTTCACCTGAGTGCCAGTCAACATATGACTGCTTTGCAGAACCCCTATGTTCTGTCTGTAAAAATAACCCTCAGCTTCTAGTTGCCCCCCACTTCAACCCACCCCTCTGTTCCCTGGTCAGTGTCTCTGTCTCAGGCTTGCTGCAGTGCTCCAGCAAAACTCAGCATATGTTAAAAGGACAGCTCGTCATTTTCCACTTAGGGACCCTGCAATATCGAGTGCAATCATTTTACACCGAGAACACGTTTTTCCACGTCCTTTAGCCACCCCTACACCCCAGACCTTGTCATAGCATGGACTGATTTAAGTGTAGCCAATGCATTTTCACCTCCTCATTGTACCCATAATCAACTTTTCTCCTTCCCTGGTTTAGTACCACCCATCCCTTTGTCCGCCCAATGTCTTTCGGTCTCTCTGAGCTCTGTCTCCAACTATCTGCTCGCTCATTTCCCCCACCCCACCCCCATCACCACCCCACCTCCCTCCAAAATCACCATAGAGTCATAGAGATGTACATCATGGAAACAGACCCTTCGGTCCAACTTGTCCATGCCAACCAGATATTCCAATCTAATCTAGTCCCATTTGGCAACACGTGACCCATTTCCCTCTAAACCCTTCCTATTCGTATAGCAATCCAGATGCCTTTTAAATGCTGTAATTGTACCAACCTCCACCACTTCCTCTGGCAGTTCATTTCATACACATGCTGCCCTCTGTGTGAAAAAGTTGCCCTTATGTCCCTTTTAAATCTTTCCCTTCTCACCCTAAACCCATGGCCTCTAGTTCTGGACTCCCCCTTGCAAGAGAAAAGACTTTGTCTATTTATCCTCAGCATAAGAGCCACCTTTTTTCTCGCCACTTTCAGTTCTGATTAAGGGTCAGTGGACTCAGTGTCAACCCTGTTTCCTCTCCACAAATGCTGAGAGACCTGCTGAGTTTCTCCAATAATTTCTGTTCTCATTTCAGATGATTGGCTAATTCAGCTGGATCAGAAAAATAGGTGAAAAAATAAACAGTCTGTTCAGAGATGTTATTACACACCTCTGGAGCAGCTGGGACCTGATAAATCCAGGATATCTGGTCGGCATTGGACCAAAGGGTTTGTTTCCATGCTGTACATCTCTATGACATGAACCTGGGCCTCACAGTGTGGGTGAAAGGACACTGTCACTGCACCACAAGAGCTCTTGGAGCATAAGGACTAGGAGCAGGAGGAGGCCGTCTGGCCCTTTGAGCCTGCTCCGCCATTCAATAAGATCATGGCTGATCTTTTCATGGACTCAGTTCCACTTTACCGTACTCCCACCCTATCCCTTAATTCCTTTATTGTTCAAAAAAAACCTATCTTAGCTCTAAAACGCTTACTGAACTAGCGTCAACTACTTCACTGGGCAAGGAATTCCATAGATTTACAACCCTCTGGGTGAAGCAGTTCCTTTTTCAGTCCTAAATCTGCTCCCTCTAATCCTGAAGCTGTGCCCTGTTGTCCTACTGAATTGTTTTAATTTTCTTTCTTCATGTTTTTATTTGACAATGGGAAGGCAATGCTATTAGGATTGTGTATGACTTGGAGGGGAATTTGGAGATGCGATGCAGTTACTCCCCTTGACTTTTTTGGAGGGGAAGTCATAGCAGGGTGGGCGGTGGTGGAGATTGGCTGAAGCCTTGTCATTACTGCAGCCACGTTGACACTGGGTGATGGATGTTTGATACTCTCTGTCAACTACAGAGATAAAGCAATAATTGGAGAACATGGATGGCTATGAGATAGCATTGATACCACCCCTCCAGTGTGTGGTACTGGTACAGTGCCACTGCTGAGTTTACCTGTAGCCCTGGGTGGAAAATGATGGATTCCTGTGTCAGTAATTTCCCTGTGTTTCCTGGATATCTGATGTAAAATTGGTGGAAATGGCCGAGTGACCGAAGGAATTTTATCTTTTGGAGCCTTGCTCTTAAGGTTTCTGCGTTATCCCGCTGCCTTGTATACTCACCATTATCCGAAAATAGTGACCATCTATGATTAAACATTATTTACTTGCAAGAGAAATGTGGCACCTTTAGACTTTCCACAAAGTTTGGATTTTGCATTTTGTTTAACAATTTGCTCAATCAGTAATCTCTAATCTCTTAATTACTCTGCAGATTTGAAACTGACATGCTAATTTGTTGGAGTAATTAAAAGATGATTTTCCCTTTAGTCACTCATGAAGTAAATCTGAGGGCCATTCTTAATGGGGATAAGAGTCAGCTGAACACAGGACAGAAATGGGGAAACATAGTCCTTATTCTCCAAAGCGCACCCCCCTCCCCCCCTTCCAAATATCACCCATCCACTGGAGATTCACAATTCTGGAGTTACTTACTTTTAGAAGTAATTTTGAATTAAACTAAGAAGCATTGTATTTGCAAGTTGAAAAGAGAATGTAACAAAATAAATCTGTAATTGATGCAATTACTGTTGTACTTGGCATTTAATGTTATAATGAAAGGTGTTGTACATGATATTTCCAATCTGAACACAATGATAACTTTTAATAACGATCAATACAGGAGAGTAGGAATGTTGTTGCAAGTGTGCGTACAATATTGTTTTAATTTGTAGTTCTAAAATGTATGTTTTATGGAAAATTTAGTTATATAATACTTTTGTAAGTAGATAATTGCCAAGAGGGTGGACTTGTCAACTGAAAGATTGGTCATCTTGCAATGTTGAAACATAATGAACAAGCAGTTTCCTCAGAATGTTCCTCTCAAATTAGTAAATGCCCATTTTGAGGAGGTGTATTTTTGTAGCAATTTGGAGACCTTTCAAAGAGCTTTAATAATCAGGCTTTGAAGGGCTGAGAATGCTCAGAACAATTACTACAGAAATGTGACCTGAGGGAGGGAGGCTTTGGTGTTTTTTCAAAACATAGCAGCAGACCTTGAAGGCCCTCTAATGCACAAAGATGTTGTTCTTCCTGAGGTGAATGTATTTGGAAAGATGCTCATATCCATTTGTTTTTACTACATCACAGAGACGTCACATCTTTGAACTAACAACCATTTAAGATCCTTTTCAATCCAAATTGTTGATTTGCTCCATTCCGAGGGGATTAGCAATATTACTGACTAGAAAAACTTAGTAGGCTGCTGATGGGTTTGGGATCAGGACCCTTGATCCTATCCAGTAGGAGAATGCCATTTGGTTGACATGTTGTCATAGAAAATGCACCAGTTATTGAAGATTGATAGTTAACTGCTGGACTTTATTGAAATTTTAAACCAGGCAGGTTGAGAGTTTGTCAAACATTGCCCTGAGAAATAATTAGCAAATGGCAGTCAGCTATTTTGTTGAGTTGAAACAGGTGCAGTGTTTGTACATGTTCTTTCCATCTGAATGTGTTATGAGTTCCAATGCTGGTGTGATGCCACATATGCATATCCCAAAGACGTTTGGTCCATATCATGCAATATATCCCTTCAGCCATCCACAATAAGCAGTGCACTAACTCTACCTAACCAGCCCATGCTCACAAAATTGGCGATAGAGTGTCCAACATGAGATGCGATTTGCTGGATGTGTGGAGGTTTATGCTGACTAATAATATAGCTTTGCCAGTCAGGCTAGCAATGTGCTGCAGGTGAGTGTAATGTAAGCAAAATACATTAATATACAGGGTCTTGTTATTTGCAGACAGAAAGGACTGGTGCATGCTTTGCAGCTGTTTCAATTCAATAAGATAGATGACAGCCACCATTCTCTGGGTTCTTTCACAGGACCAATCCCTGACCAATCCAAGTCAACCTGCCTGGTTTCCAATTTAAACAAGCCTGGCAGTTAACTGATTAACCAATGCCTGGCAACACGTCTGCCAATTAGAGTCCACTTACCAACCAATTAGAACCATCCTTTCACACAGTATAGGTGTTGGCTGTCCTCGTTATTGAGATTCTTGTGAATTGTCCTGATGAGTACAAGATGAGAAACTTTGACAGAATGTAAGGATGCTCAAATTATTATTGGATGAAGAGAAGCATTAGAGAAATTAATAGGACTAAAATTTGACATATACACAGAACTTAATGATTGGTATCCCCAAGATTTGAGTGAGATGGTAATAGAGGGGGCCAGAGGTGTGAAGCAGGAGATTTGTGGTCATACCATTAGCAGCTTGCCAGACAGCAGGGAGGGTTAGGGTTAGATAGATGAAACAGAGCTAAAAAACATGAGGTGGAGAACCAATTCCTGTGTAGAGCTCAGGAGAGGTAGGCATCCATGTCTTCCCCCAGTTCTGCTCCCTTTCATTGTGTTGTATCTTGTAATGTAAGAGAGGCTGCGCATTTGTGTTTGAGTGATGTACCTACTGTAGAGCAGCTGGAGGGTATATGAAGTCAGCAAGAGTTGGTTGGAGACAAGTGGCATTGAGAGACATGTGAGAGTGGAGACTTTAAGCATCTGTGTGAAGTTATTAGACTTGTTACCATGACACTGCTGCCAGGCCCTGGCTTCCAAACCTTTTGCCACTCCCTTATGAAGGTGGTCTTTGAGAGACATCTGGAGGGACTGTAGTATCTCTCCTTTTTTTTTGGATTAATGGTGCTGGAAGAGCATAGCAGTTCAGGCAGCATCCGAGGAGCAGCAAAATCGATGTTTCAGGCAAAAGCCCTTCATCATCTCTCCTCCTGTCGACCTGCACATCTTCACTGCCTGTCTGGAACCTTCTCTATGCCCTAATGTTCAGTTTTCCCAAATTTCCGCAGGGGTATTCATTTCTTCCATCATTCCTTTAAGAGCGAGCCTGCCTTTAAGAAAGTGTAGGCAGCCTATGCCACGGGGTCAGCACAAGGTGCCACCTCCTGTGTGTAAACCCAAATAATGTTGAGATTCAAAGACTAATTGCAATTTTGGAGAAGATTTGTAGCTCAGGTTGTGGATCAGGTTGTAAGTTTGCACACTGAGCTGGTAGATTTGTTCTCAGACGTTTCGGCACCATGCTGGGTTAGATCATCAGTGAGCATCCAATGAAGTGCTGGTGTTCTGTCCTGTTTACTATTTATGTATCTTGATCTGTTGTGGTGGGTTATGTCACTTCCAGTTCTTTTTCTGAGAGTTTGGTAAATGGGGTCCAAATCGATATGTTTGTTAATGGAGTATTGGTTTGAATGCCAGGCCTCTAGGAATTCCTGTGCATGTCTTTGTTTAGCCTGCCCCAGGATGGACATATTGTCCCATGATGGAGGTATTGTCCCAGTTGAACTGGTGTCCCTCTTCGTCTGTGTATGGACACTAGTGATAATTGGTCATGTCTTTTTGGTGGCTACTTGGTGCTCATGTATCCTGGCGGCTAGTTTCCTGCCCATCTGTCCAATGTAATGTTTGCTGTCTTTGGTTAGTTTTTGTTGTGAAATCGTGCAGGGGATTATTTTATTTCTATTTTTCACCTTGATTTGAATGGGCACAGTACACTGTGACCATGGTCTCCTCACCCAAACTTCCCAGCAATTGAATGGAAGTGTTCCGAACATGCATATTGTGAAAATATGCTGATTTTAAAACCCTTAACTTTAAAAGATGTGGCTATGAACGCCATTATTTTCAGAGATGGTATATTTGAGGAAGAAAATTTTCTGAGTTAACATAACAGTGAATAGATTACGTTGTATTGATTTTGGTTCTGGGTCATTTGCAGTTCCAACACTAACAATCATTTTCTGGGTCAATAATATTTTCTCTTCTAGGTGTTGCATCTTCAATTTATTTCCCAGACAGTGAAAAGGTGAGGCAGGTTTCAAATCCAACTCCCAGTAACAACAAACGCGTTTGATTTACATCATTGTGCGTGATTTTACATTTTTTTAGAAAAATGTAATCTCCTTTATTAGGTACACATGTGGAGTTCAGATTTGTTTTGCACTCATGGGACATGAGCTTTGTTTGGCAAGGCCACCACCTATTACCCATTCCTAATGATTTTTGATGTCCTGGTGGTTAAACTGCACTCATTTGAGTGATTTTCTAGATTGTTTCAGAATACAGTTATGAGTTACCCAGTGCAGATAAGGGTAATAGAATTCTTTCCCTGAGACACTTTAGTGAACAAGGTGGGATTTATGACAATCCAATCATACTTTTTTAAAAAAATCAATCTGATCAGATGAGCTGTGACCCACCTCTCTGTGTAAGTGGAGTTTCAACCTTTTTACCCAGTGGTTGAGGCACTAACATCAAGTTACAAGAGCTGTTTGGATGATTAAAAATATTTAAAACTATCTGTTCAGATATATTGTGACATGCTTCTGGAACATGGGAGGTACGGTGGCTCAGTGGTTAGCACAGCTGCCTCACAGCGCCAGGGACCTGGGTTTGATTCCAGTCTTAGGTGACTGTCTGTGTGGCGTTTGCACATTGTCCCCATGTCTGTGTGGGTTACCTTCAGGTGCTCTGGATACCTTCCACAATCCAAAGATGTGCAGGTCAGGTGAATTGGCCATGCTAAATTGCCCATAGTGTTAGGTGCATTAGTCAGAGGGAAATGGGTCTGGGTGGGTTACTCTTCGGAGGTTCAGTGTGGACTTGTTGGGCCAAATGGCCTGTTTCCACACTGTAGGTAATCTAATCTTACATGTGGGACTTGAACCCAAGCCTCCTGGCCCAGATATTGGGAATAGAATGAAAGAAGTGCAAATAAAATACTAATATTTAATGAATGAATGCTCCTATTGCAACTTTTATATTCCTTTCTGGTACAAAAATATAACAGGAAAACTGTCCCGACCATGACTAACAGAAGAAACTAATGGTGGCATTAAGTCCCAAGAGGTGTCATACAAAGTTGCTCAAAAAAGGAGCAAGCCTGAGGATTTGGAACAATTTAAAATTCAGCGAAGGCAGACCAAGAGATTGAGTAAGTGGGGAAAAATAGGGTATGAGAGGTAAAGTTGCAAGGAACATAAAAAAGGAATGTAAATCCTTCTATAAGTCTGTAAAACAAAGGGATTAGTGAAGATGGTTGAAGGTATCTTCCAGTCTGAGATTGGAGAACAAGGAAATGGCACAATTAAATGGTTTGCTTAGTTCTGTCTTCATAAAGAAGTCACAAATAACTTCCCAGATATGATGGGGAAACAGGAATCTAGTGAGAGTGAGGAATTGAATGAAATTAATATTCATAAAAAATATGTTCTGGGGAAGTTAATGGGACTTAAAGCTGGTAAATCCAAAGGACAGATATTGTACATCCCAGGGTACTAAAGGAGATGGCTGTGAAAGTAAAGGATGTGTTGGATGACAGCTTCTTGAGATTCTGGAACAATCCCAGAAGATTTGGGAAAGCCTCTTTTAAAAAGAAGTAGATAAAGCAGACTAGAGAAACTCAGTGGGTCTGGCAGTATTGATTCTAGTGACTCTTCTTCAGAACTCCAAAATGTTAACTCTGCTTCTCTCTCCACAGGTGCTGCTGAGTTTCTCCAGCTATTTCTGTTTTTGTTTGTTTGAGATCTCCAGCATATGCACTTCTTTATTTCAGTGACCGGTTAACCAAACATCAGTAGTCAGGGGAATGCTAGAGTCTACTATATGACAAGAGAAAATATCAATGGTGTTAGACAAAGTCAAGACAAAAGGAAATTTCAGGTCTCCAGCATGCACAGTAATAAAAACAGAATGCATAGCAATTCTTCCTTTCTCTACTTGGGCAGCAGGGTGGCTCAGTGGTTAGCACTGCTACTTCACAGCGCCAGGGGCCCAGGTTCGATTCCAGCTTTGGGTGACTGTGTGGAGTTTGCACATTCTCCCTGGGTCTGTGTGGGTTTACTCCGGGTGCTCCGGTTTCCTCCCACAGTCCAAAGATGTGCAGGTTTGGTGAATTGGCCATGCTAAATTGCCCATAGTGTTCAGGGATGTGTAGGCTAGGTGCATTAGTCAGGGGAATGGGTCTGGGTGGGTTACTGTTCGGAGGGTCGGTGTGGGCTTGTTTAGCCTGTTCTCACACTGTAAGGGTTCCATGAAAACCTCTGCAGCTCTGGCAGCATCTGTGGAGAGAGGGATAGAGTTAATGTTTCAAGTCCAATACAACTTCTTTGGGCAAAACCAACATCGATTTATGTAAAGGGAAATCATGTTTGACAAATTGTCATGACTCACTTGGGAAAATGAGCCGCAGTATTCCTGGGTCATTAACCAGGATTTAACCAAACTTCCCAATGTGCTTGTCTGATGAACTCAGGTTAACAGAAAATGCCGACCAGTTTTATGGACTTACCAAGAAACGATTGTTGGTTACAAATAAATAAATTCTAATCACTGGCAACAGAATGAATTATCATTATCACTGTACTAGTTGAAATGCTAACCCCCTGAACACACATGTAGGCAGATATAGGAAAACAAACAAACATGGCTGTTATAAGTTGGAGGAAAAATTACTGGAGAAACACATTAATAGCACCAGGATACAGGGTTCAGCCACTTTGCTTCCCAAAATCTTCTGATCGCCAATCTTCTTATCTCTAGATTTTTTTTTTGAAATATTTTTATTGAAAACTTTTTCTTTACAAAATTCTAAAGTTACGAAAAGAAGAAAATATAGCATTGTAACAACAAAAGCAGCAATAAACCAACTACTCTACAAATGAAATCAAAACTACACTTATTACAAATCAATAAATAAATAAATAATGCAGCTCAGCGCAACAAGACCATAGCTCTCAACCTTTGAGAGCATCAATTATTAAACCCACATTTGTTTGAAATTCTTCTCTCAGGGCATTAGATTTATTAAACCAAACCATTATGGCTCGACAAAAGCCCTAATCAAAATGGCAGACAGATCTGCTTCCAAATAATTCAAAAAAGGTGGCCATGTCTTATAAAAAATGTCAATTTTCTGGTGCACCATATTTGTGAGAAAGTCCAAAGGGATGTGTTCCATAATTAACTTACACCACACTGAAAGATCTGGGGGGGATTTTCAATCACCCAGCACATCAGAATGTTCTTCCTCGCACAAAAAGTGAGCATGTTAAAAAGCTTTTTCCCATGTACATTTAGGGAGATAAATTTGGCAAACCCAGGAGCAGAGAGACCTGGCGCATCTTGACTTCAGTCCCCAAGATTCTCTCTATTACTCCTGCCACAGCGCTCCAGTATATATAGAGACTGTGGCAGGACCACAAACAATGAGTGAGGGTACCCATATTTATTTTACACTTGGGGGCACATTGAGGACACACCCTGCTTAAATTTTGCAAGACGATCTGGGACCAGATGAGCCCTGTGAGGAATCTTTAACTGCACAGCATGGGTCCTATTACATATCAAAATGTTTCTCGCGTTCTCACAAATGTCCTCCCATGTTTCCAAAATGATCTCAACTCCTAACTCTTTCTCCCAGACCTCACGTAAAAGCTCACCGTCACCCGAGGAACCTCCCTCCAACAAGTTAGATTAGACTCCCTACAGTGTGGAAACAGGCCCTTCGGCCCAACAAGTCCACACCGACCCTCCGAAGAGTAACCCACCCAGACCCATTTCCCTCTGACTGATGCACCTAACACTATGGGCAATTTAGCATGGCCAATTCACCTAACCTGTACCATGGGCAATTTAGCATGGCCAATTCACTTAACCTGCACACCTTTGGACTGTGGGAGGAAACCAGAGCACCCAGAGAAAACCCACACAGACACAGGGAGAATTTGCAAACTCCACACAGACAGTCACCCGAGGCCAGAATCGAACCCGGGTCCCTGGTGCTGTGAGGCTGCAGTGCTACCACTGAGCCACCGAGAGCACTCACTGAAAGAGTGCTCTCAGCCTGAAGCCCCCTCTTTTCCATATCAGATCTATAACACTCAGTCAGATGTATGGTCTCCTTTTGGATAGAATCTTTAAAATGAAAGAAATGGAAGAGGTCCCTACTGGACAATCCATTTTTTGGAATCATTTGATCAAATGACATCAACATTTCACCCTCAAACAGATCACCCAAACAAGAAACTCCCCTATCTGCCCAAAGTTTAAACCCAGGATCCATTGTCCTTAGCCGGAAACCCAGCCAACTATGGGAGTAAGAAAAGATGTTTTAGACATATTACTCTCTATTTGCCTCATTGCACTCCGTGCTTTGATGTTGTTAGTAACTATTGGATTATGGCTGTGTCCTGCAACTGTCCTGATTTTGTCTAAAAACAGCAGGTTGATAAGAGGACACTTTGTCTGGGACGCCTCAATGTCCAAACATGTCGACACCAAGTCCTCACAGGCCCAGTCACTTACAAACGATAGGAGGGAGCTCAGTTGATATCATCTAATGCCCAGGAGGTCCATTCCCCCCAACCCCTGGGGCAACTGCAGTTTCCCAAGCTTAATAAAGGGCTGCTTATAGCGTCAAATAAACAAACTAAACCAGCCATTCAATTTCCGAAATGTACAATAAGTGAGAAAGAACATTCATTTTGATAAGAGCATCTTGACCCAACCATCATCTTGGAAGGGGCTCCCCCATCTTTGAAGGTCTTGTTTAACCTTGTCAAATAAATAAACAAAATTAGCCTCTAATAACTGATTAAAGCTAGGAGGTAACAGAGCGGCCCAAATAAAGAAAACCTCCTTGTGTCCACTTAAAGGGGAACCCGCCTTCTCCAGATTCTGTTAAATCATTGCAGAAGACACAGGGTAGTTGACACACTAACTGTAAAATCTTTCAGACACTATTTCAAGGCATTTGCTTGCAGCAACTGGTGGAAGAGAATATCTAGCTGTCTTTCAGGTGAGTTTGGAAAAACTCTTGTCAATCACATCATGTTAACAAGCAGATGTAGCAAACAATTCGGAAGACAAATGATATGTTAGCCTTTATTATAAAGGATAAGATTAATGAAATCTACATGCAACTGTATTTAGCCTTGCTCAGATCACACCTGAATCACTGTGTATACTTTTGGCCTCTTCATAACAAAGGATACATTTACCATTGAGACAACTTATTGACATGATTCGAATCCTTAAGGGACTTGATAGGATAGGTATTGAGGAAAATGTTTCCTTGGCCTGGAGTCTACAGATAGGAGCCACAGTCTCAGAGTAAAAGGTTGGCCATTTAGGACCGAGATGAGGAGAATTTTTTAAAAGGTTTGTGAATTTTTGGATTTATTTACCCTGAGAGCTGTGGATGCTCAGTCTTTGAATATAGCTAAGATAGAGCTTGATAGATTTTTAAACATTTGGAGAATCAAGAGATATGGGGATTGTGGCAATTGAGGATAGATAGATACTGCCACCATTCCTGTAAGGGTCTCTTTTTGATTTACAATTGTCCTGAAACAGTGAGTCTTATTGAGAAGAGGCCTTTGTCTTAATACAATGTAGTTTATTGCATGACAGCAGTCGTGCATAACTTATTTAGTACTGAGACGACCGAGAGACATGTTGGAAATGTTAGCTTCCTTTTGAGATCCAAAGTATTCTCTCAATTTGAACAGACTGTATCACATCACCAAATAGGCTGGAGCTCAATGCAGAACCCAATATTAACCCACTCATTACTTTATACAATATGTCAGAACTTTTGTACCCATGTGACTATGGGTATTTTGGTGAGCTTATTAAACGTTCAAATCCAAAACTGGCTGAAAGACACATTAGCAAACTGTGGTCCATTGTCTGACATGAGCATATCTGGAATCTCCTCAACAGTGAACACTTCACGCAAGATGCTGACAACTGTCTTCATGGTGATGGTATATAACTTTCTCATCTCTATCCACTGAGAAAAATTGTCAGCACCATTAAGCTTAGAGCATCTTTCAAATGTTAGTAGGTCACTTTCTGCTTGTTCCCAAAGTCAGATGGGGAAAAGTGTGGGAATCAAAAGCTCTCACTGCTCAGGCCTATGAATATCACGAGTTTCACATTCAGCTGTAATATCCTCAGTCTCCTTTGAGATTTCTGACCATCATTCTGCACTAGCTGATCCCCGAGTGTCCCTGGGTGTCCAGGATACCTTTCTGTAGCAAGTCATCTACAATTGTGAAATGCTGCCAATGTTCAAAGCAGGTCTTCACGGTCAAACTTCAATGCCACACCAGTGAATGGCAACAGGCTCTCAGTCCTATTATTTGCCTTATTTGACTGGACACTCTATCACTGTGTCCTGAACATGATATTGTTTCACATTGTCATTCATTGTAAGACTGTCAACTGTCCCTCTGGAGAATGGATCTGCTGTTGTTTGTACCTTCCCCTGAGCAAATGTTGTCCGACCAGTAAGTCTTCTGGGGTGGAATCAGAATCTCTGTATCCATGAAGACATCTTTGCCAATTCTTTCCTCTGGGCACAAGGAGAAGAAATGTCCAGAAGATCAAGTCATCTTTCAAGATTTTAGCACCTCAAGATATTTTCTACCAACCTGTTCAGAGATTATGTCACACATTCCTGGAGCAGGTGGGACTTGAACCTATGCCTCCTGGTTCAGAGGCAAGGGGACTACCACTGCATCACAAAAGCCCTTAACCACATTAAGAACTACGCATATAGACAATGAGAAGTGGCAACTGCTTAAGTGAGCAATGGTTCAGATTTTTTTTATCAGCCTGCTCCGAGATGTTATTACATACCTCTGCAATGGATGGGTTTTGAAGCCAGGTTTCCTGGCTCACAGTTAGGGACACTAACACCATACTAAGACGTGGAGCTGCCGGTGTTGAACTGGGGTGGACAAAGTCAGAAGTCACGTGACACCAGGTTAGAGTCCAACAGTGTATTTGAAATCACAAGCTTTTGGAGCGCTGCTCCTTCATCAGGTGAAAACTGTGCCTATGCCTGAAGCTGCCTGTTAGCACTCCCTTCTCTCACTGCTAGCCATCTCAGCTTGTTTTACTGCAGTATTAATTTCTGGTTCTCCCCTTTCCCAGCAGAGATACTAATGTTACTCACAGAATTTCAATATTTTCGCTTCCTAGCTGAATCTCAAACCAGGAATGCTCCTATAGATCCTTGCTTCCCAATGGAATTACTAACTGCTGTACCTGATTGGACTTTAAGCTCTTACTAGCCCTTATGGGCTTGTTCTGCATTTATTACTGTCTGAAATAAAGGCTTTAGCCTGGACTGCTGTTTTGCCCTTTGCTGGTGAGGTTCTGCTGACTCCATTTTTGCGTCTAAGCACTTGCAGCTTCTGATTGTCTGTTTGAGTAGTTCTTAAAGTGGTTCAGGGCTTTTGTGGTGCCCTTGCCTCTGAACCAGGAGGTATAGGTTGGAGTCCCACCTTCTCTGGAGGGGTATGATACCATCTCTGAACAGGTGGTTAGAAAGTACCTTGAAGTGGTAAAGTCTTTAAAGATCACTTGATCTTCTGGACATTTTCCCTCCTCACTCCAGTGGATATTTTTCGCTGCTGTACTGCATGCCAGTAAGTAATAAATCCCACCGCTGATTACCTTGGGGTATTTGTGTGTAGAAGGAAGCTGCCCTTTCTTTGCCTGGGTCTAAGGGCCCAGATCAATTCCTGCAGTAGTGACACAGTTAGTAGTAAGTCTCAATACCAAGATGTAATTTATTGCAATTAGGCACTAGTACCACCACCTGCCGGTGGTTGTGGTTAGCACTGGTGCCTCACAGTCCAAGAGTCCCAGGTTCAATTCCAGCCTCGGAGTTTGGTGTTTGCACGTTCTCCCTGTGTCTGCATGGGTTTCCTCCCATGGTCCAAAGATGTGCAGGCCAGGTGAATTGGCCATGCTAAATTGCCTGTAGTGTTAGGTACATTAGTCAGAGGGAAATGGGTCTGGGTGGGTTACTCTTTGGAGGGTCGGTGTGGACTTGTTGGGTCGAAGGGCCTGTTTCCACACTGTAGAGAATCTAATCTAATCTAAAACTTGGTTATACGTTATTACAAAGGATTCAGGGATATATAGATGACAGATCTGCTCTCCTTCAAGATCCATTACTGCTCTCCCAGTCTTCCCACACAAGACTGTATACAATATCAGTTTAGCTGGAGTTTAGTTCAGTCTCCAACGTTAATCCTTTCAAAACCACCACCTTACAGGACAGTGCCAGAAAAGCAACCGAGCTATAAAATTCACCTGATCTTCCAGTGGTGCAACGGACTCAACTCTGGTGGCAGACCCCCACTCCTATTGTGAAATAATTGTCTTTCCCTTGTTGTCCTCTGCTGTTGGAGTCCTAGTGTTTTCTCAGGATTAGATTACCAACAGCGTGGAAACAGGCCCTTCGGCCCAACAAGTCCACACCGACCCTCCAAAGAGCAACCCAGCCAATTCCATTCCCCTACAAATGGTTGTTCTGGATTTGCTGGGGTAAGGGATTAGGCCTTCTTTTGGAACACCGCTTTGTGTATTCAAGTATAACGCTGGGCTGCAACCAAGACTTTTGAAAGAAAAACGCGTTTACGTTGTGCCTTTTGATAATGTCAGATACAATTAATTGTCTGCTTTGCAACTTTATGTTTAAAGACTGTAAATAATACTATGGTTGTTGTATTACGACTGGGTCTTTAAGAGTGTATATTCAGGTGATTATGATGAAAGTGCCAGCTATGACTTGGTTGGCATCATTCCTGCCCGAACCGGTGGTTGTGTGTACAAGTCTAGTTTGAAAGATTAAATTCCAGGCTGCCACTCTGGACAATCAGCTGATGAAGGAGCAGTGCTCCGAAAGCTAGTGCCTCCAAATAAACCTGTTGGACTATAACCTGGTGTCGTGTGATTCTTAACTCTGTCCACCCCAGTCCAACATCAGCTCCTCCAGTCTCTAGTGCAGCACAGCAGGAACATTGCACTGTTGGGTTTGGGTTAGCTGTTAAATCAAAGGCTGCGTGGCCCTTTCAGGTGTATCTAAAAGATCCTGAAACGTATTCTGAAGAACAGAGCAGTTCTTTTCCAGGTGCTGACCAATATTTACTGTTCCGTCGGCATCCCTAAAACAGATTATCCGGTCACCACCCCATTGTGCAATACTGCTGTGTTCAATTTGACTGCCACATTCCCTGCACTCCAACAGTGATCAAGTTTCCCATGTAATTCATTGGATGTAAAGATCTTTAGGACATCTCAAGGCAATGGAAAATACTATATAAATACAAGTCTTTTAAAATGTAGTACACTTTAGTACAATTGCAAATGTGCCTAAAGACTGAGCATCAGGCGCTGTGCATTGTGTTATCCCGTTGTGAATAATTTCTTGTTCTACTTTTGTTTGTTATTTACTGGATGGCAATAAAATAATCCACACGATATAGAAAAAGCCCATGCAGTGGTGGCTGTAAACACAGGATCTTACAGATTCAAGCTTCAGCCCTGAAAGTCTGTGATGCAAAGCACTATAGGATGAGAGCCAATACAAAAACTTTATTGCATTTTACTAAGCTACAAATCGCCGCAAGTAAAGTTCTTGCGGTATTAGCAAAGTTGAAAAATAACAGAGCCGTGCAGAAGTCTTAAAAGAAAAAGACTATTAGATCAATAATACATGATTTAGGACACATCGAGGTACTGGTCACTTAAAAAAGTACCATTTAGGTATTGGCTGTCTCTGACCTCAGGTACATCACAGCTCAGTACTTTTTTTAACTCATCGAGGGGATAAGGGCCAGGCCAGCACTTATTGCCCAGAAGGTAGTTTTAAGACTCAACCACATTGCTGTGGGTCTGAAGTCACATGTAGACTAGACCAGGTAAAGACATTTTCCCCCAAAGCACATTAGTGTACCAGATGGGTTTTTCCAACAATGGATTCACTTTCATCGTTAGATGAATAACTCTCAATATTATTTTTACTGAATTCAAATTCCAGCATCTGCAACGGCAGGATTCGGACCCAGGTCCCCAGGACATCTGGATTCACAGTCCAGCAAAAGGAGCACGAGGTTATTGCATCCCCTATTCCATCCCATTATTGGCACAAAAGCTTTCAGCTGTCTGGAAATTACCGTGCTGAGAAAAACAAGCATTGTTAGTGATACTCTGTTAAAACAACAGCACAGTCAGAGGGAAAAAGCCTTGAAAAGGATATTACCCACCAAGGTCTCTGCAATCTGACTTTGCTGTTTGAGAACATGGAGCAGAGAAGGACTGTTGCCAGCAGCTGATACTGTCTGAAGGCTCCACTCGAACCTCACTAACCCAAGCAGCTGGAGTCACAATTTATGCTGGAATTCAGCTTGTTGCCATATTGCATGTTGCGTAATTGCTTCCAACCATAGAGAGGACAAAACACTTCTCCTTTCTGATGAATCTCAGTAATGTGCGCCAAGCCTGAGATAAATACGAGCAAGACATGGGCACATGAGGTATGAAACAATTAATCATTTTAGGTTTGGTGCATTGGAGTTTATTGAGGGATAGGAAGACTGAATTTGCACTATGAACTTTATGTGTCGGAAATGGGACTGTCTGCTACAGTACTCTGTGTTCTTTACTGTAATGCCATATAAAGTTAGGGTCCAGTACATTTTGTTTGTTCCTTTGAAGTGCTAACGTGAGGGGCTGTGATCCCTGTTCACAGGTGACTGTTAATGCTTAGAAATGATTTGTGGACAGAGACTTTATGCAATCCTGGCCACAGGTGGCTGTTATAAAGAGGTTTGTTCTTTTTTGGACTACGCCACTTTATTGTTGAGCCTGCTGTTTGATGGTCCTTCTGGGCGAGAGGCTCTTTTACATGTGGTCTGCAAGCCGGATTTCTCCATGCTGCGGAAAATGAGGCGTTCAAAGTTTGTGTTTCTCTGTAGTTCATGAGCAATTCCAGTTCACACGCAATTGCAGTCACGCTGGACCTCAAAAGGAAATAAACTCAAAGGCGTGGGACTGGTGTTGAGCTCACTCTGCATTTGAAATCTGTGTGCAGGATTAACCAACTGAAACAATTGGTTATTCATAATTGCTATTAAATCACGTTTTTGGACTCTTTGTTTTATTTCCTACACTCAACGAACTTTAAATAAATGTCGGATATTGTAGACAGCATTCCTGTGTGGAGTTTGCAATGTTAGGTTTAAACTCATATCTTCATATTTCATGACTTTGTGTGATTGGTACATGTTGTGAATTCAGCCACAGACAGGGCCAACTCACATTCTGCATCATTCTCCTGGTTCCTGGTTCTGAGGATGACCTCTCTTCATCATCTTCTCCTCTGGAACCTTAAGACAAGCTCAGACAGCTGTTGGCTTAAACATTCATCAAACATCTGGCATGGAAAGACAGCTCTTTGAAGAAGGAACTGGACTGAGATTTGCGTTTTCCATTTGAAATCTTTTTTTTAGATTAGATTAGATTACATTACAGTACATTACAGTGTGGAAACAGGCCCTTCGGCCCAACAAGTCCACACCGACCCACTGAAGCGCAACCCACATGTACCCCTACATGTACCCCTTACCTAACACTACGGGCAATTTAGCATGGCCAATTCACCTGACCTGCACATCTTTGGACTGTGGGAGGAAACCGGAGCACCCGGAGGAAACCCACGCAGACACGGGGAGAACGTGCAAATTCCACACAGACAGTTGCCTGAGGCGGGAATTGAACCCAGGTCTCTGGCGCTGTGAGGCAGCAGTGCTAACCAGTCCATCTCCCCTTTTGGTCCTTTATCGGGCTGTTCTCGGGTATCTCAGGTGAAAGCCTTCCCTCTGCAACTAGTTTTCCCTTTCATAGAACATTAGAGCACAATACAGGTCCTTCAGCCCTCGATATTGCGCACGTTCCTCATGCTGCCATCAGCAAGATCTTAGTTGCTTTGATCTCCACATTGCTTTCCAGGCCATTGACACCACGCTGAATCTGACCCTTGGTGCCTTCATTAGACCTTGTAATACACCCCAGCAATCTTGGTGTCTGCAGAATGGTTCCATCCCCATAGCCTTACTTTTGGTGTAGACAGGCCTGTGAATGCTCCTGCACAATTGAATGTAAAATACCCTCCTTCATGCACCCCCTTGGCATATATCACTACTGCTGGTGAATCTTAGGTGCCCTTCTAGTCAAGAAGGCTGGGACATAGAGTCATACAGCACGGAAACAGACCCTTCGGTCCAACCAGTCCATGCTGTCTGTAATCCCAAACTAAACCAGTCCCAGTTGCCTCTGCGTGGTACATATCCCTCCAAATATTTCTTATTCATGTACTTCTCTGAATGTCTTTTAAAAGTTGCAGCAGCTGCAGCATCCACCACTTCCACACACAAACCACTCTCTGTGCAAAAACAAATGTGCCCCTCATGTCTTTTTTAAATCCTACATATTGAGGATGTTGTTGTTTGAAGAGGAAAGAGTTGAACCTCAGAGTTCAGACAGTCGTCATTTTGAGGTGCAAGAACAGAAATTTCTGGAAAAGCTCAGCACCTGTCTAGAGAAAACAAGAGAATTAACATTTCGGGCTCAGTGACCCTTCTGCAGTAAGTTTCTGGTTGTGTTTGGATTCTCTGAGTTGCCTTGTTTGCACTGTGCAGGTAAACAGGTAAACAGGTAAACAGGAAAACAGGTAAACAGGTAAACAGGAAAACAGGTAAACAGGAAAACAGGTAAACAGATCACCAGCCCCTCTCATTTGTGCTGTGCATTGTCTGACTGACCTTATTTTAAAAAAAATTATTTTGAGAAAGATGTTGATTTCAAACTTTTCCTTTGACTCTTTCTTCCTCTATGCTCTCCCTTCAGAATGCAGCCACTGTAGCTGTAGCTAACCTCTCATTTCTCCTTGGATGTCTTCAGTGCACCTTCAATTCCACCTCCCTTACTTTTGAGCATTTGGCATTTCACCACCTCCTTTGATGTTCCATCTCTTCCCCTCATCCTAACTCCATTCGGCTTCCCATGCCCAACCCCACTGCCCCTTATTCAGTTCACCTTCTCCCGCTCTTGTCTACCCAATGACCCCACTATGTTCCCCACCCTTCCTTGGTCCCTTTGACCATATCATTGTGACTCTCCCGTCTGTCTCCTCCATCCATTCATCAAGATTCTACCAATGCTCCTGACAACCACGCCACTTAGTTCCCTATTGTTCCTTTCCACTCAGCCCAACATCTTTTGAATATGTTTTGTCAAGTCCCCTTCTAAACAGAACACCCTTTTCATTCAGACCCCTTTCCAGTTGAGTCCCATTTCCCTGCCCTGAGCAGGTTTGTTAGGGTCATCCAATGTGGGCTATTGGGCCCAGTCAACCATCACCCCTTACACTGCAAGCATACACTAAACAAGCAAAACCAAATATTACTGAGACTCTTCATGAGCTGATTAAACTGGTGAGGCCTCACCTCTTATACTTTAAGGGTTTGCAAGCAAGAACATGTTTGACGGAGGCTTCTCATGAGCTGGTCGACTCACTTCTTTCACAGTGTTTGCACGAAGAGATGGTTTAGTTTTGAAGAAGCCAAGTAACAGCAGCAGTTTTGATTCATCGGCATTTGGAGGAAGTTGCATTGCATATAGAACAGAGAACAGTATAGCATTGTATAGGCCCTTCGGCTTTTGACATTGTGTTGGCCTTTTATCCTATTCCAAGATCAGACTAACCTTTCATTGTACTTTCTTCCACATGCCTATCCAAGAATCACTTAAGTGTCCCTAATGTATCTGACTCTACTACCACTGCTGGCAATGCATCCCATGCACCCACCACTCTCTGAGTGAAGAACCTACCTCTGATATCTCCCCATAACCTTCCTCCGATTACTTTAAAATTATGCCCCATTTTGATAGACATTTATACCATGGGAAAAAGTCTCTGGCTATCCACACTATCTATGCCTCTCAACATCTTGTACACCTCTATCAAAGTAATCTCTCGTTCTTCTTCATTCCAATGAGAAAAGCCCTGGCTCCCTCAACCTTTCTTCATAAGTCATGCCCTCCATTCCAGGCAGCATCCTGGTAAATCTCCTCTGCACCCTCTCTAAAGCTTCCACAGCTTTCCTATAATGAGGCAACCAGAACTGACCACAATAGTCCAAGGGTGGTCTGACCAGGGGTCTATAAAGCTACAGCATAACCTCATGGCTATTGGAGACCCAAGTGTGTGTTTGGGTTTGTGAACACATGTATTTCCCTTTTTTGACTAACAAGATTGTGCCCCTGTGCAGTTTGGGATATTAATCCGTATTCATGGCACGCTGATGAATATGAAAGCACTCCCGACTAGAAACATCTTTGGATAATGTATAGAAATGACGCCCCATTATTCCCACAGTTGTCACAAAATTTAAAGAGTTTTTAAAAATGCATAATTCCCCAATTTTCAGATTTTCAAACCCGGACTGACCAGGTTTCTGTACCTAACAAGAATTACTATTTATTGTAAGTAAATACACTCCGGCTACAATCATAAACCATCAATATCTAACTCTACTAACTAAAACTGCAATCCCATGATGAACACCCCTTTACACAAGCAAACATAGACATGGAGTGGGGAAAAAAGAAAACACAGGTGTTATGGAGGGAGGGAAAAACTGGGAAGGTTGTTCAGTGGTTCCAGATCACAGAACTTGTTGAGATGGTTCCTATGCTTATCAGAACATTGCTTCTCAGTCTTCCTTCTTTGAATGCTTTCATTGGTTTGCAGAAGACACAGGGTGGCTGGTTCATTCCAATAAAAGCTTTATTAATTAAAAGTCTTATGGCAACTTCTGAAAGAAAAGTAATTTGGTATCCTCAGGCTTAAAGTGGGTTTTGCTGTAGTTAACACTGACAGCTCCTGGGCTGGAGAAGATCTGATAACTGCTCGATATGATTTTCACAGTCCAAAACTGTTTGGCTACCCGAGAACCATTCACATAGCTGTTGGGAGGCAGAGGGATTTTATCATCGACAATTGGTCACCAGTCCATGAACCAATCAGCTATTAGTTGCTGGCTGAATCTCCTGTTTGTACACACACTGGACTCCAACTCGTCTGCACATTCTCTTACAACTGCTTGAACCAGCAGCTTCGTAAACAGTATTTATAATGAGTGTCAGGTTAATTGCTTGCCAAAACATACTGTCATCCTCCAGCAATCCTTGGATTTAAAACAGTTCTTTTCTCATTTCAAACTGGTACAATTAGAGCATTTAAAAGGCATCTGGATAGGTATATGAATAGGAAGGGTTTAGAGGGATAGGGGCTGGCAAATGGGGCTAGATTAGGTTCGGATATCTGGTTGGTATGGATGAGTTGGGCCAATGGGCCTGTTTCCATGCTGTACATCTCTATTACTCTCTGATTCTAATTTTTAAAAAAGACATGGTCTTTACATGGAAACCTGACCTGCCTGAAAACCTCTGAGAACTTACGACCAAACTTCTAACCTGCTGTCAGGAAAATTTGCCTCCCACCCAATTACATTGCATTGCTCAGCCCTCTATGACCTCTTGATGGTCCCGGAACATTCAATCTGGGATATGGATAATTGCACGTCTGACTAATAAACTAAACATAGGTAACAGACAGAATGTGCGTTTTCACACAGTGACTGCACGGGACCTTTAACCTCACAAGCCCCAGTGCTCCCAGTGTCACCACAAAAGCGAATACTTCAACCAATGTTCACAAAGTCCCCAATTTATCTGCCTGATGGACTCAGGGTAACAAAACACCAGGCAGGTACCTAAAGGCCGTTCCGCTATAACGCGGGTTCAGTCATTACGAATTGGCTATAACGTGACTGACGAATAGAGGACGCTCTTTCTGAAGCGCGAACTTTTAAAATGTGTGTTGGTTGTAACACAATTGCATCACCAACACTTTAAGTGCTACTTTTAACTGTGCGATTTTTGTATAGCGCGGGGTCACCCAAGAATGCAACCATCACGTTATAGAAGGACTACCTGTATACTTAACAAGAACTACTATTAATTATAAACAAGTTCTCGTCAAAGGTGAACAGAACTATGAACTATTCGTACATAACTCTACCAGTTAAACTCACTGCTTAATCATCTACCACGTATATACAACAGACAAAAAGAAAATCATTCATGTTAGGATTGGAGGGATAAAAACAGTCGATAAACTGTGGAGCTGGAGAAAGCACAACAGATCAAGCAGCATCAGAACAGCAGGAGAGTCTGACAGTCCTGATGGGGGGTCCTGCCTGAAATATCAATTCTCCTGGTGTTCTGATGCTGCTTGACCTGCTGTGCTTTCTCCAGCTCCACAGTTTATTGATGCTGCCTTTCCAGCATCTACAGTCCTAATGATCTCCAGGGTTGGAGGGAATAAAGATGGAAATGTGTTGCTGGAAAAGCGCAGCAGGTCAGGCAGCATCTAGGGAACAGGAGAATCGACGTTTCGGGCATTAGCCCTTCTTCAGGAATGAAGAAGGGCTAATGCCCGAAACGTCGATTCTCCTGTTCCCTAGATGCTGCCTGACCTGCTGCGCTTTTCCAGCAACACATTTCCATCTCTGATCTCCAGCATCTGCAGACCTCACTTTCTCCTTGGAGGGAATAAACACTAGGGAAGAAACAGTTCAATAGCACCAGTCCAAAACTATCCATTCTCTGATCTCCTTCCCCAGATATTTTTGCAGGAGATCAGTACACTAATTATAACGTCTCTCTGCTATTGGCTAAAGGCAACAGGTTAGAGCACATGTTGGGAGAATGTAAGGCTTGAGTTATTTTTCTACAGTGACAGAGACAGACCCCATGTCTTCAGGTGTGGAGACTAGTGCTTCTGTATTGTTCACACATACCAGGTGTTCAGCTGTTCAGGAGCCAAACAGACAGCAGTTGTCAGGCTGACGAGCTCTGGCATCCACAATAGCTCACAAGTGCAAAACCAATCAGAAAACTGTTGCTGGTTGAATCTTATGCCACACACACACACACACATACACCAGTGCCAGCTGATCTCCCCTCTCCTACTGTTTGAACAGAGCAGCAGTGTAAACATACCTTACAATGAGTACCTGTTTTGAAAAGTGCAGCGATTCCTTCCAAAGTCTTTGGTCTTGAAAACAGTCCTTTTCCCTTTTAGTCCACAATAAAAAATAAAGAAGATACGTTTTTTACAATCCTTTTGAAAAGAGAGATGTGTTGCTGACTCATTTATTCTTACATCCATTAGGACAAAAACAAGGAAGTCAAATTTCTAACATTCACAATTAATTACAGGAGAAAAGGTATGTTGGTTGGTTGGCAAGTCAACTCTGAGCAGAATATTAGAGTTTTTTTCAATGATTGAGACTGCTGGATTTGTTTGAACGCTGCACTGCGGTAGATGACTGTTTTATAAATAAACATAATTTGAAATATTGTGTGATTGCTTAAGGAAGTTTCTACTTTAAAACCATTCATGTGGCTAAAGCAGTATCAGTGACTGGCCTAGAGTTTTATTGGAGAAGTTCTCATTGACCATTGCCTGTCACCATTATCAAAGCTTCAACAACACTGTTGAAGAAATTACAGTTACTGCATCTAATCTTCTAAGTCACAAGGTTCCAACCCAATTGCCTCTCCTGGGCTTGAGAACAAAACCAAAACCAAGGCTGATGCTTTATTGCAATACTGAGGATACTGCACTGTTGCAGGAACCATGGGGAAAAAGTAAGGGCGTGTTCCTAGTGTTGAGGCCAATATTTATCCTTCAATCAACATTACAAAAGATAAGTGATCTTGTCACTGACATCGTTGTTTGTGATGGTTTGCTGTGTGCAACAGACCACAGACGATCCTCATATTCAACAAAGATGTGTGAATGCTGGAGATCTGAAACTACAACAGAAATTGCTGGAGAATCTCAGCATCTAGGCGCAGAAGGATGAGTTAACATTTCTGGTGACTCTTCATGGAATTGTTAGCTGCTAAGCAACAGTGGGATTTATGTTGAAGTTGAAGTGGCGGGTGGGAGGTTGGGGTAGGGAGAGAGGTGAACGGCTAGGTGGAGATGGAGCCCAGAGCGAAAGAGATATGAAAGGGATAGGGTAAGCAATGCGATTATGGATAACGTGCCAGGACTGAACAAAAGTTGAATAAGTGGCAACAAGGTGTATGAATGGGAGAAAATGGGAGAATGCAACCCAGAGAATGGGACAATGGGCCTCAGAGTATGTGAGAAAGCAAACCCTGTCATAAACGGGACAAGGTGTAGGTGAGTGAAGAATGTGGAAGGATAGGATCAAGCTCTACAGTTAATGAATGTGAGCTTATGCTGAGGCTCACTGGAACACTGCAGCAGGTCTGAGGCAAAAATGTTGCCTAGGGAACATGAAGGCCAAGCAACTGGAAGCTCAGGGTCATTCTTTTTTTAAAAGTAAGTACTTACTGCTCCAGTTCTATTTCTCCAGTGCAGCTCTGTCCCCAAACCAAGTTAGTTGTTCCTGCTAATACGGTACCACTGCCATTTACACCTCTTCTAGACTCCTTTTCTGTTTCATTACCTCTCTGAGTAGAACCTGTTTTCCTCTTGCACCATCTTTGCTTTTGCAGTCTTTGACCTCCAGCCTAACAAAGACCTTCCATTTGTACTTCCTCTTTCTCTGTAGTTGTGTAAATCCAGCACAGCAGCTCAGTGTTTAGCACTGCTGCCTCACAGCACCAGGGACCTGAGTTCGATTCCAGCCTTGGCTGACTGTCTGTGTGGAGATTGCACATTCTCCCCGTGTCTGCGTGGGTTTCCTCTGGGTGCTCCAATTTCTTCCCAGAATCCAAAGATGTACAGTTGGGTGAACTGGCCAAGCTAAATTGCCCATAGTGTTCAGGGATGTGTAGGTTAGGTGCATTAGTCAGGGATAAACATAGGGTATAGGAATGGGTCTGGGTGGGTTAGTCTTCAGATAGTCAGTATGAACATGTTGGGCCAAATAACCTGTTTCCACATTGTAGGGATTCTATGATTATTGCATAGCTAATGTAGGTGTTCAGCAAAGCTGTCACTCAGGCTGCGTTTCATCTCCCTCAGTGTAGAGGAGACCACATTGTGAACAACGAATATAATGGACCACATTGAGTGAAGTGCATGTAAATTGCTGCTTCACCTGGAAGGGGTGTCCAGAGGCCTGGGATAGCAAGGACGGAGGAGGTAAATTGCAGGTATTACACCTTCCGCGATTGCAGGGAGAGGTGCTGCGGGGTTTGGAGAGGTGTTCAGAATGGGAGCAAGGAACAGTTTGTGTGGAATGCTGACACGGGAGGGGAGGGGAATATGTGGCTGGTTGTGGGATACTGATGCAGGTGACGGAAATGGTGATTTACAATCCTACAGATGCAGCTCCTAGTGGGAGGGTAAGTGAGGATCAGGGGACCCTATCATTGTTGTGGGAGGGAAGAGAAGGGGTGATGGTCACAATGTGGAAGATGGACATGACACGGCTAGGGGACCTGTGAATACAGTGGCAGGGAATTCTTGTCTAAAGAAAAAAAATGTGGACTTTTTCAAGCCCCCCCCCTCACAGAAGGTGGCATTGTCACAATGGAGAAACTGGGAGAATGGAATGGAGTCTTTACAGGAGGCAGTGTATGAGGATGTACCATCTAGGTAACTGTGGGAGTCACTGGGTTAGTAGTGGATATTAGTGGCCAGCCTATCCCAGAAATGGGAAGAGAGATGGCAAGGAATGAAAGGAGGGAGTCAGGGGTGGACCAGGTGTGCATAAAGGAAGGCTGGAAATTGGAAGCAAAATTGGGTAACTTTCCAGTTCAGAAAGAGGGCGGGGGGGAAAGCAGCATGTCACTGGAGAAAGAGTTGTGAGCGGATGTCAGAGTTGGGCTGGAACAACAAATGTTCCATGTACCCCACAAAGAGATTGGCCTTACTGGGGCTCATGGTGACACCTTTGACCCGAAGGAAGTGAGAGACGATAAAGGAGAAGTAGTTCAAAGTGGGGACTAGCACTGCCAGGCAGAACAGGCCGGTGGTGAATGGGGATGGTTCCAGGAAGGCATGGAGAGCCCGGAGACCATCCTGATAGAGGATGGACAAGTCAAAGGATTGCATGTCTATATGGAAGAGAAGGCGGCTGGAGCCCGCAAACCATAAATTCTGAAACTGACGTAAAGCATCAGAAGAATCAAGGATTTAAGTGGGAAGAGACTGGATAAGGGGAGAAAGTATTGAGTCAAGGTGGGAAGAGATAAGTTCCTCTGGAACAGGATCAAGCAGAAACAATGGGTCTGCCTAGGCAGTCCTGTTAGTGGGTTTGAGCAAGAAGCAGGCTGTATGGAGTTGGGGATATATGAGCTTGGAGGGTGTCGTGGGGACAACATGAGGTGAGGTTGGTCTCAGCCATGGACAGAGTGGCCTGATGTTCCATGATGGTGTCATGGTCCGAGTTTGGTACGCCAGATTACAATAGCGCCAGTGTTATGGGCAGGCTTGATAATAACGTGAGGGCTTGATCTGAGAGCACGGAGTGCAGTCATTTCAAAAGGAGATAGGTTGGAATGGATAAGTGTGGTGGGGGGGGGGGGAAATGTGTGGAGGTGGCAGAGAAATCAAGGTGACCGATGTCCCATTGGTAGTTCTTGAACACATTGAGAGTGAGTGAACAGGCAGAGGGAGGGGTCTAGGTGGAGGGAGAGTGTTGGAGGCAGGTGAAAGGGTCTGAGGGATGGGGAGAGGATACCCCCCCCCCCCCCCTCCAAAGAAATGGGCACAAAGACAACAGAGGGAGAGCTTGATGTCATGCTGTGTCTGAGATTTATTGAGGTGGGGGCATAGAAGGATAAGACCAAGACCTTTGCTGACTGCACCAGAGACTATGTTGCAAAACAAGACAGGTAACTGATTGGAAGCTATTTTGAGATGCTCAGTGGTCATGGGAAGTGATCCGTAAATGTAAATCTCTGTTTCTAAATGGTGGAAAATCTGGAGAAGCTATGGTGGAGAAACAGCCAAAGAATTGCAGATGTAAAAGTAGGATTGAGACTGCACTTAGAATTGGAACTGAACTGGATTTTAATTTCTTTGGGTTGGCAATAAACAGCAAAAAGATCCCTACCATTTCTCCACCAGGGTGTGTCCAGTCGCTTTGTTTCTCATTCTTTATTCTGAATAGACGGAATGGTTATGGGCCAGCCCCAACCCCCTCCAAATATATGAAGAAAGTAGCCTCAATCCTAATTTTTAAAAATTTTAATGGTAAATGAAAAATGTTGCGACCAAATGCAATTCGACGGGTCAAACTACTCAACACTAAACAAAACACACTTTATTCATACACGGAGAAACTGAGGACTGCAGATGCTGGAGATCAGAGTCGAGAGTGTGGTGCTGGAAAAGCACAGCAGGTCAGGCAGCATCCGAGGAACAGGAGAATCGACATTTCAGGCATAAGTCATTCATGAGGAATGAGACGTGTGGACCAAGGGAGCTGAGAGATAAATGAGAGGGGGGTTGGGGGTGGGGGTGAGGTAGCTGGGAATGTGATAGGTAGATGGAGTTGGGGGTGAAGGTGATCGATTGGAGAGAAGGGTGCAGCAGGAAGGAGCAGACACTTTAACTCCCCCTCCCACTCTGCCAAGGACATGCAGGTCCTAGGCCTCCTCCATCGCCAAACCCTAACCGCCTGACGCCTGGAGGAAGAATGCCTCATCTTTCGCCTTGGGACCTCCCAACCCCACGGCATTAATGTGGATTTCACCAGTTTCCTCATTTCCCCTCCCCCCCCCCCCCCCCCCCCCCCATCATCCCAGTTCCAACCCTCGGCACTGCCCTCATGACCTGTTCTACCTGTCCATCTTCCTTACCACCTATCCGCTCCACCCTCCTCTCCAACCTATCACTTTCACCCCCTCCTTCATTGACCTATCGCATTCCCAGCTACCTTCCCCCTAACCCCACACCCCTCCCATTTATCTCTCAGCTCCTTTGGCACCCACCACCCCTCCGTCCAAGATTCCTGATGAAGGGCTTATGCCTGAAACGCGACTGTCCAGCTCCCCGGATGCTGCCTGACCAGCTGTTCTTTACCAGCACCACACTCTTTGACACTTTATTCATACACTCTAGTTAAAATGCAACAAAAGAAATAATAAAGAAAAGAGTTGGCTTTGCTGTAACTCTATTGGAAAACTCAACAGAATAATAGATGAGTAGGCTACTGAACTGTAACTGTTTCAATATAGCAACATCCCATTAACACACCCTTAGCTAAAGGCAAATTCAGAATGTAGTTCGGCTCACATGCAATTCTGACAGCAGGAATAGAACCCCCAGCTTTTAGCTGTAACCAAAAGAGGGAAAAAAATATCTTCCACTTTTTCAAGACCTCTTCAGCAACTGCTGAAGGCTAAAACTAAAAGTCCTGTTTCTGTGGGAGCTTGACCACATCCATTCAGGCTGCTTCTATTGTTTCAAGTTTTTAAAACGCCCCAAGGCCTCACAAATGGTTTACTTTTTTTTAACACAAACTACTTGGCATCTCTCATTCAATCTCTCTCTTAAAAGAAAATGGGACAAAGCTCACCACTTAAAGCAACAGGATCATCACCGTATCCTCAGCTCCATGTGGGAGTCATTCATACGTCCCTCCCTTTGAGTCCAGGACTCAAGCATCACTCCAGAAACTTCCGCACATAGCCTGGGTTGACCCTTCAGTGCAATACTGAGAGAGTTCTTGAATCTCAGACTCAGGGGTCACAGTTTAAAAATAAGGGCTAGCTCATTTAAAACAGAGATGAGGAGAACTCATTTCTCTTCGAGGCTCACGAGTGTGGAATTCTCTTCCTCCAAAGACAGATGTCAATGGTTTCTTGACAGCCTGGTGATGAATGGTAACTGTAGAATTGATGTTACTATCAGAAACGAAAAGTGTGGCGCTGGAAAAGCACAGCAGGTCAGGTAGCATCCGAAAAGCAGGAGAGTCTACGTTTCGGGCATAAGTCCTTCATCAGGAAGGGTTTTTGCCTGAAACATTGATTCTCCTGCTCCTTGGATGCTGCCTGACCTGCTGTGCTTTTCCAGTGCCACACTTGATTCTGATCACCAGCATCTGCAGTCCTCACCTCCCCCTGATGTTAGTATCAGATTAGCCATGATCTTATTAAATAATGGGGAAGTTTTGAGGGGCCAAATGGCCAACCCCTGCTCCTAATTCACATGATCTCCTCACATCCTGGCCTCTGCTCAACCCTCAGCCAACATCAGTAAGGTAGATGAGTTGATTACTATCACATTGCTGTATGTCAGACCTTGCTGAGTACAAATTGAGTGCTGCGTGTCCTACACTTTTCAAGTATTTCATGGTAAAGTGATTTGGGAGTTCCCTAAGGCTGTGAAAGGCACTTAATCCGTGTCAGCCTTTCTTTTTTCCCCATCTCCAGTCCAGTTACCATGGAAACCTTGAACATGGCTGCCTCACAATCTTTCTCGGGTACAGAGGCATTCTTCATCCTATTACTTTTTAGTGAATCAACTGAATTTTAAAAACTATTTGTGTTTTATTCTTAATATTTCTAATTATTCAGCAATATAAACAATTAATTCAGGGAATGTGCCTTGAAAATCAGGAGGTATCTTTTGTGGAGCAAATTGTAAATTTGCATCATTCCATCGAACAAACTTCACTTATTTGGGCAATTTGAGATTTCACGATTCACCTGCACTTTGCAGTTGTACTTTGTACATCCTTTAAACTCACCACAAGATGTTAGATTCATGTTTAAAGGCTGGTGTCTTATACCACCTGAATCCATCAGCCTCCAAATTTCCAAAGACTTTGGAATCAAAAGCAGAATGCTGCAGAGGCTGAAATTCTGAAATAAAATCAGAAAATACTCAGTGGAGCGGGAGACATGGCTCATGTTTCAGATCTATGACCTTGGCTGGTTTCAGTTCAGGGACAAGATAAGACTTTACTTTTGGGATCAGTTGATTGAAACTGCTAAAAACAGCTTCTAATGCAATCCTTTCTATTCTTGATTAGATTTCCTGGAGTGTGGAAGCAGGCTATCCAGCCCAATGTCAACCCTCTGAAGAGTAACCCACCCCCCCTCTGATTAATTCACCTATCATTGGACTGTAGAGGAACCAGAGCACCCAGTGGAAAGTCACGCAGACACAGAAAGAGTGTGCAAACTCCACACGGACAGTCGCCCGAGGCTGGAATCGAACCTGGATCCCTAGTGCTACGAGGTAGTAGTGCTAACCACTGAGCCACCGTGCTACCCCAGCCACTGTGCTGTCAATCTATGGAGCTCTAAGGAGACAGACCTTCTTGTTCCCAATTGGAAAATGGGATTGCTCATCTCAGTCATCGTTCTGGCCTTCAGTCTGACTGAGTCTGGGGTATGGTACCTTCCAAAAAAGCAAGATGCCAGTCTGCTCCCTGCTTTCAGTAGATGCCCCAGGCTGGGTGTTGGCAGAGGATCAATTCCTTAAATGCTGGCTGGGGAAACCCCAGAATCCATGGGGAGTGACATCTCTGCTCTGTCCAGATAGAGTCTGGAAGGCAGCAAATTCAACCCCTGATGTTAAAGCCAGTATCTGACTGAAAAAGTAGTCAACGTCATAGATTAGAAATCGATGGCGGAAGATAAGGAGGATTGTTTTTTTAACAGAGAAGTATCTAGGAACGCTGTACCAGAAAAGGAACAATGAAAACTGATTCTATACAAATCTTGGAAGCAAGTTATGCAGAAACTGGAGAATGAACTGGAGAGAGTTGGTCCTGCTGTAATGCGGTAGTTCCATTCTCATACAATCTCATGTTATAAGAAAATCGAGTAATAGCAGCACCGTTTAACCTAATGGGGCCTGAAACGCGTTATAACCACTACATGCTTTAAAACTTTGCACTTTAGAAACAGTGTCCACAATTCGTCAATCGCGTTATAGCAAATTCATGTTAACAAAACTCATGGTATAGCAGAACGACCTATACAGGCAAAGCTCAGGTGCACAGGTATAAGCATGACCGCTCGGTTCAAAAAGGCCAGTATAGGGTAGCAGGCTGAATGGCCTCCTTCTTTGCAGGTTTATACAATTCTGAATGTGAACATCCGGTGCAAGATGGCGGCGGGGCGAAGCAGGGCTCCTGAGCCAGAGCTCATCTGCTCTGACTGCTTTTCTTTTCCTTTCTCTTTCCATTTTTCTCTTGATTACTTTTCTTGTCCTGAGCTTAGATGGCATCGGCAGTGAAGTGAGCCCAGCATATGGACCTCGAGCGGGCCCAGGGCACAGACCTCGAGCGGTCTCGAGCCAGGCCCAGGCCGGGCCCCAGTGCAGAGGAGACTGAGCCCCTACCTACTGTTCCAGAGTAAGCACAGGACCCGAAATCGGCGGCTGCTACATCGGCAGAGGTGACCTCGGCAAGGTAGGCCCAGAGGCAAAAGATGGAGCCTGAGGGTCAGCAACTTTGTTGTGGATTGGGTCTGGCGCTGGTGGTGAGACGGTGGCAGAGGGCATCATGACAACATCGATGAGGTGGACCCAGCAACAAGAGACGTGACTCTGACATTGGTTGGTCCAGCGCAGGCAGTGGTGAGGCTTTGGCGGAGGAGTCTCGGCCCAGCAGCAAAGATGGCGCCAAGGAATTGCAACTGCAATGTTGGGTTGGGGCTGGTGTAGACAGCGGCACAGGCTGACGGTGGTGAGCTGACTTAGGACTGATGGACTCTCTTCAAATTAGATCATCCTTTTCTTTTTCTTTATTCTAAAATTATCCAAAATGGCGCCATATTGTGGTGACAAATTGGAAGCTTTTCACTGCATTTTCTTATATTCTTATCGTGAAATACCCACGACAATAAAAATCAAAATCAAAATCCAACCGGAACAACAATTTATCATCTGTTACATTTTTCCCCCTTATTTATTTCCTCACTCCTGAGACCAAGTTCTCTGCTTGGAGGGGTGAACGATTGTGCTACTGTGCTAGGTCTATCACGTGAAAACTAAAGATTAAATAATGATATGAGGCATCAACATTAAAACTCAATGTTTAAAAGGCAAAGTGAGTGATCATGGCTTCCCCAACCCATGGGTGGTCAGGATGTGGTGACCAGACATTCCCCAACCACCCCAAAGGAGGTAAACGATCAGAAATGCTAACTTTGGGAAGAGTTTGATCGTTGACGGAGTTTCTTTCACTGTCACCTGAGGAGTCACTGAGGCCTACCACACACCCCCAACGCCCCCCTTCCCCCATCCCACTGATTCCAGCTGCCCCACCGCCCATTAACACAAAAGTGTCTGGGGATGTGTAAGAGGACAGTCTTTCAGAAGCACCGTGCGGTTCCTACAACAACAGCAGCAACTAGACTTTGAAAGTGATTCGCTGGCTGTGGAGCATTTTGAGGCAATGACAACATCAAACTGAATTTGAGAGGCGCGCCTCCCGCTGCAGTGAAACGTCCTCACGGCGGGCCGCAAGCGTGCATGTGAGTTGCGCTTAAACGAGCCAGAGCGAGACGTGGGAAAGCTCAGGGAGAAAATTCCAGAGCTGAGGGCGTTCCCTGGAGCACTGAGAATGAAGGGCGGACGAGAGGCTGGACTTGGAGGAGTACCGAGCTTGCCGAGGGTTGTAAAATGTTAAAGGGGAGAGGGAGCGATGGAAGGGTTTGTAAGCAAGGAGTAGATTACTAAAATTGGAGCAGCACCTCTAATTTAAAGACACGCACCAACTCTGAGTTGCTCGGCTAATTAATGGGAGATGAGACTCCAAGTCAGATAATATAAGATCATGCAAACTGATCCACAAAGAGTGCAGGAGAATTTCCAGTTTTAATGAAATAAGAAGAGGACGGGCAAATATTAATCAAAGATTCAAAGCATCATTCCAAGTGATGATGATGGTATGAAACATTGGAGAGACCACCCACGGAGTATGTTCTCAGTGAACTCAGTGAAAGGCAGTCCGACATTGGAAAATGTTCAAGATGAAAGAGTAAAGATGTTTCCAGGTTGTAGATCACTGAGTTACTGCAGGGACAAATGCCTGGTTCTCACCAACAGAAAATCTGGAAAAGAGCATGACCCAAATTTGAAAAGATGAAATTCGCAAAAGAATAGAAAGCACAAATGTAAAGAGATAATTGTACGTTAGAAGAAGGTTTCCACTTCCTCTGGGCATCCCAAAGTATTTCACAGCCAATTTTGAAAGTTTTAGTCTCTTCTCAGTCAAACACAACCATGTTTAATACAGTAAGATCCCATAAACAGCAAATCAGATAAGTAGCCAATTAATTAATTTGTAGCAGTGTTGATTGAGTCATGACGTTTGGCCATGACACTTCCCTGGAAACAGTTCAAGAATGATATGCATTTATATAGCACCTTTCATCACCACATGATGTTCCAACGTGCATTGCAATGAATTAACTGCTTTTGAAGTATAATTACGGCTATATTGGAGAAAATGCAGCCACCGACTTGCTTTCAGCAAAGCTCCCATTGACAGTAACGTGATAATGACTGGATTTTGTGTTTTGATTTGTATGTGATGTTAATTGAGGATAAATATCGGCCATGACACCAGGAAAATCTCCTCTGTATGTCTTGACAATAACATCCACTTGAGGCAGCGTATCTTAAAGTCAACACCTCTGACCATGCAACACTTCCTCAGAACTGCACTGGAGTGCCAGCCTTAATTTTTGTGATCAAATGCTGGGGTGGAACATCAGCCTTGTACCTCAAAGGTGAGTTTGTTGCAACAACTACATCAACTTGCAATCATCAAGCAAGAATGAAACATCCAAGGTCCTTCATTTTAAAATAATCTGACACAAAGCTACATAAGGAGATATTATTCTGACAAAGACTTACTCGACCTAAAACATTAACTCTGATTTCTCTCCATAGGTGCTGCCAGCAACTTCTATTTTTGTTTTGGATTTACAGCATCCGCAGTTCTTTCATTTTTTTTAAGGTAATATTAGGACAGGTGACCAACATTTGATTCCGAAGGTAGGTTTTGAGGAGTGTGTAAAAGGTAGATAGCTATAGAACTGTAAGGGGGGTATTCCAGAGGCTGGGATATCTGAAGACAAGGTGATGGAACTAAACCTGCAACCGTACAAGAGACTAACTAATAAAAGTTAGAAATCACACAACATCAAGTTTAATTGGAAGCACTAGCTTTCGGAGCACTGCTTCTCCACAACCACCTGATAAAGGAGCAGCGCTTCCAAATACACCTGTTGGACTATAACCTGACGTTGTGTGATTTTTTAACTTTGTCCACCCCAGTCCAACACCGGCATCTCCAAATCCTAACTAATCCATGGCTTGTTGCTCTGCTTCCTGTGGTTGGTCATCCAGTTTACACTTGAAGTTTTATTAACATGGCCCAGCCTTTGGCAATACTGAATTCCCTCTAAAGCACGTCGAAGTGTGAAAAGGTCACGTGGAACGTTCTGGAAATAAAACTCCAATGCCAGTAAAAGTGACCACAAAGGAATTAGTCAGTCCTAAAAACTCGATACGTTCACTCATGTCCTTCAGGGAAGGGAACAAAGTAAAGTAAGTGCCACAGAAGTTCACCAGAACAATTCTTGGGATGGTGCGACTGTCCAGAGAGGAGCTGAGAATGGGCCTGTATTCTCTGGAGTTTAGAACATGAGACACGATGACACAGAAGCATAGGAAATCTTTAAAGCGATGGACAGAGTCGATGCAGAAATGATCTTTCCCCTGGCTGTGGGATCAAGAATCTGGGTCACAGTCTTAACATAAAAGACAAGTTCATTTAGGACTGGGATGAGCAGGAACCACTTCCAAATGAATATTCAGAATTCTCTATACCATGAGATTGTGAAAGCTCAATCACTGAGTAAGTTTCGGGCAGAGACTTACAGATTACTGCATGTTAATTGTAGTGATTGTAATGAGGGCACCTAGGTGGATCTCGTAGAATATGAGTTTCCTGATTGGGGCTATAAATCGAGTGCAATCAGGGAGTCCTGGCTGACAAATTTAAACAGGAGTGTCAGAGGTTCTGAGAGCTGGCACTGAGGGAGCTGGGTCAGTGTCATGTACTATACACGTGTAAATAAATGGTGACTTTGTGATAGGACACTAGTGTTTGTGGGGTTATTACACTAGTGACAAGGGGGATATGGGACTATGATATTGAGGTATATGGTTAGCCATGATCTGAAACAGCAGAGCATGCTCAAATGGCTGAATTGCTCCTATGTTCTTAAATCCACTGTCCTTATCCAACTGGGCCCAGGCCTGGCTCCAAATTGACATCAAACTTTTTAATCCTTAACCTTCCTTTGAAGTTGCCCAATAAAGCACTCCGCTCGTCAACGAGCAACTGGGGATGGACAATAAATGTCAGGTCCACCAGCAAAGCCCAAAATCCAAGAACGGATATAATTTTTTTACAGTATCACCCAAACTGTGACTTGTTTAAGGCCTGTGTGTGTGTTTTGAATCCACAACGTTCTGCATTGGCTGAGGGTTTGGTGAGTAAAAGAGTAGAACTGACCACTCAGAAACGTGTGGCTACAACATGCTAGATTTCGTAACAAACTTGTCATCTTTTAAAACGGGACACAAATTAACTTTGAAGCAAAGACCACCCGCCTTCCGATCTGTAGCCAAAGCAGAGAGCTGAGCCCACTGTGAGCTATTCAGACTGTGCTCCCTGAAGAATTGATCGAGAGGTGTCATTAAATAATTGAAGGATTTCAGGATTGTCCGGTGAACTCTCGAAAGGTGTAAGGACTCCATGCTCGCACAGGAGACAGGAAGAGAGAAATCCCAAAAGAATTCCAACATAATTGAGATTGCTATGCGGATCTTGGTTTCAGTTGATAAAAGCTAGCCAAGGGGGACTATCTGACCATCAGAACAGAGACATCGTGAAACAGAAACTGTGCACAACAGGGAGCCAGAGAAACACACTCAGCACAGAAAGACAGCTAAAGGGTCTGCTATACTGAAACAGGCTACCATGTGCCCCATCCTACAGCGCTGTTAAACTGAAATAAATGAGCCTCTCTTCATTCTCACTCACAGTTTTGACAACTGAGTCCTCTTATGGGGTGAACCTCCAACTATTTGAATACAGATGCCATTGCAACTGCTGAAACTGACCAAACCCTGTCACTTTCAGAATCTTAAAGCAAACTATATGTGACTATATTACAAACTGGTCTCATCCTTATCTTCGTACAGAACTTTTATCCTTAATTACTTTAAATCCTTATATAAATATATTTTAGCTAATAACTGTACCAGAATGTGGTGCTGGAAAATCACAGCAGGTCAGGCAGCATCCGAGGAGGAATGATGAAGGGCTTTTGCCTGAAACGTCGATTCTCCTACACCTCAGGTGCTGCCTGACCTGTGTGCTTTTCCAGCACCACATTCTCAATGCTGATCTCCAGCATTTGCTTCACTTTCTCCTAATAACTGGACCACTCACTTAAGCAACTTTCAGAAGTGGTCGTGTAATAAACTAACATTTGCACTGTGTGAAACATAAAACTGAGGGTTACTTTAGATTCCCTACAGTGTGGAAACAGGTCCTTTGGCCCAATGAGTCCATGCCAACCCTCCTAAGAGTAACCCACCCAGACCCATTTCCCTCTGACTAATGCCCCTAACACTGTGAGCAATTTAGCACAGCCAATTCACCTAACATGCATATCTTTGCACTGTGGGAGGAAACCCACACAGACAGTAACCCAAGGCTAGAATTGAACTTGGGACCCTGGTACTGCGAGGCAGCAGTGCTAACCACTGAGCCACCATGCTGCTCCAAAACAGGATCACCAGAGGAATCCCATGCAGACATAGAAAGAATGTGTAAACTCCACACAGACAGTCACCCAAGGCTGGAATTGAGCCTGAGTCCCTGGCGCTGAGAGGCTGCAGTGGTAACCACTGAGCCAAAAGGAAAGACCCACCCAAGCACTGCTCACTGGCAAACCTCAACATCACACTTGGCCAGGGTGGGGATTGAACCCATGACCTTGGTGTTATTAGCACCACACTCTAACCATCTGAGCTAACCAACCTACAATGGCTTAACATGAAACCATTGTAAATTAAAAGGGCGCTGGATACCAGTTGATATGAATTCCTAGTTTAAGGTCTCTCTGAGGAAATGCTTTCTATGTACTTGTGACATCAAGGGTCACAGATAGTCGGATAGTGACCTTCTCTATTTGTCCAGTCACCTTCATCAATTTGAGTATGTAGTTTCCAGGTGTCTCTGCTCTGCCAAACTTTATAAAATGATTGTATTTAGTTCATACTGTCCCTTCTTATTCTTTCTATTGCAGTGTATTATTGCAGACTTTTATGTATCAAATGTATTTGCCCAGAATCTGCCTACTTTACCAGTCTGATATCTGCTCCCCACATTTCCAACTTTGCAAACATCGATATTTTAAACTGCATATCTAAATCCAGACTGCACTAACTTAATCAAACTTCTTTGATACTTTCTGAAAGATTTTGATCAAGTTTAAGAAGACCGTACTGGCTTTGATATATTAGCCCACATGTAACCAAACACCATTTAAATTTGTGCTGATTTATTAGACAGATGTTTCCAATGGACATCAACCCACTGAAGTTGAGATCAGATGGGGGTTTCTGAGTTTGAATTTGCTCAGGGCTGTGACATAATCTTCCAGGCCTCCTAATTTGCGACCTCAGAGTTTGCCATTCTACCAAGGACAGTAGGAATACTGTTTTTGCCCAATAAGAGGCAGTTCTGAATTCTCAACTACTCCACCCAGTGAGGTTGGTACCATTTGAGTCAGGTCAACTATGAGAGGGAGAGTAAACTTGGAGGAGTTCTTGTGAGACTGTTGATGAAAATATCCCTGTAGAGGCGAATTGGGATGGTGGGGAAACCCCACCCCCTTATCTAAGGAAAGATATGTTGGCTTTGAAGGCAATCCAGAGAATGTTCACTCGACTGATCCTGGGTAGGGAAGAGCTGTTTTAGGTGGATTGGGCTTGTGCTCATTGGAATGTAGAAAAATGAGAGGTGACCTTCTTGAAACATTCGAGATTCTTACTGGAAGTTGACAGGGTGGATACAGGAAAGCTGTTCCCCCTTGTGGGAGAATCTGGGACCAGAGTGCATAATCTCAGAATAATGGGTGACACGTTTAAGATAGAGATGGGAAGGAATTTCTTCTCTCAGAAAGCAGTGAATATGTACTATTCTTTACTCAGGAGTGCTGTCGGGTCTGCGTTGTTAAGTATGTTCAAAGCTAGATAGACAGGTTTTTAGTCAGGAAGGGTTAAGGGGAAAAGGCTGGAAAGTGGAGTTGAGGGGTATCAGATTAACCATAATCTCACTGAATGGGAGAGCAGACAGGATGGGTTGAATGGTCTGCTTCCACTCCAACATCCTATGGTCATTTCTGGAGACTGCCACGACTTTTCATGGATGTAACCTGACTGCTGAGGCAGGGGGGAGCCTCTGGTTGCAGTGACCCCAGCTGCCAGTGGGGGGCCACCTCTAACCGGCTGGCAGCCTCTGAATGTTCTACTGGAAAATGGCCATGAGTCCACCATGCCCTTAGCAACACAAAGTGGGTTTCCCCTCCCACCCCCCATGGATTAATTTGCTGACGCTCTTCTCAAGTCAGCCTCGGGAACGTTCACCGGCAACTGGAATGTATCGGTAAGCCTTTCGAAGCTTTTTCTTCCTGTCCCCAGCCTTCCACTTTATTCAACTTTCCTGTATCCACCCTGTCAACCTCCAGCAAGAATCTCAAATGTTTCAAGAAGGTCACCTCTCATTTTTCTATATTCCAATGAGTACAAGCCCAATCCACCTAAAACAGCCATTCCCTACCCAGGATCAGTCTGGTGAACATTCTCTGGATTGCCTCCAATGCCAATAAATCTTTCCTTAGATAAGGAGCTAGGGTTTCCAAACCATCCCAATTTGCCTTTGTCGGACTATATTCATATATGGTCTCACAAGGATGCCTCAAGGTCAACTCTCCCTCTCATAAACCCTGACCTGACTCAAATGAATTCTCCACCGCCAAATCCAATCCACCCGATGCCTGGGGGAAGAATGCCTCATTTTCCGCCTTGGGACCCTCCAACCACATGGCTTCGACGTCAACTTTACCCATTTCCTCAACACACCTCCCCCCCCACCTCATCCCAGATCCAACCACCCTCTTGACCTGTCCTACCTATCCATCTTCCTTCCTACCTATCCATTCCACCCTCCCCTTCGACCTATCACCATCACCCCCATCTGCATCTACCTATCGCCTTCCCAGCTACATTCCTCCATCCTCCTATCTCTCAGCCTCCATTTCCACACCCACCCCCAAATTCCTGATGAAGGGCTTATGCCCAAAACATCGATTCCCCTGCCTCCTCGGATGCTGCCTGACCTGCTGTGCTTTTCTAGCACCACACTTTTTGACCCTGATCTCCAGCACCTGCAGTCCTCACTTTCTCTCTGACTCTAGTGGTCCCAACCTCACCGGTGGAGTAGTTGAGACTTCAGAACTCCCCCTCTTTGGGCTAAAAGGCATTCCCTACTATCCTGATAGAATGGCGAGGAAGTTTCATCCTATTATTTCTACAGGTTTCCCATTAGCCCTGTGAAGATATCAGGTTTGTCCCTCTCCCTTTATTTAAGCAGATTAGCAATCCTCCAGTTGTCTGGCACGGCATCCACATCCAACGAGGGTTAGAAAATTGTAGCTGAAGCTTGTTTATCTTCCACCCTTACATCGCTCAGCAACCTAGGGTCACTCTATATGGACAGAGTGACTTTTCTACTTCCAAGATTACAGACCCTCCTAAGTGCCTTTATCTGTTTATCTTCTGTTCAGTCACGAATGCCTTCTCCTTTCCTTTAATGACGACCGACGCAAAATGCTCCTTCAGTAACTCAACCGTGCCTTCACTGTAAGACATTTTACAGTTCCTAATCAGCCCCAATCTTTCTTTCAATATCCTTCTTTGAATATATGTCTGTAGGTCAGAAAGGTTACATTCTTTATTATAGTATTATTAGATATGACCCTACAGCTGTACTTACTTTTAGAAAGTTAGGCAAAAACATCACACAATAGTGGAGGGGATGTGGGTGCAGTGAGAAGAAATACATTTGTATCATATGCACCACGAAAAGACAGATAAAACAAAGATTATATTCCCTACAGTGTGAAAACAGGCCATTTAGCCCAACCAGTCCACACTGACCCTCCGAAGAGTAACCCACCCAGACCCATTTCCCTCTGACTAATGCACCGAACACTAAGGGGCAAATTAGCCTGGCCAACCCACCTAACCTGCACATCTTTGGACGGTGGGAGGAAATCCAGACAGACACAGCGGGAATGTGCAAACTCCACACACAGTCGCCTGAGGTTCGAATCAAACCTGGGTTCCTGTCGCTGTGAGGCAGCAGTGCTAATCACTGAGTCATCACACCACCCAGTGTTGAAACCTTGTGGCTGACCCGAACTGTTACCTGATCCTGAGCTGACAGCATGACCCTCTCCGTTGCAAAAATGGCCTGATATGTCACGTTGCCAGAAGACAATTAAAAACAGCCTTGAAATTGTAAGAAATTGCTCTAAAAAGAAACGCCTGAGAATAAAAAAAGCAAGTCAGCCATTGGACTGGAGCTGAAAGGCAGCTACCTTCCAGAGGGGAAAGTGGAGGGTGACAGACAGAATGGTGACAGACCTCCTGGTGCAGTGATAGAATCATACCGCATGGAAGAGGCCCTTTGACCCATCGGGTCTGTGCCATCGTGTCTACACCAATCTCACTTTCCAGCCACAGCCTTGACTGTTAGGACATTTCAGATTGTAGATGATCCCCGGGTGGATCGGTGAGATAGGAGTAAGCTGGAGGAGTGTGACGAACTGTGAGAGCTGATCTCCTGGAGGCAAGCCACAGCAGCAATGACATTACCCCAGGGCTCCCACCACCATTACGAAACAACTCAGCTCTTGTTTTGTTTTGCTCAAGCCCTTAGCGGAGCCTTTTCTCGACTCTAGACCTAATCACCGCCCCGGGAGCTCCATCACCCTTCTGTCCACTTTTCCCTCTGGAAGATATCTGCCTTTCAGCTCCAGTCAAATGGCTGACTTCGTTTTTTTTTCTCAGACGTCCCTTTTTAGAGTAATTTCTTACAATTTTGAATCTAGACTTAATGGGATGTGTTTTATAAGATCAGCGGGGACCCCGACCCAGTGGGTCCTGAGGTACACTTGTCGGTACTGGCAGAGTTCTACCTGAATGGAATCCCCTCACCCCCACGCCACACCAAGATGGGTGGTGGTCTCTATGTGCTATTGGTCCAGTCACAGGGCCAGCAGCTTAAGCAACCTACACCAGGAGAGATGGTTGTTGCTGAGCCTGAAGCAGGCTGGTGATAAAATTATCTTCAAAATTCACAATGTTGGGTAGGAGGGAACATCTTTGGCTGGGGTAAGATGTAATAGGGGTGCATTGGGGTAGCTTTCCCCACTTGCAGCCTCTGTGGGGCTTTCTCTGCTGGGATCTTGCCCACATTTAGCCAGTGGTCTCTCTGCCGTTAACAAAACGATGCTTCCTTGCCCCCAGCAGCCTGTTTGATTGTCCACTCATCGTCAGTCACATGGCCTCAACAGACATCGAGGAAGTGACCCAACCCAGCCATTATATGCTTCTAAACCCTCCTCCCCATCCCCCACCCGGCCCCCTCAGTTTTGGGATTTCATAGGCCCCTGTGCCCTTTGGGTCGGTGATAATCAGCCCAACGTTTCTAGAACTCTTCGCGTCAACCTCTCACCCTGCCACAACCAATCAACCTGGGCTCAGAGTGTGAAAGCCTGTGGCCTGTATCCTAACCTGCCCCAATTCCCAAGGTAACCATCACACCACCCTTGCCAATTTACGTTGGCACCCAGTCCGGCAAGGTCTTCATTTGAAAATTATATTCAAATTCTTACGGGCTGTATTCTCACATGGCACTGCAGCAACTTCCATTCCTACGGAAACACTGTGTTCCTCCAAACCTTATCCTTTGCACATCACCCTCTCACTTGTGGCCACTTCCCATTGGCAAATGAGCTTCAGCATCTAGGTTCTGAGCTCTTGAATTCCCTCACCAAACCGCTCTTCTCTCTTTCCTTCTCTCCTCGATGAAGATCCTCTTTAAAATCTACAGACAGAATCTTCCAGGCCTGTAGGGCAAGGGTTACGGTGCGGAATTTGACCATAAGGCCTATCTCAATTTTGGGAGCAACCCTTTGCAACTTTTACTCAGGCTCAAATGTCAAGGTGAAATTCTTGCCAACAGGCAGCAGAGCTTCCTGTTAAAGGGGGACATTGTTACCAAGCTTATTAACAGCAAATCTCATCTCATTAGCACACTGCTTCCTACCCAAATCACCCACCAACATTGGCATGCTATAGATCACCATGCTATAAATGCTAACTCTTCATTGGCATCTCTCCGATACACTTGCTTAAGGAATTACAGAGCTGCATTGCAGGGCACACTGCCAATGAGTGTTGAATGGTAGCTGCAAGGACACTACGTATGTAGGGACAGGTACCCCCAGATTACAGAGTGGACCAGGCTGCATCTCAGGGCACTCTTAGCGTTCACTCACTTAGCGCCTACCAACGTGCTTACAGCATCCTTGCCTTGCTCTGTTGATTAGCACAGTCACATCACCAGGCAGCTTGCCTTTTTCTGATCGACAGTCCTTAGTCAAAGGAGAGGGGTGAGCAGAAATCTTGCCCAAATGATGCCCACAAATCTTGCCCTCAGTGTGCTATGTCAGTCTCAGTCCTGCACCCAGCCTTACACGGCGAGCACACTGCACGTGCAGCAAGCAAGCAACTAGGGCTCATAGTCTGAGGGAAATGGTCCTCACTGAAATCATGGAGGCACTCCTCAGTCATGGGGAGTCTCTGATTCCAGTCCAGGGAAGGACCACAGTCAGGCTTCCAGTCAGGGTATTCTTAGTCGGTGGGGGGAAGGTCTGTGCCTTTGTGGTCCCAGGGAGTGGGGCCACGGTCAATCCTGTGGCGCCATAGCAACCAGTCAAGGGAGGTAGGGCTAATGCAGTCGGGGAGATTGGCACTATCAGTCAGGGATCTGGTTACTTCTCATCCATGGCTGTCTGGTCAGGTCGCTCCAGGGAGTGGGTCAGTCAGTTGGGTCCATCCAAAGGAACTAGTCTAAAGAGGGCTGGGGACAAGGGGAGACACTGCATAGCATGGAGAGTTGGGAACCGATTCATTGGGGTTGGACACCCTTTGAACCTGGAGGTCTAGTCAGGCAATTCCATGGGGGTTTGTGTGCAGACGGTCCAGACATTCTGAGGGTCGTCCTACCAGAGGAATGTGAACCCTCATTGGCTTGAGCCAAGGGTCAGGGGACTGGGAGTGGTAGGGGAGGGGGGGAGGTGGGGGAGGGTTTGTGGAGATGGAGAACTTGGCCATCTCTGGAGAGTGAGGAAGAGGAGAGTTGTAGACCATGAGCCTTGGTGGGAAATGGATGCAGTAGCAGAGACAGAGTGAAGGTGAGGCAGTCGAGAGAAGGGTGTTGCAGTTATCCTAGTGGAGCGGAAAAGGTAACCAGTCTCTTGTGGTGTTGGAGGTTGTTCCTCTAGATGCATTCGGAATGACTGACTTTGACTGAGCAGGGCAGCTTCGAAATGCCAGTGCTTATCTGGGTGCCTTTTGAATATGGCATGGGCGCTGTGGAGGCTGGTCTATTGGTGGATATCCAGTGAGTGGTGAGCTGTTCCCGGAATGGTGAGAGATAGGACAGAGCTGGAATCAGGTGTGGTAGATAGTTAATAAGATGAGCTTGATAACATATGGAGAGAGGCATCACAGGGAGATGCCTTCCAGGAAATCTGACCAAATTAACAGGGCCAAGAAAAGTAAGAGGCAGCCCTGTCTCTTTGACTGAGTTTTTAGTCACAGTCCCTCAAGTCACCTTCCTTTACTCCAAATGAATTAGGTTCCCATAAAGGCCTCGGGTCCTTTTCCTCCACTTAACGTTCTATAGGTCAGTAAGTTGACTTCGAATGTTACAGGTAAAACAGAACCCAATGGAGGGTGAGATTTAAAACTGGTTAAAATGTAGTCGCTACTGTAATGTAAGGAAAAGCAGCAGTTAAATTTCTGACAGTGAGGGCCACAAATGGCAGGAGGTATTTCCCAGACCACTTGGTTTAGTACTGTAGGTTGAGAGATAAGTATTGGCCAAGGGCACCAGGGAGAACTCACCACTTCACCAAGGAGTGAAATCTCTTACATCCACCTGAGAATGTAGATGAAACCTTGGTTGAGCTTCTCGAGAAAAGATAACACCTGCAGCAGTCTGACTCTCCTTCAGTGCTGTGGTGAGAGTGAAACGGAGTGTATGCCTGGACGTCTGACTCAAAGACAAGACAGGGAGTCAGGGCTGAACAAGCTTTCTCGTTCTCATCTTTACGCCTACAATGCAAGGCGATGTTAAAAGCAGCTGTTTGTTTGAGGCAGGAGAAGAGAGGTATTGGGAGGACAGGAACATCCAGGCTTCATATCTAGCCTGTGTAATAGAGGCATCTCAACCTCAAGTTGTGTGAGGAGGCTACACCCAATAACAAAAGTAATCAATCATTAGTGTCATCAGTATCAGACCGCGGTTAAGGCACGGCATTGATGTAGAAAGGAAGAGGGATGGCAGTGGCCTACCAGTTGTTACTGCTGGATGACTAACTCAGAGACCCAGAGGATGTTCTGGGCACCTGGATTAAAATCTTACCATGGCAAATGGGGGAGTTTCAACTCAATAAAAATCGTGAATTAGGATCCTAATGATGACCATGAAATCATTGTAGAGCTGAAAATGTGTTGCTGGAAAAGCGCAGCAGGTCAGGCAGCATCCAGGGAACAGGAGAATCGACGTTTCGGGCATAAGCCCTTCTTCAGGAATGAGGAAAGTGTGTCCAGCAGGCTAAGATAAAAGGTAGGGAGGAGGGACTTGGGGGAGGGGCGTCGGAAATGCGATAGGTGGAAAGAGGTCAAGGTGAGGGTGATAGGTCAGACTGGGGTGGGGGCGGAGAGGTCAGGAAGAAGATTGCAGGTTAGGAAGGCGGTGCTGAGTTCGATGGATTTGACTGAGACAAGGTGGGGGGAGGGGAAATGAGGAAGCTAGTGAAATCCGAGTTCATCCCTTGTGGTTGGAGGGTTCCCAGGCACAAGATGAGGCGCTCTTCCTCCAACCGTCATGTTGTTGTGGTCTGGCGATGGAGGAGTCCAAAGACCTGCATATCCTTGGTGGAGTGGGAGGGGGAGTTGAAGTGTTGAGCCACAGGGTGGTTGGGTTGGTTGGTCCGGGTGTCCCAGAGGTGTTCTCTGAAACGCTCCGCCAGTAGGTGGCCTGTCTCCCCAATATAGAGGAGGCCACATCGGGTGCAGAGGATGCAATAGATGATGTGTGTGGAGGTGCAAGTGAATTTGTGGCGGATATGGAAGTTTCCTTTGGGGCCTTGGAGGGAGGTGAGGGGGGAGGTGTGGGCGCAAGTCTTGCACCTCCTGCGGTTGCAGGGGAAGGTGCTGGGAGTGGAGGTTGGGTTGGTGGGGGGTGTGGATCTGACGAGGGAGTCACGGAGGGAGTGGTCTTTACGGAATACTGATGGGGGGGGGAGTGAAATATATCCTTGGTGGTGGGGTCCGTTTGGAGGTGGCGGAAATGACGGCGGATGATGCGCTGTACATGGAGATTGGTGGGGTGGTAGGTGAGGACCAGTGGGGTTCTGTCCTGGTGGCGGTTGGAGGGGCGGGGCTCAAGGGCGGAGGAGCGGGAAGTGGAAGAGATGCGGTGGAGGGCATCGTCGACCACGTCGGGGGTGAAATTGCGGTCCTTGAAGAAGGACGCCATCTGGGTTGTACGTTTTGGAACTGGTCCTCCTGGGAGCAGATGCGGCGGAGACGAAGGAATTGGGAGAATGGGATGGCGTTTTTACAGGGGGCAGGGTGGGAGGAGGTGTAGTCCAGGTAGCTGTGGGAGTCGGTCGGTTTGTAGTAGATGTCCGTGTTGATTCGGTCGCCTGAGATAGAAATAGAAAGGTCGAGGAAGGGGAGGGAGGAATCTGAGACTGTCCAGGTGAATTTGAGGTCAGGGTGGAAGGTGTTGGTGAAGTGGATGAACTGTTCAACCTCCTCGTGGGAGCACGAGGCGGCGCCGATACAGTCCATCGATGTAGCGGAGGAAAAGGAACCCTCCAACCACAAGGGATGAACTCGGATTTCACCAGCTCTGGGCAATTAGGGTTGGGATTCAAATGCTGGCCAGGTCAGTGACATCACCATCCTGTGAATGAATAAAAGAAAAAGGATTTTACGTGTTCTCTGGCCACTTTCTTGACCTCAAATCATCCTCAAAGCACTTTGCTCGGAATGAAAATCACTTACTAGATATTAGTTGCTGTTGTAGGAAATGCAACAATTCATGCACAGTAAGATCTCACAAACAGCAATGTGATAACGATGAGGTAACCTGTACGGGTTTGATGGATATATATTGATCAGAGTATGTGGAAAATCTCCTTTTTTAGAGAGTGCCATGAAGTCTTTTGTGTTCACCTTAGAGGTACAGTACTTGGGTCTGAAAGGGTTAATTCTCAGGGCTGCCCCAAGCATCATCCAAGATAATGATGCCACATGGAGTAATGGGCAGAACAGGATTGCAAAGGAGTCAGATCTAACATTCTTGTCCTCCTTGGACTCTTTGTAACAATCTATCATGTCAGTGTAACCTGTAACTAGTTGTCAGCATGTAATAAAGTATATTGTGTTAACTGTAAGAGACTTTTCTAGGTGGGCCAGGAAGTGGTTTACCTGCACCATCCCAGGCCATGTAGATTCCAACACTAAAACAGGATGGGGACAGCAACCTTCACATGAACAACAGGTCACACAAGATGGTGAGCTGACAGTTTGATAAGAAGCATCGTGGAGTTGATTTGACTGTTTGTACAACACGGTGAGCAGTGGGCTGAGATTCGTTAGACTCAGCTTTAAGTGTACAACAGGCAGCAGCAGGGAAAACCCTTGTGGCAATCCTCAACAAGGAGGAGTGCTCCGGTGAATGTTAAAAGCATTTCAGACCCAGGAAGAGACAAAACTCAACAAGAGGGTGGCACGGTGACTCAGTAGTTGGCATTGCTGCCTCACAGCACCAGGGAACCGGGTTTGATTCCAGCCTCGGGTGACTGTCTGTGTGGAGTTTGCACGTTCTCCCCGTGTCTGTGTGGGTTTCCTCTGGGTGTTCCGGTTTCCTCCCACAATCCAAAGATGTGCAGGTCAGGTGAATTGGCCAGGCTAAATTGCCCAGAGTGTTAGGTGAAGGGGTAAATGTAGCGGTATGGGTCTGGGTGGGTTGCTCTTCAGAGGGTCGGTGTGGACTTGTTGGGCCGAAGGGCCTGTTTCCACACTGTAGGGAATCTAAATCTAAAACTCCCTATAGAAGGAGAATTAGTAATCCCAAAGTCAAAACAATCTGTGAGGTGGCAGTCGGTAGGGAGGTCAGAGTTCAGTGGTGAGCAAATAGACATCAGAGGCTCCATGAATAAACTTAAAATCCCTGGTGGGGATTTAAAATGTCACAGTAATCCAGTCGGGAGAAATAAGAGGGCATCATGGGACATAGCTATAGAAACAGAAGTAAAAGGATGCCAAAAAATATTAATCAAAGGTCGCTGATCCAGGGACATTGTGGTGCCACTAACCAAAGTGATAACATCTAGCTGATTAAGTGTCTAAGCAGTCGTGATCTAACAGGGGCAGAATACTTTCGGGAATCTATACAGACTGTGGAAAAGGTGAGAGAGCCCGATTAAGGCCAGAATCGTTTACGTAAGCCAATGAATCATTAAGTGAAACTGTGATCAAAGCTATAACAGTGGAATTCACATAGTGCAGGAATCCCCATTTTACTTATGAAAGGTGGGAAGCCTCCATTTTAACAGTAAAACATGGGGAAGTAAAACATAAGCAAGTAAAATACATAATCACAGAGTGAGACATTTTAGAGAAAGCAAGTTTCAAGAGACAGAAGTTTCCAAATTAGATACTAAAGCAGAAGCTGATGTTATCACATACCAAGGGATAAAAGAAACATGTACTTTTGAAGAATGCGTCGAAAGCCTTTGACAATTATTTTAATTTTAGAACCAATAAAATCATATCTGTTAGAGTCCGAAGAAGACTTAACTCGAAAGAAACACATTCAGATCCCAAGAGGAGCAGAAGTCTAGCAAGAAGAAAGATCAATCTTAGACAAGAAGATCAAATTTGGCAAAGGAGATCGGCAGAGTCCGTTCAATTCTTCGAAGCCACACCTGAGAAACCAGTAAAATGTTTAGCAGTGGTAACAGAAACTAAAAATTCTTGTTAATGCTACGGAGCAAACAAACTTTACAGGTGGCATCAGTGCCCCAACTATTAAAACTGCCAACTCTCCTTGTGCTTAACTGTCACAGAATAGCTTACTTTACGAAAATGCGTGCAAATGGACACTATTGCAGGAAATCATAGAATGCCTACAGTGGGGAAACGGGTTCTTTGATGCAACAAGTCCACACTAACCCTCTGAAGAGTGACCCACCCAGACCAATTCCTCTTTATTTACCCCTGACTGATGCACCTAATCTACACATCCCTGAACACTACGGGCAATTTAGCATAGCCAATTCACCTAACCTGCACATCTTTGGATTGTAGAGGAAACCCACACAGGCACAGGGAGAATGTGCAAACTCCATACAGACAGTTGCCCAAGGCCAGAATTGAACTTGGTCCCTCATATTGTAAGGCACTAGTGTTAACCATTGAGCCACTGTGCAGCCCAGGCTAAGTCTGTAAAAAAGAAAATACAATACAGTCTGCAGCAAAAGAAAAAAAAGTGTTTTAGGGGAAATAAGGAATCCAGACCAAACATTTTGCAAGCTGGTATTCACATCAATGGTCACCTCACACTGGGGTGAGTGTCACTACATTATGAGATACTGAGGTATGGTTAAGAAAACACTGTCCATAGCTAATAACAGTGCAGCTACATGGTCCATTTGTTTCTCAGATCTCCTCCAGACTATTTACTCTTCACCTTTAACTTATACCCTATAGTCTTAGACATGTCTGCCATGAGGAAAAGATTCTCACAATCTACCCTGTCTGTGCCTCATAATTTGCTTTACCTCAAACAGATTGCTCCAAGGAAAACAAACTCAGCCTATCCAGTCTCTCCTCATAAGAGGAGGGCAGCACGGTGGCTCAGTGGTTAGCACTGCTGCCTCACAGCACCAGGGGCATGAGTTCAAGACTCCCTTGAGTGACTGTCTATGTAGAGTTTGCACATTCTCCCTGTGTCTGTGTGGGTTTCCTCCAGGTGTTCTGGTTTCCTTCCACAGTCTAAAGGTGTGCAGGTTAGGTGAATTGGTCTTGCTAAACTGCCCAGTGTTGGGTGCGTTAGTCTGGAGTAATTATAGGGTAGGGGAATGGGTCTGGGTGGGTTACTCTTCAGAGGGTCGGTGTGGACTTGTTGGGCCAAAGGGCCTGTTTCCGTACTGTAGGGAATCCAATCTAATAACTGAGACTTTTCATCCCTGGCAACATCCTGGTGAATCTCCTCTGCACCTTCTCCAGTGGAATCACATCCTCTGATAGTGTGGTGACCAGAACTGCACACAGTATTCCATCTGTGGCCCTATCAATGTTTTATAAAGTAGTAACAAGACTTCCTTGCTCATATGTTGTATGCCCTCGCTAATCAAGGCAAGCACCGTCTGCCTTCTTCATCACCCTGTTTACTTGTGCTGAGATCTGGAGGGATCTGTGAACTTGTACACCAAGGTCCCTTTGTTCCCCAACTCTTACTAGAGACCTATGATTCATTGTGAATATCCTTCCTTTATTAGACCTCCCAAAATGCATTATCAGGATTAAATTCTATCTGATATCACTCTATCCAATTTGCCAGATGATCAATATCAGACTAACCTGGTCAGAGACCATCCTCCTCACTATCAACAACACCACCAATTTTCATGTCACTTGTAAACGAACTAATTAAACCATCAATGTTTGCATCCAAGTGGTTAATAAACATAACAAACAGCAAAGATCCCAGCACCTTTCCCCATGGTATACCACTGCTCACATGCTTCCAATCACAAAAACAACCCTCTGCTACCACCCTTTGCCTCCTGTTTGTAAGCCAATTTTGGATTGAACCTGATTGGGTCCCATTTACTCTTACCTTTTGGACCAGCCTTCCACGTGGCACCTTGTCAAACGCCTTGCTGAAAACCACATCACCTACACTACCCTCATCAATATATTTATTCACTTGCTGAAAAACCTCAATTAAATTAATCAGACAGGATCTCTTTCTCAAAGAAATCCGTGCTGACTATTCCTCATCAATCTCTGCCTTTCCAAGTGTTGATTAATCCCCTCCCCCAGAACTTTTTCTAATAATTTCTCTGCCATTGACGTCAGAATAAACTGGTCAGTGAAATACTTGTCCTGTCTCTGCTGCTCCTCTTGAACAAAGGAACCAAATTATTCTCCAGTCATCTTGACACTTCACCTGTGGCCAGTGAACTATTAAATATTTCCACCAAGGTCTCAGTAATCTCCTTCCTTGCCTCCCTTACCATCCTGGTCTTATCAGGCCCTGAGGATTTATGCACCTTTATGACTGCTAGAACATCTAATACCTCCTACACATTAATCTTAACCTGTTCTAGAATCTCACTATCCCAACTGAAGTCCCTGGCTACAATGACTATCTCGCCTGTGAATACAGAAGAGAAATATTCATTTAAGACATCACCCACATCTAATGGCTCCAAACACAGGTTGCCTCTTTGGTCTCTGATTGTTCTACACTTCCTCTAGTAATCCTCAAAACTTTTAATGTGCTTATAAAATATCTTGGGGGTTCTCCATAATCCTATCTACCAAAGATATCTCGTGGCCTCTCTTTGCCCTCCTGATTTCCTTTTTAAGTAAAACCCCTACACTCTCTGTACTTCTGAAGGGCTTCTCTATTTCTAATGTATACCTGATATATGCTTCCTGCTTTGACTTTATCGAACTCACGATATACCTTGCCATGCAGGGTTCCTCGGACTTGCTACCCTTGCCCTCCACTCCTAGAGGAACATGCCGACCCTGAACTCTCACTGTGCTATTTTTAAAAGGGTCCCACTTTCCAAATGTAGATTTACCTGTAGGTAGCTGCTCCCAAGGCTATGGTTGCCAGATCCCAACTAACGATATTGAAATTGGCCTTGTGTTGGCATTAGAAATTTGTTTCATTCTGTCAGTGAGTCGGCGATCTGTGACTATATTGCATTGACATGGGTGATTTCCATTGCTAACAACACTGAAGAGCTCTCAGACCACAAGCGGTGTCAACGTTTGTTTGGAAAAAACATGCAATGAGATAGATGATGAACTACATAGGCAAATAACAAATCTATAACTAATATCACTCAGAGTGTAACATAGTTTGCTAAGTAAGTAGCTGTACAAGATCCAAGTCTAATGCTCAATGGTAAGGGGTCTCAGGATATTGAAATCAGTCTTGTGTTGGCATTAGAAATTTGTTTCATTCTGTCAGTGAGTCGCGATCTGTGACTACATTGTATTGACATGGATGATTTCCATTGCTGTCAACATGAAGAGCTCTCAGACCACAAGAGGTGTCAACATTTGTTCGGAAAAAATAAGCAATGAGCTAGACAATGAACCACATATACCACTTAAGGCAATTGACAAATCTATAACTGATGTCATTCAGAGTGTAACATAGTTTACTGAGTAAATAGCTGTACAAGATCCAAGTCAATGGTGAGAGGCAAGTTCAAGCAGAACATTTGAGTTCTTCATTTTCCCAGGAAGTATCTTGAGTAACTGTGACAGAGATCATGCCAAGTCAGTAGCAATCCTCAAAAAGCAGAACAGAGGAGGGGAAAGTGTTAGTTTCACCAAAATTAGACTCACTGAGGTGAATGAGAGAGTCCAAACCAGTCAGTGTTTGTTCACATGCTTCAGCACAAATCTACAGATGGATTAAGAATTAAGATGCCAATGCACGATGTGATACGTACAACTCCATGGAAGGGATGAGCAACGTCAAGCAACTTCCAAGACATTACGAGGAAGAAATTCCCTATCTCAGAGATTCAAGATGCAGCCAAGTATAAATTGCCTGTTTCATCAGGGAAGAGATCCTGCACAAGAGGTTAATGATCCTTCTGTTTAAAAGGACTTCACACCACCAGGAAGAGAATCAAACAATCTTTTGCCCATCAACATCTCCATGCCAGAAGGGAGCGCATTCAAGGAGAATTGTGAAACCTCCAAATGGCCTGAATTTGTAAAGTCAAAGGTAGATTTTGCACTGTATCACAGCCACTTTCTCAACGTCCACTGAAACACTCATCACTGCAGGCAAAGCAGGCATCTATCGTCCTACAAACCTCGGACATACTCCACTCAAGTAAAAGTAAAATGCTGCAGATGCCAGAATTCTGAAACAAACACAGAAAATGCTGGAGAAGCTCAGCAGAGTCTGTGGAGAGAGCAACAATGTTGATGTTTCAAGCCTGATGTGACTCTTCTTCAGCTTTCCTGTCATTATCCTCTTGCATTTAGAAAGGCAAGGACTGATTAGTGATAGTCAGCATGGCTTTGTGCATGGGAAATCATGCTGCACAAATTTGATTGAGTTTTTGAAGAGGTAACCAAGAAGATGGATGAAGGCAGAGCAGCAGACGGTGTCTACCTGGATTTTAGCAAAGACTTTGGCAAGGTGCTGCAGGGTAGACTGGTTAGTAAGGTTAGATCACATGGGATCCAGGGAGACCTAGCCAACTGGGTACAAAATTGGCTTGACAGAGGAGGTAGAAGGTGGTGGTAGAGGGTTGTTGCTCAGACTGGACCAGCTGTGTGCCGCAAGGATCAGTGCTGAGTCCACCATTGTTTGTTATTTATATAAACGATTTGGATGAGAATATAGGAAGTATAATTAATACGTTTGGGGATGACAGCAGCATTGGCGCTATAGTGAACAGTGAAGAAGGCTATTGAAGAGTACAATGGGATCTTGGTCAACTCGGCCAGTGGACTGAGGAATGACAGATGGAGTTTAATTTGGATGAAAGCAAGGTATGGCATTTTGGTAAGGCAAACCAGTGCAGGATTTATAGAGTTAATGATAAGGCCCTGGGGAGTGTTGCTGAACAAAGAGACCTTGGGGTGCAGGTACATAATTCCTTGAAAATGGTGTCACTTTTGGGTAGACAGAGTGATGAAGAAGGTGTTTGGCATCCTTGCCTTCGTCAGTGAGAGTATTGAGTACAGGAGTTTGGACACCATGTTACAGCTGTACAAGATATTAATAAGGGCATGTTGGGAGTACTGCATGCAATTCTGGTCACCCAGCAATAGGAAGGATGATTGTAAGTTGGAAAAAGTGCAAAAGAGATATACAAGGATGTTACTGAGACTGGAGGGTTGATTTATAAGGTTGGATAGGCAAGACATTTGTTCCTGGGAACATAGGAGGTTGAGGGGTGACCTTATATGGAGATTTATAAATCATGAGAGGCATAGATAAGGCAAATAGCCAAGGTCTTTTCCCCAGGGTAGGGGAGTCCAAAGCTAGGGGGCATAGGTTTAAAGTGAGAGGGGAAAGATTGAAAAGGGTACTGAGGGGCAACTTTTTTCACTCAGAGAATGCTATGTATATGGAACGAACTTCCAGATGAAATGATGGAGGTGGATACAATTACAACATTTAAAAGATATTTGGACAGATACATAGATAGGAACAGTTTAGAGGGATATGGGCCAAATGCTGGCAAATGGGATTAGTTCAGTTTAGGAAACCTGATAGGCATGGATGAGTTGGGCTGAAGGGTCTGTTTACATGCTGTATGACTTTATGACCATTTTGAACCACCAGTTCAGGGAGAATTGTGAGATCCTCAACATTTGAAATTGTGAAAACAGGAGATGGGGAGATAATGAGGTTGAAAGCAATGGAAATGCCTTCAGTTAAATGTTTCAGCTATTCATGTTAAGAAAGTACATTAGATTGGAAATGGAAAAGCACTTGGTGGGAGATATAGTGATAGGGTTTTGTGCAGATATGCCTCAGTCATATGTTGGTCTATGTTCATTCTGTCGTTCTTCTGCTTCAACCTCCGAGATTCATTTGTGGTATCAACTTGCTGAATTCAAATCCAAGCAGTATGTGTGGACCCTTGGAGCAGCTGTGCATATAGAGGGAACGTCCATGTTAGTGTTGCAGTGAACAGTTGTATCTTGTACAACTCAGAGCTTCCTGCTGTATAGTATTACCATCAGGGACAGTTTAACAATAAACACAGATTAATAGTTATTAAGACGTCTGGCCTGAGATTATGATCATTACCAGAAGAGACCAACCAAGAACATAATTAAAGTGAGATTGGGAAAGGTGATGTATAAATGCATTATTTCATGCAAAGATGAGAGAATGTGTAGTGATCCATTAATTTTCATGCAGAGTTCTGACAAAGGAGAGACAAATGGTATTGTAACATCACTCAATTTCTCCTGTGAAATCACACATTATTTCTCCAAGCATTTTCCACATGCTTGTTTAGGAGTAAGTAGCCAAGGTAGCTGGCAACTGATTCTGGATTAGTGGTGCTGGAAGAGCACAGCAATTCAGGCAGCATCCGAGGACAGGCAAAATCGACGTTTCGGGCTGGTAACTGATGCAAAGTACATTGTAATGATTCTGAAGCAGACATTGCTGCACGAAGGTATCTGCAGCAAAACTTTGGTAAAATGGAGATGCTTCCAAGAGAGAGATAGCTCTCTGAGATTTTATCTCAAAACCCTCAAAACAATAGCTTCTTTTCTTGGTTTACATTAAATTTTGAACAAAAAATTCTTAATCCAAGATGTCGGTAGATAATCTGTAGAATATAGACTTACCTTAATATTGTCGTAAAATAAATATTTTGAACTTAGATGCAATTTTGACAAGTGTAAGTACATTTTTAAAGTTCTTTTTAATCGTCAGTACCCCGCTTATGAAGGATGAGGATTGGGGATTGAGCTAGTAAATAAATAAGGAATTGAGGACAAACCTCTTTGACCTGGAAGTGATTTGAATGTGGAACCTGCTACTACATTGCATTGATTTTTAAAAATGTATTCATAGTATGTGGACAGCACAGGGCAAGGCCATAATGGATTACTCTTCATTGATTGTCCTTAAGAAGGTATATGTGAGCTACCTTCTGGAACCTCTGTAGTCTACCTGTGGAAGACACTCATCAGTGCTCGAAGGAAGGGAATTCCAGTATTTTGTCCCAGCAACAGGAAAAACAATATGTTTTCCAAAAGGTTTGGAGAGGAACTTGGGATGGTCACGTTCCTGTGGCCCTTGTTGAGGAAGCTAACAACGTTTTCTTTTTAGATTAGATTACTTGCAGTGCGGAAACAGGCCCTTCGGCCCAACAAGTCCACACCCATTCCCATACATTTACCCCTTTACCAAACACTACAGGCAATTTAGCATGGCCAGTTCACCTAATCTGCACATTTTTGGAGTGTGGGAGGAAACCAGAGCACACCCACACAGACATGGGGAGAATGTGCAAACTCCACACAGACATTTGCCTGAGGCTAGAACTGAACCCAGGTCTCTGGTACTGAAAGGCAGCAATGCTAACCACTGTGCCGTAGCAACAGTGTAGTGTTATTGGAGTTGCACCCATCCAGACCAGCAAACATCACCACACATAGGTCCCAGTTATGCCTGCCTCTTTATGGGGGCAAGTGAAACATCCTTGTTCCAGTCCTACACTGGCCCTTCTTTTCTGTCCATCAATGACGGCCTCGGTGCCGCTTCATGCTCCCGCCAGGACCTTGAAAAATGTGTTCTTTTTGCCTCCCATTTCTACTCCTCTCACTTTCCCATCATCCATTTCTGACACTTTCCTTCCTTTCCTTGACCTCATCGTCATTTCGAGGAACAAACTGCCCACTGCCATCCACCACAAAGCCACGGACTCCCACAGCTACCTTCACTACAGCTCATCACAACCCACGTCCCGCAAGGGCTCCATCCTATTCTCCCAGTCCCTTCGCCTGTATGGATGATGCCACCTTTATTGCTGTAACCTGACAGAACTTTAGTTAGGCCACACTTGGAATATTGTGTACAGTTCTGGTCACCACACTACCAGAAGAATGTGGAGGGCTTTGGAGAAGGTACAGAAAAGGTTCACCAGGATGTTGCCTGAATGGGGGATTTTAGCCCTGAAGGATAGACTGGGTTTGTTTTCTCTGGAATGCAGGAGGCTGAGGAGTGACCTAGTGGAAGTTTATCAGATTGTGAATGGCATGGGTAGAGTGGAAAGCATGAGGCTTTTTCCCAGAGTTGAGGGGACAATGGCTAGTGGACACGGGTTCAGGGTGCGAGGGGGAAAGTTTAACAGAGATGGGCGAGGCAGGATTTTCACACAAAGGGTGGTGAGTCCCTGGAACACGCTGCCAGAGGAGGTGGGGGAAGCAGACACAATAACAGCATTCAAGAAGCACCTGGACAAATACATGAATAGGAAGAGAATAGAGGGATATGGATCCTGTGAGTGAAGACAGTTTTTAGTATACAAAATGTGTCAGTGTAGGCTTGGAGGGCCGAAGGGCCTGTTCCTGTGCTGTATTGTTCTTAGGTTTTTTTTGTTCTTTGATACATTGGAAAGCGAGGTGATTGCTTGTGAATGAATGGAATTGTGTGATATTCTGACAGTCTGGAGAGAGCTTGTATGAAACAGAAACAACTAGGCTGAATGGCCCATTTCTGTGCTTTAAAATGCTATGCAAATTCCTCATTTGGTCTCTGTTTTATTCAAAAACCCTGATGCTGTTTGTCAACTTCAGAATGAACCTAAACTGAAAAGAAATTGCTCAAAGTTCACCAAAGATAATTAACACCATGTTTCCAACTCTGCAGGAGCAAGTCAGAGTCATCAGAGATGAAAAATTAATTTTCTGGATAATTAGAACCCTTACAGTGTGGAGAAGTGATTGCTGGGCCTCTTGTTGAGATATTTGCATCATCGATTGTCACAGGTGAGGTGCCGGAAGACTGGAGGTTGGCAAACGTGGTGCCACTGTATAAGAAGGGTGGTAAGGACAAGCCAGGGAACTGTAAACCAGTGAGCCTGACCTCGGCGGTGGGCAAGTTGTTGGAGGGAATCCTGAGGGACAGGATGCACATGTATTTGGAAAGGCAAGGACTGATTCAGGATAATCAACATGGCTTTGTGCATGGGAAATCATGTCTCACAAACTTGATTGAGTTTTTTGAAGAAGTAACAGAGAGGATTGATGAGGGCAGAGCAGTAGATGTAATCCAAATGGAGTTCAGTAAGGCATTCGACAAGGTTCCCCATGGGAGACTGATTATGAAGGTTAGATCTCATGGAATACAGGGAGAACTAGACACTTGGATACAGAACTAGCTCAAAGGTAGAAGACAGAGGGTGATGGTGGGGGGTTGTTTTTCAGACTGGAAGCCTGTGACCATGGAGTGCCACAAGGATCGGTGCTGGGTCCTCTACTTTTTGTCATTTACATAAATGATTTGGATGCGAGCATAAGAGGTAGGGTTAGTAAGTTTGCAGATGACACCAAAATTGTAGGTGTAGTGGACAGCGAAGAGGATTACCTCAGATTACAATGGGATCAGGACCAGATGGGCCAATGGGCTGAGAAGTGGCAGATGAGTTTAATTCAGATAAATGCGAGGTGCTGCATTTTGGGAAAGCAAATCTTAGCAGGACATATACACATAATGGTAAGGTCCTAGGGAGTGTTGCTGAACAAAGAGACCTTGGAGTGCAGGTTCATAGCTCCTTGAAAGTGGAGTTGCAGGTAGATAGGATAGTGAAGAAGGCGTTTGGTATGCTTTCCTTTATTGGTCAGAGTATTGAGTACAGGAGTTGGGAGGTCATGTTGCGGCTGTACAGGACATTGGTTAGGCCATGTTTGGAATATTGTGTGCAATTCTGGTCTCCTTCCAATCAGAAAGATGTTGTGAAACCTGAAACGGTTCAGAAAAGATTTACAAGGATGTTGCCAGGGTTGGAGGATCTGAGCTACAGGGAGAGGCTGAACAGACTGGGGCTGTTTTCCCTGGAGCGTCGGAGGCTGAGGGGTGACCTTATAGAGGTTTACAAAATTATGAGGGGCATGGATAGGATAAATAGACAAAGTCTTTTCCCTGGGGTGGGGGAGTCCAGAACTAGAGGGCATAGGTTTAGGGTGAGAGGGGAAAGATATAAAAGAGACCTAAGGGGCAACTTTTTCACGCAGAGGGTGGTACGTGTATGGAATGAGTTGCTAGAGGATGTAGTGGAGGCTGGTACAATTGCAACATTTAAGAGGCATTTGGATGGGTATATGAATAGGAAGAGTTTGGAGGGATATGGGCCGGATGCTGGCAGGTGGGACTAGATTGGGTTGGGATATCTGGTTGGCATGAACAGATTGGACCGAAGGGTCTGTTTCCGTGCTGTACATCTCTATGACTCTAAGTCCACACTGACCCTCCAAACAGTGACCCACTCTCCTCCCCTATTACTCTACAATCCCCCAGGCCCAATGTTGGCATTCTAATGAAGCTTGGAGAGACCTGCCAGGCCTGAGACTGATGCCCAGCCTGTAGAAACCTAGGCTGTGGATCAGAACGTTGGGTGCCCAGGCAGACCAAGCACATGGAGAAAGAAAAAATCTTTGTCTAGGACAGTGGTCAAAAGGTCCCTGTGAACTGGTGCAAAGTGAGTGAGAACTAAGAGCCTCTGGTCGAATGCATGTGTTGAGGGTCTGTCCATGCACACCAAGTGTCCGAGCAGCAGCATTACAGTGAAAGGTGCAGGTGCATTCTCAGGTGCTGCACTGAGGTGGAGGACTGTTCTGTAAACTAGTCAGAGAGGTGCATTGGGGGATGGGGGAAGCTGGAACGTGTCCGATGTCAACATGTGCTCAGGGTAAGGTGCACATGATCACTGTCTATGTTACTGACCAGTGTCAAAGATAGAGACTCAGAGGGACATGCTGCAAATTGTGCGGTAACCCCTCTGACCTCCATCTAGTTTCTATCCAATTGGTGGGAGGATAGGAAACTGTATATCAATGGGGCTGGATTGACTCATCATGAGACTGGGAACATGTAACAGTTTCTCCTGATGGAGGAGCAGCGCTTTGGAAGCTAGTGCTTCCAATTAAACCTGTTGGACTCTAACCTGGTGTTGTGCGATTTTAACCACGTATCAGAGGCCCCTTGCTGCTCATTAGTGCGATTCCTGTCTTGCTGTTTTGCACTTGGTTGGGAAATGGGACGTTTTGCTCACGACAGCGAGAATATTATTTATTTCCCCCATCTCACTCGGTTTCCCCGCCTTTCTTTCAAATGCCCACATCACTTTGTGCCCTGGGACAATCTGACCCCAGCAGCAACAGGCCAGAGAGTCTCACCCGGCGCTTCCTAAATCTTCCCCCGTTTGGAGGCTTGGGACTTCTGAAGGGTGGAAGAGGTGTCGGGATGTGGGGGATTGGACAGGGCAGGCGAAGTTGGTGGTGGGCCTGTTTGTGGACGGGGTCCGTGCTTTGGAAAGCTCGGGTTGACAGGTCCTTTTCATCATTTCCTCACAACTAAGTGTTTATCCAGCTGCCCCTTAGTTGCAACGATGTCACTGGCCTCAATCCCTCAACTTTCTCTCTTCAAGTTAAAAGTTGAATTTGATAATGGTAATGTTTTGTGATCAGAGCTGAACATTCTGCATGCCCCGCCTCTATAAACGTCCAGCGTAAGGGCCTGAGAGTACATCTCTGACAGCAAGGTCCGTATCAAATGTTGCTTCCTATTTTGCCAACTTTTCAATTTGTATTCCACCTCCTGCAGCGAGCAGTCCCATCGCTTGCTTTAACAGAATATTCCCTTGCACCCTCACTACAGCTCTCGGTCTGCCATTGATACATTCTGCACTGGGGGAAAAATAATGCCTCATTTGTTCCAAAAACAATCAACCATGACCCATCGCTTGCTCTGTGCAACAAAAATCCAGCAAGTGAAGGGTTTGGCAGCAATGACTGGATGTCAGTGAGGCCGTACGATTCAAAGAGTTAGGAGAGAGTGAGGTCTGCAGATGCTGGGTCACCGAATTTCGACGGTAAAAGGTCAAAAATCGACATTTTTTTTTTGCTGCATCTCTGTGTCAAACCTCTTCATCTCCCACCCCGCAAGAAATCTCGATCTTTACTTGCTCACATTTCCCTGCACACACAAAAAAAGCAAACTATCCCGCCGCCCGCGTTTTGACTCGTCCAGCAGTCCCACTGACCTGTTATCACACCAATTCTTCATTCCCCGCTGCTGCCCAGCCTGACGCTCCCCGTGCTCTATCTGGCGAAGCAACAAGATATATGAGAGCTTTCATCCCCTTCGACTGAGCTGATCTTTCAAAATTTCCAGATCGTTGAGCACAACAATACCAGAACAGAACTGGACTAAATTCATTTTCACTCTAAGTAGCTGGACAAGTGCCTCATTTGTAATTCCAGCTTTGGCCTTGTATGTAGTATGCTTTCTTGGAAGCCTAAGTCTGTAGGTTCAATCCTCACTCTAGGAGCCTGCATACAGAACAGCTCAGAAGGGGTGAAAGTGTCAGTTTTTAAACGAGGCACCAAAGTTTAAGGAGAATTTAATGGATTCCATAGCACAATAGCTTGCATCATTCATTTCACAACATCCTTCCGATAGGAAGGAGACCAGAATTGCACGCAACATTCCAACAGTGGCCTAACCAATGTCCTGTACGGCTGCAACATGACCTCCCAACTCCTGTACTCAATACTCTGACCAATAAAGGAAAGCATACCAAACGCCTTCTTCACTATCCTATCTACCTGCGACTCCACTTTCAAGGAGCTATGAACCTGCACTCCAAGGTCTCTTTGTTCAGCAACACTCTCTAGGACCTTACCATTAAGTGTATAAGTCCTGCTAAGATTTGCTTTCCCAAAATGCAGCACCTCACATTTGTCTGAATTGATCTCCATCTGCCACCTCTCAGCCCATTGGCCCATCTGGTCCTGATCCCATTGTAATCTGAGGTAACCTTCTTCACTGTCCACTACACCTCCAAATGGCCTGTGTCCGCACTAGAGGAAATCTATGCATTCTATTTCATAAATGATTGATTGGCTGCATGTCGGGGTGGGCTCACTGAGAGGATTAACACGAATGTCAGTGCTTTTCTCTGCCTTAAACAAAACCCTGACTTCTTCCTGACTTCTCAATCATTAATGAAAGGGTATGGCTGTTGGGAGCAGCTTTATTCACCAGCTAGTAAGCCACTGATTCTTTCACTCTCCAATCTGGCATGTTTTATTCCCAGGGATTTAGGTCTCAGTATGTTCTACGCATTGTCTCCCATTTACCTACCACCTCTGTGCTTGATGTGCTCAATGTTAAAGGAGAAAGTGAGGACTGCAGATGCTGGAGATCAGAGCTGAAAATGTGTTGCTGGAAAAGCACAGCAGGTCAGGCAGCATCCAAGGAACAGGAGAATCGACGTTTCGGGCATAAGCCCTTCGGGCATTCCTGAAGAAGGGCTTATGCTCGAAACGTCGATTCTCCTGCTCCTTGGATGCTGCCTGACCTGCTGCGCTTTTCCAGCAACACATTTTCAGCTCTCAATGTTAAAGGACCCATTCTTCCAGAGCTTTGTCCATCCCTCTCTCTGTAATCTCCTCCAATTGTACAATCTGCAGTCACCTGTGTGACCCTCCAATCTGATCCCTTACATATTCCCTAGTCGCATTGTTGCACCGTTAGTGGTCCTGCCTAGTTCCTAAGCTCTGGAATTTCTTCCTGAAATCCTCCCACCTCTCCACTTCACTCTCTCCTCCTTGAAAGTGCTCCTGAAAGCCATAGCTTTATGTACGCAAATGGTGACCGATTTGAATAGGAGAAAGTGAGGACTGCAGATGCTGGAGATTAGAGTCAAAATGTGTGGTGCTGGAAAAGCACAGCAAGTCAGGCAGCATCCGAGGAGCAGGAGAATTGACGTTTCAGGCATAAGTCCTTTATCAGGAATTTTGGATACCCATTGGAACATCCATTTGAATATCCCATTTTGTATTGTCCAATCCTATCTCAGAACACTTCTATGACATGGCTTGTTTAACTGTATCAATGGCGAAATATTAGAACAAGTTGGTATTGTTTCCTGCTGAGGGGCTATGTTCTTCTGGGACTTCATTTTACAAAAGCAAGCTTCCCGACTGGACACCTTGGTACCAAGCTTGCCGCCCAATTGGCAGTTTAGGTGCTGCCCATCATTCCTCATCCAATGATATCAGTCAAAGCAAAGCACACTTGACTTCCTGGCGAGCACGTTCTGTGCAGCGTGTAAAGATTAGGCCCGCGATCTTGCCATAAATGGGACTAGTTCAGTTTAGAAAACATGGTCGGCATGGACAGGTTGGGCCGAAGGGTCTGTTTCTGTCTTGTATGAAAGGAAAATTGCTTTGGAACTTTGCACCAACTTCGCACCAGCACCCACATCCCTACCTCAGAATGGTAGCACATGTAATGAGTTTGTTCAGAACAAGGGATGGGGAACAGTCCTGGTTCAGTACAGATGTTTCCATTCCTAGCAGTTTAAAAAAACTCCATCTTCAATGAAGCTCAGTAATGGTGGCCCTGTTCATTGCCAAACCCTGCACTGATGTGATGCCAGCTGGTAGTCAGTGTGGCTAGAGATTTAAAAGAGGTTTGCGTCCTTTCAACTGATGTTTGTTCTCTGTTGTTCATTTATTGAAATGTTTTTATCACCAATAAATCGTCCTTTGAAAGTCCAGATATAAGACCCAACTGGACATTACACCATGAACAGAAATAATTCACAGCAGCAGTGATGGAGAGAGACTCAGGTTGGGAGAGGTTGGGGAAATGGGAAGAGTTCTGGAAAACTGTTCAACACTTCATTCACACATGAGCCCAGATTGTTCCAATTTGTCACAGGCCTAAGCTGAAAATAGCATTGTTTGGATATGACTTCTAATTGGTTCAAGCTCTCGGACGGCAGCTCAAAAAGTGGAAGGGGTGTTCCGAACATATGGGGTCGCTTGACCCAGGAGGCAGACGGAAGTGGAGAAACTTACGGGAGAGTGGGATGGGTGTGTGAGTGATCAGGCAATTATGCGGGCTTAGTTTTCTGGGCCCTTACCTGGGTTCGTACTATCTTGGTGAACGGCTTTGCAGGTGACGAAACCTCAAAGGGGGAAAAAAAACTCCAAAGGAAATTTGCTGCTGTAGCTACAGAAGCGTAGAAAGGAACACACGTAATAGAGTCTTTAATGTTTGGTGGAACATCGATTCAATGTCACTTTAACAGTGGGTCTGCCTGCAGTGGAACATAAAACTAGTGCCAGTGTAAAACAGCCTTTTGTTTTCTGGCTGGCTGCCAACACCTTTGTAATGCTTATTAGCTCAGATGTGAAAGACTTGGGTCTGAAGTTTGATTCTGTTGCTCTCCCTGCACTCTCTCTCTCGTATCCTCCTCCTCTTCACGCAGTGCAGTCAGAGTGTGGGTGAAGTGCTGTCATCAGTAGTGTGCGCTGTAGTACTCATCCTCCCCTGACAGTGTGATTTTCTTTCTCTTGTAGGTCAGTCAACTGATATGAAGTGCGATCCTCCAGGCGACAGTGTCAGACTGTGACACTGAGAGCTGCGTTGGCTTCGGTTTTGCTCTCTCTCACTCTCTTCCCCCCACCTTTCTCTGGATGCTGGTCATGGCAATTCCACTCCATCACAAATCACCTGCGATTGCTTTGCTGCAGAAGATTCAGGCTAGTGACTTGGACACTTTTGGCAGGCAAACTCTACAGTTACCTATAAGTGGCGATGGACCTCTGAATGAAATCTATGTGGAGAAAAACCGAGCAGGAGCGATGAACTACCCGGAAAGTGGCTACGAGTTCGCTGCAGCAGCTACCCTGTACAACCCGGCCAGTCTGGGCTACACAGCCTCCAGTGACTCGCACGGCTCCAGCAACATCGGGGGGCTGCACTCCCTCAACAGCATGTCTCCGAGCCCGCTGGTCTTTCTACAGACCGCGCCTCAGCTCTCATCCTTTGTTGCCCACGGGCAGCAGGTCCCCTATTATGTGGAAAACGAGCAGAGTAGCTGCAGCAGCTTTGGCTTGCGGGACGCTCCCCCTTCAACCTTTTACAGGTAACAACAAAGTACTTTGTCAGGACTCCCGTTGAGAGTGAAGTGGCTGGTGGAGGTGGGGGGGGGTGGTGGTGTGGTGCTGGGGGGAGGTTGGAGTGGAAATGTCGAAGCTTTTAGCTGAACCCCTTGAATGTTTGCGGCAAAGACTGCTGTCTGCCCTGGGAGTGTTCCTGAAATGCTGTTTTTTTTGGGTATGACACTTCTTTACGTTACTTGTTGCAACGTGTAGGGGTCGGATGAGGTTTTTATGAGGTGCACCTCCCTTCAATCATTGCTTGCCATGTTTAGTTTGGATCACATACAGTCCGCAGCCCCCCCCCCACCGCATTAATCAGGCGGACGGGCTGCTTTTGGGTGTGCCCCAGATTTTACAACCCGGAATGCTGAAGTTGTTTGCAACGTCGCTACAGTTGCTCAAATCCGTCCGTTCTCATTTACCCATAAATCGCGTCTCAATCAAAGGATCTCTGAATGATTTTAACTTTTGATTGTAGCTTCTGGGCGACATTAACTAAACTGTCTCCCTGCCCGGAGAAAATTCCATCAGCTTATCACTTCCCTCAGACAAAATAGACATTGTGCCTTTAAACCTTGTGAAAGGGGCAATGAAAATCTCGGGGTGGGGGGCATTTTTCCTCTGCTTTGTCTCCTTTGGGTTACCTTTGCTCCTGATCACATAGTGAGCGTAACTGCGGAGTCCAGTCTTTCCCCCCTCCCACTACACCAACCACCACACTGAAATCTGATACCACGGGCAGCTCAATTTGACCAGAGTTAAAATCATACCCAGTGGGAAAACTGAATAAAAGTCCCCCCCCAACCCCACAGCCCCAAATGTAGTGGGATTTAGAAAGGAGTGTGTTCCTTAAAGTGGGGGCTTTGTATAGAGCCATAAACCCTGGGACTGTGGGAATGAAAACCCTTTTTATTTACTGGCATTCCCTCGTGCTTTGATGGACGATGGACATACAAGTTCACTCTGTGACATTGGGCAATAATATCATCAATAATTTGGTATGTCCCAAGTATACGTTTCTGAAAAACACTCAGGAATGTAAAGCATAACAGACTTTCGACAGTTCCGTGCCGGTCAAGCAGCCACATTAAATAAATGTACACTGGTCTGATAGAAGTAAGGAAAGCATTCAGCCTGAATACGCCTGACAGCAAGAGGTGATTTGTAGCCCTAGTATATTAGTACATTAGGTTTTCCTATTACCAAGGTTTCTCTCAACATGTTGAAACAAGCTTCTTTTTACATTGACTGTTGTCACTGTTGTGTTTCGTTTCGATTGTGCAATCCGTAGTTTGGATACTAGTCCCTGTAATGCCAAATGTGTGTTTTTCTTTTCTTTACAAACCAACTGTGATGTGAAGAGTTTTGACAACGTAAAGGAGGGGGGAATTGTTTCTACTGGCAAGGAGGACCCAAACTAGCAATCGAAGCAGAGAGGAGATGAGGAGATGATTTTTATTCCACGGTTATGGTCTAGAAAGTGCTATCTGGGTGTTGGAAGCAGACCCGTTAGGGACTGGCAACTGGAGACCGGATAAATATTTGAAAAGGAAAATATTACAGGGCCAAGGTGGGGGGGGCAGGGGGTGAATAATGGGTCGAAGAGATGGGTAGGGAGAACCAACTGGCTAGCGATTGAGCCGAATGGCCTCCTTCTGTGTTGGAGTTTCTATGATTCATTGTCATGGTGCAGTTTCGGCAAGTTTTTCACAATGAGATCAACTTGCCTTTGTCAGGAATCATGATGGCTGAATTCCATTTTGTTCTCTTGTAACTCTTTGTTCTACACTTTGGAATGTGCAGTGGAAATGTCCTGAGGAGGGAGAGAACATGACACAATAGAAACTAAGGGCATTTAGCAAGAGCACGTACAACTGAGACAGTTAGTGGATAAGGTTGGACAATGGATTGTCAACAGCAGGTTGGAAGGCACAACAGGCTCTCTAAGATCTGGTTATGCTTCTGTAACATAATCACTTCTTTATATTTAATCTCCATGTGCCACGCTTCTCAGTCTGACTTCCATCCCATGGAATTTGAACTTGGTATTCTGGAAGTCTCTCTTTCACTGATGCCCGCTCATCAGCCTCTTCACAATGAACTGGGTGGGGACCAGGTAGACCTCCCCCATTGCTTTCTCCTTCTGTTCTTGTGAAGAGACACGCGACCTGTGCTTCCTAGGGGTGCCAATGAGGACCCATAGGGACAGGTCTGCCCACAGTCCCTCAGCCACCCTACCTTCTAGCTGGGGTACTGAGGGCCCAGCGCAGTCAGTCAGTCAACCTCCCCCCGCCAGAGGCCTGTTGCTAAACTCTCACCTCCTCACTTTGGGTCAACTGTTTACTGAAGCTGCGCAGGTGATCCCCAATCTCAGTCCACACTGACCTAAGGCCTGGGAGTGGAGGCGTGCATACGAGAAATACATTTAACCATGGTTCCTCTGGGCTGGAGGTAAAGGAAGTGGGAAACCACCCAGATCGTCATTATCCAGATCACTATCCAGCTTCCCCTGTTTGGAATGCATCAGTGTGGAACAAAGGCACCCTCGGTGTTGATGCCTTGGGTGTGCCATTGGCATGCCAACAGTTACCATCTCGACATGCACATGGCAAAGGGGCTCTTCACCAGGATGCCAGGACCTTCTGTATTGCACAACAATTGGGTACATTGTTCAATGTTAACCTCCTGATGCCTGCTATTCACCTTACCCATGCCCCTCATGATTTTATAAACCTCTATAAGGCTATCCCTCAACCTCCTACATTCCAGTGAGATAAGTCCGAGCCTATCCAGCCTCTCCTTATAACTCAAACCCTCCATACCCAGCAACATCCTGGTAAATCTCCTCTGAACCGCCTCCAACTTAATAATATCCTTCCTATAACCGGGCGACCAGAACTGCACACGGTACTCCAGAAGAGGCCTCACCAACATCCTGTACAACCTCAACATAACATCCCAACTCCTATCCTCAAATGTCTGAGCAACAAAGGCAAAAGTGCTAAATGCCTTTTTAACCACCCTATCTATATTGGATTTAAACTTCAAAGAATTATGTACTGAACCCCTTGGTCTCTCTGTTCTTCAACACTACCCAAGGACCAAACACAGGCAAATGGGACTGGTTTCATTTGGGAAACCTGGCTGACATGGATGAGTTGGACCAAAGGGTCTGTATCCATGCTGTATGACTCTAGAGAGAGACAATTGGTAACCACTCCATTAACATGGGGTCAGGTGAGGACCCAGTCCCTCAATAAACTCCCACAGTTAAAAAGACACATCAAATCTGTGCTATTAGTGCTTTTTTGCACTTGTATTAATATGCTCTTAATTAATTATCTTATAATAAAGGAGCATTTGAGGAATTGATGTCGAATTTAAGAGTAATTCGGTTCACCCTGACACTATTGTCTTAAATCTGAAAGATTACATCAACATGAAGCATAAGTTGTCAAAGGTAGATTGAGAAGCATGATTAAAAGGTATCATTGTAGATTGGCAATGACAAACATTTTAAAGAATTCATAAATAATTTCCAACAAATAAATATTTCCTGAAGGAATAACATCCTACAGGTGTGATATTGGGGAACATGGTAAGCTAATCACGGTATATCAAAGGAAGAGGTTTATAAAGTTGTTGAAAAGTGTAGCCAGCCTTCGGGAGAATTTTAATATTCAGTACAAGGTGGCTGAGAGATGGATAAAGTCAAAATAGGATAGAGGAATAAACTACTTAGAGGCATCAGGTGGAAACCTCCAGGATCAGAGTTGCCGCATGGGGACTGGATATGGTCTTAATGAGATAGGATGGTGGCAGCAACAAGCCTTTGTTCTTCCAGCCATTTTCTGAATTAAGTTCTAGGAAGGAAGGCCTAAGGTTTGCCTTCCTGCTGTGCCGTCAATTGTGGCCCTTATACCATCAATCCATGACCATTTAATGGCCTTGTTCCACTTGGGCTGCAATTACTTCAACTCCAGGGAGAATGAGAAAGATTAGGCCTGCCCAACTGGTTATCCAATGTGGCCAGGCTGTCAGTTGAAGTGTTGGAGGGGGGAGGGTCGACCCAACTGGAAATAATCTGTGTGTGGTTAGAGGGAGTGGATTCAAGGCACTCTGACCTTGCTTTTTAGCACCTCTTTGCCCTGTGTCCGCTCCCCTCCTCCCCCACCAATGCTCCTGTCTGATCTCGCCCTCCCAATCTGGGAGGCCGGGGACTGTTGTCCCGATAGGAGCTGTGGTCTTCTCTGAGGCGCTTCTAGATTCTGGAGATGCCAGGATCTGATTGCCCGAAACGCATGGTTGTTGGGACATCCTGGGTCAGAAAGTTCACTGGCAACCAATCAGCTGCCTGCTCACCAAAAGGTTGAGTGGGCTTTCTTTATGAGCTTCCCCTCCTGGAAACTCTCCAGCTCTCAGGCTTGGATTGAAAAATGAGAAGATCCTAGCCATAAAAACCATTAGACCATTAAAAACCATCAGACCATAAGGTGTAGAAGTAGGCCATTCAGCCCATTGAGTCTGCTCTGCCATTCAATGAGATCCTGATAACCCTCAACTCCACTTTCCTGCCTTTTCCCCATAACACCCCCCAGTACAGTGACTAATTAAAAACCTCAGCCTAGGGTTCACTTAATGGACATGGACATGGACATGGTCTTAATGAGATAGGATGGTGGCAGCAACAAGCCTTTGTTCTTCCAGCCATTTTCTGAATTAAGTTCTAGGAAGGAAGGCCTCTTCCTGGAAAGAATTCCACAGATTCACTGAGGTTCTGACCCTTGAACTTGAATTCTCCCACAAGAGGAAACATAAATCCTGTCTAGCCCCCTAAGAATCGTAAATGTTTCAATAAGGTCTACTCTTATTCCTCTTAACTCCAATGAGTGCAAGCTTCACCTATCCAATCTCTCCTCATAAGAAAATCCCTCCACTCCCAGAGTCAACTGAGTCAGCACAGATTGTCATAGTTTCTGCAAGTATAATGGTGTATTGTTGGACAGTAAATATGGCTGTCCTCTTGTGATGATAAACAAGGAAGTGGTAGATGCATTGAGCAAATAACTTGCGTCTGTGGAAGACACAGATAATGTACCAGGTTACCAAGTGTCAGGTGATAATAAAAAACGTAAGAGTGGTTTAATAAAGTGGAAATGTCAGAGAACGCAAGGGAGACTAAAATCTGTCGGCAGATCTCCAGAAGGAGAAAACAGTAAAACTTGGGAATGATGCCAATTGGTCTGACTCTCCTTGTGCCCATCAAAACTGCAGCACAATCAGTTATGCAGTGTTTTAACTATTTTCCTTCTGCTGCTGGCTATCTCCTCTGCTTTCAAAAGATGTGCCTACAGAAATAGTGGAGGCTGAGGTTAGAATCTTCCAGAATCCTCTACAATCCAGAAAGTTTCCCATGAATTGGAAAGTAGCAAATGTACCCCCAGTATTCAAGAAAAGTGAGAGAGATAAAATACTTAACCTTGCACCCGAGTTGGAGAAAATACTGTGATTCAGGACGTGGTATCAGAGCATCGAGAAAACTAGATTTCGATTAGGCTGAGTTAGCATGAATTTAATCATAGAGTCATAGAGATGTACAGCATTGAAACAGACCCTTTGGTCCAACTTGTCCATACCGACCAGATATCCAAACCTTGTCTAGTCCCACCTGCCAGCACCCGGCCCATACCTATTAGAGATTTTCTGGATGTAACTGAGGAGGGTGTATAAGGGGAAGCTAGTGGATGTACTCAATTTTCAATAAAGGCATTTGATAAGGTACAACACAAAAGGTGAGTATGGAACGTTATGATTCTTGGAACTGGGGTAACGTTGGCATGAATTATCGATTGTTTGATGAACAAAGCAGGAATAAATGGGTCATTTTGAGGTAGGTGGGTTGTAGCTACTGATGAGTCGCTAATGAACAGTATATGGACCTCAGCTATTTACAATCTGTAGCAATGTCTCAGATGAAGAAACTGGGTGAATTGTACTGACAAGTACAAAGTTATACGGCAAAGCAAACTCTGAGGGTGTTGTAAGGTGGCTATTAAAGGATTAAGTGATTGGGTGACCTTACCATAATCTTCACTCTTACAAAGTTTGTGAGAAGATTTGTAACTCGGGTGCTCGTTGTTGTGGTTCTGTTCGCCGAGCTGGGAATTTGTGTTGCAGACGTTTCGTTCCCTGTCTAGGTGACATTCTCAGTGCTTGGGAGCCTCCTGTGAAGCGCTTCTGTGATCTTTCCTCCGGCATTTGTAGTGGTTTGAATCTGCCCGCTTCCGGTTGTCAGTTCCAGCTGTCCGCTGCAGTGGCCGGTAAATTGGGTCCAGGTCGATGTGCTTATTGATTGAATCTGTGGATGAGTGCCATGCCTCTAGGAATTCCCTGGCTGTTCTCTGTTTGGCTTGTCCTATAATAGTAGTGTTGTCCAGTCGAATTCATGTTGCTTGTCATCTGCGTGTGTGGCTACTAAGGATAGCCGGTCGTGTCGTTTCGTGGCTAGTTGATGTTCATGGATGCGGATCGTTAGCTGTCTTCCTGTTAGTCCTATGTAGTGTTTTGTGCAGTCCTTGCATGGGATTTTGTACACTACATTGGTTTTGCTCATGCTGGGTATCGGGTCCTTCGTTCTGGTGAGTTGTTGTCTGAGAGTGGCTGTTGGTTTGTGTGCTGTTATGAGTCCTAGTGGTCGCAGTAGTCTGGCTGTCAGTTCGGAAATGCTCTTGACAACGGAACGAGGATATGCCACAACCCAAAGGACTAGCCACACTACCAGCCATCAAGAGCACCACACAAACCTTCAAATTGAGGGAACCTGGTGAGGGGGTGTAGAAGATAATGCTACCTAAAAATGAGGTGTAAACCTGATGAAGTTGCAACACAGACTTACAGATCGAGTTAAGTGATCACACAAACAACATTATTCTGGAGTCCTGCCATATTTAATTGCACATTAAATAACTATCTAGAGGAGGAGCTTTCTAACATCTCCTCTAAACTATTAGCTCACTTTCTCAGTCTGTAGATGTTGGTGCAGTGTGGAAGAATCATAAATCCCCTAAACTGTAGAAGCAGGCCATTCAACCCATCGAGTACACACTGATCCTCCAAAGAGCATCCCCCTGACCCACTCCATCCCTGTAATCCCACATTAACCATGGCTAATCTACCTAGCTTGCACATCCCTGAATGATATGGGCAATTTAACATCCACTCAACCTGCACATCTTTGGACTATAGGAGGAAATCAGAGCACCTGCAGAAAATCCATGTGGAGACATGCAGACATGTGGAGAACATGCAAACTCCACGCAGACAGTGTCTGAGGTTGGCATCAAACCTGGGTCCCTGGTGCTGATGAGGTAGCAATGCTAACCACTGAGCCACTGTGCCACCCAGGAATGCTAATGTTTCTACTGGCTTGGTGCTTTGTGTTTGTACTTCCTGTTTGATTACTGGGTCGTTGTAGCCTGTTCTGCTTTGCTGGTTTCTTTCATGATTTTCACTCTACCTGCCGAGCTCCTCTTGCAATCCCTGTGTACCCTATTTGCCTTTCAGTTCTGTCAAAAGTCTGCATTTGCTCCCCTACATACCTCTCATGTGCTGGTTAACTGTTTCTATCCAAACATTTTGCAATCCACACTATTTACTTCCCTGTGTCAGATATGATCCTGTGGTTCCAGCGTGGCACTTCCAGCATTTTCTTTTTGATCAACAGTTCACTCACTGAATTGTGGGAGACTGTGCCTTTGATTGGTTCTGTGTAGGTGGGAAGGTTGAGGCAGTTTATTTGTTATTTGTCGTTTGGAATTCAGTTGCCAGAATTTAAAAGGTATTTGGTTTGCTCTGTAGCTGGCATTTGGTTAATGTCAAAAACATACAGAGAACAAAAGCTTTACACTCAACGACAAGCACGTTGTTGGCACAAAGTAAGCTTTTGTTTATTCATATTGTTGACGAGGAGGGCATTAATTACCCTTGAGAAGGTGGAAGTGAGCTGCCTTCTTAGGGACACAGGAACAGGAGGAGGCCATTCAGCCCCTCAAGCTTGTTTCGCCATTCAGTGAGATCATGGCTGATCTGTGGCCTAACTCCATATACTTGCCTTTGGGCCATAGCCCTTAATACTTTTGCTGAACAAAAGTGTATCTACTTCAGATTTAAAATCAACAACTGACCTAGCAACCCATCTGGTAACCACCAGAATTCAAGGAATGTGCATTATTATCTCCGTGGAAACGGGCCACTGAAGACAGGATGGTCCTCTAGATGGCAACGTTAAGAGAAACATTAATGGCAATCTTAACCTGTAACATAAAGAACAACACAGGTTGGCCAAGATGGCACCTTTCTGCTCCAGATATCAGGACGTAAGGGGTTAAATTATCTATATGAATAAATGTGGCATCTCTTTGAATTTAAAAGCTTGGAGACTGACCTCATCAAGTCGACCAAAGTAATAAAAGGATTCAATAGGCAAACTAGAGACACAATTTCCTCTGCAGGGCAAGTTCAGCAGCATCATGGTAAAACCAGAGCCAAGCCCTCCAGGATGAAATGAGTAAGCACTGTTTCACACAAAGGATGGAGAGACTACAGAACTGCCTCTCCCTTAATATTGTGGCGACTGGGTCAAGTCTTAAGGAATAGATTTTTGCTAAATCAATATATCAAGCAGCAAATGTGGTAGTAGTGGTGGTGGTCTGGTGGGGGTGGGGGAAGGAGTTAAAACCAATCATGATCTAGATGAATCACGGGAACAAACTTAAAAGATGAAATAACCACTCTCCTTTTCATTAATTTCTTAGCTATGCTTGAGCCTATTTGTTCAGGTTATCTTGGTTTAAAGGAAGAGAACGAAATAGATTTAACATTATCATCTTTCTCCTACTCTATTAAATACTGCAGGTTTATCATAAAGAGCCAGTCCCACTCATTAACAAAGTCCATTCCTATTTGAGATGTGTCTCGATGATTTATGTCTGGAGCTAGAAACCTTTTGAACCTCAGGTGGAGAGTGAAAAGGCTTAAGTTTTGATCCACCATTTGCATTTTCTTTACTAGCATATCTGGAGGATCAGACTTGCTTTTAGAGAAACGGGTTTCTAGGACAAAGATGGATAAGCAGAAAGTGCAGGCAAAGCAGCAGATGGAATTTAATGTAGAGACGTGGATAATGGTGCATTTTGGCAGAAGAGATAAGAAGAGTCTAACTAGACTTAATGGTGGAGTCATAAATCATGTTCAAGACAGTGGGATCAGATGGTTCCTGTATGTAATCTCTGGAGGTGGAGGGATTTGTTGAGAGAATTGTACAAAAACAAAGTCATTTTGCTGAAACTTTCTGAAGCTTTCGTAGAGCCACAACTAGAGCACTGCATTGAGTTTGAGGCATGTCACTTTAGCAAGGATGTGAGCATCCTTGAAGTAACATCAAACATTAGGCATTGTGTTCTGAGCCTGGAAAACATTGGGTGGTTAATTATAACTAATACTGTATCCATTGTGAACAGCTCAAAGGTTGTGCTGTTTGATAGGATTGGTCAGTCACTACATACCCCGTATCACTGAAATTCTAATACTATTTTGCACAATAGTTTGATCAGCAAAACATTTGTTTGGCTGTATGGCAACATCTGTAGTAAAAAATACCATTCGTGTTGCTTCCAAATAGTTTACCCATTGCCCACATTTTTGAGAAATTTAACCTTTCCATGGTAACAATGTAGAATGCACATTCTTCAGATCAAAACAAGTGGCAGTCTTATTATTGAGTATGCACGATGAACAATCGTCATGAACTGACCAGTGTAACCATTAATCACATTTACCCATGATTCCACAATTGGGCAGCCCTTGCTGAACAATCTCAAGTGTGCTAAGAACTGTAAGGTTATCAGTTGGGCTCATAAGATACCACATCTTTGCTTGTTAGAAGCTCCATGTATTCATGCTCAGTAAACAGTCTTCTGTAGGAGATAAGAATCTGTAAAGGTATATTGGTATTTCTGAACCAAACAAAATAAGGCTGAGAGCAATAACATTCTTCATGGCTCAACAAATCAGAAGGGATTTGGCAACCAATCAGCACCCTTTCTCCTGCAGTACAAATGGTTGTTACCTTTGACATTTGGCATTCTTGCATCTGTCCTGACGAGTGCAAGTTAAAAACCTTCAATGGCATGTCTCCTTTTTCAACACCAGATGTTCTGATAGAATCAGGCTGTTTATAATAGTTGACTTGTCAAAAAACAGGGACATACTTACATTATCAGATGTTAGTTATTTCGAAGAGTGTACAGGAGAAATGTCTTCACACACAGTTGTGAATCTGCGGATGTTTTCATTTATTCATTCATGGGACCTGGGCAGAGCTGGCAAGGCCAGCAATTATTGCCAATCCTGAACTGCCCAAGAGAAGGTGGACTTGAGCTGCCTTCTTGAACCACTGTCATTCATGGAGTTTAGGGATAATGTGGTTAAGAAGCAAGATGCAAGACTTCAATTCAGTAACAGCGAGGGACCAGTGATACATTTCCAAGTCAGACTTTGCAGGTTTGTTAAGTGTTGTCAAGGGAGCATGCAGGGCTCCCTGTAGATGGCACACATTACTGCCACAGAGCAAGTGGTGAAGAGTATGTTAAAGTGATGGATTTGGTACCAATCATGTAGCCTGCTTTGTCCTGGATGGTGTCAAGCTTCTTGAGTATTCTATCATACTCCTGACTTGTACCTTAAGGGATAGGAATTGGGGAGAAACACGGTGAATTATCTGTGACAGAATTCCTAGCTTCTGACTTGGCCTTTTAACTGCAGTATTTATATGGTTGATCGAGTTCATTTTATGGACAATGGTATTCCCCCAGGATATGGTTGTGGAGGAGTCAGCAATGGTAATGCATTGAATGTTAAGGGGCGATGGTTAGATCCTCTCCTGCTGGAGATAGTTACTGCCTTGCATATGTGCAACACAGACATTACTTGTCACTTAGAGTCTTAGAGTCATAGAGATGTACGGCGTGGAAACAGATCCTACGGTCCAACTTGCCATGCCGACCAGATATCCCAACCCAATCTAGTCCCACCTGCCAGCACCCGGCCCATATCCCTCCAAACCCTTCTTATTCATATGCCCATCCAGATGCCTCTTAAATGCTGCAATGATACCAGCCTCCACCACTTCCTCTGGCAGCTCATTTCACACACGTACCACCCTCTATGTGAAGAAGTTGCCCTTTAGGTCCCTTTTATATCTTTCCCGTCTCACCCTAAACCTATGCCCTCTAGTTCTGGACTTATGTCTGCAAAAGCAGTAACATTCGAAAGGGCATTGTGTGTATACTTGGAAAGGAAACACTTGCAGGACTTAAAAAAGCAGGGAAGGGGAACTAACCGGATAGCTCTTTCAAAGTGCTGGCAGCAGCACAAAGGGCCAAACAGCCTATCCTAGAGTCATAGAGATGTGCAGCATGGAAACAGACCGTTCGGTCCAACCCATCCATGCTGATCAGATATTCTAACCTAATCTAGTCCCATTTGCCAGCACTTGGCCCATATCCCTCTAAACCCTTCCTATTCATATACCCAGCCAGATGCCTTTTAAATGCTGTAATTTCACCAGCCTCCACCACTTCCTCTGGCAGCTCATTCCATACATGCAGCAGCCTCTATGTAAAAACTTTGCCCCTTAGGTGACTTTTATATCTCCCCCCCCCCCCCTCACCCTAAACCTACACCCAGTAGTTTTGGACTCCCCCACCCCAGGGAAATGACCTTGTCTATTTATCCTATCCATGCTCCTCATGATTTTATAAACCTCTATACGGTCAACCCTCAGCCTTAGACGCTCCAAGGAAAACAGCCCCACCCTATTCAGCCTCTCCCTGATAACATCCTTGTAAATCTTTTCTGAGCCCTTTCAAGTTTCACACTTGTCAGCCAAAACCCAGATTGTCCAGGTCTTTTGCATTTGAACATGCACTGCTTCGGTATCTGACGAGTCGCGAATGGTGCCGAACATTGTGCAATCATCGGAGAACATCCCCACGTCTGACCTGTTGATGGAGGGAAGGTCATTGGTGCAGCAGCTGAAGATGGTTGGGGCCAGGACACTATCCTGAGGAACCCCTGCAGGATGTTCTGGAGCTGAGAGTGACTAACCTCCAACAATCACGACCATCTTCTTTACGCTGGGCATGACTCCAACCAGCGGAGACCTTTCCTCTTGATTGCCGTTGTCTCCAGTTTTATTAAGGCTCCTCAATGCCACACTCCGTCAAATATGGCCTTAATGTCAGACACAGTCACTCTCACTTTATCTCTGGGTTTCAACTCTTTTGTCCATGCTTGGGCCAGGCTGTAATGAAGTCCGGACTGAGTGACTCCAACAAACTGAGTGTCAGACAGCAGCTTACTGGCACCATTGACAACCCCTTCCATCACTTTGCTGATGATCGAGAGTGGACTGATAATGTGGTAATTGGCTGGGTTGAATTTGTCTTTTTTTTTGTGAATGGGACATACCATGAGAAACTTCCAACCCTGCTGGGTAAATAATAGATTTTGTAGCTGAATTGGAACAGCTTGGCTAGGGGCACAGCTAGTTCTAAAGCTGTTTCTTGATATCATGTGGAGTGAACTGAATTAACTGAAGACCTGCATCTTTGAATGTTGGGGATCTCAGAAGGAGGCCCAGATGAATCATCAACTCAGCACCTTTGGCTGAAGATGGTTACAAGTATTTCAACTTTGTCCCTGTGCAAGCATATGCTACTCTCCTTTGTCATTGAGGATCGAGATATGTGTAGATTCTCCACTTCCTGTGAGCTGTTAAATTGTCCCCCACCATTCATGAGTGGATGTGTCAGAGCTGCAGAGTTTAGATCTGATCTGTTGGTTGCTTGGATTCACTTCCGGGGTTAGTGGTTGAGGCAAATACTGAGTCAATATTTAAAAATCGATTGGAAATGTGAAAGCAAAGGTGCTGATGAGATATGGGGACAGTGAGGGCTTCAGATGCTGAAGATCAGAGTGTGGTGCTGGAAAAGCACAGCAGGTCAGGCAGCATCCGAGGAGCAGGAGAATCGATATTTCGGGCATGAGTTCTTCATCGGGAATGAGCCTCATTCCTGAGGAAGGGTTTATTCCCGAAAAGTCGATTTTCCTGCTCTTCGGATGCTGCCTGACCTGCTGTGCTTTTCCAGTACCACACTCTTCGAGATATGGGAACAGAGCAAGTAAATGTGTTTAGATTAGACTATTTGTTTGTGTGGAGGGTAAACACTGATATGGATTAATTGAGATGAATGCTTTGTAAATTTGGAAGAGTTTTGATGGAATATAAAGGGAGAAACTATTTGACAGGCAGGACAATTAGTAATCAGGGGACACATATTTATGATAATTGGCCACAGAACCTACATCAATATGCTGGCAATTTTCTCTATGTAATGTGTTGGTACAATCTGGAACATATTGCTGCAATTATCTTGCTTCTAGCCATGGTGCAAGCTTGGATTCTGATCAGTTGAGGAGGATGATTGAGTCCCTTCTTTTTAAAACCCCTCTTGGTCAGCCATATTAAAAAAAATTTTGTTTCCCTTTTAGCATAGAGCTGTCACAGTTCATTAAACTTGGTTAACCAGATTTTGAAGAAGTGAAGGAGAGCCAATCCCAAGGTATATTTCAGTGAAAGGGAGTGGAGTTTTATTACCAATTAAACTTTGAGAACAATAAGTAAACGTGACATCAGACACAGACACAAACATAAGGTAATAACTCAAAAGTTAGGGGGGGGAACAGCACAGCAGACAGGATTGTACTAGCAGTTGCAGGTTGGAGACTTTTTATTGAGTCCTTCAGCTGGTCCTAATGGTTGTCCTGTTCACTCAGAAGAAGGGCTTATGCCCGAAACGTCGATTCTCCTGCTCCTTGGATGCTGCCTGACCTGCTGCGCTTTTCCAGCAACACATTTTCAGCCTCTGATCTCCAGCATCTGCAGTCCTCACTTTCTCCTGTTCACTCAGAAGTCTTGAAGCTCACAGATAGCCTTGATTTCTCAGTGAACAATGGATTTTTCAAGCTGTTTTGGAACCAGCACTGACATTTGAGGTGTAGAGAGAGGCAAGAGAGACCATCTTGCCGTTGTTGCTCACAAAACCTTGTCTGTTCTGCTGCTCAGAAGCGGCTGTTAATCCCTGTCCATTTGAGATTTCCTGGGCCTCTGCTTCTAAGCCAAATAGTCCACTGTCAACCTTTCATATCAATGATTAACTTCCAAAAAAAAGTGTGAATCATTGGAAGATACAGATCTAAGTTTCAGTGTCTTTTATAACTATGTTCACTTTGGCTTAAACTGATCATGTTTTTTGTTGGGCTTCATGAACTTGACTCAACCTGGTCAGGTGATGTCTGCAGCCATTTTAGGTCACTACTTCTTCTTTATAATTTCATTTTTAGACCATTTGATATTAGAATCAGTTGAATATTGATAGTCCTTTTTTATGTCTGTAAAAGCAGTAACATTCAAAAGGGCATTGTGTATATACTTGGAAAGGAAACACTTGCAGGACTTAAAAAAGCAGGGAAGGGGAACTAACCGGATAGCTCTTTCAAAGTGCTGGCAGCAGCACAAAGGGCCAAACAGCCTATCCTAGAGTCATAGAGATGTGCAGCATGGAAACAGACCGTTCGGTCCAACCCATCCATGCTGATCAGATATTCTAACCTAATCTAGTTCCATTTGCCAGCACTTGGCCCATATCCCTCTAAACCTTCCTATTCATATACCCAGCCAGATGCCTTTTAAATGCTGTAATTTCACCAGCCTCCACCACTTCCTCTGGCAGCTCATTCCATACATGCAGCAGCCTCTATGTAAAAACTTTGCCCCTTAGGTCACTTTTATATCTCCCCCCCCCCCCCTCACCCTAAACCTACACCCAGTAGTTTTGGACTCCCCCACCCCAGGGAAATGACCTTGTCTATTTATCCTATCCATACTCCTCATGATTTTATAAACCTATCTATTTTATAAACCTATCAATTTTATACCCTATCGAAGTCACAGGTGCTCTGAGCACAGTGCCCGCCTGGAACAGACAGGGCTTGCCACTGTCTGTCCCTCAGTCTCCAACACTCCAGGGAAAACAGCCCCAGCCTGTTCAGCCTCTCCTTATAGTTCAAACCCTCCAACCCTGGCAACATCCTTGTAAATCTTTTCTGAACGCTTTCAAGTTTCACAAAATTCTTCTGTTAGGAAGGAGACCAGAATTGCACGCAATATTCCAAAAATGGCTTAAGCAGCGGCATCATGACCTCCCAACTCCTATACTTAATGCTCTGACGAATAAAGCATAGCAAATGCCTTCTTCACTATCCTATCTACTGCGACTCTACTTTTAAGGAACTGTGAACATGCACTCCAAGGTCTCTTTATTCAAGAACACTCTACAGGACCTTACCATTAAGCGTATAACTCCCGCTCTGATTTGCCATCTCAAAATGCATCATCTCGCATTTATCTAAATTAACCATCATCTCCCACTCCTCAGCCCATTGGCCCATCTGACTAAGATCCCGCTGTACTTGGTTTTGTGAAAACTGATAATATCTTTTGTCAATTTGTGTAATCATTCTTACCTATCCTTTCATTTAATTTTAGGCTGTTTCATTAGCATGTCACAGTGCTTTGTGGCTGCAATGATAAGTCCGTTCAAAACTGGGTAAAAAATGAACCACAGAGGGTTAAAACTCACAAAATTAAACAGTAATGTACATGTTCAGATTACTGACAACCTGAGGTCTCAAAAAAAAAGGAATGGTACAGATCATAGATCCGCTTGTTACAATCTTCCAAAATTCCTCTGATTCTGGAAGGTTCCCAGGGAATAAGAAAATAGCAAATGTAACAATTTTATTCAAGAAATAAGGGAGGCAGAAAACAGGAAACCATAAGTCATCTGTCATAGGGAAGGTTCTGGAATCCATTATTATGGACGTTATGGCAGGATGCTTAGAAAATCACAATGTAATCAGATAGAGCCAACAAAGCTTTGTGAAAGAGACTCTGGGCTGAATTTGACATTTTGGTTTGGCTAAGTGCCTGTTGTGTCAAGAGTTTTGGAGGAGTTTTCACCATGAAGCCTGGCACGTTTCCTCGCTGCGTCTTCCAAAACTCCCCTCATTGAATACCCACCCTGCCCTTAAGGTGAACGTCTCACCTGGCCCATCTTACCATGTGCCCTTCCCAGAACAACTTGCCATTCAGCAGATATCTGTCAGAAGACCAGCATCCCTTGCAACCTTGCCACCTTTAAAAGGCCCATTGTGTACCTGGACAATCATTGGCAATCCGGCATTGTTCCTCCCTGGTATCGTCACGGCAAAGCAGCCACAGAGCCACACCCCTTATGGCACACGGCTGGCATGACTGACCTTTCCTTGCACACAGGGTCCTATTCACTCATCCTAGTCGTCCTTTAACCATAGGGCCAAATGCTTTACCTGTCCTTAGCTACGTCACATTTAAGTACCCTCTCTAAGTCACAGGTACTCTGAGCCCAGTGCCCACCTGGAACATGCATGGCTTGCCACTGTCCAGTAGGGGAACATCATGACAAGGGCAAGCAAGCAGACAATTTCAAACAGGCGCGTTTATTTACAGACAGCACAAGTGATCACACATGAAATGAGGAGAGGCTACAGTTCACTTCCAAGTGCTGACATCAAGACCAAGGACTAATCTACTGTTAATGATGCTCTGCTTCATTCAGGAATCGGGTATCCTTCAGGTCCAGTCTGGCTAGTAGCACCCAACCCGCCTGAGTTCTGTCATGTGCAAGGAGAGATTCTTTTTCCTCAGTGTCCTCATCCTCCTCAGAGGAAGACTGCTCCCATTCTCCTGATTCCTCAGTATCCAACACATCAACTCTTTGCCTACTCCGATTGTGCAGAGCCCAGCATGCCAGAATGGTGCGGCATGTTCTGTCTGGACGACACTGAAGGAACCCTCCCCCACCCCCAATTCCCTACCCCATTACTCTGCTCCAAGCTGCATCTTCAGCAGCCTCTTTGGTTGCTCCCCCACAGCCCTGGCCACAGCCTGTGCACCAACTTGGGGAAGGTGCTGCCCAGCGTGAGTGACCACCAGGGAGTGCTCTGCTGGGCACCAATGCCCTTCCTGTTCCAGACGCACATCAATCATTCACTTCTTCATTCCATTCAGTAGAGCCTATTGTTACACTTACATGATGTGCAGAAGTGAGGTGCCCTTTGTACCACACCACCCCTTTGGAAGTTTCACAAATGGGTAGCTTTTGGCCAGCAGTCTCCTCGTTTTAAGTAATTGCAGCTAATTTCTGAGATGATGATGTTCAATTTGCAAGCATCGAAGGCATAGTGCAAATGACTTCACATGACCCACATGTGAAGCCTAAGCACGTTCACTCTGCAGGTATTCCACATGGTCAATGAAATCATTGGAAATGAAATGTAGTGGCATTTGCAAACACATGCCTCATCTATTTGCCCCTTTGATGTTGTGGTGTCCAATAAATATAGATCCTTCACTTTCGCCCATCAACGTGACACTGACTGAGCCATCCCTGGGACTTTTCCAAGGTATTTCAAGATGCCATAGCATCGAGAGAAAATCAAGTGTTGGCAGGGAAGACAGCTCATGGTGGACACCATTACCATTATCCTGGTTGCCTCCATGTTCCCTTTTACCACACACGACACCAACAGCCCATTTCTACCCATCCTTCCAATGTGGAGAGGCACCACGTTGAGCTTTTCCTGCAACTGCCCTGCGGGCTCTATGAGCCATGGCATTACACCCTAAGGATGCCCACCCTGACCCTTTACTCTTCCCCTATGGAGGCCATAGTGGTGGTCCCTGTCGACAGCCCTACATCCCATGGCCTTCCATGCTTTCCCGTGATGTTCTGCGTACCCCCAAGTACATCTTGAGTTTCCCTCGTCACCAGCCTCATCCCTACCTCTCACACACGCCTCTGCTTTCTTCTCGCCAGTCTTGAATCCCTCACTCCTTTTGGCAGTGAGAGACCCACTGTTCGCACTGGCTCCCCTTGCACCTTCCTCAGTGATCAATGCATGAAACCTCAGGACTCTGTTCCCCAAGAATTCCAACCGACCTTGACTAAGTAGCCCCTAGGTATGACTGAGTAGGTCTCCCGGCTGCTGTACCTGTCTGATGATACACACTCCTCTGACTGCTTATGATGGCCCTACACGACAGACTATTACCCGGACCCCAGCTGGACATATCCCCTGACCATGCTGTGCCCTAGAAAACAAATGACTGGACAAGCCCCTATGACCGGCAGGACTAGGACCTTGGACTAACAGCAGCACACACCCCCTCCACTAACCCACCATCCTGGAGAGGACTGAGGACTAAACCCCACCATCTTTCTAACCTGGCCGTTTGGTTCAGTGAGCATGAGTGTTTCTGCCACGCAGTCAACTGGCACATGCTCTTGGTGTTAGATTGACATCTCTATGTGTCATAAAGCAATATGTCACCAGTGCTGGCTGACAATCAGCCTGTCGGTGTCTCTGTGCAGTGGAGCACATCAATACTGACAACCTTTGGCTCTGGTTGAAGTGCCAACATGCTAACATTGCAAGTGCATGGATGGTGTGAGCATTCATGTAGGCACAAACCAGTGAGAAGGGAGTGAGCATTAAGGGAACAGGCAAGTAGCCCTGAGATGCAGCCTGGTCCACTCCATGAGCTGGTCACTTGCACTTATGTGTAAAGTGTCCTTGAAGTTGCCTTTCAATGTTAGTTGCTGGGACGTCCTCCAAGCAAGTGGACAGGTGGGGCTGGCAAATGTCAGACGCCAATGTCCGTAGATGTGGGGTGTGTGCAGCTGGAGCACATTTACTATGTCCTGAGATAGGGTTAGGGTTAACCCTTGGTACTGAACACCATGGAGGCTATTTGCGGCCAATGGCAAGCTGAAATCACCAGCTACACACCTTGACTTCCACACGAAGAATTCTCAATCTCCAATTTGTTTGGCTTGTTAGGAAAGATAGGGAGATGAGGCTGGATGTTCCATTAAACAATCTATAATGCCTCTTAATCGCCAACTCAGTGCTGCGTAGAGAGAAACTCGTCTTGCCATTTGCCGGATACATAAAAGACACCGTGAGCTGCTCCCTGATATTGAGATGTAGCTCATCAGATTTCTCACGGGATTCTGCCACAAATTGCACTATAGTCTACAACATTCAGGCCCCCATAAGATTCATGCTATTGTGTTTAATTAATCTACTAGAGTTTTTTTTTGACAAAGTAACATTTACAGTAGATAGAGGATAGATGTAATGCATTTAGATTTCCAAGACAAATTTGATAAGGTGACAGATCTAAGGTTAGCACATAAAATAGGAGCACATAGTTTAGGATGCAACATATTAATGTGGATAAAGGATTTGTTAATTAACAGAAGATAGAGATTTGGGACAAATGGATATTTTCTCGTTGGCAAATTGCCCGCTTTCTCCCCGTCACCCTTGACCTCCTTGACAATCAATCTATCTATCTCCATCTTAAATATACTCAATGACCTGGCCTCCACAGCCTTCTGTGGCAATGAATTCTATAGATTCCCCACTCTCTGGCTGAAGATGTTTCTCCTTAGCTCCGTTCTAAAAGGTCTTCCCTTTACTCTGAGGCTGTGCCCTCAGGTTCTAGTCTCTCCTACCAATGGAAACATCTTCCCAAGATCCTCTCTGTCCAGGCCGTTCACTATTCTGTAAGTTTCAATTACATCCTCTCTCATCCCTCTAAACTCCATCAAGTACAAACCCAGATCCCTCAAAAGTTCCTCATATGTTCAGCTTTTCATTGCTGGGATCATTTTCATGAACATTCTCTGAACAGGCTCCTTCCTGAGATATGAGGCTCAAAATTGCGCACAATACTCCAAATGTGGCCTGACCAGAGCCTTGCAGAGCCTCAGAAGTACATACCTGCTTTTATTTTCAAGTCCTCGTCAAATAACTGCCATCATTGCATTTGCCTTCCTAACTATTGACTCAACCTGCAAGTTTACCTTGAGAGAATCCTGGACTAGAACTCCCAAGTCTCTTTGCACTTCAGATTTCTGAAATTTCTCCGCATTTAGAAAATAGTCCATGCTTCTATTCTTCATGAGCGCACACTTTGCCAAGTTGTACTCCATCGGAAGTTACTTGTCAAGAAAAAGTCTACAAAGGGATATAGGGAGAAAAAGTGAGTGAGGAAAGGTGTGGCAGATGAAATATAACCTTGGTAAGTAGAAAGAAAAGCAAAGCAAAATATTACTTCATTAGAAGGAGATTGCAGAACTAGTTGGTGGAATACTGAGGGATCTTGGGTATCCTGGTACATGTGGTATGTAGGTACAAGTGATTAGGAAGGCAAACAGGATGTTGTTGATTATTACAAGGAGAATGGAATAGAAGATTAGGGAAATTTTGCTACAGTGATGCAAGGTTTTGCCCAGACCATATCTGGAGTATTGTGTACAATTTTGATCTTCTTATTTTAAAAAAATGTAAATAGTTTAGAAGCAGTTCAGAAAAAGATCCACTCAACTCATTCCTGGAATGAACGGCTTATCTTATAAGGATACCCTGACTTGGAAGTGCCGGTGTTGGACTGGGGTGGACAAAGTTAAAAATCACACAGCACCAGGTTATAGTTCAACATGTTTATTCGGAAACACTAGCTTTTGGAGCACTGCTCCTTCATCAGGGCAATCACTTGATGAAGGAGCAGTGCTCTGAAGGCTAGTGCTTCCAAATAAACCTGTTGGACTATAACCTAGTGTGTGATTTTAACTTGTAAGGATAGATTGCATAGGCCTAAACCCCATTGGAGAAGAATGAGAGGTGATCTCATTGAAACACGTAATATCTGGAGGGAGCTGGATAGGGTGGATACTTGGAGGATGTTTCCTCTTGTGGGAGAGACTAATACAAGGGAACATAAATATGAATAAGAGATCATCTTTTTGAGACAGATGAAGACTTCTGTTTTCTCTTTCAAAGGCTTGTTAAAGTGTAGAATTCTCTTCCGCAGGAGGAAGTGGAGACTGGATTATTTCATTTATCCAAGACTAGGTTACATCAATATTTGATAGACAGAAGAGTCATGGATTGTCGTGTACAGACAGAAATGTGGAGTTGAGACCAGAGTCCAATCAATGATCTCATTAAATGCTGGGGCGCACTGGAAGGACCAAATGGGCTAGTCTTGACCCTATGTAACACTTACGCAGATCGATTCATGTTCCAGCAAACATGTTGGGTATAAGATGGGAACACCATCTTATGATGGTGATGGGAACACATGGGGCAGCATGGTGGCTCAGTGGTTAGCACTGCTGCCTCACAACAGCAGGGGCCCAGGTTTGATTCCAGCCTTGGGTGCCTGTCTGTGTGGAGTTTGCACATTCTCCCCATGTCTGTGTGGGTTTCCTCCGGGTGCTCCGGTTTCCTCTCACAGTCCAAAGATGTGCAGGTCAGGTGAATTGGCTTTGCTGAATTGCTGAAAAATGTGTTGCTGGAAAAGTGCAGCAGGTCAGGCAGCATCCAAGGAGCAGGAGAATCGACATTTTGGGCATAAGCCCTTCTTCAGCTCTCCTGCTCCTTGGATGCTGCCTGACCTGCTGCGCTTTTCCAGCAACACATTTTTCAGTCTGATCTCCAGCATCTGCAGTCCTCACTTTCTCCCTATGCTGAATTGCCCGTAGTGTTAGGTGCATTAGTCAGAGGGGGGGGTGGGTTGCTCTTCGGAGGTTTGGTGTGGACTGGTTGGGCCGAAGGGCCTGTTTCCACACTGTAGGGAATCTAATCTAAAACCATCCCTCGTTTTACTTCCTCACACTCTCATCCTGCCCTTCTACTCTTGTTGTCCTTCCACAGAATTAACAGTGACAACAGACGCCAGCGAGTGAATGATCACCTCTCCAGCACCAGCGAGCAAAGCAGCCCATCCGCAGGCACATTAGAATCCAGCAAGGAGACCCGATACTGTGCAGTGTGCAGTGATTACGCCTCAGGCTATCACTATGGAGTCTGGTCATGTGAAGGCTGTAAAGCTTTTTTCAAGAGAAGCATTCAAGGTAAAACGATGGCTATAATATTTCGGCTCTACTTGTCATGGTAACAGTAGATTGAGCAAGTCAGCCAGTTTGTTCAATCTTACCTGTGTGGTTTTTCAGATAGTTTGTTTGTGTTGGATAAACCAGTATGTGTTTCTATTATTGGCCAATTGCAGGTATCACCTTGACGACAGCCTTAACCATAGACACTGGAAAGCCGTTAGCAAATCTCATTGAGTACTATTTTCATTACAATGTTATACAGTGGTGTGTGCTTGGCAAATTGATTTCCCCATGTTTAATTGTGATACGACTTAAGTTTCTTTAAATGAGTACAAGGGGGATCTTGCCTTTCAGGCTCGATTTCAGATATGAACCTTACGGAATCTGGATTTTGTGAGGAAAAAGATGATGATTTCTGAATTGCTGATGCCTTTTCCATTGAGTCAGGCTGTGTGGCCTGACAGGCAGAGAATAATTGTTGAACAATCTTTGCAGGAATTGACTTGTAGCACGGGAAGTTGTTGTTTATGTGAGGTTGGTGCTCCCATGTTTTATCACTCTGTTCACGATGTTCTGTGTAAACTTCGGCTCCTCTGGGACAACTCATTTATAAAGTGCAGGAATTGCGCTGGGATGTTAAATCTACTGTAAATTTCTCTCCAGAACTATGTCTACCCCTGCTATCCTGTCACCCCTGACCTCACCAAGTTATACTGACTCCTACACCAGTTTGAAATTCTCATCTTATCGGGCCAAAACATTGGATGTTTTCAAGGGGGTAGTTTGATGGTAGTTCTTGCAGCCAAAGGGATCAACAGGTATGATGACAAAGCAGGACAGGGGATTGAGTTGGACAATCAGCCATGATCACAGTGAATGACAGGGCAGGCTTGAAGGGCCAAATGGCCTACTCCAATTTTCGATGTTTCTGTATCTGTGTCTGTCTGGTGCTGCCTTCATGAACACATTGGGCCACATCCTCCTAACCTTCGAAATCACTGCATTTCACTGCCTCCAGTCTCTTTCTTTAAAAAGAAGTGCTTTCAGATTGTGGCTATATTTGTTGGCCATCTCTGGTTGCCTTGGGAAACATTGAAAATTGGTGCAGCAGTAGACCGTTTGACCCTTTGAGCTTGCTGTGCAACTCAGTACCCTGTTCCTGCTTTTGATCCATTCTCTCCAGACCATATCAAACTCTTTCTTGAACACTTGAGAAGTTGGCAGCTGAGCTTTCCAGTTGGAAACAGTTGCAGCCATCAGAGGGAGAGGTGAAATTCAATGGGCTCAGTCTTGTGGAGGTGACTATTGGCTGAAGGACTGAGAGAGAACCTTGGATCACTTCTTTTCAGGAATATCATACTGCCCCCTGGGACTGAACAGCAGTGATTGCTCCAGTACGTCACCCCATCTGAGGCTTGATATTGTTGCTGGATCACAGTCCAGAGACAGACATAATCATGAAGGAGGTGGGATGCTGGAGAAATAACCTGCCAACATGATGACTTCTATCCAGCCAGAGGGTTGAGGGCAGGGGGGGCGGGGGGCACAAGATTGCAGCTAACATCTGAGATGGCATGACGTTTCGACTCTAGCTGACCCTTTGTCAGCTTTGACTCAAAATGTCAGCTCTTTTCTCTCCTTACAGATGCTGAGATTTTCCAGCGTTTTCTCTTTTGGTTTCAGATTCCAGCATCCGCAGTAATTTGCTTTTATTGGGAGATGGCATGGTGGCTCGGTGGTTAGCACTGCAGCCTCACAATGGCAAAGACCTGGGTTCAGTTCCAGCCTTGGGTGACTGTCTGTGTGGAGTTTTAATGTTGTCTGCATGTGTTTCTTTTGGGTACTCTAGTTTCCTCCCACAGTTCAAAGTTGTGCAGGTTAGGTGGATTAGCCATGCTAAATTGTCACATTGCGTCCAGTAGACAAGTTGGATTAGCCATGGGAAATGCAGGGTTAGAGAGACAGGGTTGTTCTGGTTAGGATGCCCTTTGGAAGGGTTAAATGGCTAAATGGCCTGCTTCCACACTGCAGGGATAATCTCAGGTGATCTGAAATAGTTATCAGTTAAATCCAGTGAAAATAACTCAGCTGAAGTCACCTTTTGAGTATTGTAAAAGCTAAACTTCATAGAGTCATAGAAGACAGAAACTGACCCTTCGATCCAACCAGTCCATGCTGAACATAATCCCAAACTAAACTAGTCCCATCTGCCTGCTCCTCATCCCTATCTCTCCAAACCTTTCCTATTCATCTGCTTATCCAAATGTCTCTTAAATGTTGCAACTGTACCCTCATCCACCAATTCCTCAGGAAGCTCATTCCACACACAAACCACACTCTGTGTAAGAAAAATTGCCCCTCAAGTCTTTTTTAAATCTTTCTCCTCTCACCTTAAATAACATGCCCCCATGTTTTGAAATCCCGCATCCTCGGGAATTGACAATGACCATTCACTTGGCGTAACTCGAAGAAGCTCTGAAGGTTTCCTCTTGCTAAGTGGCACATTCGGCTTGCGGAGCTGTCTGGTCTCCTCCTGCTCCTATATCCCAAATCAGATTATTTGAATTCAGGTACAGGCTTATCACCCTCTGATCATTCGAACAAATTTAGCTTTTTTTTTTCCTCTGCCGACAGGTCATTCTAACAGTGACTTAATTTCCTTTCTCAGTTTTCCACACTGTAGTATAAATTTTGGCGCATTCAATTTGCATCTCACAACTGTAGAGTGTTTTGAGAACACAGGTATAATTTTTCGCAATGTGCTCCCAGGCTATGAACTGCACCAGCATTTAGGTTTGGGGTAATCCTAATCCTAACCATAATGTTAAATAATTATCCTTATTCTGTTGACATGTCTTAATTGAGTCATTGATTTTTAAAATTCCCCCTGTAACGCTGTGTAGCTTAGTGAAGTGTTTGTAGTAACGACCAGCCGCTTGCCTTTCGTTATGGAATTTAGATCAATGAGGCTGCTACGGAAAACAGCTGTTTTTCCAACGGAATACTGAATCTATGGAATTCTCTGCCCCAGGAAGCAGTAGAGGCAGCTTCATTAAACATATTCAAGACACAGTCGGATGGCTTTTTGCATGGTAGGGGAATTAAAGGTTATGGGGATAATGCAGGCGGGAGGAGCTGAGATGATGGATAGATCAGCCATGATCTTAATGAATGGCAAAGCAGCTCAATGGGCTAAATAGCCCACTCTTGTTTCTATGAAACGATGAGGTGAAGGAAAACAAAATTGGTCTTAACGTTCTTTGCACCTCACAAAAGAATATTCTGGAAATGCAGTCGCTGTTACGATGTAGGAAACACAGCAGGCAGATTGCAAGTTCCCACAAACAGCAATGTGACAATGACTAGATTGCCAGTTTTTTTCCTTTTTTAAGAGATCACTGTGCCCCCTTTTGTGGTCACTTAGAGGATTCAGGGAGAATTCCTTTCCTCTTTCAATGGAGCAACGGGGATTCTGCTGTGGGTTCTGGAATCTCCAGGAAGTGGGGTCCCCCTTGGCTGAATAAAGTCAGGTCATAGATGTCGTAACTGGAGTCAGAGGCAAGGCCAGAAATTGCGATCTGACCTGATTTATTTGGATCAATGTCAGATTTGGGGTTCTTTATTCTTTGAAACAGGTATCAGGTAGCAGAGCTAAACCATGCAGCAGCTACATCCATGCAATACCTGTGAAGTTACTCAATATAATTCTCCCAGAGGTTTGGATATTTTAGATTAGATTACAGCGTGGAAACAGGCCCTTCGGCCCAACAAGTCCACACCGAGCCTCTGAAGCGCAACCCACCCATACCCCTACATTTACCCCTTACCTAACACTACGGGCAATTTAGCATGGCCAATTCACCTGACCTGCACATCTTTGGATTGTGGGAGGAAACCGGAGCACCTGGAGGAAACCCACGCAGACACGGGGAGAACGTGCAAACTCCACACAGTCAGTCGCCTGAGGCGGGAATTGAACCCGGGTCTCAGGCGCTGTGAGGCATGTTGTGAGGATATGTTGTGTGAATCTCTACAACATGCTGTACATTGGCGGGACTGGTGTTCCCTGCTGAACAGTAATATAGGACTGTTCTCAGTCACTCGACATGGTGGGCGACCAAGGTCTGACAATTAAAGACTAAGCCTCATGCAGTGCTGAGGTCGGCCAATGTCTGTTGATTTTAACATTTCAGGATTAACTGATGCAACCAGTTTGAGAGGCTGGGAAGGTTGAGGAGACCCTGTGTCACAGTTGAAATTCACTTCACGCAACACTGAAGGGGTAATGAGCTTGATTTGTTCATGGCAGTGTAGTCAGTGTTGTTAGTGGCGATGAGATAGCTTGTCTGACCTTGATGTGGGGGAGAACAGTTTGTGTGCTGGACGAGTTCCTGCCAGGGATAGCCTGCAAAACGTGAATCATGAAGGCACTTAATGAGGCAATTTTACTGCAAAGAGATTGAAAGAGGCCTCAGAAATGCTGTTGTTGTACTATGTATAATTTGTGCTGATTTATGAATCGGCCTCCCTTCAAAGTTAACTTATTTGTTTCAAGATTGTGGCTTTTTTTTTGTAGAGTAGCAATGGAGCGTTTCTTGAAGAAAAGCTTCCCTTCCAGCTCTGCCGCACACTCAGGCATCATCATCCCCCCCACTCCTCCGACCGCACCCATACTGAGCTGCACTGTGTCTCTATATCCTGAATTGGCTTGTTTGATTGTGGAATCTTTTTACTTGTCACTCCCCCCACCCACAGCCCTGCATAGTCTCCCCCTACTGCACGCGCCCCCTCTCTTCTGACTGGGACCCTCCCGCCTTCTGACTGGGACCCTCCCTTTTGGTGACCTCTTCCAATGACGAGAAAGCTCTAAGCGGGACTGAGGCAATACTTTACCCTTCACTACCCCTTTCCCAACCTCCAAACCCTTCTCAGAACCCATCTTCCCAACCAAACCTGCAGTCAGTTCTCCCACTCCGACCCTTCATCTGATCCTCTGTTCCTTTTGTGTTTTTTTTTTCTTTCTAATCTTCCTTTATCTCTCTGCCTTGGCAGACATTATCCCATTAAAAGGGCCGACATTTCATTCTCTGTATCTATCGAGCGTGCCTGTTGAAACACTTTAACATGATTGCAAATGTGTGTGTTCCAGTTTTAGTCCCAAAATAAATTAGCAGATGTAATGAATGATTTACTTTTGACTGGCGCACAACTTTCTTTTCGAAAAAGTTCAAGCTCCCACAATCGACACCTTTCTCCTCATTAAAACAGCATAAGTACCAATGGGTTGCAATCTCCAACTGGAGCAGGGCTGAGCAAGGCTGGAGTGGGAGGCACAGAAAGGGCAGTTGAGGAAGAGTTTGCAATTAAGACTGTCTCATATCTACAAGTGTTTCAGAATTGATTACTGCTGGCTCATAGGAAATTCGTTTGAACAGAGTTATGCCGCCCCTCTATTGCAGTGAGCCACTGCACAAGAGCATTATTGGAAGACAAAAATCATCGTGGAAGCACATAAAGAGATATATGGAGAGGAGCTAGATTTTCAAGAACAGCTTTTAGGGAGAGGGAGAGAGACATAGAGGTCTAGGGAGGGGATTTCATAGCTTAAGGTGTGATGAATTGAAGGAAATTGCAAATGTATAAATTAGAAGGAGCATAAAGTTCCTGGACAGGTTGATTAGAAAATATCCAAATTTCCTGTAGTGTTGAACAAAAGACATCAGAGGGGATTGGACACAATGTTTCCACTTGAGGTTGAAGTGAGATGATGAGTGAGTTCAGTGGTGTCTGGTCAGATTTTCTGCTGTGATCTTTGGGCTTTCAACCTCATTAATGTGACAAACATGTTGGGTGCATTTCTCAGGGAATGGCCTGGCTAACGAGGTGGAAGAGCATGCCCCCGGGGGTTTATGAGCCCCTGCTGCTAATTCAAGCACAGCTGCTCACCACTACAGATGCTGTGAGCCAACACCACCTCTCATTCTATGGTGCTCAACTTTGGGAATGTCCCCAAAGCCAGTCACCATTTTAGGTTTGAGGGATTGACGTTGAGCATCTGATGTTTTCATTCTCACCCTATTTTGTCACCAAACTTGCCATTTCTCTTGCCACATCAGGGAAGGGAAAGTTCTACCAATAGCTTTCCTGAACTGAGAGCCAATGTGGTCAGTGAGCCAAGGGATGAAAGGGGAAAAGATTGATGTACATTAAGATATAGACAGCACACTGTAGATGCAAAGCTCTATACACAAATAGTTAAATAAGTTATCAGTTAACCTGTCTTTGGTGAAGTTGGCTGACAGTAAGTTAGGAAAGTTGCCATGCTTCTTAAACAGTGGCGCACAAATGGTGTGATTTCCATTTTCGATTCCTCTGTTACTGAAGTACTCCATGTCCACTGCAGCAAGACTTGGGCTGATAAGCGGTAAGTAACATTTGAGCCACACAAATGCCAGGCATTGACCAGCTTCAATAAAGGAGTACCAGTTCCATCCCCTTTCATAATCAATAAAGCTGCCATTGTTGAATCCACTATCAACTTCCTGTAGTCACCAAGCTCTCTTGCCTGGGCTGACTGCACAATTGCTTTTACCACAGACCAATTGTTAGAATTCTGTGGCAATGGCTCACTTCCTGGCTCCCAATATCTACAAAGTATAAAACAGGAATGACCTGGCATACTGTCACCTTCCCTGGATGGATGTAGCAGCAATCACACTCCAGACGTTTGAATAAAAAAAAAATGGTTCACAAAATCTTTTGTTGACTGTTAAGCATTCCTTGCCTTTTCCAAAAAGAAAATGGTAACTTTGCAATATACGGTTCAGTGAAAACACTCAATTAAAAAGCTATGGATGGATAAGTCTCATAGCCCATTTAATTTAGTAACAAAGGTGATTGATTGAGAAAGCACCGACAACATCTTGTAATAACCATCTCTATATGAACCACATACGTATATTGCCCTGAGACGTCGAAGCATTGTCACCATAACTTAATATTCCATTTCCTCTCACAGCCACTCTGCTATTTCATTACCTTTTGGTGTTTTAGGAGACCTTGTAAACAAACCTTATGTGGAGAATGCGTTTTGCGATCCCATTCTATCGCAGCCAAGATAGGCAGTGAACAGTTGGCTTTACTTTTGATTCGATTTTCTTGCCCTGTTGCCCGAGCTCCCAGCATCATTAAGCAGCTGCTCAAGAGCAGAGGTTCTGTGTAGCCATGACACAGCAGCTTTGCTAAAATACAGGGCAGCTTGAGAACTGGTCGAACAAGGCCATTCATTATCCAGTGCTCATGGGCACAATGCCTTGTGCACTCTCTCTATCTCAATAGCAGGCTGTATCACTGACTACTAGAATCAAGGGCATGTTGTGCTGTTAAAAGGGAACATGGCCAAGCTCCTTCCACTCACTTTTCTACGTTTAACGCTAACAGACTAATCCTGTACGTAATCACACCCCGGGGCCCTGTTTTGGGGAGACTGAGAAACTGATGAAAAACACAGCAACTTTGTCTTCTTCTCATTCCAAAGGAAACAAAGAAGGACTTGCATTTGTATGTTGTGTCGCACACTCTCAAGACATCCTCAGTGAATGAAGTATCGTTGAGGTGTGAGCGCTGTTGTGATTATAGGAATGCAGCCGTCAATTTGCACAAAGCAAAAGCCCCCACAAACAGCATTCCTGTCCAGAAAAGCTGTTTTTGGTGAAAGTGATTGAGGGATCGACATTAGCCATGAAGACAGTTGTGGTGGAGACGTTCAGTTGCTGAGAGAATAGTCACTCTGATTGTAAGACCCCACAATGGATAATGAGGACAGCTGAGAGGATCATCGGTGTCTCTCTCCCCTCCATTTCAGACATTTACACCGCACGCTGCATCCGAAAGGCTAAGAGCATTGTGGGGGACCCCACACACCACTTACTCATACACTTCTTCTCCTGCCATCTGGCAGCAGATACTGGAGTATTCGGCCAACTTGTACAACAGTTTCTTTCCCCAAGCCATCCGACTCCTCAACACAGTATGATAGGACTCTTTCCCATCTGAAATTCTTTGCACGACTTCAAATTGCTGCTAGAAAATCATCTATTATTTATCATTCTTCTATTACACTGTAACTTGCATGTTTTGCATTTCTTACACACTTTATACTACGATTGTGTAGTTTGTGCTGCCCATGTAACACCCTCAGTCCTGGAGGAACGCTGTCTTGTTGTTACTGTATCTGACACACACACACACACACACACAATTAATTCAGAACACTATGGTTGAAAAAGTGTAATTGGGACTTGATTTCACACACTTTCCTGACTGAACAGATGGACACATTTATCACTTTATAACCAGAGTTCTGCTCGGATACAAATTACACAGTCCTTGTCCTTTATCTATTTCATAGTAAAGAAAGAACAAAGCTATAGGCAGATTTCACAGGAATAGCCTCAAAGCTATCATCAGCCTTTTATGCTCCCACTGTACTTGTTAATTTTTGGAAATGTCTGCAGCCATGTGCATTCTGTGGTAAGAGTTCAATTCTTGCCTGTCTTTCTCTTTATCTGATTAAATGTGACAGCTTTGGTGAAAGGGACATCTTCCAGGAGAAGATCTCTTGGGGAACTAATATCAAATCCTGTCTTGGTCATTGGCAACCTGCGCTAAAGAGTCTCCATATGTTGGAAACTTGTGATTGTATCACAGGCTGTTACTTACTTGAACTCAGTTCATCCTCATTAAATTGGTTACACTGAGGGATAAGATGGTTCACGGTGGTACGCTGTTTTGCTATAACAAATATGACTTTGGTGAGAAGCAGGTTCAATCCAAAGCTAGGTTTCTGTAGCTAAGTGGTGCTATTTTAGCAGACAGCAGATTCAAGCAGGCTTTACACTTGTGGGAAAAGTGAGTATTGCAGATGCTGGAGAGTCAGAGTCGAAGAGTGTGGTGCTGGAAAAGCACAGCAGGTCAGGCAACATCCGAGGAGCAGGAGAGTCGACATTTCAGGCATAAACTCCTCATATTCCTGATGAAGGCCTGATGCCCGAAACGTCGACTTTCCTGCTCCTCGGATGCTGCCTGACCTGCTGTGCTTTTCCGGCACCACACTCTTCAATTTTACACTTGTGGGATTTGAGCATTTTTAGCAGGGCGGCACAGTGGCTTAGTGGTTAGCACTGCTGCCGCTTCACAGCACCAGGGACCTGGGTTCGATTCTAGCCTTGGGTGATTGTCTGTGTGGAGTCTGTATGTTCTCCCTGTGTCTGCGTGGGTTGCCTCCGGGTGCTCTGGTTTCCTCCCACGATCCAAAGATGTGCAGGCCAGGTGGATTGGCCATGCTAAATTGCCCATAGTGTTAGTTGCATTAGTCAGAGGGAAATGGGTCTGGGTGGGTTATTCTTCAGAGGGGCAGTGTGGATTTGTTGGGCAGAAGGGCCTGTTTCCACACTGTAGGGAATCGAATCTAATCTAAACATTTATTGCCTATCCATTGTTTTCCTTGAAGGTATCAGAGAGGATGCAGAAAACATTCATGAGAATGATTCCAGCCATGAGGAGCTTTGTTTTATTTATTCCTTCATGGGATGTGGGCATCGCTGGCTGGGCCCAGCATTTATTGCCCGTCCCTAATTGCCCCCTTGAGAAGGTGGTAGTGAGCTGCCTTCCTGAAGAGCTGCAGTCCACCTGCTGTGGGTAGACCCACAATGCCCTTGGGGAGGGAATTCTAGGTTACATGGATAGATTGGACAAGATTGCTCTCCTTGGATTTGATAGACGTGTTCACAATGATCAGGGATCTGGACAGAGTGGAAGGGGGAAAGGAAAACTGTTCCTGTTGGCAGAAGGATTGGGAACTGCAGAATGCCAACTGGTAAAATAAACAAAGGTGACCTGAGGAAACCCCTTTTTCATTTAGGAGCAAGTGGTTTAGATCTTATACGCACTGCCTGAGAATGTGGTGGAGGCAGGTTCAATCAGGTCTTCAAAGAGAACTAACCAATTATCTGAAGCGAAACATATAACTAGACCATGGGAATTAAGACTTATTTATCTGTTTCATATATCTTAACACTTCTTCTCCCCTTGAAGAATAATGTGGGGTGTTGGAAGGGTTTGCATGGCTGAATCATGCCTGTTGAACTTCAATGTGAAAGCTTTTCCCTATGACCATCAAGTTCCAGAGGCAGATTTGAACTGGATCTTCTGGTTCACAGGCACGACTGCTACCAACTTCCACAAGACTTCCTTTGGGAAAAAGCTGGGGAGTGGGTCTCATAAAGAGATGCCATGATAAGACAGGTCAAATAGTCTTGTTTTGTGCTGTAACCACTCTGTGAAAAGACTGAAAAGACAATGTGGACTTTCTTTGTGAATGATTGTAGTGTTTGTGGTGAAGATGTTCCCCAGTGCAGTTAGATCACCCTTCCTTGCTTCAACACAGGATCAGCATTAGTCACAGTCACATATGCCAACTTCTATGGCCTGAAGCAAAATGCACCAGTGGTCCTCAGTCTTTTTAACCTCCTTGCAGACTATGACAGAGGCAAACTTACCCATTGTCTTCCAATTCCACTCCTCCAACATCCAACTGGGTGGAATTGTTCTCGATTGGCTCAACTAAGGCGTACCCAACTGTAACCAGGGAAACTAGTGCTGTGTATTCCCCTCCCACCCCCAAGTGTCACCGCTCTTGTCTTCCAAGGATCTCCCACCTCTTCTTCCAATACCTGCTGCCCATTAGAGACACCACTCAGCGACATGGTGCTGAAAATTGAAGGACCTCTCTCTCTCTCGCTCTCTCTCTCTCCAGTACATCTCTCAATCACTCTGCTACCTGCATGCTTACAGCATGGAGTTTGAAAATCATTCACACTATTTCCTTCTGTGGTTACTACCTAATGCAGAAAATGGAACTGTCAGACCTGAGATGAGCCTCTGACATTGCCTCAAAGACATGGACTTTCACTCCGTAATGTCACTCAACTCCATTTCTGCCTCGGCCCCACTGCTGCTAAAACTATTTCATTAATATCATGATTCCAGTCCTTGACTAGTTGACTTCATTACATCCTATTTATGTTCTAACTCATGCAAAAATGATGCTCACTCATCACCTGGTCAGCACAGACTTACCATATTTTTAGACCATATGATAGCCGTGCCATTCATATCTCTGAAACACCCCTCTAGCCTTCTAAACCCTCAGAGATCACTATGGACACTATCCTCATTTGTGTCTCCATTATTAATGGGTATACCTTCAGCCACCCATCTCCAATAGCTTACAATTCCCTTCCTTAATCATTTTGTCTCTCCAATTCCTTATCGTGTCGCCCACCTCATTAGCCATGGTATTGTTTACATTTCCTATTATCTGCTTTGATGGCTTATCGATTACTATTGATTAGATTAGATTCCGTACAGTGTGGAAACAGGCCCTTCGGCCCAACAAGTCCACACCGATCCTCCGAAGAGCAACCCACCCAGATCCATTTACCTCTGACTAGCGTACCTAACACTACGGACAATTTAGCATGGCCAATTCACCTGACCTGCACATTTTTGGATTGTGGGAGGAAACCGGAGCACCCGGAGGAAACCCACGCAGACACGGGGAGAATGTGCAGACTCCACACAGACAGTCACCCAAAGTGGGAATCGAACCCGGGTCCCTGGCGCTGTGAGGCAACAGTGCTAACCACTGAGCCACCGTGATTGATTACCCAATGAAGAAATTCTGGCATATTGTTTGTCTAAAAAATATTAAATAAGAGCAAGTTAGCAGGACTTGTTCTTTTCCTCACTTGCTTTTGGGATCTGGGGGTTACTGGAAAGGTCAACATTTATTATCCATCCTTGATTTCCTTTCTCAACAGGGTGGTGGTAGGCTGCCTTCTTGAACTGGCACAGTCCCTCTGGCAAAGGTACTCTCACAGTATTGTTGAGTTATAGGGTATTAACCCGGCAACGATTCAGAAATGCCAATAAATTTCCAAATCAGGATGGTGACTTGACTGAGAACTTGCAAATGGAGATATTCCTTTGAGACTGTTGCCTTTCAACTTTTTTGACCATGGGTTCGGGAGATGCCTTTGTAAACAACTTGGTGAGTTGCTGCAGTTGAGATTTGCTGTGCAGTCTCTACCCCAGTATCCAGGTGGATACATAAGTAGGGAGGGTTTCAAGGGATATGGGCCAAATGTCTGCAAATGGGGCTAGATTAATGTAGGATATCTGGTCGGCATGGACAAGTAGAGTGAAGGTTCTATTTCTGTGCCGGACAATTTATGACTCGATAACTCTATGACTTCAATTTTATTAAGCATTCTTGATGCCACATTTGGTCAAATTCTATCTTGGTGTTAAGGGCACTCAGTCTTATTTCTTTTGTACTTGTTGATCAAGGACTGTAATAAGGCCTGGAGCTGAGTCATTATGACAGAACAGAAACTAAGCATCATTGAGCTAAGTGCTGCCAGATTGCACTGTCGCTGACTGAGAGTAAACTGATTGGTTGGATTGATCTGTCCTGTTGATGTGATTTACCTGGGCACTTTTCCATATTCCTGATGAAGGGCTTACGCCTGAAACATCGACTCTCCTGCTGCTCAGATACTGCCTGACCTGCTGTGCTTTTCCAATGCCACACTTTTTGACCCCAGTTTTCCACATTGTCATGTGGATGCATTAGGAGCAGGACGAGTCTGTTTGGGCTTTTAAGGCCTATTCTCCTATTTAACAAGATCACTACTGATGTTGGACAGATGCATATTCCCCTCTCCTCCCTTGTCAGCCTTCCACAAGGACCATTCCTTCCGGAACACCATGCCTAACTCCTCCTTCACTCCCAACACACTCTCCCTCCACAGCCACATTAGCCAACCTCCAGTCTTCCGGCACTTTACCTGTGACTATCGATGATGCAAATATCTCAGCAAGGGGCCCAGCAATCACTTCCCTAGCGTCCCACAAAATTCTAGGGTTCACCTGATCAGGTCCTGGGGATTTATGCATTTATGATTTAAGTGTGCAAAGAACACATTAACAGCACCTTAAAGGAGTGGAAATTAAAGCAATGCTTCCACCCAGGATTGAACTAGGAAGCTTTTACATGTCGAGTGAGGGTATAAACCACTGCAGAAGGGAAGGCTGGGCAGGAGAGACCTTATTCCAATGTATCCTCCAGATGACAGCACCACTAACAGTGTAGCACGCCCTCAGCACTGCATGTGCTCAAGACTGTGAAGTTAGGTCCTGAATCCATAAGCTTTTGACTCAGAAATACGATTGACACCAAATATCTCTTTATAGTTTTTGAAAAACAATTAACTAATTACTGACATTAATTATAGCCCCCCAAAGGATCAATGTAAAGTCAAAGCTTTGAAGGAAACTTATCAAATTTAATTAAACTATTGTTTCTGAAGCCCACCCATTGAGACTGCCCACAGATTACCGAAGGACTTCAATGTCTCCCATGGGCACTATGTGCTCCCTCTCCAAGGACACCTGAGTTTAAATGTAGCTTTATTTTATTTATTCATAGGATGTGGGCTTCACTAGCTAGACAAAACGGTAAAATCAAGGACTGCAGATTCTAGATTAGAGTGGTGCTAGAAAAGCACAGCAGTTCAGGCAGCATCCGAGGAGCAGGAAAATTGACGTTTCGGGCAAAAGCCCTTCATGAGGAATAGAGGCAGAGTGCCTGCAGGGTGGAGAGATAAAAATCTCCACCCTGCAGGCACTCTGCCTCTATTCCTGATGAAGGGCTTTTGCCTGAAACGTCGATTTTCCTGCCCCTCGGATGCTGCCTGAACTGCTGTGCTTTTCTAGCACCACTCTAATCTAGAACCTTCACTAGCTAGACATTTATTGCCCTTTCCAAATTGTCTAGAGGACAGTTAAGAGTCAACCACATTGCTGTCTGGAGTCACATGTAGGCCAGACCAGGTAAGGACGGCAGATTTCCTTCCCTAAATCACATTAGTGAACCAGATAGGTTTTTCCCCTGACGATCAACAATAACTTCATGATCATCATTAAAGCCTTAACTCCAGGTTTTTATTGAAGTCAAATTCCAGCATCTGACATGGCAGGATTCGAACCGAGGTGCCTAGAACATTATCTGAGTCTCTGGATTAATAGCGTTGCAATAATGCCACTAGGCTATCACCTTCTGTGGAAAGAGGACCAGACAGTCCATTCAAGTAATGACCCCCAACTCAAACAAAGGTGACCATTTATAGATATTTTCTAATCAGCCTGTTCGGCAATGTTACTATACACCTGTGAAGCAGATGTGATTTGAAACCAAGCCTCCTAGTCCAGAGGAAGGGATACTACCACTACACCACAAGAGCCCTACATTGAAACAGTCCCAAAGCATCCTAATTTAGCAGTGAGACAACCTGCTGACAATTTTGGTCCATGTCTAATTTTGTGGGGGGCATTTTTCGACATCACAGTGGAGTGCCTCTATCACTGCTTCACAATACAATCTTCCACCCTTCCATTTAGCAAGTTATCAATGCTTATGTATCTGTCCAACCTGTTCAGAGGTTTTATAACATTCCTTCGGAACAGGTGAGGCTTTAACCCAGGTCTCCGCAGTCAGAGGTCGACACACAGCCACAAGGCCCCCAAATGTCCCTCAGTATTCTTTTGGAAAACCAAAATTAATTAATTCAAATAGGACCAAATTAAAGGAGGAAAGCCTGTAAATTTTCAAATTTCTCTTTACACTCCTAAGAATAACTTTAATCAATCTTTCTAAACGTACCCAATCTTAAAAAGCAGCAGCTCCTAAAAAGAGGCTCAGTGATTAGCACTGCTGCCTCACAGAGCCGGGGTCCCGGGTTTGATTCCACCCTCTGGAGACTGTCTGTGTGGAGTTTGCACATTCTCCCTGTGTCTGCGTGGGTTTCCTCCACCCACAATCAAAAGATATACAGGTTAAGTGGATAGGCCATGCTAATGTTGCCCATAGTGGTCAGGGGTGTGTAGGGTAGGTGCATTAGTCAGCGGTAAATGTAGAGTGATGGGAGAATGGGACTGGGTGGGATACTCTTCGAAGGGTCAGTGTGGACTTGTTGGGCCAAACGGCCTGCTCCCACACTGTAGGAATTCTATGATACTCCGACTTTGTTATACCATGTTTTGAGTGTCATCTCTTTCTGACAGACACGTCTTAAATTAACTTATTTGAACATGTTGTGATACATCTCCATAACAATCATATTCTGAGGTGGGACTTCAAGCCAGACCTTCTGACCCAGAGGTAGGGGCATTATCAGTTTGCCAGGTTCCAGGCTTTTCATTCTACTGCTCCCATGGTTTGTTCATCAAGAGTAACAGCAACAGGGGGCAGCACGTTGGCTCAGTGGTTAGTACTGTTGCCTCACAGCGCCAGGGACCTGGGTTCGGTTCCAGCCTCGGGCAACTGTCTGCGTGGAGTTTGCACCTTCACCCTGTGTATGTGTGGGTTTCCTCTGGGTGCTCTGGTTTCCTCCCACAGTCCAAAGCTGTAGAGGTTAGGTGAATTGGCCATGCTAAATTGCCCCATAGTGTTCAGGGATGTGTGGGTTAAGTGCATTGGTCAGGGGTAAATGTAGAGTAATAGGATAGGGGACTGGGTATGGGTGGGTTACTCTTTGGAGGGTCAGTATGGACTTATTTCCACACTGCAGGGATTCTATTCTATGAGCACCTTTCGAATTAACTTAAGCATGTTTACGTGTCCTACACCATCATTAAGACTATCGTTCTCTCTGGGTTCCTATGTTCAGTTTTATTTTTTATCAACCTTGACTCACAGGTCGAGAGTGTGGCTTATGCCTGAAACGTTGCGCCTCCTGCTCCTCAGATGCTGCCTGAGCTGCTGTGCTTTTCCAGCAGCACACTCTCGACTCTGATCTCCAGCATCTGCAGACCTCACTTTCTCCGAGTTGACTCGCAGGATACAACCATGAGCTATGTTAATAAAAGCATGTCGCCGTGCACTACCTGTTGCATGGCTGACTTCAAAAGAAATTGGTCAAGAAGCACTTCCATAGTCACGAAAGCAACTCTGCAAGGACGCTGACAATACAGCAAAGAAGTAGTTATTTTTCCTTGCAATCTGTGATACTTCACTGAGCAATTAATGTAATTAATTTGAAGATCCTTTATGTTGTGTGGATGGGTAATGTTGGACATGGATCAGCCCTTGGTAAACAGAAATGTTACTGCACAATATGCAGAGCAGGGAGATGATCGTCATGGAGCAACTCCTTTTTGACACTGAGTCACATCACTTGATGTCAACTGCTATCCAGTTTGTGGCTGCTGCCTTATACTAGTCCTCTATTGCCTGGGGAAGAAGCAGGATTTATTCCCTTGGGAGGGAGAATTGTGATGCATGTGGGTGTGACAACTATTAAGGTGGCCCGTCTTCCCACTGCATCCACATGCATTGGTCACAGTTGGAAATATAAAGACAGCAAATTCAGTGTGGCTCATCTAGAGAGCCTGGAATGAATTAACCTGCAGGGTATGTGTTCATCGACTCTCTGGTTGCCTCATGTCACTATAGAGAGTACAGTTGGTAAACAGCCACTCGAATGGAATAATAAATTTTGCCTTTGCACTCAGCGTTGTGACTTGCAAGTTGTAGTAAGGGGTTAATTCCATTGTTGAATGTGGAAAACTTTGGACAGGGAAAGGTGCAGTCGGCCACCACCCCAGTACTTTCAGACTTATTGTACACAAATTTAAAAAGCAGTGATTTGAAAACAGTCTAATTAATTTAAAGTCATACATCATTATGTAACTGTAGCCTTGTAATTCTCCAAAGCCCCTTTCTCTTTTCTGTATTTACTCTGTCATTTACTGACTGCGTCGTAAATCCTATGGATTTCGAAAACTTGCTGCAAACAATTTGTCACTTAAAATTCTACCTGCACAAAGGTCACAGAAAAATTAAAAGTTAAAGGAATGCATCAAATCAAGTACATGAGAATTCTATTAAATAAATTTCAGGATAAATGGCTCTGGGTCACTCTTCGTTGATTTATTTTTTTTCTCCTCTGAACATTATCCTTACAGGGATGAAGCTTTTGCCAACCATCTCCAAAGCTGTCTTAAATTAGAACAAGCAGAGTCACCAGTCAATTGATAACATCATTTACTCATATTTCTGCAGACCACAATCCTGTTTGCACAGCCAGAGTTTGAATTTGTTCATCTCACTTAGTATGAAATCATGTCGATGTTCCTGGCTTTGTCTCATGTGCACAGGCGTTGTATTACAAAACTTTCATGATAAACCACCCTGTTTGTTCATTAATTTATTCCCGTTTTATAGTTGACCAGTGTTCAATGCCTCTTATTTTATAATCTCTTTGGCAGTCTGCAAATTTCAATCAGAAGGCCAATGAGTTATCCCTTCCTGAAGGCACTCTTAATTATCTGGTTTGAGCCAGTATAGTTCAGGTGATGATTTAGGCTAAATTAACTTTTATTAACGTTGACATTAGAACAAAATAAATGAGACAAAACAGGGCTACGTAATACCTTTCAAGAGTTTGAGCACATCTGTAAATGGGACTCTATTTAAGCTTTTTATTCAACCAGATTTGTTTATGTGTCAATTGTATTCACATTCTGAAATATTTAACATAACAACAAATACCTTGTTAATACACTAATGTTTCCTAATAAAGTTTAAACTGCTGTTTGCCCCTTATGGGTGTTCCCAATGGTATGAACTAGACACTGTTCATGAGTAATATGTGTCTGCAATGGCCATTCAGAGGAAATTGTTTGCATAATTTTATGATATTGTCAGACCCTCAGAACTGAGGTTCATCTTTGAATTTCTCTTTTAATTTATTTAACTGAAGTAAGTTCAATGGAATATTGATCAGGGATAATGAGCTGTTGGTTGCTTTTTCACAATTGAAGGAGAGCCCATGATGAATGGCCAATCTTGACTATTTGTAAACTTGTAGAACACAGAACAATACAACGCAGAACAGGCCCTTCAATCCTCGACTTGTGCCGACCTATGAACCAATCTAAGTCCATCACCTGACGCTATCCCATCATCATCCATGTGCTTATCCAAGGATTGATTAAATCTCCCTAATGTGGCTGAGTTAACTACATTGGCAGGTCAGGCATTCCATGCCCTTACCACTCTCTAAGTAAAGAACCTGCCTCTGACATCTGTCTTAAATCTCTCACCCCTCAATTTGTAGCTCTGCCCCTTGTACAAACTGATGTCATCATCCTAGGATAAAGACTTTCACTGTCTACCCTATCTAATCCTCTGATCATCTTGTATGACTATCAAATCCCCTCTTAGCCTTCTTCTCTCCATTGAGAACAGACCCAAGTCTCTCAACCTTTTCCTATAAGACCTTCCCTCCAGACCAGACAACATCCTGGTAAATCTCCTCTGCACCTTTTCCAATGCTTCCATATCCTTCCTATAATGGGGCAACCAGAATTGTACATAATATTCCAAGTGTGGCCACACTAGCGTTTTGTATAGTTGCAGCATGACATTATGACTCTGGAACTCAATCCCTCTACCTATGAAACCTAACACACTGTATGCCTTCTTAACAGTACTATTAATCTGGGTGGCAACTTTCAGGGATCTATGTACATGGACTATGTACATGGATCTATGTACAAGATTCCTCTGCACATCCACACTACCAAGAATCTTTCCATTGACCAAGTACTCTGCCTTCCTATTATTCTTCCCAAAGTGAATCACCTCACATTTATCTGCATTGAACTCGATTTGCCACCTCTCAGCCCAATTCTGCAATTTATCCAAGTCCCCTGCAACCTGCAACATTCTTCCACACTGTCCACCACTCCATCTGCAAACTTACTAATCCATCCACCTATGCCTGCCTCCAAATAATTTATAAAAAATGACAAACAGCAGTGGTCCCAAAACAGACCGTTGTGGCATGCCACTAGTAACCAGACTCCAGGCTGAATATTTTCCATCAACCACCACTTGCTGCCTTCTTATAGAAAGCCAGTTTCTTATCCAAACTGCTAAATCACCCTCAATCCCATGCCTCTGCATTTTCTCAAACAGCCTACCATGTGGAACCTTATCAAATACTTTACTGAAGTCCATGTACACTACGTCAACTGCCCTACCCTCATCTACATGCTTGGTCACCTTCTCAAAAAACTCAATGAGGTTTGTGGGACATGACCTGCCCTTGACGAAACCATGTTGACTATCTGCAATCAAATTGTTGCTTGCTGGATGATTATAAATCTTATCTCTTATATACCTTTCCAAAAATTTTCCCACAACAGACATAAGGCTCACTGGTCTATAATTACCTGGGTCATCTCTGCTGTCCTTCTTGAACAAGGGCACAACATTTGCAATCCTCCAGTCCTCTGGTACCAAACCTGTAGACAATGACGACTCATAGATCAAGGCCAAAGGCTCCAACACCTCATCTCTAGCTTCCCAGTGAATCATTGGATAAATCCCTGTCTATGTTCACTCCTTCTAGAATTGATAACACCTCCTCCTTACTAACCTCGATCCTTTCTAGTATAATAGCCCGTATCTCAATCTTCTCCTTTACAATATTCTCCTTTTCCTGAGTGAAAACAGATGAGAAATATTCTTTCAGCAGCTCTCTGATCTCCACAAGGTCCACTCAGAACTTTCCACATCTGTCTTTGACTAGCTTTATTCCTACCCTAGTAATCCGTTTATTCCTCACGTACCTATAGAAAGCTTTAGGGTTCTCTTTTATTCTACCTGCTAAAGACTGCTCATCTCCTCTTCTTGCTCTTCTTAACTCTCTCTTTAAATCCTTCCTACCTAATCTGTAACTCTCCATCACCTCATCTGAACCATCTTGTCTCACCGTCACATAAGCCTCCTTCTTCCACTTAACTAGAGATGCAATTTTTAGTTCCCATACCGTATCACTTCCTCCCTGCCTGACAGGGACATACCTATCGAGGATATGCAATATTTGTTCCTTAAACCAGCTCCACATTTCGATTGTCCCCATCCCCTGCATTTTGCTACCCCATTCTATGCATCCTAAGTCTTACCTAATTGCATTATAATTGCCCTTAGCCCATTGGTAACTCTTGCCCTGTGGCATGTACCCATCCCTTTCCATTGCTAAACTAAATGTAACCAAATTATGGTCACTCTCTCCAAAGTGCTCACCTACCACTAAATCAAACACCAGGCCTGGTTCATTACCAAGCAGCAGATCCAGTGTGGCGATCCTCTTGTCGTCCCTTTGACATACTGTGTCAGGAAACCCTCCTGCAAACATTGGACAAAAATTGATCCATCCGATGTATTAGTGTTATAGCATTTCCAATCAATGTTGGGGAAGTTAAAATCCCCCATAATGATCACGCTGTTCTTTTCACTCCTACCCAGAATCGTTTTGCTAATCCTCTCCTCCACATTCCTGGAACTCTGTGGAAGCCTATAAAAAACTCCCAGCAGTGTGACATCTCCTTTCCTGTTTCCAACCTCAGTCCATACCACCACAGTAGACGAGTCCTCGTGAAAAGTTCTTTCAGCCACCATTATACTGTCCTTGACTAACAAGGCCACACTGCTCCCTCTTTTACCACCTTCCCTGTTCTTAATGAAAGATCTAAACCCTGGAACCTGCAACATCCATTCCTGACCCTGCTCTATCCATGTTTCCGGAATGGTCACACCGTTGAAGTCCCAGGTACCTATCCATTCTGCAAGCTCACTTACCTTATTTTGGATACTTCTGGTGTTGAAGTAGACACACTTCAAACCAGTTTGCTGTCTGCCAGCACACTCCTGTGACTGTGAAATCCTGTCCATGCCCTCCCTACTCACATCCTCCTGTGCACTGGAACTACACCTCAGGTTCCCATCCCCTTGCTGAGCTAGTTTAAACCCATCTGAACCCACCTGAACTCAGATCAGTTAACATCAATTACTCAGATCCAGAACAGGATTCATCTTGTATATATTTTTTATAATCACGTGAGACAGATATATACATTATTGTATACAAAATTCTAATATATAATGAGGAGCAAAATTAAGAAAGTTTACAGAATATCCGGGTGGCACGGTGGCTCAGTGGTTAGCACTGCTGCCTCACAGCGCCAGGGATCCTGGTTTGATTCCAGCCTCAGGCGACTGACTGTGTGGAGTTTGCACATTCTCCCCGTGTCCGTGTGGATTTCCTCCGGGTGCTCTGGTTCCTCACACAATCCAAAGATGTGCAGGTTAGGTGGATTGGCCAGGCTAAATTGCCTGTAGTGTTTCAGGGATGTGTAGGTTAGGTGCATTTGTCAGGGTGCAATAAGGAAGGGGAATGGGTCTGGATGGGTTGCTCTTCAGAGGGTAGGTGTGGACTTGTTGGGCTGAAGGGCCTGTTTCCACCTGTAGGGAATCTATGATCTAATGGCTCGATTTTCTTGGAATGTGGCTTGATGCAGCCTTCCTGTTAGTTAGACTCGTTTGCACAGCTTTAGAATTTAAATTTCTTTGCAATAAATTTGAGACAACATCAAGGTGAACTGATCATGGCACAGCGGGGTCAACTGGACACACGGTGGGGGGAGGGGAAATGAGGAAACTGAAGAAATCTGAGTTCATCCCTTGTGGTTTGAGGGTTCCTAGGCGGAAGATGAGGCGCTATTCCTCCAGCTGTCGTGTTGCTATGGTCTGGCAATGGAGGAGTCCAAGGACCTGCATGTCCTTGGTGGAGTGGGAGGGGGAGTTGAAGTGTTGAGCCACGGGGTGGTTGGGCTGGTTGGTCCAGGTGCCCCAGAGGTGTTCTCTGAAACGTTCCGCAAGTAGGCGGACTGACTCCTCAATATAGAGGAGGCCACATCGGGTGCAGCGGATGCAGTAAATGATGTGTGTGGAGGTGCAGGTGAATTTGTGGCGGATATGGAAGGATCCCTTGGGGCCTTGGAGGGAAGCAAGGGGGGAGGTGTGGGCGCAAGTTTTGCATTTCTTGCGGTTGCAGGGGAAGGTGCCGGAAGTGGAGGTTGGGTTGGTGGGGGATGTGGACCTGACAAGGGAGTCACGGAGGGAGTAGTCTTTTCGGAACGCTGATAGGGGAGGGGAGGGAAATATATCCCTGGTGGTGGGGTCTGTTTGGAGGTGGCGGAAATGACGACGGATGATATGATGTATATGGAGGTTGGTGGGGTGGTAGGTGAGGACCAGTGGGATTCTGTCCTGGTGGTGATTGGAGGGGCGGGGCTCAAGGGCAGAGGAGCGGGAAGTGGAGGAGATGTGGTGGAGAGCATCGTCGATCACGTCTGGGGGGAAAAATTGCGGTCTTTGAAGAAGGAGGCCATCTGGGTTGTTCGGTATTGGAAGTGGTCCTCCTGGGAGCAGATGCGGCGGAGACGAAGGAATGGGGAATATGGGATGGCGTTTTTACAGGAGGCAGGGTGGGAGGAGGTGTAGTCTAGGTAGCTGTGGGAGTTGGTCAGTTTATAGTAAATGTCCGTGTTGATTCGGTTGTCTGGGATAGAAATGGAGAGGTCTAGGAAAGGGAGGGAGGAGTCTGAGATGGTCCAGGTAAATTTGAGGTCGGGGTGGAAGGTGTTGGTAAAGTGGATGAACTGTTCAACCTCCTCGTGGGAGCATGAGGCAGCGACGATACAGTCATCGATGTAGCGGAGGAAAAGGTGGGGGGTGGTGCCAGTGTAGCTGTGGAAGATGGACTGTTCCACATATCCTATGAAGAGGCAGGCATAGCTGGGGCCCATGCGGGTGCCCATGGCTACTCCTTTGGTTTGGAGGAAGTGGGAGGATTGGAAAGAGAAGTTGTTCAGGGTGAGGACCAGTTCAGTCAGTCGAAGGAGGGTGTCAGTGGAAGGGTACTGGTTGGTACGGCGGGAAAGGAAGAAGCGGAGGGCTTTGAGTCCTTCGTGATGGGGGATGGAGGTGTACAGGGACTGGATGTCCATGGTGAAGATAAGGCATTGGGGACCGGGGAAGCGAAAATCATGGAGGAGGTGGAGGGCGTGGGTGGTGTCCCGAACGTAAGTGGGAAGTTCTTGAACTAAGGGGGACAGGACCGTGTCGAGGTATGCGGAGATGAGTTCGGTGGGGCAGGAGCAGGCTGAGACAATGGGTCGGCCGGGGCAGTCAGGTTTGTAGATTTTGGGCAGGGGGTAGAAACGGGCGGTGCGGGATTGTGGGACTATGAGGTTGGAGGCGGTGGATGGGAGATCCCCTGAGGTGATGAAGTTATGGATGGTCTGGGAGATGATGGTTTGGTGGTGGGAGGTGGGGTCATGGTCAAGGGGCAGTAGGAGGAGGTGTCCACGAGCTGGCGTTTAGCCTCAGCGGTGTAAAGGTTGGTGCGCCAGACTACTACCGTGCTTCCCTTGTTTACCGGTTTGATAATGAGGTTGGGGTTGGAGCAGAGGGAGTGGAGGGCTACACGTTCCGAGGGTGAGAGGTTGGAGTGTGTGAGAGGGGTGGAGAGGTTGAGGCGGTTAATGTCGCGGCGGTAGTTGGCTGTGAAGAGATTGAGGGAAGGTAAGAGGCCAGCACGGGGTGACCAGGTGGATGAGGTGTGTTGGAGGCGGGAGAAGGGGTCGTCAGAGGGTGGACGAGAATCCTGGTTGAAGAAGTAGGCGCGGAGGCGAAGGCGGCGGAAGAATTATTCGATGTCTCGCCGCGTGTTGAACTCGTTCGCATTAGGAGTATGTGGCAATATCCGATGTACATCCAATATTATCAACGATCGTGGCAGGAATAGAGTAAACTAAACATTTGAGTGTTTTAGATTGGAAGCTTGATTAGGAACAGATCATCTCTAAGTTAGGCAGACCCAATAGCGGATTCTGGATACGTGGGGATCTGGCTGAAGTCATGTCCAATCTGCATGGCATAACAGAATCAATGATCCATGGTGAGAGATCGCTTTTGAATGAATTAGTCCAAATCCTTAAAACTTACTTTGTGCTGATCTTGACAGAGGATAGAACTAAAGTTTTAGTAGAACAATAGTTCTTTTTTTGTGCAATGTTCCATCCAGAACTCTTCAGGCCTTCAGAAAGGAGTATAAAAGATTGAAGGAATTGGATAATTAGCACTAAATTTTAGGAAAGGGTGACAGTTTGATGTTGAAACAATTAGAAACGGAAGCAGTGAAGTGTGAGTTTCGGGACATTAAGAGTGGGATCATTCAGGAATAGCTTGATCAAATCCTTTGCAATTCATGTGGCGACAGATCATCTCAGAGTGACACGTTAAAGCTGAAGAAGGACTGTGAGGTGTGTAGATATAGATTGAAAAGACGTGGAGTTGAAGTTGCTGCTCTGTGCCTGGTTGTGACAGAGGCAGAGTCAGCCAAGAAAGGGACAGGAATTTCCTACTAAGTTCTCGAAGCACCATGTTCCCCTTGTCGTCAATGCCATTACACCCTTCCCTAGCTGCAACAGGGAAGGAGCGAGGAGGGAGGTTAATAGCCAGCAATCAGATATTAAAATTGTTGTGAATCAAAGATTGGACTAAATTTAAAAATTGACAAAGGGAACTTCTTCAACCAGTGGGTGGTGAATGTGGAACTCATTGCCACAGAGGGTCACTGAGGGTCTGTAGGACAGAGATAAATAGGTGTTCAAAGTTTGTGTGAAGATTTGTAGCTCGGGTGCTCGTTGCTGTGGTGCTGTTCGCCGAGCTGGGAATTTCTGGTGCAGACGCTTCGTCCCCTGTCTAGGTGACATCCTCAGTGCTCAGTTCACAGTTCACAGGAGGCTCCCAAGCACTGAGGATGTCACCTAGACAGGGGACGAAGCGTCTGCACAAGAAATTCCCAGCTCGGCGAACAGCACCACAACAGATAAATAGGTGCTTGATTGATAAAGGGATCAAGGCTTACAGGGAGAAGGCAGGAGAATGGGGTTTGAGAAACATATCAGCCACGATCAAATGGCGGAGCAGACTTGATGGGCTGAATGGCCTAATCCTGCTCCATATCTTATGGTCTTAAGCTATCTGTTCATTTCAAATGATTGACTCCTGAGGAGTATGCCCAGTACTTTATTATCTGTCATGTCAGCCATATTCTGTGAGAATTAGTTTCATTAGCTTGAAGATTGTTAATGGAGTTTTACAAAAGCTAGCTTCATTTTTACAGTCAAATTCAGGTTCAGTCGCATTTGGAAAGCCTTGAGAAGAAAGAACCAAGAGAAATGAAATTTTAAGGTGTATTGGACTGAGTATTTGTAAGCATATTTGGCTGTACAACTTTATGTGTTGCATGTGTAACTTTAAGATATTGAGTCCCTCAGTTGTTGCTAAGTAATTTCGGTTTACAAATCTGTAAAGTGCACCTGATGTTGCAAAACAGTGTGTGGTCGCTTGGTGATCTGCTAACCTAGTGTCACACAAGGTCAGGATCTGTAGACTGGTGCATCCGATCAAATTATTGTCAATGGAGAGAAATCAGAGTTAACATTATCAGGTCCAGTGACCCTTCCTCAGAACTCCCTGAAACGTTAACTTTGATTTCTCTTCACAGACGCTGTCAGATCTGCTGAGCTTTTCCAGCAATTTCTGTTTTTGTCTCTGATCGACAGTATCCTCAGTTCTTTCATGTTTTTATTGATTATCAATGCTGGGTTTCCCGTGGATGGTCACCACTACAACCTACAAGCCAGACTTCAGAGAATCCATACTAACGCAGATGTTGGTGCACAATAACAGCTGTAACTTCTGAGCTCAGCTCCACCGAACAGAAAATCTATAATTTAAGATCTGGAAGGAGTTAATGTTGTGTGCAATTAATTTTAATTGGACTTGTTGTGCTAATTATTGGAGAACGTGCATATATCTGAGAAGCAAGTCCAGTTAAATTCAAGGCATGAATGTTGTCCATCTGACAATCATGTCCCCAAATCTCTTGTAAGATTTATTGTGGCTCCTTTCTGATTTTTTGATTGTTCTGTTATACAAATTGCAGCAGTAAATTCATCGTGGGCATACTGATTAAGGTTTTTGATGCCAATGGCATTGTTTAATCCTGTGATTGATTATAGTCAAACGAAAGGGCTCAAAACTAAAACTAAGGTTGGGGAGGTTTTCTGCCATTTTGATGGTAAAAATGGAAGACATCTTGATTGGACTGTGTTGACTTTTAAAAGTTAAGAGTATAAAGGGTATCGAACACTTCTCAACTGCAAAAATAGATGCAAATTTTTTTAACAAATGTTGAGATTTAGTTTTAACCATACATAGGCAGGCCTATTTCTTTAATGGAATGAGCAGGCTAAAATTCTGTCTTCCCCAGCAGGCTGTGATTGAAGTTAACAGTGCTGTTATCAATTGACTCATGGTTGTTGCTTGTTTTAAAAGATTTGCATTTTGTAAGGATGCAAGATCTTCATAGTTACAAACTGCGGCACAGTCGCTTAAGGCAAAGATTGGTAAAAATGTTGTGCCTTCACAGATAACACATGGGACATTGGAAAACCAAGACCGATAACAATAACTAACTTAGGGTGAAAGTTATTTTGACAGAGTTTAAATGTTTTTGGTTGGGAAATTCATGTCAATGACTTTAAAATGATTGTAGCCAATACTGGATGGAAAATATGAGGTTTCTTTTCATATAAATGGCTATTAAGGTGTGAATTGTGTAACCTGATGGGGTGGTGGAATTGGATTTTGTACCAGCTTTCAAAGGGGACTTGAGGGGAACTAATTTGTATGGGTTTGGCAAAAAGAGAGAGCACAGGCATGATGGGTAGAACTCCTCCTTCTGAACTGTACAATGGATGGTTTACGTTTAGCCAAGTCACATCACTCAAGTACATATAGTGTTTTTTTTATTTATTCATTTTGTGGGATGTGGGCGTTGCCGGCTGGGCCCAGCATTTATTGCCCGTCCCTAGTTGCCCACTTGAGAAGGTGGGGGTGAGCTGCCTTCTTGAACTGCTGCAGTCCACCTGCTGTGGGTTGACCCACGATGCCCTGATGGAGGGAATTCCAGGATTTTGATCCAGTGACACTGAAGGAACAGCGATATATTTCCAAGTCAGGATGGTGAGTGGCTTGGAAGGGAGCTTGAAGGTGATGGTGTTCCCATATATATCTGCAGCCCTCCTCTATCTGGATGGAAGTGTCTGTGGGTTTGGAAGGTGCTGTCTGAGGATCTTTGGCGAATTTATTCAGTGCATCTCATAGATAGTACGCAGTGCTATTACTGAGCGCCGGTGGTTGAAGATGCTTTTTGAGGATAAGGGGTCTTGGAGAGTCGCAGTGTTAAAGTTATGCAATGAAGTCTGGTTTCTCAGATCACAGGATGTTTGCTTTCTGATTGGCCTTACAGGTTTGAAAGCTCCCTGCTGCCTTGAATTGGACTGTGAACCTGTCCCTATTTCAATTAAGGGGATGTCTTAACAAGTGACTGTTTTCTCCCAGAAGTCCTTTTATGACTTGGAAACAGTCCAGGCTCCAGTTTTGCACTCCTGATCTGAAAATTCAGTCCCACTTCCTTTCCAGACGTGTGGACCGCCAATTGGAACTGATGTTGTAGTGGCCGATATACCTCCTGTTCAAATGTGGAAAGATTCAGAAGTAATTAGTACCCTCATGAAGGCTGACACCAGATTTCTCGAAACCTTCAAAAGCAGGCTGGATAGAGTAAAAGCTGTTCGTAAAAGGGTAAAGAACGCAAAGGTATAGGTTTAATGTGATGCGCAAACGAAGCAAGGGTGATGTGGGAAAAAAACATTTTTACACAGCGAATTGTTAGGATATGAAATACACTGCCTGGAAATGTTGTGAAGGCAAGTTCCTTGAGGCATTTATGAGGGCACTGGATGGTTATTTGGATAGAAAGAGTGTGCAGGGATAGGGGGAAAAGATAGGAGATTGGCACGAGGTAAGAGAACTGGTGCAGACATGTTGGTCCGAATTGCTTCTTTCTGCATGGTAGCCATTTTGTGATAGTCGCGTCTGAGAAATTGCAATGATAGGTGTGAACACGCCATTTTCTGGCACTGTTGTTTTTAAGTGTCAGTTCTTAATCTGAGTGAACATTTCCCAGCTGTATTCTTTTATCCTGTTCTCCGACTCTCCAGAACAGCCTCAACAGATAGTCTGTTCTTCGTTTCTGTGGAAGGTTGAAAGATGGCATCAAGGGCTACCTTGATCATTAATTTCCTCCGTACATCAAAATCATCCATACAACCACCTGATGAAGGAGCAGCGCTCCGATAGCTAGTGCTTCCAATTAAACCTGTTGGACTATAACCTGGTGTTGTGTGATTTTTAACTTTGTATACCAAAAGAAGTGAGCCTCAGTCCTCAGGCATCACCACCCTGAAGGCTCTATGGAAACAATTGCACATTGACCACACTGGCCCAGCTGCCATCAAATAACAAGGGCAAAGAAATATCAAATGGTTATAGTTGGTTGGGTTGATGCTATTCCCACTTTTCATTGTACTGCTTTAGCAACTGCAAAAGCACTCATTGAACAAGCTTATTTGAAGTAACATATGCCTCAGGTTATAACTGGTGACAATTTACTTACAAAGAGATCCTGTAGACCCTATTCTGGAAACTAAGGTTAACTCAAATAAACGTCTGAACTAAGGGACTGAACAAACAGCAGGTTCAATGCCCGCGGCTCCTCAGAGGACCTGTGAAAGAACTTGCAGAGATGCACACACATGAAGTTTTGCGTAAAGAACCGCACTTTGAGATTAATCCTACCCTGTTCATTTCTTTTTTCTATGTATTTGCTTTTTAGTTTCGCAAATTAATGTGTATTGATTCTTATCATGCAGTTCTAAAAGAAATGAGCCTTGATTTTGCTAAATTCAATTTGGGAAGACATTAAGATTATACAGATTAAGGTATTTGAGATAGAAACAGACTGTTCCTCCAATAAATCCTTGCTCCACCTGCACTGCCTCCTACATTTTCTCATCAAAACTTACCGTGTCAATTATCTCGTCCCTTCTCTCTCAAATTGTCTGGCTTCTTCTTAAATGCATTCATACTGTTTGCTTCCATGACTCTTTCAGACAGAGGGTGGTACGTGTATGGAATGAGTTGCCAGAGGAAGTGGTGGAGGCTAGTATAGCTACAACATTTTAAAGGCATCTGGATGTCTATATAAATAGGAAGGGTTTGGAGGGATATGGGTCAAATGCTGGCAAATGGGACTAGATTAATTTAGGGTATCTGGTTTGCATGGACAAGTTGGACTGAAGCATCTATTTCTGTGCTGTACGTCTCTATGATTCTGTCATAATGAGTTCCACATTCTCATTACTTATTTTATAAAGAAATATCTCTGAAATTCCCTATGGGTTTGCTGGGTAGGGTAGATTAGCTCAGTTGGTTGGATGGCTGGTCTCAAATATAGAGTGGCGGCAACTGGCTGAGGTCACAATGAAGGATTCTCCTTCTCAACATCTCCCCTCACCTGAGACATGGAGACCGATGGGTTAAACCACCAGTGATCTCTCTCTAATGATTACTTTGCTACCTTATACCAATGGTTTTTGATTATGTTGTTTCCTATAAAAGGAATCATTTTCACTAAATTTTCGGTTTATAAAGAGAATCTCTTTATATCCATTTCATTTAACAGAAGAATGAATAAAAGGACAACAGGATGAAACCTGCTGAAACAACACACCAGCAATTAAAGGGATTGGGTCATCAATTTAAGTTGACAGCGGAGAGTCAGTGGTTTCAATAAAAGTACGGGCAGATGAATTAAGACAGGATAGAGGTAAAGTTATTATGATAACTAGATGGAACAACTGATCTCAGAGTATGATGAAGGGGGTGAACTATTGAAGAAAAATTTGGATTCCAAATATTGCATTCAACAAGCAAAAGATAATCTGGAAATCAAATGGGAATGTGGATTGGCGTGAGGTGCAGAGACTTGGGTCAGTGTATAGTTCCAGAATCAGTACAAGTGGCGTAACTGTAACTGACGACTGTGCCACTGGTATTACTTTTATGATCAATTAATGTAAAGCCGGGGCTGTGTACAGAGTGACATCAGTAGACTTGCTGGTGGATAATGTGATATGACGGAGGATAATAGTAAAGTGAAAACGAGAGGCCCCACATCAGACCAGATATTTCACATTACTCCAGAAGCAGTGGATTGTACAGTTGTGACTTTTCCTGAAGCACATTACCAGTTTGCAACTTTACTCCAGTTGAAGAATTCCCACCAGCATTGAGTTCGACACAGGAATCTTTTGTGTTACAGCTAATGAGAACTACTAGGACCAGTGAGGCAGCGGTGTTTTGCCTTTGGCTAAGCAGAATGATTAAAGTTAGGGATAATGTGTTTACATTAAGTGGGGTCAACTGTGTTACAAAATATCAAGTACATATTAGCCTCCAGACAGAGGCATTCAGAGCACATGCAACCAATGGAAATATTACCTCTTGCTGGATAGTCTATCCCAATAATTATTCAAGAGACAGATTAAGAAGTGTAGTTGGTATGTAGTAAATCAGTCAAGTGGGTGTAGGGAGGTTGTCTGTTATAAATCGTTTATGTTATGAATGTATTGGGCAGAGATAAGAAGAAGGCCATTCTTGATGCATGGCTCCTTAGTACTGAATGAACAAAAACCAGATGTTTTTGCACAGTCTTATTGACAGAGATGAACCAGCCGTGGTTAGAATGCAATGAAATAGTGGTGTGACATGAGGAGGATGTAGTTAAACACAGGAAAAATAGTGCTGCCAGTGGGGTACTGGGATTTTGAATTTAGATTCATGAAGATGAAGGTAAGCAGTTAAAGCTGAAAGGCTTTTGATCCATGGATGACAAAAGACTGGAAAATGCTGGTATTCAGAAGGACCTGTCTCCTTGTGCACAAATCACGGAAAGTGAGATCCAGAAACAATTTGTAAAGGCAATAATAAGCTAGGCCTGAGTTGTTGCTCCTGAGTCGAAAGCACAGATTTAGAGAAAATTTCTGACTCGGCAAACAGGACCCGCCCCGTATATTCGGGACATTTCATTCCAGGGAGGTTGGGCTCAGATGTTAATAGGAGTCGAACCTGTTACCCCAAGCCACAGGGATAGGGAGGTCAGACCAGGAAGGAAAAGAATGAAACAAAAACCAATTCCACCCCCCCCCCTTCACATCCCTAATGCTCACCCCTCACCTCCCTGACCCTCACACCCCCATCCATACCAACCCATTCCACTCATAGCCCTCAAACTGTCTGTGCCACTTCATGTCTCCCCACCTAGTCTCAGGTGATGGCTACATCAGGCAGTGATGAGGAGAAATTCCTTTACTCAGAGTGTTGCGTCCATTTTTGGAACTATCTACCTCAGAGATTTGAGTTGTTGGGTAAATTCCTGTCAGAGATTGATATTTTGTTAGTTATTGGGGGAAACTCATGGAAGGTGAAGCTGAAGTTAGCGATTAGACATTATCCTTTTAGATTAGATTAGATTAGATCCCCTACACTGTGGAAACAGGTCCTTCAGCCCAACAAGTCCACACCAACCCTCCGAAGAGCAACCCACCCAGAGCCATTTCCCTCTGACCAATGCACCTAACACTATGGGCAATTTAGCATGGCCAATTCATCTGAACTGCACATGTTTGGACTGTGGGAGGAAATCAGAGCACCCGGAGGAAACCCAAGCAGACACAGGGAGAATGTGCAAACTCCACACAGCCAGTCACCCGAGGCTGGGGTCGAACCTGGGACTGTGAGGCAGCAGTGCTAACCACTGAGCCACCATGCCGCCCTGAAAGCTCTTGTTCCTATTTCTTAATGATTGATGTTATTCTGAGGCCCTGGTTTATGACTGATACTGAAATATCATATGTGCTTCAGGAATTAAGATCTTGTCAATGGACCTGACTTAATAAAGAGTTAATACCATAGTTACAGGTAGAAAAATGTGGTCCTCAGATGCCAATTTCTCTGTGCAATGGGTGCTGCTTTGTGTCAAAAATGGCCATTGCACTCGCTTCATAAGCACACTGTGGGTTGCAAGCCACAGTGGACATCACCTTGCTGAGGTCATTTGCACCAGTTATGGGGATTACACACCAGATGGGACATCAATCAGCACTGAGACCAGAGCTGTCATTTCCGACCTTAACACTGGGGCTATCATCCTCTTGTAATCTCACAGAGGAATTCACAGCAGGAAGGTCACATTCTCCCTATCCCGTGACAACCCCCTCCCCCACTACCCTCCACTATCATCACCTTTGAGCTGAGCTCCATTGATCAAAGTTGCACTCAGTTCACTATCTTATTTGAAGGTGCTGAAGTCTGAAGGAACTGTGTTCTTTTGAGGATTCTGCACCCGGACGTGAACGCTGACGTTTGAGTCCTGCTTGTACGGTGGTGTGAGAGGGAGAAGCAGCAGAGGTAATGTGGAGGAGGACAATTTGTCCAAAGATGGATAAGCGGGAGAAGAACAGCAGATAATTTCCACTTCAGATCTCCAAAGTGAGAGAGCAACAGTGGGGTGGAATACCATCTATTCCTCATTTTTAATTTCAAACTGTACTTTATTCATTAAAAAAAATGCATATGTATACATAATCACAAATGCAGTTCGGTTCTGTGCAGTAGCACGTCAAGGAAACAAATAAACATTGGAGTTTGACTCTATCCAAATAAACCAAAGGTATCGACTGAGGCAGTGTTGATAAATGTACCTCCAGCTGCAGACAGACCTCAAACCAAAGCGAGGGTAGAATTGGCAATGGCTGTCAAGGTGTGTGTGACCTTGAATATTCATGTGCTGGGCTCCTTCCAGGTTGAAACAGGCAATATTTATAACATGCTACAAACACAAGAGCTCGAAAGGGCAGGCGAATATATTTTTATTCCCGGGAGGAGGTGGGTGGATCTTCGGCAGGACCGCAGATCTCCCCAAGGTGCCACAGAATTGTTGCTTCAGGCCAAAGTCCCTCAACATCCACCTGGTGTGCGAATGGACACAGTGAGTCAGTCAAGTCAAAGTGAGGACTGCAGATGCTGGAGATTAGAGTCAAGGTTAGAGTGGTGCTGGAAAAGCACAGCAGGTCAGGCAGCATCCGAGGAGCAGGAAAATTGACGTTTCGGGCAGGAGCCCTCTGATCATTCCTGATGAAGAGCTCCTGCTCCCCGGATGCTGCCTGACCTGCTGTACCTTTCCAGCACCACTCTAATCTTGATAGTGAGTCAGTCAGCCCAGGGTACTGTGTCCTGGCAATACTTATGATCATTTCCTTCTCTACCTACACTGGAGGATAGCCATGATGTGAAGGAGCAGGTGTTTGACTGGTTACACTCAAAGCATCATAACAAAGCAAATGGTGAGTTCAGAACGAGAGTCATACTGCAACCTGAAACCTTGACCCTTTTTCTCTCTCTGCACAGATGCTGTTGTTGAGTTTCTCTGGAGATCGCTGTTTGTTTATTGACGCAGTGAGTGCCATTGACTGGCAAGAGCCATTCACTGAGCATTTACCTCAGGAACCCAGCAACCCAATCATGGACAACATGCTGCCACACCCAGTGTGATGGGGGAGGTGACTGAGACCACCCCTTTCCAGTTGGGTTGCCCATGATCAACTGATCAGACTATGATGTCCAAGAGCACAACCCCCCAGCCACATAATTCCACCCCCTCCCCCCCCCCCGCCAACGCCTTCCCCACTTGGTGACCATCACAGCATCGTCATGGCCACAATGCTTACCTTTAGGAGTCACCTCAGGACAATCGTTTCAAACCAACTTCATACCTTCGAGTCATTTGACGCTATAAAGCAAAGTCAACAGTTGTCCCTTGTGCATTCCATTAGCGCCCGTCTCTTTGCTGTCATCATCACGCTCCACCCAGTGCTACCCCAGGAGGGTGTGGATTGTCGACGGGACGGGCACAGGGCAGCTCCAAGGGATGGCAGGCCCAGCTCCAGACTGTACCACACAGCACGGGCTGACAGGCAAGAAGCGAGGGCACTACCAGTGTGTGGGCAGGTAGATGCTGCCAGCCTGGCAGAGGGGCAGCAGCTTCGCAGTCCACGGCATTACTGCCCCCTTAGCCCCCCCGCCCCCCCCCCACACCGTGCTGGTAATCACACAGATGGCTGGGAGCACCCTGGTAAATCGTAGCTAGGGGTTGGCAATCCCGGCAGTAAGAAAAGCTGGCATGACTTCAGTCTGAGAATCCCCTGCAGCTCAAGGCTGCTGAAGGAAAATGGAAGATTGGCATTTATGTAGTGCCTTTCATGGCCACTATCCAAGAGCATTTTACATCTGTTGAAGGACTCTGAGACAAGGTTTTGTCCTGGGGTAGGGGTTTCCAGAATTAGACTGCATAGGTTTAGGGTGAGAGGGGAAAGATATAAAAGGGACATAAGGGGCAACTTTTTCACGCAGAGGGTGGTACGTGTATGGAATGAGCTGCCAGAGGAAGTGGTGGAGGCTGGTACAATTACGACATTTAAAAGGCATCTGGACAGGTATATGATTCGGAAGGGTTTGGAGGCCAAGGAAGGGCCAAGTGCTGGCAAATGGGACTAAATTAGGTTGGGATAACTGGCCAGCATGGACAAGTTGGGCCGAAGGGTCTGCATCTGTGCTGTACATCTCTATGACTCAGATACTGGTGTAAAGTTGCAATGTGTGCTGCACAGGCCATTGACAGCTGCACCACGGTTGGTTCACAAGTCTCTGAAAGAATCGACCAGCAGCATCCCATTGGCGATGATAGGCCCAGGGCTCTGTGTAAATCTCTGCATGAGAGGGGAATTGAGGTAAAATCCTCACACCCAGAGGTCTGGAATGTACCACCTGGAAGGGGTAGTTGAGGCAGGAAACATCACAACCTTTAAAAGGTATTAGGGTGAGCACTTGAAGTGTCATAACATTCAAGGCTTGGTGCCAAGTGTGGGAAAGTGGGACGGGTGTAGGTAGTAGTGCATTTTTGGCGGTACAGACTCGATGGGCTGAAGGGTCTCTTCTGTACCATATGTTCTATGACACCTTAACGTATCTTCCCATGAGCCTACATAATGGCCACCTTTGAGAGTTCTTTTCTGAATTCTATCCAGCAGAAACCATTGTGCCATCCAGCTCTCCCGCAGACCTGGCACCTGCCCAGCTCTGTATACAGACAACCCCCCCCGACTGGTGACTGTTTACCTGCCCAGCTCTGTATACAGACAACCCCCCCCCCGACTGGTGACTGTTTACCTGTCCAGTTCTGGATACAGCCAGCCCTCCCCCTCTCCCCCCGACTGGTGACTGTCTACCTGTCCAGCTCTGTATACAGGCAGCCCCCCCCGACTGGTGACTGTTTACCTGCCCAGTTCTGGATACAGCCAGCCCCCCCCTCCCCCCGACTGGTGACTGTCTACCTGTCCAGCTCTATATACAGCCAGCCCCCCCTCCGACTGGTGACTGTCTACCTGTCCAGCTCTGTATACAGGCAGCCCCCCACCCCCGACTGGTGACTGTCGACCTGTCCAGCTCTGTATACAGCCAGTCCCCACCGACTTGTGACTGTCTACTTGCCCAGCTCTGTATACAGTCAGCCCCCCCGACTGGTGACTGTCAACCTGCCCAGCTCTGTATACAGCCAGCCCCCCTGACCGGTGACAATCCACCTGCCCAAGTCTGTATACAGTCAGCCCCCCCTGACTGGTCACTGTCCACCTGCCCAGGTCTGTATACAGCCAGCCCCCTGACTGGTGACTGTCTACCTGCCCAGGTCTGTATACAGCAAGCCTCCCCAACTGGTGACTTGTCTACCTGCCCAGGTCTGTATACAGCCAGCCCCCTGACTGGTGACTGTCTACCTGCCCAGGTCTGTATACAGCCAGCCCCCCTGACTGGTGACTGTCTACCTGTCCAGCTCTGTATACAGCCCCCCCTCCCGACTGGTGATTGTCTGCCTGTCCAACTCTATATACAGCCAGCCCCTGCCCGACTGGTGACTTTCTACCTGCACAGCTCTGTATACAGCCCCCCCTTCCGACTGGTGACTGTCCACCTGCCCAGCTCTGTATACTACCAGCCTCCCCCGACTGGTGACTGTCTACCTGCCTAGCTCTGTATACAGCCAGCACCCCCCAACTGATGACAGTCTACCTGCCCAGCTCTGTATACAGACAACCCCCCCTGACTGGTGACTGTCTACCTGCCTAGCTCTGTATACAACCAGCCCGCCCCAACTGGTGACTGTCTACCTGCCCAGCTCTGTATACATCCAGTCCCCCCCCGACTGGTGACTGTTTACCTGCCCAGCTCTATATACATCCAGCCCCCCCCCCTCCAACTGGTGACTGCCCACCTGACCAGCTCTGTATACAGCCAGCCCCCACCGACTGGTGACTGTCTACCTGCTGCTCCTGTCATTACCTACCCTTTATAAGAAGCGTTCTTTGTGCCATTGGATTAAGTGGCTGGGCGTGCGGGATTGAGTGACGTGTATTCCTTGTCCATCTCTCACCCACCACAGCTGGCGCAGGTTGGCGTTCTTGTGCAACTGAAAGGAGAGAGGTGCCAGGTTGTGTTATGGAGTAGGCAGGGATAGTGGAGGTGTATGTCATAAAATCCCTCCATTGTGGAAACAGGCCATTTGGCCCAACAAGTCCACACCGACCCTGCAAAGAGTATCCCACCAAGACCCATTCCCCTACCTTATTACTCCACATTTTCCATGACTAATGCACCTAACCCATACATCCCTGAACACAATGAGGAGATAAGCATAGCCAAACCACCTAACCTGCACATCTTTGGAGTGTGGGAGGAAACCGGAGCAAACCCACGCAGACACGGGGAGAACGTGCAAACTCCATACAGACAGTTGCCTGAGGCTGGAGGTAAACCCGGGCGCTGTGAGGCAACAGTGCTAACCATTGAGCCACCGTGCCACCTTTGTATACACAGCTTTCACTTGTCAGCCAGTGAAGAGATTGTGAGGCGAGAGCAAGTGAACGTGAGGAGGATTAGTTACGTATCTAATGTTGCAATGTTATAGCTACAGCCCTAGAGATGGTCACAGTCTCAGTCTTGACTTTTCCAGTACAGGAATGAACCACTTCCTCCATTAGGGCCAGGATTCTCAGCTGTACCTGTCCCATGCAGAGCTGTAGCCACCTGTACAAGAGAGAGAGGTCTAAGTGCCATGTGTATAGCTGATATGGTTGGCATGGTTGAATAGTTGACAGTGTGTGAGAGACGTGAGTACAATGTTTGCAGCTAAGTGTGTGATGGTGAAGGGAGGGATATGATTCAATTATTTCTTGACTCGGGGAGCATGTTGTGTAGTTGAGACTTCTATGAAATAGGTTCGGGGGGTTTGCTGTTCTCTCTGTCAAAAGAATGTTACTGTACAAACGGCTTGTTTGAAATTCAGGGACAAGAAAGTGTGGTGCTGGGAAAGCACAGCCAATCAGTCAGCATCCGAGGAGCAAGACAGTCAACATTTTGAGCATAAGCTCTTCATAGATTAGATTCCCTACAGTATGGAAACAGGCCCCTCGGCCTAACAAGTCCACACCGACCCTCCGAAGAGTAACCCACCCAGACCCATTCCCCTACATTTACCCCTGCACCTAACACTATGGGCAATTTAGCCTGGCCAATTCACCTGACCTGCACATCTTTGGATTGTGGGAGGAAACTGGCACACCCAGAGGAAACCCACGCAGACACGGGGAGAACATGCCAACTCCACACAGACAGTTGCCTGCGGCTGGAATCGAACCCGAGTCCTTGGCGCTGTGAGACAGCAGTGCTGACCACTGTACCGCTCCTTCATCTGGAATGCCTGATGAAGAACTTCGCTTGAAACATCGACTCTCCTGCTCCTCGGATGCTGCCTGATCGGCTGTGCTTTTCCAACACCGCACATTTGGACTCTGATCTCCAGTATCTGCAGTCCTCACTTTCTTCCAGTTGTTTTTAAGACAAGCCTGTGTGATGGGCCAAAGGTGCTATGATACTCAATTAAAAAAACAGTACCCTGTATTGAAGAGTGAATCCTATTAGATGTTTTAGCACAAAACTGACTGGCCCGGCAGCGCCAAAATCAAATACAAGCCTATGTGAAACCTTGGTGGCAATGAAGTTGTTAAACTAGGTGTACAGTCATTGTTCTATTGCTGCCTGGGGCTGAGAGATGAACCTCTGTTTGTTACTTTGGTTTCGCTTCAGAGGCCAGAGACCTCAAGCCCGGTGTGAATGTGACAGGACTGGGCTCCTCCAGTACCCAGTCCTATCCCTGATGCCTGTGATCCAGGGACTGGCACCACATGAGGTAAGTATAAACACCAATGATTGCAGATGCAGGCTGAGTTCAACTAATCCCCATCAACCTTCAGCCTGATTTGCGGCAGGAACCTGGAATTTGGGAATAATTGGCAGAGGTGCATCCTAATGCAGAAGTAGGGGGAGGAATTAATAAAGGTGCAAGGCAAGTAACCAACATGGCAAAACCAAATTTGACAGAGCTAAAATTATTGAACGTAACATTGAGCCCAGAAAGCTGTGGCTGAAGGGTGGGAAGCAGGCAGTGAGCTGTCTGATATAACTGTTGTGCATTTTCAGAGGTGTTTTTTTAATTGATCCATAGCGATAACCTTTGGTTGCCAACGCTGCCAACATATCATGGGCAGATTCGTCGCCATCAATTCCTCTTATTGCTGACGGTTGCTTTACTGACACCAAGTGGGGAAGGATGCCCAGGAGACGGATTCCACAGAAGCAGTAAAGGTTTATTAAAACATTACCTAACAGCTCGCTACATTATATCTAAGATACACGATTGTCACTTCTGAGACATCAGGCTTAATTTTGAGTAAGTACTCTGGCTACATGCTGTTACCACAGGGAACAATCACAGAATCAGTTCTTAGGACACACTGCAGAGCTCTGGTTAGCACATGGCAAATGCACTATGACCCTGGTTGACTCATTTCAGGAACAGTCTTTTATAAGTGTTTTCTAACCTGTGCCGAAATGTTAATGCACACCTCTGGAGCAGATGGGACTTGAACCTAAGCAGTTGTTGAAAAATGTGATGCTGAAAAAACACAGCAGGCCAGGCAGCATCCGAGGAGCAGGAGAATCGACGTTTCAGGCATAAGCCCTTCTCCTGCTCTTCGGGTGCTGTCTGGCCTGCTGTGTTTTTCCAGCATCACATTTTTCAACTCTGGTCTCCAGCATCTGCAGTCCTCACTTTCTCCTACTTGAACCTAAGCCTCCTGGTCCAGAAGTAGGGACATTGCTACTGCACCACAAGGTCTCTTCAGGGGCCTTGACATCCTGACGGACAAGAGATTAGAGTCATAGAGATGTACAGCACAGAAACAGAACCTTTGGTCCAACCCATCTATGCTGGCCAGATATCATAACCCAATCTAGTCCCATTTGCCAAACCCTTCCTATTCATATACCCATCCAGATGGCCTTTAAATGCTGTAATTGTACCAGCCTCCACTATTTCTTCTGGCAGCTCATTTCATACACATACCACCCTCTGCATGAAAAAAATGCCCCTTAAATCCCTTTTAAATCTTTCTCCTCCCATCTTAAACCTCGTTCTGGACTCCCCCACCCCAGGTAAAAAGCCTTGACTATTTACCCTATCCACGCCCCTGATGATTTTATAAATCTCTATAAGGTCACCCCTCAGCCTCCAACGCTCCAGGGAAAACAGCCCCAGCCTGTTCAGCCTATAGCTCAAATCCTTCAACCCTGGCAACATCCTTGTAAAACTTCTCTGAAGTCTTTTAAATTTCACAACATCTATCCTATTAGTTTGATTTCTGAAATAATGTACTAATATTTGACATTACATCAGTTGCTGATATTATGGCAATAAAATCAAAAAATACTGGAACTACTCAGCAGGTCTGGCAGCACCCGTGGAGAGAGAAAGGGTTAAGGTTTCGAGTCGGCAAACTAGCAACTGGGAAAACTTAAACATCATCGATCTTGAACATGCGAAAGGGGTGGATGAGAAGAACAAAATGAAGATCTGCAGTAAGGTGACAAGATTTCACCTTCAAATGGTTGGTCAATGTTGAGTCCAGAAGAGAGAGAGAGAGTCCAATTGAAAGATGATGAGCTGTTGAGTTTAATTGGAACAGTCAGCAGGCCAAGGATAGAGAGGTCAGAGAAGGAGCAGGGTAAGGAAGTGTAGTGACAGGTGACCTGTTGCTCAGGGTCAGACTTGCGGAGGGTGAATGTCATGTCCATGATGGGTCTTCCCAGTGGAGGAGGAGGCAACATGGTGAACAGTGAATATAATAAACAAGATTAAACTTGCAAGGAGCATTTAGGGTTTGGGCAGTGAGAAAGGAGGTAAACAGTCATGTCTATCAGCGCACGCAGAACTTTCTGTTTTTATTTCAGATTTCAAGCATCAACAGATTTTGATTCTGTATTAACAAGAGCAATGACTGACTGTTTCACATTATCAATGTAATGATATCAACATGATTCTGTGGTTTTTGAATTGATCTGATTTCAGATGTAATACTATCAATGGGATTGATGACTGAGATATTAATACTAATAGTTAGAATCACTGAATCCCCACAGTGTGGAAACAGACCATTCGGCCCATCGAGTCCACACTGACCACCCAAAGAGCAACCCATGCACACCCCCAGCCTATTACCCTACAACCCTACATTTCTGATGGCCAATCCTCCTAACTTACACATCCCTGGACATCTTGGGCAATTCAGCATGGCCAGTTCTAATGTGCACATCTTTGGTTTGTGTGCAGAAACCCACACAGACCCTGGGAGACCAAGGTCCCTGATGTGCTGAGGTAACAGTTCTGATAACTGAGCCACCGTGCTGCCCATTGACTGGTTGCATTAGATAGGTTCTATAATGATAGCAATGTCTAAATGATTGTGTACAATTTCTCATGGGTTGTCAGCTGTGATTCAAGGCGTAACATTCTTCTGTTCAGTTCAGAAGTGTTTTGATCAAGACTGACACTCCAGGGCAGTACAGAGGGAGTGCTGCACTTCAAAGGTGTTAGCTTTTCATGAATAAGAAAACCCCATCTTCTATCGCAAATACAATTTCAAAGTAGAACAGGAAAGTTATTTCTGGTCTCTCTATCCCTCAATGGACATCACCAATAATATTATCTGGTTATTATCACATTGCTGTTTGTGGGAGCTTGCTGTGAGCAAACTGGTGATTGAGTGATACCAATTCGTATCTCTGTCTCATTGCCTATGTGATAATACTAATTGCCTCGAGGACTTGAGCACAAAAATCAAAAGGGACACTTTAGTGCAGGATTGAGGGAGTGCTGCACTGCCATTGGTGACAGCTTTTGAAAGAGACATCAAAATGAGGTCTCATCTGCCTTCTCAAGTGGACATGGAAGATCCCACAGCTGTATTTTGAAGAAGTGCGGGGGAGGTCTTTCCAGAGGCCTGCCGAACATTTCTCTCTCAATTGTCATCACAAACCAGCCAATGAAGGAGCAGCGCTCTGAAAACTAGTGCTTCCAATTAAACCTGTTGGACTATAACCTGATGTTATGAGATTTTTAAACTTTGTACATCCCAGTCCAACACTGGCATCTCCAAATCATAACAGATCATCTGGCCTTTATCACATTGTTGTCTTTGCGTGATGGTTGTGTGTAGACATTTGGCTGCTATGTTTCCTATGTTACAATAGAAATGAAATTAAGAATTAATTTTTGGTATGACCTGTGGTCATGAAAGGTGCTGTATAAATGCACGTTTTTGCTTTGAGGGAGAAACCAAGTCATCCATGCTTGAGTTGATAATATATTCACGACAAGGTTCCACATTCAAGGACTGACATTGCGATGCAGTAAGGAGGGAGTGCTACACTCTCAGAGGTACTTATGTTTGTACAAGGCATCAAACTGAAACCCCAACTGCTTGCCTAGGTTGTTGTAAAAGACCACATGGCACTGTTCGGAAGACAAGATGTGAGTCAAACCTTGAGGTTGTGGCTAGCATTTATCCTTCAATCACTGTTGAAGCACATAGGTGGTATAGCCCTAATCACATTGCTGTTTGTGTGCGTTTACTCAGGACTAATTGACTGCTGCACTTATATTACAACAACATCTGTGAGATATCTCATGGTGGGGAAAAACGCTACATAAATGCATTTTTTTTAACAAAACCATAAGAAAATGTTACATTGCTGATACAAGATAGCTACATCCAAAATGATTATTTCCTAAAGCCGATGCAATCACACTCTGTGCTCATGGAGTGATACCAAGGAATACCTGATGTGGTCTGATTATTGATCCCAACATCTGAATGAATCGGATTTCTGACCTAATGATTCCATTTGATTTATTGTTGTCACATGTACCTAGGTACAGGGAAAAGTTTTGTTTTGCATGCACTACAGGCAGACTATACAAAGTGCAGGTAAAAACAATGACTGCAGATGCTGGAAACCAGAGTTTAGATTAGAGTGGTGCTGGAAAAGCACAGCAGTTCAGGCAGCATCCGAGGAGCAGTAAAATCGACGTTTCGGGCAAAAGCCCTTCATCAGGAATACAGGCAGAGTGCCTGAAGCGTGGAGAGATAAATGAGAGGAGGGTGGGGGTGAAGAGAAAGTAGCATAGAGTACAATGGGTGAGTGGGGGAGGGGATGAAGGTGATAGGTCAGGGAGGAGGGTGGAGTGGATAGGTGGAAAAAAAGATAGGCAGGTAGGACAAGTCATGGGGACAGTGCTGAGCTGGAAGTTTGGAACTAGGGTGAGGTGGGGGAAGGGGAAATGAGGAATCTGGTGAAGTCCACATTAATGCCCTGGGGTTGAAGTGTTCCGAGGCGGAAGATGAGGCGTTCTTCCTCCAGGTGTCGGGTAGTGAGGGAACGGCGATGAACACCTCATCTTCCGCCTCAAAACACTTCAACCTCAGGGCGTCAAAGTGGACTTCACCAGATTCCTCATTTCCCCTTCCCCCACCTCACCCTAGTTCCAAACTTCCAGCTCAGCACTGTCCCCATGACTTGTCCTACGTGCCTATCTTCCTTTCCACCTATCCACTCCACCCTCCTCCCTGACCTATCACCTTCATCCCCTCCCCCACTCACCTATTGTACTCTATGCTACTTTCTCTTCACCCCCACCCTCCTCTCATTTATCTCTCCACCCTTCAGGCACTCTGCCTGTATTCCTGATGAAGGGCTTTTGCCCGAAACGTCGATTTTACTGCTCCTTGGGTGCTGCCTGAACTGCTGTGCTTTTCCAGCACCACTCTAATCTATACAAAGTGCATTAGGGTATTAGAACAGAGCGAGGAATACAATATTACAGCTGCAGAGACGGTGCACAGAGAGCGAGATCAACCTTAAATCGAAAAATTGAGGGGTCACTTCAGAAGTCTAAAACCAGCAGGGAAGAAGCTGTTCTTGAATCTATTCATACCTGTGTGTTAACTTCTTTATCTTCTGCGCGACAGAAGATTGTGGAAGAGAGTGTAACTGGGGTGGAAGGGGGTCTTTGATTAGGTTGGTGAGATATCAAAAGTGGCAATGTTTAACAATGAATCTCCTTCTTGATTTAATAGTACTGATGATTAATATGCCATGTTTTTTGCTGTCATGTGGTTGATGTGATGCCAAGGCTAGCCTGTTTTTGTTCAATGAACTCGTACCAATGTGACAGGTGATTGCCAAAATCATTTTGTCAGGTGTCTTGCTTGCTTCCTAAAATGCAAAACACCCAACTTGGTGTTTTAAGCAAGGTCTGCCAATACTGTTACCTTAATTCAGTCATGGGATGTGGGCGTCACTGCTGGGCCAGCATTTATCATTTAGTTGCCTTTGTAAAGGTGGTGGTGAGCTGCCTTCTCAATCTAGTACCATGTGCTGTAGGTAGACTCACAATGCTTTTTTTAGATTAGACTCCCTACAGTGTGGAAACAGGCCCTTCAGCCCAACAAGTCCACACCGACCCACCGAAGAGTAACCCACCCAGACTCATTTCCCTCTGACTAATGTACCTAACACTATGGGCAATTTAGCATGGCCAGTTCACCTAACCTGCGTATCCTTGGACTGTGGGAGGAAACCAGAGCACCCGGAGGAAACCCACGCAGATGCAGGGAGAATGTGCAAACTGCACACAGACAGTCGCCCGAGGCTGGAGTCGAACCTGGGGCCTTGGTGCTGTGAGACAGCAATGATAACCATTGAGCCACCGTGCTGTTAAGGAAGGAGTTCCAGGATTTTGACCCAGTGATTCTGAAGGAGTGGTGATGTATTTCCAGGTCAGTACATTGAACGGCTTGGAGGGGAACTTGCCTGTTCCCAAGTATCTGTTGTGCTTGTCCTGTTAGATGGTAGTGGCCATGTGTTTGGAAGGCAGTTTGGAGGATGGCAATGTGGCAGTCTTCAAAATCAAGTACGCCGGCAATAGAAATCCTGCCCAGCAAGAACTGCCAGGCAATCAGGGACTGGCAACGCTCGCAATCGGCAATGCCACCACCAAAAAGGCTGAGAACACCCAACATCATAAGGGCCAAGGACTCAGGTAAGTGCTTTTGGTGGGGGCTGTGAGGTTTCTGGGGCTAGCGTGAGATGGGGTAAAGGGTCGCAGAAACCTGCTGTTTGGCCAGTCCACTGATTGTGCACAAATTAGTGCAGATTCAGGGGTGACCCCAAACCCAACTGAAAGCCAGTCTACCCTAGTTTTGCCAGGCAGTTTGGTCAACTCTTGTCCATTTGCCTAAAGCTGGCATAATTACAGCCACGACGAAAGTGGGTCCTGCAGATGCTGGAGATTAGAGTCAAGATTAGAGTTGTGCTGGAAAAGCACAGCAGGTCAGGCAGCATCCGAGGAGCAGGAAAATAGACGTTTTGGGCAAAGGCCCTACATCAGGAATGAGTCTGGACCTGCAGTGGAGAGTATCGTTGACCACATCTGGGGAGAAATTGCAGTCTTTGAAGAAGGAGGCCATCTGGGTTGTTCAGTATTGGAACTGGTCCTCCTCGGAGCAGATGTGGCGGAGATGAAGGAATTGGGTATATGGGATGGTGTTTTTACAGGGGGCAGGGTGGGAGGAGGTGTAGTCTAGGTAGCAGTGGGAGTCGGTCGGTTTATAGTAAATGTCCGTGTTGATTCGCCCGAGATAGAAATGGAGATGTCTGATTTACCTGGACCGTCTCAGACTCCTCCCTCCCCTTCCTAGACCTCTCCACCTTCCTAACCTGCAATCTTCTTCCTGACCTCTCCACCCCCACCCCCCACTCCGGCCTATCACCCTCACCTTAACCTCCTTCCACTATCGCATTTCCAACGCCCCTCCCCCAAGTCCCTTCTCCCTACCTTTTATCTTAGCCTGCTTGGCACACCTTCCTCATTCCTGAAGAAGGGCTCATGCCCGAAACGTCAATTCTCCTTCTCCTTGGATGCTGCCTGACCTGGTGCGCTTTTCCAGCAACACATTTTCAGCTCAGATCTCCAGCATCTGCAGTCTTCACTTTCTCCTAGAGGTACAGGAAAGTCAAGACTAGGCCTTCCCTCTCTGAACTTATTTCAGGTGAAAGTGAGAAGGCAGCAGGGTTCCAGGACGACTTCCCGCCTTTGGGTCTGTTGTGTCTGATCACCAGTGTAATGATCTTCTTGCTGCTGATGTAATAATACCAGTGATGTGTTGCGTCCGTTGCTGATGCAATGTACCACCATTTGGTGCTACCTAAATGCAGCTGCAAAATGGCCGCTGATTGCTTGAAACTCAATTACGTCAGCATTTGACTGATTGTATCTGATTGTGATTAAATGGCATGAGAATTTGTTCTTTGTCCATGACTTCCGAAATAAACACCAATAAATGTTGATGCAAGAAATGCTTCCCTGCATCTGCATTCAAACTCTGATATAGTGTTTCCCAGTCTGGTTCCTTTTGATTGTTGGTGTGATAGCACCAATGCATGGCTAGCTGCAGTTGACACTAGCCTAAGTCTGCCTCTGCAGATCCGTGTCGATGCACTGAAATGAATGCAAGACAAATTGTGACGACCTGCAGAATTGATTAATCCAATGCTTTATTTTCTATCTGATTTTGAAGCAGTTGTATCAAATAGCTATATCGTTGCATCAGCGTGCTTAATTAGCACAATGTTTGACTGCAGTAATACCATGGTGTGACATTGCATCTTATTGCTGATCTAATGAGAGCAATGCTTTATATTTCATCTGGTTATGGATGTATTGATAGCTATATATATCCAATTGCTTCTGACATGAAATACTGCTGCATGATAACGTACCCTTGTTTCTGTGATGCACAGACATAGTACTTGGCTTGTCGTATCAGATTTGCTGATTTAGTTAGCGAACTCTTTCAATTATTGCTGATTTGATCATTCCATTATTTTACACTATCTGTTTTCTGATATAATGATACCAGTTGCTGACATAACTCTAACAATGCATCACAAGAAGCAGAGAGCTAAGGTTCATTACTCAATCCAGGAAGTGACACTTCACTGGAGCAGGGCCACTATTGGTTCAGCATTTAGGCAAATGATTTGGACTCAGGAATCGAGAAAATGAAATGTGCAAATGACATCAAATTATTAGGGGTTGTGTGTCGACAGCGTGTTGTAATTGACACAGAGTGGCATCAATAACTTGCAATATGAGCATGTAGTTGAGGAAATAAAAGACGTTGAAGATTGAATCAAAGAATGTGGTTGACATTGTATAAAGATGTAAGGGTCTGAAAGGTAAATCCTGAGAAATGCCTTAAGCATCTCCCACTATGAAGGTATCATATAGGCTTTGGATAGAGGAGCAGTTCAGGTTCTCAAAAATGAGAGCCCTCCTTAAAGTCTTAGCGACAAGGCCGATTGCATCATTCAATAAATGACATCTTGTTTCAGGCAAGAATCTCTTCTTATTAGCTGACAAAGTGGTTTTCCTTGACCATACCAGACCAAGTGGGTCCTGTAATTCTATGGGGGAAATGAGAATAGTGACAGCAAATTGACTTTATAGTGGGCAATAACACAGAGACATTGTATGTCTTGAGCACTATGGAATACTAACTCAAATGATGGCGAACAAACCGTGCAGATTATCATTTACCTGCTTCCTATAACATCGGCAGCGATGGAAACCTGAAGACATTTTTTTGAACCAGGCAGAGATTAGATTAGATTCCCTACAGTGTGGAAATAGGCCCTTCGGCCCAACCAGTCCACACTGACCCTCTGAAGAGCAACCCACCCAGACTCATTTCTCTCTGACTAATGCGCCTAACAATATGGGCAATTTAGCATGGCCAATTCACCTGACCTGCACATCTTTGGACTTTAATAATCCTACAGGAGGGAATCTTGTAGCAAGATTCAATTAGGTAGAATGTCCAGTCAATCATAAAAATGTTTCAGACAGACCTGGTAAGAGAAGTGCAACAGCAGGTGACCACTTGGAACACCCAGGAGCTGGACCGAGGAGCTGGAGTATTAGTCACTCCAATGCAGTTGCAAATTGCATTAGGTGTTGGTGGTGTCTAGGAACAGTTCCAAGTCAGGTTGTCAGCCAGAGAATGAATGGACATTGGCAACTCCTTGAGCAAATGTGAGATCCCTGGTGGGTAGGAGAACTTATTAAAAATAGTAGGGTTTCACAGACTGTGAAAGCAAGAAGTACTTACAGCTCATATCAGGCCTCACTGTCAGAGGAAGCAGATATCATGAGACACAATGACAGTAAGGGAAGTTGAAAAACACTTTAAAACGATGCAAGGATGTTGCAAATTAGAATTTGAGCAAGAACGATGCATTTCAGAAGCCCGAGCTGACAAGGTCTAACAGACGAAGACAGTTAGAAGATTATTAAGGCCCCAGACGGCCCATTATGAAAACCATAGTAAAGGCTGGAAGCATTTATTCAAATCATTGATGGCAGGAATCAAAAGCTGTTAAAGGAAGAAGATTCATTGTGTAGAGCTGCAAACAGTGGGAGTAATTTACAGCGAGCATGATTAGAACAGGAACTATTTGTTAAAGCCATAGGCAGCAAGATTGATAGAGCAAAGCCATGAAGGAAACGGAAATCATTTATTGAGGTTGCGATTAGTGGGATTCCTCCAGAGAGGGATGAATTCTTCACCTCACTCACAAATTAAAGCAATAACTCCTGCACCGCGGAGAAGGGACGACGAAGGTCCAAAGATTGAGGGCACCATTGAAGTGATATTGCCTGGTCCAGCGGTACAGGATGCTACAAAAAAAAAATTGCCTGTTTCAACACGACAGCTATCTTACAAAAATGAAATTAATAGGATTAAAGGTCCTTCCAAAATACTGCAATGGAATAATCAGAGATGTCAACAGGAAAGACGTTCCCTGTGCAGAAAAGCCACGAAGTTCAAGGTCCGCCATTTTAAAGGGACTTTTAGACCTCAGCTTGTGAGGAACAGAATCCAAGTCAACAGCTTTCAGCCCAGAGATCTACTGATGTTCACAGGCAAAAAAAAAATGTTCGGAGAGATAATGTAACTCCCAGATCACTTGAATTTGTCAAGTTAGTGACTTGGGGCAGGTGTGGGACTGGTATGTACAGAGATATATCAATGTTTATAATGAAAACAAAGAGCTTGGGAGGAGATTTATAATGAATCATAGAATCCCTGGTAATTGGAAAGAGACCCTTTGGCTATCCACATCTACTCTCCATACAGCATGCCACCCAGACCCAGCTCCCTACCCTATCCCTATAACTGTGCATTTCCCACCTAGCCTGCACATCCCTGGGCAATTTAGCCTGGCCAATCCACCGAACCTGCACATCTTTGGACTGTGGAAGGAAACTAGAGCACCTGGAGGAAATCCACATGGACAAGGGTAGAATGTGCAAACTCCTCACTGTCAGTCACCCAAAGCTGGAATTGAACCTAGTCCCTGGTGCTGTGAGGCAGCAGTGCTAACCACTGAGCCACTGTGCTGTAAGGAGTGGCACGTGATGGTAGAAGGGTCTGAAAGGCTTAGTAATGAGGTGTTCCTACAGAGATAGGTTTCTTGGGAGAACAATGTGGGTTCACAAAAGAGTAAGACATACTATCTGGGTTTTAATCATATTATTTGTAACAATGTCTATCACATCAATGTCAATTGTGTATAATTACTACCATGCAATAGATTAGAATGTTTAAGACGATAAACTATTCTTGTAAGCCTACCTTTTTTCTCTCCCCCACTAGTCTAAGCAGACCCTGTAGATCTCTAGTGATTGCAAAACCTTAGAGAGAGCAATAGTAGAAAGAACTCACACAACATGATATGCAGTGGATTGCCCATGCAGCAGTTCATAAGGTTGACAGAAAAAGCACTACGTCCATGGATTGGTAGCCATTTAGAACCCAGCAATGGATGACCAAGAAACTGGTAAAGAAAGGTACATGATAATATGAACGTAATGTGATAAGCAACAATAAAGTGGACTGTAAAAGCTTCTTTCCATATGTACAAGAACAAATGCGGCTCCCTTACAAGCAGGGACAGGAGAAATTACAATGAAGAGTCAAGAAGCTGAACAACTGCTTTGCGTTTGTCTTCATGGGTGAAGTGACAGATAATCTCCTAGAAATATAAGGGAAGCAAGGAGCTTATAAAACTGAGGAATGGTAAGAAATTACAATTGATAAAGGTGTAGTATTAAAAAAAAACTGGATTCATAGAATCCCCATGCTGTGGAAGCAGGCCATTTGGCCCATTGAGTCTACAACAACCCTCTAAAGAACATCCCACCAAGACCCAACCCCCTACCCTATATTTCCCATAGCCAATCCACCTAGCCTGCAGATCTCCGGATTGTGGGAGGAAACCTACACCAATACATGGAGAAAGTGCAAACCCTACCCAGCCACCTGAAGGTGGAATTGAACCTAGGTCCCTGGTACCATGAGGTAGTAGTGCTAGTCATTGTACCACCCCATTCAAGGTTGACACATCCTCTGGACAAGATGAGTTGCATCCCAGAGTTTTGAAAGAGGGGCAGACTGGAAAGTAAACCCCATTATTTAAGAAGAGAGGGAGACAGAAAATGAAAAAAAAACTATGGACATGTTAGTTTGATATCAGTAGAATGGAAAATCTTAGAAGCCAGCATGAAGAAAATAATCATATAATTGGACAAAGTCAGCATGGATTTATGCAAGCACTTTATTGCCTGACAAACCCGTTAGAGCTTTTTGAAGACATTACTTGTAATATACATAAAGAAAACAATGGATATGGTCCATTTCGATTTTCAGAAAATTTAGTTAAGTTCACACACAAGAAGTTAGTAAACAAAAAGAAGGCAAATGGGACTGGGGGTAATACATTCCTTTGGATTAAGAATTGGATAACAGCTAGGAATGAGTAGGAAAAATCAGATCAATCTCAAGATGGTGGGCTGATACAAGTGGGGTACCATAAGGAACAAAGGCTTGAACCACAACTTTTCACAGTCTATTTAAGATGTGAGGATGTTATCTTTCCAAATTTGTTGATGACGTAGAACTGGAAATGTGAATTGTGAGGAGCACGCAAGGAAATTTAGACAGGATAAGTGAATAGGAAAAACATGGCCGATAGAATATAACGTCATAGAATCATGCAGCATAGAAACAGATCCTTAGGTCCAACGTGTCCATGCCAACCAAGAATCCGAAAGTGACTAGTCCCATTTGCTTGCATTTGGCTCATATTCCTTTCCATGTACTGGTCCAAATGCCTTTTAAACGTTGTAATTGTACTCGCCTCTATCACTTCCTCTGGCAGCTTTGATCTGGTCATGGTGGAACAGGCTTGATGGGCCTGTTCATTCCACATAACTTGGAGCTGTTCCCTATGTTCAAAGTAGATAAGTATGATGTACCTTTTGTGAGGAAGACTGAGATTGTCAGGTATTCATTGGAAAATGGTGCAGATGGTAGAGGTTTATAAGATCATGAGGGGCATGGATAGGGTGAATAACCAAAGTCTTATCCAAAACCGAAGTCCAAAACTAGAGGGCATAGGTTTAAGGTGAGAGGGGCAGCATTTATAAGGGACCTAAGGGGCAACTTTTTCGCACAGAGGGTGGTGCATGTATGGAATGAGCTGTTAGAGGAAGTGTTGGAGGCTGGTACAATTACAACATTTAAAGGGCATCTGGATGGGAATATGAATAGGAAGGGTTTAGAGGGATATGGGCCAAATGCTGGCAAATCAGACCAGATGAATTTAGGATATCTGGTCAGCATGGACGAGTAGGACCGAAGGATCTGTTTCTGCTGGACATCTCTATGACTCTATGAGTTGAGGGTGTTCGGGGTCAAGTGTTGGGTAAAGATACAAAATAATGGCACAGCTTATTGTCCATAAGAAATAGCAAGCCAAACAATTGGGTTTGTTTCTTGAGAGATAGAAAAGCAGTGAAGTCATGCTAAACTTGGATGGAATGTTGGCTAGACCAGCCATGGAGCAGTGCCAGCAGTGCTGGCTTCTACTTTAAAAGGAGTATGCAGAGACACTGAAAAAGTGCAAAATAAGATTTCCTGAAATAAGAGCAGAAAGGAGAGTTTATGTCTATCAGGAAAGATTGAATCGGCTAGTTTGCTCTCAGTTTGCGAGAGCAAGCATCACATAAATTTTTAAAAAGTATGCATATAGTTTGCTCTAGCAGGGGAACAACCATATGCATTATTTTTAACTTATATGATGCTGGCATTGTTGAACAGACTAGCATCTGTTTCCCATCCTGAACATCCCTTGAGAGAGTGATGGTGAGCTCCCTTTTTGAATCAGTGCAGTTCATAATGATACTGGTACATCCAGCGTGTAACAGCTGTGGTGTTCCAGATTTTTCATTTTGCGACAATGAAGGGAATTTGATGTAGTTTCCATCAGGAAGATGTTACATTCCCCACAGGGACTAATAATTTTAAAAAAGCAAATAAATTTGAATTTTCAGTTGATAGCTGAAAGGCTGTGATGACAAGATTTAAAATTTTAAGACAGTTACAATGATAAACAAACTGGGAGTGACGTTAAAAACCGAGAGAACTCCGGACTGTAAATCAGAAACAATAGCAGAAGTTGCAGGAAAAAGCTCAGCAGGTCTGGCAGCTTCTGTGGAGAGAAGTCAGAGTTAACGTTTCAGGTCCTCAGTTCTGAGGAAAGGTTACCGGACCTGAAACGTTAACTCTGATTTCTCTTCACAGATGCTGCCGGACCTGCTGAGCTTTTCCAGCAACTTCTGGTTTTGTTTGGGAGGAACATTAGCTAAACAATAAAACAATATTTTTGTATAAACTATGAACAGATCTTTCATCTTTTACATTTAACACAACTGAAAATTTCACTTCATGTAACAACTTTACCTTGTCCCTTAGGTAAACATGCATCTGGTTTCCAGCATCTGCAGTCATTGTCTTTACCTGGGTGAATCCTCCAGCATCAGTTTAAATCCTCACAAATCAGGACTTGCCAATCAGAGTGTAAACATTTCTATGTGATGAACCATAGACACACTTGGTCTCCAACTCGCTCTCTTGGCAGACTAACTTGTCTCTGAATTTCAGGAATAACTTTTAGGAAAGCCTGTAATTCAGCCTAGCAACCCTTCTCACCGTGGCGCATCTCCACGGCAATTTGAATCAAATGGGCCTTGTATCCAGGTAGAGATGCTGATTAGGTACCAGGGCGACCCCGTGTATCTGCAGAATCGGCTTCCGTGGTTTCAGTTATCCGCAGTTTGCCATGGCCCAAAAATATTATGTGGAAGATTCCAGAACCAGGGACCAGGAGGCTGTCAGGAAGATAAATTTCCGATCTAAATGAATGTAGGTCTTGGAACGTATCCCCCATGGGTATGGGGAGACTATTATATTCTTTATTCGCTAACTCTAACCTCTTCTGCAACTAATGTAACTGTTCACAATCAACATTCTCAGTGTATTCTTGGAACTTTGCAGATTGACAGTGTAATCACTGTAAACACAAACTATCGTTATCTCCAAGTGTGAATAATTTGTATCTTGTTCCCAGCAGAAAAACATACCTTTAATTTTTAATAGCCATGTAACCAAGGACTGCTGCTAGGCCGACTTAAGAACAGGTCACATATTTTATCCTAAATCAAAGACATAGTCCTAGAAGTAACAATTTTATCAAGTTAATATTGTGTGGCACAGTGATACTATCCCTGCCCCTTGACCAGACGGCTTGAGTTTAAATCCAATGCTCAAGAAGGGTGTTTGAACAGACTGCTTAAAAATATCTTTAAAGCTTGGATGTGTAACAAAGATGCCTGAACTGGAATGGGACCAGCAGGTGTTGGTGTTCACTTGCCTTTCCAAGTGGTAATGGTGCCAGGTTTAGGGAGTACCATTGAGGAAGCCTTAGTTAAGTTACTACTCTGCATCTTGTAGATAGTACACATTGCTGTTCCAGTATGCTCTTTGTGGATGAAATGAATACTTAACATGCTGGATGTGGTGCCAAATAATTGGGCAGCTTTTTCCTGTGTGAAGTTGAGCTCATCTTCAGTAAAGTACTCCATTACAGCTCTGACTGTGCCTTTTGATGATCAAAAGACTTTAGTCAGTCAGGCCATTGATCCAGAAATGCTGCAGAATTCCCAACTGCTTTTGAGATCATGGCATTTATATGGATGGTCAAGTTAAGTTTCAGGTCATTAGTGACTCCCAGGACACAAAAGGTAGGTAATGCCATTCAGTGTCAAAACGGAGGTAGTTAAAACCTTTGGTCTGAGCTATTCATTGCCTGGAACTTGTGTGATGCAAAATGGTGTTCAGGTCTGTCTGCGTGTGGGTATAGACTGCGTCATTATTCCTCAAGCAAATGGAACCGAACATGGTGCAATCGTTAGTGATGGAGAGAAGGTCTTTGATGAAGTAACTGATGGTGGTTGGGCCAAAGACACTACCACTAGCATTATCCTTGGACTGAGATGATTGGCCTACAACCAGAGCCATCTTTCTTTGAGCTAGTTGTGTCTCCAGCTAATGAACCTTCCCCATGATTCCTCCGATTTCACTTCTACAAGAGCTGCTCAATGTCACAATACTGCCTTAATGCTCAGGACAGTTACTCTCACCCCATCTTTGGAATTGAATTGAGTTGTCCTTGTTTGGACCAAAGTTGTAAAGAGGTTGGAAGCTGAGTGGTCCTGAAGGGAGTATCGGTCAGCAAGTTATTGCTGTATAAATGCTGCTTCATAGCAATTCTGATGATACTTTCCATCATTTTGTTGATGATTGAGAGTAGACTGATGGGGCTGAAAGTGCCCAGCCTAGTTCTGGCCTATTTGTAGATGAGAAATACATGGTCCATTTTTACAGTGAGATGTCAGTGTTGTCAGGCTAAAGTCACGGCCACTTCTGGAGCATAAGCTTTCAGTGCTGGGATACTGCTGCAGCCCATTGCCTATGGTATATGTTTGCTTATTTTTATTATAGTTTGGAATAAATTGCATGAGTTGAAGTCTGTGATGGTGAGGACATCAGAGGAGTTTGAGATATGGAGTAGTGCAGGGTCTGTATTCATCTGAGTGAACAGGAGCAGGTTTTATTGACCGTAAGTAGAGGACAGCTGACTTGGTGTCCTCCAGACCTAGACTCCAGCTCCTTGTGCTCTGACATCAGTATGACAGAGCTCCTTTTACACACGTTCAGTAGCAACCATCAGTTTAATGGTATAATTAACCCTTTACTCTTCTGATGGATCATTTATCTCTGACTGATTATTGTCTTAAGCTGGCTCTGATCTCATTGAGGACAGGAACATTCATGAAGTTTCCAACTGTTGGTTATTTAATTATCCACCAGCATGCATGACCAAATGTGGCAGAAGGTTGCTCTGTTCCGTTGATTGTGGGATCACTTTGCTCTGTCTTTGGCATGCTGCTTTCACTCAGAGTACATATTGTCCTGTGTTCATCAAGTGGTCATCTCTGTTTAAGTCTTCTACTCTTCCCACCAAACCAGGGTTTATCCCTTGGTTTAATGACAACATTATGCAAGGCCATGGGATTACACTGTGTGATGGAATATTGCTCTGCTGCTGATGGCCTCATGTATACCTAAGTTGGAGTAGCTAGATCTGTTCTGAATCTATCAGATTTAGCACAATGCAGATAAATTTCTAGGTTGATTCTCTCTTGCAGTACCAAAGGGTGCATCTGTGTTGAAGGTGCTGTCGGGTCTTTCAGATGGGACATGAGATGTGGTGCCATTCAAAAGATCTCATGGCACTACTCTGAAGATAAGCAGAAGAGTTATCCCCAGTGCCCTTATCAAAATTCAGCCCTCAACCAACATCACCAAAACACACAATCTGGACATTAGCTCACCACTGGTTTTGTGAGTTTGCTGTGAGCAAATTGGCTACCACATTTCCTACATTGCTACAGTCATCACACTTCAGAAGTATCTCACTGACTGTAAAGATGCCCCATGGTATGAAGATTCCAAATAACTGCATGTATTTCTACAAAAAATGACAGAGGCTATCCTTAAGGGGGTGTGAGAGAGTCTTTGTGGCTCATTCCTGGCTCGCAGCTACTATGTGTCTGGTTGGCGATCCACTCCAGGTGTGTTAGCCACAGATAACCACAGACACAGTCAGTGCTGAGAGCAAGCCAGTATATTTGGGTGGCTCTAAGAGCACCTGCCAAATCCAAAAACATGAAGGTGGATACGAGTGGAGAAGTGTGATCGACCAGCATGATAACACGAGGAAACATCAGTGATTCTCAGTGCGCAGATGCAACTTTGTCACCACAAGAACTGTGGTCACTCCGTTCGCTACTGGACACATGCATCTAGAATCATAGATTCCCTATAGTGTGGAAGCAGACAATCAGCCCATTGAGTCCACACCAACGCTCTGAACAGCATCCCACTCAAACCCAATCCCAGCCCCTTAACCAAACCCTGGAACCTTGCATCTCCCATGGATAAAGACAAAAATCACACAATGGGTTATAGTCCAACAGTTTATTTGAAACTACAAGCTTTCAGACCCCCAGCTCCTTGCTCAGGAAGCTCGTGAGAGAGAATATATCAGACACAGAATTAATAATAAAAGATCAAAAGGTTATACAACTTATGTGAATGTATTGAACAAATCTAGATGGCTATCGAGTCTTTAATCAGTCTAATACACCTAACCGGCATATCTTTGGACTTTGAGAGGAAACTGGAGAACCTGGCGGAAACCCACACAGACACAGAAAGAACATGCAAACTCCACACAGACAGTCGCCTGAGGGTGGAATCGAACTCAGGTCCTTGGCACTGTGAGGCAACAGTGTAGATCACTGAGCCACCATGCTGCTCTTCATCTGCAATAGACAGATTGAGCAGTGGACATTCAATGAGGCTCTTCATTCATGATGATCTTCTCATTAACTCATACAAGTTCAGGCTGGAAGTTATATTCTTGAAGACATGGCCAGCTCAGTCAGTAGTGTTGCAACCAAACCCACATTGAAGTACATGGCATATCCTCAGCATTGTTCCAAGCTTGTTCGACATGGAGGACACCTCTACATCACCTGAAGTTAGGTAGAGTCACTGGGAGATTCCCCGAGATTCCAGTTGTTTTAGATCTTGCACTGTCTCCTGTTGTTCATGACCCCACTTTTTTCAGGTAATCCAAGAACCTTATCCTGTGTAGACAAACAGCTTCCAGTTGAGTATTAGCCCTCACCCAGACTCAGGAATGAGACAAGGTGTTATCATTCACACCAGACTAGCCTCAAGCTCTTGAGATTGGGGATGGAGTGCCACTGGCTTCAGACTCTCGTCAAAGGATGGAACCCCAATCTGCTGAGGATTTTTGCTTCCAGTTGAGGGATGGTGATGCAGTAGTAATATGAATGGACAGGTAATCCAGAGCCCCAGGCTAATGGTCTGCAGTGGTGGTAATTTGAATTTAGCCAATAATTCTGGAATTGAAAGCTAGCTGAGTAGTGGCCATGCAACTAGCATTTATGATTATAAAAACCCTGTTTGTAACCTTTAGGGAAGGAAATCTGCTGTCTTTACATGGTCTGGCTACATGTGATTCCAGACCCATGGCAATGTGGTTGAGTCTTAATTACCCTCTGAAATAGGAGAAAGTGAGGGCTGCAGATGCTGGAGATCAGAGTCGAAGAGTGGTGCTGGAAAAGCACAGCAGGTCAGGCAGCATCCGAGGAGCAGGAGAGTCGACATTTCGATAAATTGAAATGTCAACTGTCCTGCTCCTCAGATGCTGCTTGACCGGCTGTGCTTTTCCAGCACCACGCTCTCGACTGTAACCTCTGAAATATCCTAACAAGCAGCTCAGATTCAGGATTAGGGTCGCGCAACAGATGCTAACTCTTCAGATGGATCATTCACTTCTGACTGAATTTGCTTTGTGTTATGCTGCCTGTGATCTGTCGTGAACACCCATAAACCGTGAGAGAATTTTTGAAAAGTCAACCCATTCCACTCGACCTCAAGAAAAGGCTGAGAATACGGTTGCAGAACGCTGCCTTGGCCGAAAGAGAGTTTGATGAGAGGAAGTAGGAGTAAAGTAGCAAAATGTTAATGGTTAAAAAGGGGACCGTGAAAGACCTGGATGTAACATGGTGGGATAATACACACTACGATAACTTGTGGACTATGTAATCAGGGATGACATGATATCAGATGGAATCAGGACGTGACGGCACGGTGACTCGATGGTTAGCACTACTGCCTCAGAGCGCCAGGGACCCTGGCTCAATTCCAGCCTCGGGCGACTGTCTGTGTGGAGTTTGCACATTCTCCTCATGTCTGTGTGGGTTTCCTCCCACAGTCCAAAGATTTGCAGGTTAGGTGGATCGGCCAGGCTAAATTGCTCCATAGTTTTCAGGGATGTGCTTGCTGGGGGGATTAGCCACGGGAAATGCAGGGCTAGGCTCGGGGGCTGTGCCTGGTTGGGATGTTCTTCAGAGGGCTGGTGTTAAGTCGATGGGCCAAAAGGCCTGCTTCCACACTGCAGGGATTCTATGATGCACTCTCTTCTCTACTGTGTACTGTATATAATGTTTGTTAATGTTCACTATCCTGAGGCATGATCGCATCTTAGCATGGAGCTCTGAATCAATATTGAGGTCATTTAGGGCTGTTCCCTCCTTAGTGTGCCAACAACTTTGATGTTGAGCCTGTTTTCCTATAAAAGCAAAACATTGCAGATGCTGGAAATCTGGAACAATTACATAGGGAATGTTGAACAGTCTCAGCAGGCTGGGCAGCATCTGTGGAGAGAGAAACAGTGTTGGCATTTCAAGTCCGGTATGACTCCTCTTCTGCCGTGAGTTAGAAAGAAATTGAAGAATATATGATTGAGGTGGGATGAAGAAGACCAGCAGAACAATTATGTGGAATATAAACACCTCATGGACCTGAGGGGCAAAATTCAGTGTCATGAATAGTATGCCATAACTAGCAGCATCACATGAGGAATTAGACACATTTTCTGACATTACGATTGATTATGTTGTAATTCTGGAAACTTTTGATATATTTCCTCATCAATCTATTCAGAGATGTTACAAAAAACCGTTGAAACTCATTCCCCCAGGTTCAGGGATAGGGACATTGCCACGGAACCACAAGGATCCCCTTATAAATGTTTGATGCTGTGTCTAAGTACTGATATAACTATACCAAGGCATGATCTGTTATTGATTAAATGATCTTAATTGACTAACTGAAGTTCTCTGATTACTAAAGTATTGAAGCCAATGTATGACATTGTAGCTGATTGCTGCCAATGATGATAGCAGGAACTTGCTATACATCCCCTTGGTTTTGTTCTGCCTTTCAACTGGATCAGAGCTCATTTGTGAATTAACATCACTGCCTCAAATCCCTTAATACCTTTGGCTTGTGGAGTTTGCACATTCTCCCCGTGTCTGCGTGGGTTTCCTCCGGGTGCTCCGGTTTCCCCCCACAGTCCAAAGATGTGCAGGTTAGATGGATTGGCCAGGCTAAATTGCCCATAGTGTTAGGTGCATTAGTCAGGGGTAAATGTAGGGGAATGGGTCTGGGTAGGTAACTGTTTGGAGGGTCGGTTTGGACTTGTTGGGCCGAATGGCCTGTTTCCATACTGTAAGGAATCTAATCTAACCTAACACCTTTGTGAAACTCATTTGATTCTGGGAGTGATGATTACCAACTATTCTGTCGTGGTCCAGCCATGTTGATGTAACGGTCAAGAAAGCACACCAATGCCTCTACTGCTCAGGAGGCTGAGGAACTCCAGCATATCCACAAGGACTCTCACCAATTTTTATAGGTGCACCATAGAAAGCATCCAATCTGGATGTATCACAGTGTGGTTTGGCAGCTGCTGTTCCCAGAGAGCTGTGAACACAGGCCTGTCCATCATGTAAACCGGCCTTCCACCCACTGACTCCATCCATACTTCCTGCAGCCTTGGGAAAGCAACCAACGTCATCAAAGGCTCCCACTCCAGTTAGACTCTCTCCCACCCTCTATCGCCGAGCAGAAGACATAGACATGTACACATGTACGAACAGTTTCAAGAACAGCTTCTTCCCTGCTGTTATTAGAAGTGGACCTCTAAAATTTAATGTTGATCTCGCTCTCTGTGCACCTTCTCTGCAGCTGTAACATTATATTCCTCGCTCTGGGACCCTCACTGTGTCCCAATAACAGGTATTAGATGAATTGGTCTATAATTTTGTGGGTTATCATCATTAAATAGCAGACTGAAGTGTGCAGTTTTTCAATCTAAGAGTCCCTGAATGGAGGGAACTTTGCAAGATTACAGTTGATGCATTTACAGTGTTCCCTCACACACTTTGTATCGTATGATCTGCCTGTACTGCACACAAAACAAAACTTTTCACTGTCCTTAGGTACATGTGACAATAATAAAGGAAATTGAAAAAGGGAACTTGATAGGACTGAGAGGATTGTTGGGGGAAAACCAGAACAAAACAACACAGTTTCAAAATTAGGGGACTTTCATTTAAGATAGAAATGAGAAGGAATTTCTTCTCTTAGATGATCAATATTCTTTGGAATTGTCTCCTGCAGAGAGCAGTGAATCCTTGGGTCACTGAATATATTCAAAGCTGAGTTTAGACAGATTTTTGATCAACAATAGAGAGTTATGAGAAGAGGCAGAAAAATAGAGTTAAGAGCAGAACCAAATCAGCAGTGATTATACTGAATGATAGAGCACATCCAATGGGCTAAATGGCCTCATTCTTCTATTTTCTTATGAGCTGAAAAGAATTATTCATCTCAATCACCATTAGCGATGGATCCAGCGTGATTTTACATTTGCGAGAGTTCCAACGTTTTATTATGCGCAGTGTGAAGAATTATTTCTTGACTTAAGTCCTTAAAATTCTGGCTCTGATATTTAGGTTAGTCCTCGACTTTCCAAGTAGCAGGAATGGTATCTTCCAGCTGTCATCAGTATTTAGGAAAGTTCGATCAAATCACATCTTAGCCCTCTAAATTCCCAGGAGTACAAACTAACTTTGCTTCATCACCTCCCGTACGTTAACTCTTGGAACAAATCTGCACTGCACCCCCTCCAAGACTAATACCTCCTTTCTCAGTGCTCCCGCTGTGATTTGTCCAGAGCGTTGTATGAGTGGAGCGTGACTTTAATTTTCTTCAGTACTAATCGTATGGATGGAAAGGTCAACCTTCTCTAAGCCTTTTTGATCACTTTCTGTGTCTTCATGACAGTTTAATGATCTGTTTACCGGGACCTCAAAGCTTCTTTGGACCTCTAATGCTTTTAACTTTTCACAATTTAAAATTCTGTCCTTTATTTAGGTTCAAAGTGGATCACCTCCTGAATGGGGGGAGCTTTGGAAGATTATAGTTGATGCATTTACAGTGTTCTCATAGAATTTTCATATTAACTTGGGACAGCAAACATTTGGTCCTGGTAGTTTGTTATTGTTTTGTGTCATTGATTTCTCCATTCCTGTTAATTTGTTTTATGTTAATTTTGTTGCATCCTTGTTCCGAGTTGAATAGTGGAATCTTTGTGACGTTTGGCATGCTGACATTCTCAGCTGTAGCATAAAATGTTTATATCTGCTGGTTGAACAGTACCAATGTTTTATTTATTGCAAATGATCACTTACACAATGCAAAACATTGAGGTCATTATATTTGATTGCTGATATAATGATACCCATATTTGACACTGCATCTGGTAACACATGTAACGATACCAATGTGTAACTAATTGCTAAACAAATGATACCATTGCATGACTAATTAGTGCTGGATATAATGATATCAGTGTTTGATTTTGCATCTGATTACTGATGTAATTATACCAAGTTTGGACTGATTCCATCTGCTATCGAGTGTACTGTAGTATTGCCTGACTAATGCCTCTGGTTGATGTACATGGGAAAATGTCTAAGGGATAGGAGGTAAGGTTAGGTATGAATACATGCATTCCTAACTGAGAAAATCTCTACATTGGGCCAAATGCTTTGCTGGTTTTCATACCATATAAATGACTTGGACATTGGCAGACAGAATGTTGTTTCAGAGCTCATGGATGACACTAAACCTGACAACCCAGTAAGTAGTATCCAGTGTGGGAGCAGAATTCAGGAGCACATAGCAAACTGGTGGAATGGGCAAACACAGGGGGCTGTACCCCGGCAGCCACGTTTTGACCTTGCATCATGTTGCCCGACATTGTCTTTGGTGAGCTGGTCATTCAGTGGCCACCTTGTGAGCACACCATCTCCCAGAGGGCAAAGGGAAGGCTCCGAGGAGACTGTCCAGTACTGACCCCACAGTCAGAAGTGAACACCATTGACGGAGCTCAGAGACATAGAGAGGGGACGCCTCAATTTGGAGGTGACACCTGAAAGTGTTTTAAAAATGGCTTAGCTTCCAAAAGGCCACAGTTAGCAGGCATCATTTTGGAGGGGCACCGCTGCAAGGGTAGCCCTATGCATATGGTGTATGTGGGTGGGGTGCCTTTAACTGGATATAACATTGGATCCTCTCCCTGTGTCTGCCACCTTGATGTTTCTGCTTCAGTGACAGTGATTAGAAAATTCCTATTTGCCCATGGAGAGTAGCCTGAATAGGTCTGATAGTGAAGGGAAATGGAGCTCAGTGAAGGGGAATGGATCTCAGTGAAGGGGAATGGATCACAGTGAAGGGAAATGGGTTTCAGTGAAGGGAAATGGATCTCAGTGAAGGGGAATGGATCTCAGTGAAGGGGAATGGAGCTCAGTGAAGGGAAATGGATCTCAGTGAAGGGGAATGGAGCTCAGTGAAGGGGAATGGATCTCAGTGAAGGGGAACAGATCTCAGTGAAGGGGAATTTCTTTCAGTGGAGGGAAATGGATCTCAGTGAAGGGGAATGGAGCTCAGTGAAGGGAAATGGATCTCAGTGAAGGGGAACAGATCTCAGTGAAGGGGAATGTCTTTCAGTGGAGGGAAATGGATCTCAGTGAAAGGGAATGGATCACAGTGAAGGGAAATGGGTCTCAGTGAAGGGAAATGGAGCTCGGAAAGGAAAATGGATCTCAGTGAAGGGAAATAGATCTTAGTAAAGGCAAAGGGACGTCAGTGAAGGGTAATGGAGCTCAGTGGAAGGAAATAGAATCCGGGTAAAGGGCAATGGATCTCAGTGAAAAGAAATTGATTTCAGTGAAGGGGAACAGACCTCAGTGAAGGGAAATGAATTTCAGTGAAGGGAAATGGAGCTCAGGAAAGGGAAGTCCATCTCAGGAAAGAGAAGTGGATCTCAGTGGAGGGGAATGGGTCTCAGTGAAGGGGACTGGGTTTCAGTGAAGGGGAATGAATCTCAGTGAAGGGTGATGGATGATAGTGAAGGGAAACAGATTTCAATGAAGGGAAATGGAATCCCAGTAAAGGGGAATAGATCTCAATGAAGGTAAATTGATTTCAGTGAGAGAAATGGCTTTCAGTGAAGGGAAATGGATCACAATGAAGCGAAATTGATTTTAGTAAAGGCAAAGGGATCTCAGTGAAGGGAAATGTCTTTCAGTGAAGGGAAATGGATCTCAGGAAAGGGAAGTGGATCTCAGGAAAGGGAAATGGAGTCAGTGAAAGGAAATGGATCTCAGTGAAGGCAAAGGGATTTCAGTGAAAGGAAGTGGAGCTCAGTGAAGGCAAAGGGATTTTAGTGAAGGGTGATAGATGATAGTGAAGGGAAACAGATTTCAATGGAGGGAAATGGAATCCCAGTAAAGGGGAATAGATCTCAATGAAGGTAAATTGATTTCAGTGAGAGAAATTCCTTTTGGTGAAGATAAATGGATCACAATAAAGTGAAATTGATTTTAGTAAAGGCAAAGGGATCTCAGTGAAGGGAAAGGGATCTCAGTGAAAGGAAATGGATCTCAGTGAAGGCAAAGAGATCTCAGGAAAGGGAAGTGGATCTCAGTGAAGGGAAATGGATCTCAGTGAAGGGTGATGGATGATAGTGAAGGGAAACAGATTTCAATGAAGGGAAATGGAATCCCAGTAAAGGGGAATAGATCTCAGTGAAGGTAAATTGATTTCAGTGAGAGAAATGGCTTTCAGTGAAGGGAAATGGATCACAATGAAGCGAAATTGATTTTAGTAAAGGCAAAGGGATCTCAGTGAAGGGGAATGGGTCTCAGTGAAGAGGAATGGATCTCAGTGAAGGCAAAGAGATCTCAGTGAAGGGAAATGGATCTCAGTGAAGGGGAATGGGTCTCAGTGAAGGGAAAGGGATCTCAGTGAAGGGAAATGGATCTCAGTGAAGGGAAATGGATCTCAGTGAAGGGGAATGGGTCTCAGTGAAGGGAAATGGATCTCAGTGAAGGGGAATGGGTCTCAGTGAAGGGAAATGGATCTCAGTGAAGGGGAATGGGTCTCAGTAAAGGCAAAGGGATCTCAGTGAAGGGAAAGGGATCTCAGTGAATGCAAAGGGATCTCAGTGAAGGGAAATGGATCTCAGTAAAGGCAAAGGGATCTCAGTGAAGGGGAATGGATCTCAGTAAAGGCAAAGAGATCTCAGTGAAGGGAAATGGACCTCAGTAAAGGCAAAGGGATCTCAGTGAAGGCAAAGGGATCTCAGTGAAAGAAAATAGATCTCAGTGAATGGAAATGGATTTCAGTGGAGGGAAATGGATTTCAGGAAAGGGAAGTGGATCTCAGGAAAGGGAAGTGGATCTCAGTGGAGGGAAATAGATCTCAGTGAAGGGAAATGTCTTTCAGTGAAGGGAAATGGATCTCAGGAAAGGGAAGTGGATCTCAGGAAAGGGAAATGGATCTCAGTGAAAGGAAATGGATCTCAGTGAAGAGAAATGGATCTCAGTGAAAGGAAATGGAGCTTAGTGAAGGGAAATGAATCTCAATGAGGAGAAATGGAGCTCAGTGAAGGGAAATGGGTTTCACTGATGGCAAATATATTTCATCGAGGGGAATTGGATCTCAGTGAAGGGAAAGGAATTTCAGTGAAGGAAAACAGATCTCAATGAAGGGAAATGGATCTCAGTAAAGGGAACTGGATCTCAGTGAAGGGCAATGGATCTCAGTGAAAGGATAAAAGCAAATTACTGCAGATGCAGGAATCTGAGATCAAAAGAGAAAATGCTGGAAAATCTCAGCAGGTCTGGCAGCATCTGTAAGGAGAGAAAAGAGCTGACGTTTCGAGTCTAACTGACCCTTTGTCAAAACTGTGACAAAGGGTCAGTTCGACTTGAAACATCAGCTCTTTTCTCTCCTTACAGATGCTGCCAGACCTGCTGAGATTTTCCAGCATTTTCTCTTTTGGTCTCAGTGAAAGGAAATGGATTTCACTGAAGGGCAATGGTTCTCAGTGAAGGGAAATGGATTTAGGTGAAGGGAAATGAATCTCAGTGAAGGGACATAGATGTTCAAAGTTTGGGAGAAGATTTGTAGCTCGGGTGCTCGTTGTTGTGGTTCTGTTCACCGAGCTGGGAATTTGTGTTGCAGATGTTTCATTCCCTGTCTAGGTGACATCCTGATCAGTGGATCCAGACACTCAATACAATCAACACCGGAATTCTTGGACATCATCAGCAATATACACATAGGCAAGGAAGAAACCATGGTCTCATTCGATGTAACGGGACTGTTCACTTCTATCGACAAAACCTTAGCCAGAGAAACAATAGCCAACCTGCTGGACATACAGAACAGACAACAGGACGGTGAACCTATCAACAAAGACTGCATACTCAAACTACTGGACCTGTGCCTCACAACACACTTCACATTCAACAACCAAATATATGAACAAATCAACGGCACACCCATGGGCTCACCCATCTCTGGAATCATAGCAGAAGTGTTAATGCAAAGATTAGAACAAACAGTCTTACCGCAAATTCAACCCAAACTCTGGGTCAGATATGTGGATGACACCTTTGTAATCATTAAAAACACAGAAATAGAGAACACACACCGGATCATCAACTCCACACTCACAGAAATCCGATTCACGAGAGAGGAAGAAAAGGACAACCAACTCCCATTCCTAGACGTGATGGTACAGAGAACACCGAACGGAGAATTCACCACAAAGGTATACAGGAAAGCCACACACACAGACCAAGTCCTGAACTACGAAAGCAATCACCCCAACACACACTAAAGTTGCATCAAGACACTATTAAAAAGTACACCAGAACTGCAAAAAGAGGAAGAAGAACACCTATACAATGTATTCGCCAAAAACAGATACCCGCGCAATTTCATCAACAGATGCCAAAGGGAAAGACAACGGAATGAGGACATGCCGCAACCCAAAGGACTAGCCACACTACCATACATCAAGTGCATTTCTGAACTGACAGCCAGACTACTGCGACCACTAGGACTCATAACAGCACACAAACCAACAGCCACCCTCGGACAACAACTCACCAGAACGAAGGACCCAATACCCAGTATGAGCAAAACCAATGTAGTGTACAAAATCCCATGCAAGGACTGCACAAAACACTATAGGACAAACAGGAAGACGGCTAACGATCCACATCCATGAACACCAACTAGCCACGAAAGACACAACCAGCTATCCTTAGTAGCCACACACGCAGATGACAAGCAACATGAATTCGACTGGACAACACTACTATTATAGGACAAGCCAAACAGAGCACAGCCAGGGAATTCCTTGAGGCATGGCACTCATCCACAGATTCAATCAATAAGCACATCGACCTGGACACAATATACCGGCCGCTGCAACGGACAGCTGGAACTGACAACCAGAAGCGACAGATTCAAACCACTACAAATGCCGGAGGAAAGATCACAGAAGCGCTTCACAGGAGGCTCCCAAGTACTGAGGATGTCACCTAGACAGGGGGTGAAACGTCTGCAACACAAATTCCCAGCTCGGTGAACAAAACCACAACAAGGGACATAGATTTTAGGGGAGGGAATTAGATTTCAGTGAAGGAAAATATATTTCAGTGTGGGAAATGTATTTCAATGAAGGGAAATGGATCTCAGTGAAGGGAAATGTATTTCAGTGAAGGGAAATGGATCTCAGTGAAGGGGAATGTATTTTAGTGAAGGGGAATGGATCTCAGTGAAGGGAAATGGATCTTAGTGAAGGGGAATGGATCTCAGTGAAGGGAAATGGATCTTAGTGAAGGGGAATGGGTCTCAGTGAAGGGAAATGGATCTCAGTGAAGGGAAATGGATCTCAGTGAAGGGGAATGGATCTCAGTGAAGGGAAATGGATCTTAGTGAAGGGGAATGGGTCTCAGTGAAGGGAAATGGATCTCAGTGAAGGGAAATGGATCTCAGTGAAGGGGAATGGATCTCAGTGAAGGGAAATGGGTCTCAGTGAAGGGAATGGATCTCAGTGAAGGGAAATGGATCTCAGTGAAGGGAAATGGATCTCAGTGAAGGGGAATGGATCTCAGTGAAGGGAAATGGGTCTCAGTGAAGGGGAATGGGTCTCAATGAAGGGGAATGGATCTCAGTGAAGGGAAATGGGTCTCAGTGAAGGGGAATGGATCTCAGTGAAGGGAAATGGGTCTCAGTGAAGGGAAATGGGTCTCAGTGAAGGGGAATGGATCTCAGTGAAGGGGAATGGGTCTCAGTGAAGGGGAATGGATCTCAGTGAAGGGAAATGGATCTCAGTGAAGGGGAATGGATCTCAGTGAAGGGGAATGGATCTCAGTGAAGGGGAATGGATCTCGGTAAAGGGAAATTAACCTCAGTGTGGGAAATATGAGGCCACAAGGGTGGAAACTGGGCAGCTTGAGGCAGCAGTGGGGGCAAGGTCGAGCCTTTGTGAGGAGTGTGATCTCAACGTGGCCAGGCGCCTATGAAGTGTTATGTTGAACTATTAACTATGTTTCTTTGTTCTTTCACATTTTAGTAAGAAGGACGGAAACATTTAACTTCTTAACTTGCTTTCATTGTTTTCCTGCTTTGTACAAAGATTCTGTGCCTCAGTACCTTTGTATAAGTGGCAGCTTATAACCTTTTCGCTGTACTCATGTGAGTGAGTAGATGTGACAATAAAGTTAATTCAAATACAAATTCAAATTCATCCCGTTTAGATTTAAAATTGAAAGAACAGAGAGTGAAAAGCTAGAAACAGTGAGGGTGCAAAAAATGCTGAGGAGGGGCCTAGGTAAACAGGTCATTAAAATGTCATGGACATATACAAAATCTGTTTCAAATGAATTCAAGTAAGAGAATGCTGACTTTTATATCGAGAGAACAGGAGTACAAGTGAGTTGAAGTTACGTTTTAGTCCCAAAATCACTGGTTAAATCACAGCTCGAATACTGTGAGCAGTTCTGGGCACTACATCTTAGGAAGGGTACATTGACCTCAGAGAGAATGCAGCGTAGATTTACCAGAATGATACCAGAACTTCAAGGGTTCAATAATGAGAAGAGATTACATTAACTAGAATATATTCCCTGGAATTTATAAGGTTAGGGTTTAAGGTGATTAAAGTTCTTAAGAAGATGGCAGCGATGGATTTCAAGAGAACATTGACAAGCTGATGGAATGGGAAGAGAAATTTAATGCAAAGAATTGTAAAGTGATATATTTTGGCAGGAAGGATAAGAACCTAAAAAAATACTTTCAGAGCTATGGAAAATGGCTGGCAGAGTGAGAATTTCCGAATTGCTGTTTCAGATGACCAGCCGTCAGTCCTCTTTCTGTGCTATACACACTCAAGTATCCAAAAAGGTAAAGGGAAAGTGATAGGGTGTCCACTGCTAACCTGAAATATTAGAGCCAGACCTTTCAAGAGTGAAATGAAGTAAATACCGCAACACACAAAGAACAATAAATGTTTGGGACTCTGCGCAGTGCAATGGATGGTGGGTCAACTGTTAATTTTTGCTTTGCACAGATATTGAGGGATGTGGGATAATGGTGGATGTATGTAAATAAGTTGTAAATCGGTCTGCATCGTATTGACTAGCAGAACAGACTCGAGGGCCGGAATGGCCTACTCTTGTTCCTACCAGCCCAAAGATTATGTTCTTTTCACAGCTTCTTACTGTTGTGGGAATGTTGTCGATTATTGTTTGGCATTGCTGATATAATTATACCAACATTAAATATTGTTACTCAGTGCTAATATAATGATATCAACATTTGACATTGTATCTCATGCTGATTTAATGCCGCCAATGCATGAATAATTAGGGATGTAATAACACCAATGCATGACAGTGTCTTTCTTCTGTAATTATCGAGATGCATGACTCCCTCACATTATAGTCGACAGTGAAGAGAGTTACTAAGATTACAAATGAATCTTGATCAATCAGGAATGCATTCCTGATGAAGGGCTTATTGTTGAAACGTCGACTCTCCGGCTCCTCGGATGCTGCCTGACTTGCTGTGCTTTTCCAGCACCACACCTTTTGACGGAACTCTCCAGCATCTGCAGTCCTTACTTTCTGTCCTTGGGTAGTGTTGTCGAACAGAGAAACCTAAGGGTTCAGGTACACAGTTCTTTGAAAGTCACGTCACAGGTAGACAGGGTGGTTAAGGCAGCATTTAGCACATTTGCCTTCATTGCGCAGATCATTGATTATAAGATTTGGGACGTCATGTTGAAGTTGTGCAGGACATTGGTGAAGCCTTTTTTGAAGTACCACATCCAGTTGTGGTTGCCCTGCTATTGGAAGCATATTTTTAAATTGGAGAGGATTCAGAAAAGATTAACTAGGATGTTGCTGGCATTGGAGGGTTTTGAGTCATAAGTTGGGGCTGGATAGGATTGGACTCTTTGCACTAGAGTGTAGGAGTTTGAGGAGTGCCCTTATCGAGGTTTATAAGATCATGAGGGGGACAGATAATATGATTAGTCAAGGTCTTTTCCCCAGGTGGGGGAGTCCGAAAGAAGAGGGCATAGATTTAAGGTGATTTAAAGGGACTTGAGGGACAACCTTATCACACAGAGGGTGGTTTAAATATAGAATGAATTGTGAGAGAAAGTGGTAGATGCAAATACTATTACAACATTTAAACAACATTCAGACAGGTGTATGAATAAGAAAGGTTTAGAGGGATATATGAGCCAAGCGCAGGCAAGTGGGACTAGTTTAGTTTGGAAAACTTGGTCGGCATGGATGAGTTAGACCAAAGGATTTCTGGAAGACTATGACTCTACTTATAACTCTACTGGTTTAATGACATGACTGCACAATTGATTGCATTAGAAATGAGTAGCATTGTTTAATATTCCACTCAAAAACATTAGAAGTCGGAGCAGAAGTGAGTCACAGAGCCCAGTAAGCCTGCTCTGCTTTCACTAAGATCATGGCTGTACCAACTGCTACATCAACCTCATTTTTCTATCCCATTCTGTGTTCCTCAAGTCCCTTAGTGACTACACAGTATTGACCTCGGAGCATGTACAGCCCTCTGAAACTGAAAATTCAGAATGTAATGGGAGATTTAAGCAGATGGACAGCCTAAAGATTATGGAGCAAGGGTTTCCTATTCATGGCATCAAGTCTTTCCAAACATTCAGAGGACTTCAGCCTTAACTAAAAAAATCCCCTCTCTCTCTCTCTCGCTCTCTCTCCATGAGGCATTTGCCTGACAAAGATACCCTTTCCCCCTAAAAAGATAGACTACCAGCAAAGGCAAGATGGTCTTTGACTCCTTTGTATGCTATATGTTCAGTAAATGTCTGACTGCTTACCTCTGAGTGTTGATGTAATGGTACAGTATTGTGTTTGCCATGTTATCTAACTCTTGATAAGATAGATCAATGACTGACTGACTGATTCTTGCTTGTTGCAGACCACTCTTTGATGTTGAATTACTTGCAGTGACACTAATTTTAATTATTCCAATTGATTGGTGGAATTCAGTCAAACTTGTTGAGATGGGAACCTTGACAACTGGGCCTACCTGGTTGCTTGACAGGGCCCACAACAGTCTCCTGGCAATTGCAAACTCCCCTCTGATTCCTGACCACAGGAAGTGGGATGTTATTAATGACATTGAGCCCACCCACAGCTTACTGGTGATTTAGGGATTAAATGGGACTGCACATCTTTGCCACGTTTCCTAAGGCTGCTGGCACATGCTGTTGGGTTTATGGTTGGCCTGGTGAGCAAGCAGGAGGGCTTGCCTTGTTACCAGGCCTCCTGTGTCTGACTGAGGAATGGGGCATGGAAGGTTCCCCTGAAATCCCAACACCCTGCCCTGATCACAAACCCTCTGTACTCACCTCTTTTGTGACTCCCTATCCCATGGCCCCCAAGATGCCCTCACTGAACTTTGTCCTGACATCTCTTGGTGATCTTGGGTCTTTGGAGAGCCATTTGCTGACAGCTACCACTGCTCCGGTGGAGCTAATGTGCAATGAGGCTGTCAGTGATTGAAGTACCCAAAGCTGGGGTCCTGAACCCTGGGGTAGGAGGGACGGTAGTCATTTATGGCACATAAGACATCAAGTCTCCCTCATGGTGCTGACAGGGACTCCTTGCTAGTTCTCTGATCAGTGGCTAAAGCCACAAAGGGCCGATTAAACCCCCCTCCCACTCCACCAAAGACATGTGAGTCCTGGCTCTCCCCCACCGTCAAATCCAAGCCAGCCACTGATTGGAGGAGGAATGCCTCATTTTCCGCCTTGGACCTCTTAAACCACTTAGCATCAACATCGACCTCACCAGTTTCCAAATCTCCCCTCCCCCTTCCTCATCACAGATCCAACCCTTCAACTTAGCACCTCTCCTACCTGTCCATATCCACTCCACCTTTCCCACTGACCTATCACCATCAGCCCCCCCACCACCTGCATCTACCTATCACCTTCCCAGCTACCTTCCCTCCAGCCCCAACCCCACCCTCCTATTTATCCCTCAGCCCCCTTAACTGCCCCACGTTCCTGATAAAGGGATTATGCCCGAAACATCGATTGTCCTTCTCCTCGGATGCTGCCTGACCTGCTGTGCTTTTCCAGTACTCCACTTTTCGGTGCTGATTAAGTCTTGTCCTTTATGTTGAATACCTGACAAAGTTACTCTATGAAACTTGAAAGCGTTCAGAAAAGATGTTGCCAGGGTTGGACGATTTGAGCTATAGGGAGAGGCTGAACAGGCTGGGTCTATTTTCCCTGGAGCGTCGGAGACTGAGGGGTGACTTTATAGAGGTTTACAAAATTATGAGGGGCATGGATAGGATAAATAGACAAAGTCTTTTCCCTGGGATAAAGAGTCCAGAACTAGAGGGCATAGGTTTAAGGTGAGAGGGGAAAGAGACCTAAGGGGCAATGTTTTCACGCAGAAGGTGGTACGTGTATGGAATAAGCTGCCAGAGGAAGTGGTGGAGGCTGGTACAATTGCAACATTTAAGAGGCATTTGAATGGGTACATGAATAGGAAGGGTTTGGAGAGATATGGGCCGGGCGCTGGCAGGTGGGACTAGATTGGATTGGGATATCTGGTCGGCATGGACAGGTTGGACTGAAGGGTCTGTTTCCGTGCTGTACATCTCTATGACTCTATGAATGAATAACTGCTTCTGGTGTAATATTGGCTACATTGAATTAATTGTTCATACTTTTTAACATGAAATACTATATTTATATCTTTAATTACAACCTATAATGTTTGAATCATTGTATCTAATTGGTTAATAAACCAACATCTGCCCCACAGCACTCAATCCTCGCTGTCACTGTACCAGAAGTTACAGCCTGAACAGACTGTCAATCTATCCAACAGGAATGCATGCCATTTTATTTAACTGAGGCCATCACTAGGGTGGCTTCAGTGAGAGTGGGCAGACAAGAACGGAAAATGCTAGGGGGAAATTTGATAGAGCTGTTTAAACTCATGGTGGGGTTAAATGGAGTCAGTAAAGTTTCCAATTTGGCTGAATGAGAGGGCCACGTGTTTGAAGCAATTGGTGCAAGAACCAGAGGTGAAATGAGGAGACGCCACTATTCCACAAAACAAGACTGCCACATTTGGAGTTGTAGATATAGCTGCAATGGTAGCCTTTGAAAGGGAACTTGATAAACTGTGGTGATAGAGGGAAGACTAACTGGATTGCTTTTCAAAAGAGCTAGTACAGGCTGGAGGGATTGAATGGTCTTCTTCTGTGCTGTGTTGTTCTGTAATACCATGATTTAATGATGAAGATGGTCATCTGGGGTGCCTAGAACACACATTTCTTTCTCTTCTAAGGCATGCACCTGTCTGGGAGAAACATTTAAGGACTGTGTCCAAGTTCTCTAACTGCTCCTGATTGGTCTTCCCTGTTATCAGCATGTCATCTGTGGAATGAACTGCCAGAGGAAGTGATGGAAGCAGGAACATTTACAACATTTAAAAGACTTTTGGATAAGTACATGAATAGGAAGGGTTTGGAGGGAGATGGACCAAGTGCAGGGGTCCATCTCCCTGCAGGTGGGACTAGTTTAGTTTGGGAACATGGTCAGCATGGACTGGTTGGACTGAAGAGTCTGTTGCCATACAGTATGACTCCATGACACTGAATTTGGTTCCTATTTCATGTGACAAATGCTTGCAGTTATCTGATTACTGATGTTTGACATTCATTGATGTAATTGGACTGAAGTAATGATATCAGCGTGTGACCATGTCTGAGAGATTGTTCATTAACTGATGTATGTGTCTGACACCGCACTTGATTATTGGCCCAGCCAAGTAATTGACATTTTACTGGAGGGTTTGTTGTCAAAGGCTCAGCAGCAAGGCTGCGGCAGACCTGTACGACACATACTCAATCAGAGAATTTAAGGAGTGTCTAAAGACAGAATTTGGAGGAGCCAGGATTGTGAACAACCCTCACCCTAAACCTGTCACAGTGGAGAAATTCCGTCATGGATTCACTGGTGCACCTCAGTTTAAAGATGCACAATTTGATGGTCCACTAGATGTAGTGAGGAGTTGGAGAGAGCGATACTCCTCCTTATCAGTGGAAGAAAGAACCCTATTGCTGCTTCAGAGAAGGCCTGGCTGGAGAAACTGTGTCTATTTACCTGATCTGTTCCCCTCATGATTTTATAAACCTCTATAAGGTCACCCCTCAGTCTCCAAGTCTCCAGCCTCAACCTATTCAGCTTCTCCCGATAGCTCAAACCCTCCAACCCTGGCAACATCCTTGTAAATCTTTTCTGAACCCTTTCAAGTTTTACAACATCCTTCCCATAGCAGGGAGACCAGAACTGCACGCAATGTTCTATAAGTGGCCTACCCAAAATCCGGTACAGGCACAACATGACCTCCCAACTCCTATACTCAATGCACTGGCCAATAAAGGAAAGCCTACCAACTGCCTTCTTTGCTATCCTATCTACCTGCGACTCCACCATGACTCCATGACCCATGAGGTCAGCAGTTGTTGTGTTGTGCTATACTTCTGCATTCAGTGCAGAAGGTCCTTAAATGACATAATCAAGTCAGGGAAAGGTAAACGCATTCACCTCCACATCTTTGCAGACATCACCCTACCATCTACACTCTGACTTATCAGTCCAAGTCCACCTGAAGCTCATTGGTAACACGTAACCAGCAAGCGGACCCATCATTCTCTCTTCATGCACCTCCTCCGAGGTCACTGAAGTATTACTGAAGGGTTTGTTGTCGAAGGCTCAGCAGCGAGGCTGAGGCCGACCTACCTGATACATACTCAATCGGAGAATTCCCCCCGCCCTCCAAGTCAGTGGAGCCACCTATTGGTCAATTCTTGCCCCGATGGGGAAAAGAGAGCACAAAATGTGAGGAAGAAGGCTGGAGGCGATGGTCTTCCACATGTTGTACAGTTCACAACTGCAGAGATTGACACGCTCGAGATCAGTGACTTTCTAGAGTTGCAACTGTTAGAAATGGGAAACTCAGACCATCCCAGTCCCATGGTAACTGAGCTGAAAAGCAATGACCCACATGTTGTCATGTAGACTTGGTTTCTGCAATGAGTGAAACGTGATCATCTTCAAGACGGTATGTTACAACATTGTCACTTTGCCAGTATTAAATCATACCTTTCCTTTCTGCCAGGACCACCATATAAAACAGTGATTAGTGGATAATTTAAACTCAGATACCCATGTTTCAATTGCTCTAACTCACCTCCTGACTCCCCAAAGTCTGTCCACCATCTACAAGGCACAAGACAGGAGAGTGATGGAATACTCCCCACTTGCCTGGAGGGGTACAGCCCCAACAACACTGAAGAAGCTCGACACCATCCAGAACAAAGCAGCACGCATGATTGGCATCACATCCCGAGCATCCAGTCCCTCCACCGCCAACCATCAGTAGCAGCAGTGTGTACCATCAACAAAGATGTGCTGCAGAAATTTGCCGACAATCCTTAGGTAGTACCTTCCAAACCTATGACCATTCCCATCTAGAACAACAAGAGCAGCAGATACACAGATACACCACCACCTGCAAGTACCCCACCATCCTGACTTGGAAATTCATCATTGGAGATTCGAGGGGGTTGCATCATCCACTCCAACCTCCCTCCCCACCCTCCCCTTCTCGAGATTTATAAAATCAAGCGGGACCTAGATAAGGTGTATAACAAAGGTCTTTTCCCCAGGGTATAAGAGTTCAAAATCAGAGGGCATAATTTCAATGTGAGAGGAGAAAGATTTAAAAGGGACCTGAGGGGCAACGTTTTCATACAGAGAGCCATTCATATGTGAAATGAACTGCTAGAGGAAGTGGTAGATGCAGGTACAGTTTAAAATACTCTTGGAGCTGTATATGAATAGGAAAGGTTTAGAGAGATATGTACCAAATGCAGACAAATGGGACGAATTAGTTCGGGAAATTTATGGATGAGTTGGACCAAAGGGTCTGTTTCTTTGTTGTGTGACTGGATGACTGTATAACCAGATCTGTTCAGAACCACACCTTCTGCACACCATCCATATGCTCAATGATACATCTGGTTTTCACCGATCAATAGTGAAGGTAGGGCAATATATGTCTAAGTCAAGGTTCTGGGTGACTTGGAGGAGACCTTGGAGGTGTTCGTAAGCCTGTGCAGCTGCTGCCCTTGTACTTCCAGGTGTTAGAGGTCACAGTTTAGATGATTCTGTTGAAGTAGCCTTGGTAATTGCTGTAGGGTATCTTATATATAGTACAGAGTGTAGCCATGAGATAGTGGGAATGAATATTTGTGGTGTTAGATGCAGTGCCAATCAATTGGGCTCCCTTGTCTTGGATGGGTTAAAGATTGCTGTGTGCTGTTGGAGCTGCACTCATTCAGGTAGGTGGGGAACATTTCATCATGCTGTTATGAAAATACTTCATATTTAATCATTTTTATGGAGTAGGTCTAAAGGATTGTGGACCTATCTGGATTGTTTTATTTTTAAAGGACAATGAAAAGACACATTGACACTTTTTTTAAGCTAGTCATTTCTTGGACACCAGATGAATCCAGTATTGATTTCTTGAACTTATTTTAGGGAAAACATCTTACTCTTTGACTACTGGGTTTTATGGCCGTTGTGCTTGAACTGTGTTTTGGAGATAACATTTAGATTTTTCAGTTGAAGAAAACTTGTGACAGAATAAGCTGTTCAGCTGTTGACTTCTGTTTCTGAATTAGCATGAGTGGTGAATTCAATGTGAAGCCTAATTGTTCTTCTGGAATAGTGACTGAAAGAGCTTCTTCATCTTACACTGAACAAGCTCTGTCTGCCAAGACCCGAGGGACAGTCGTGTGAGAGTAGAGCCTGCATGCACAACACCATCAGATCAACAGGCTTTGGATCATCTACACCTTATCATTTTTCCTTCAAGAATTACCACCATTGACCAGAAAGTATTCTTTTTAAAGTGCATCTGTGCAAAGAAAAATCAATTCCACCCCCTTCCCCCCCACCACTTCACCTGATGGGTGTATATTTACATGGATGTTAGTCTGATTTTGCAGATCCATCAGGATGCTTGTAGGACTTAATTCCTGATCTCTAATCAGCTGGGTTCAGTTTGAAGAGTTCCTGCAGCTAACCTCCAATGGCATATAACACTGTTTACATTGTCTCCCAGACACAAAGGGATCATTCACTCCTTGTGGCCTCTCAAACTCAGGGACTTTGCACAGATTCTCAATCTGGGTCTCCTAGGGCTGCTCATTACTGAGAGGCTTTACTCTCACATGACTGTCCCTGGGGTCTTGACAGACAGAGCTTGCTCAGTGTAAGACTGAGAAGCACTTTCAGTCACTATTCCAGATTCCACTGTCATCTCTCACTTTGAACTGTACTTTTCAATACTGACCCAGTCTGGAACTCTGCTCCAATTCCCCAGTTGTTGCCTTTCTCTCTTGCTTTCTTCCTCTGTCTCTTCACGAGGCTTCTCCGGTTCAGGCTGCCAGTCTGACTAGCTATCCAGCAGTCACATTCCTGTTTCTTAATGAAGCCCTGATTATCTATTTCTCCTTTGTCCTTTGCTCATGGCCTCACACTCTGCTCTACCCCAAACTTGCCAAACACACTTCTCCCTCACAGGAGGCAGTCCGGAGAAACTGGTGACCTCTCCCCCACTATTGCCACCTGCTTGTTGGAGTATGTTTTTGGTTAGTTAGAGGAGTAAATTTTTTTTTCATATTACAAATTGCATATATTAACTAGTTCTGCATATTCATTGAATGGGGCGAGTTTCATAGTAAATTAATAATTCTATGTTTATTAAATCTTTACATCTTTTCATTTTAAGACTAAAATAGAGAAAATATACGATCGGTCACATTGGGACTTAAGGATAGTGTTTGATTTCATTTTATGGCCTGCGGAGTAGTGGGGCTGACCTTTAGTGCACTTCTCCCAGATCAGTCATGACTTATGTCTTGTCCATGTTAGACAGGGTTTGGAGAATCCAAAGTTGTGTTACCTGCTGCAGAATTGCCAATATCTAACTTGTTCTAGTCATCACAATGTTTCTGTAAGTGATTGAGTGAAGATCTTGTTCAATGGTGAACCCTTGGATATTTCTGGTAGGCAAATCTGATCTTCATAATGCCACAGATTGTCAAAGAGTGCCTTCTAGATTCTATCTTTCTTGTTGGAGGTGGGTATTGCCTGGCACTTGGGTAGGATGAATGCCACAATCCATATATTAGTCCAAGTTTGAACATTGGTGAGGACCTATTGCATGCAAGTACGGACTGATTCAATATCGAAGCAATTGCGAAAGAATGGCAGGACATTAATGAAGCAGCTGAAAATTGTTGGGCCATAGACACTGCCCTAAGAAATCACTGCAGCAATGTCATGAGGCTAAAATAATTGCCCTCAAAACAAAATAACTTCCTTTGCTCTAGGTAAGTCTGCAATGAGTGATGAATTTTCCAGCAAACCTATTACAGGGGAATCTCGATAATCTGAACAAGATGGGCAGGCACTATTTTGTTCGGATAATGGATTATTCGGTTAATCGATTAAATGCCTTTCCTCTGAGGGTTGGAGTTTTTAATGTCTGCTGCCCGTTCAGGGGACGAGGCAGCAGCACACAGTGCACGAGCCCTGCCCCTGCCCCCATCCAACACCGCCTCCCCCCCCTGCCCCCGTCCAACACTGCCACCATCCCCACCTGTACGAACACCCCCATACACCCCCCGCTCCCTCTCCGGGGCAGCTGGACTAGACACCAACAACAAGACTGATGCTGCTGCTGCTGCTGCCTTTGTGGGGTATGTTTCGCGTGCGCACACACACATACACACAGCCACAGCCACACGCACAACTTTTTACTGCAACGTTTTGACAGATTCCACCTCTGCCCTATATAGGACAATGTTAGAGAGATTATGTGGAGAAGGGGAGTTTAGGGTACACCTCTCTGTAGAACTCCAAGGGAAGTGTGGGAGGAGAGAGAGAGGGTGGGCAGTCAGTCATTTGGAGACGGTGCCTGTTTAAACACTGTAAACAAAAGACATGATCACTGTCGAAAACACGGCTTTGATGTGATGTTTCTATCAGGACCTCGAGATCTCCCTTGGATAATCCGATTTTTGGATAATTGGTGTTCGGATAATCGAGGTTTCTCAGTAGTTTCATTTTTTTTAAAATCAGGGTTTCTTTGCATGCAATACAAAATGCTGCCTGGATTTTAAGGGCAAATGCTCTCACTTCACTTCTGAAATTCAGATTGTTTGGTCTATATTTGGACCAAGGACGTAATGAGGCTAGAGCAGAATGGTCTGGCAGAATTCAAACAGAGCTTTGGTGAGCAAACGCTTTCTGTGTTATTGTGGCTTGAAAGTATTATTGATGAGACCGTCCATCACTTTGCCATTAATCAGGAGTGGACTGATGGGTCCTTAGGAGCCAGGTTTGCTTCACCTTGCTGTTATTGTGGGCAGGGCACATCCGGGCAATTTTCCATTTTGTCTAGCAGCTGAGGTAATGGGATCAAGCTCTGGAACACCAGCCTTTGGCGCTAACAGTGGAGTGTTATTAGGGTCCACAAACTTGCACAGCCCACTGCGCTCAGCAATGTTTTGATGTCTTGTGTTACCCGATTCAAACCAGCTGAAGACTGACTTTGCTGAAGAGGCTGAGGTGGATCATTAGGAATTAATAACAAGTGTCAGCCTTGCCAGCAATGAACACAATTCCAAGACAGAGTAAAAAAGAATCACTCGACACTTTTGACTTAAAGGTAGTTGCAAATACTTCAGCCTTGACTTCTGCACTTGTGTGCTGGGCTTCGTCAGTATTGAGCTTGGCGATGTTTCTACAGTCTCCGCCTCCTCCAGTTAACTGTTCAATTAACTGCTGGATAGTCACTGCTGGATATGTCACAATTGCAGAGCTTCCTTCTAATGCGTGCAATTGCTTTTCTCTGTCTTTGGCATGTTATTTTGTTGCTTAAGGTGTGTGCTCATCATGAGTGGGGCTAATTTCCGTGTGCTCTTCTACATCCTTCATTGCAGACCACCGGGCGCGACAGTAATGCGACAGCCAGGCACAGCTTCACAAATTAAGGCAAAATGCGATTGTACTGTTGTAGCCCACAGCATCTCGTGGACATCCAGTTTTTTTATTCACTAGATCTCTTCTGAATTTATTGCATTTAGGACAATAGGGTTACAAAGCCACAGAGTCATTAAGGTGCAGAAAGAGGTCATTTGGCCCGTTGAGTCTATACTAGCTCTCCAGACTAATCCAGTATTCTTTTATCCCTGCAAGTTCATTTCTTTCAAGTGTCCAACCAGATTCTTTTTGAACTCATTAATCCTCTAGCTATGGCTACTCTGCTTTAGATCATTACCACTTTCTATTAAAAAATTCTTCTTCACAGCCATACTGCATTTCTTGCCCAAAATCTTAACACTGTGCCCACTCACCCATGTGTAATCACCTGCTGGGAGCACCTGATCACCTGATCAAAACCTGTCATAATCTTCTATCTCTCTATTAGATCTCTTTTAAACTCTAGCTTCCCCAACCTAACTGTATGTAGTTGAATTTCCTTGATCTGTGATAAATATCCTGATAAATCTCCTTCTCATTTTCTCGTGGACCTTATTCACCTTTGTAAAATGCGGTGACCAGAACTGGATGCAATATTTTAGTTGTGGCCTAAGCAGAACTTTCTAAATCTTCACTGTCACTTCTCTGCTTTAGCTCTATATGAAGATTACGATTCTATATACCGTGTTATCTACTTTCTCAAGATATCCTATATTCAACGATCTACGCACATGAGCCTAAAGTCCTTCTGGCCCTGCACGCTCTCTTTAGAACTGTACCATTAAGTATATTTCGCTTTTCCTTACCCCATCAATTCAAATGCATCAGCTCACATTTCTCTGTATTACATCCCAAAATCACTGTGAATAGATGCATCTATGGAGGTCGGCTGGTGAGGACATGAGTGAACAGATTGTCCCTCTTGTTGGTCTTCTCATTATCTGCTGCAAAGCCCATCTGTTATCGATGTCCTTCAGGATTTGTTCAGCTTGACCAGTGGTGATACGACTCAGTCCTTATAATTAAAGGGTACTGTGGTCCATTGTAATGAGACTATGTAACTTGTAATGATGGTGTGCAGTGATGCCAATACTGTACTTGGAATTGCATCTGTTAGCTGTTTCAGTGATACCAAGTCTAGCTGATTATTTGTTGCGTAACAGCCCCAGTATTTGACATTTCGCCTGATGTAGATTGTAATGAAGAAGGGCTTACGCTTGAAACATCAACTCTCCTGCTTCTCGGACGCTGCCTGACTGGCTGTGCTTTTCCAACACCACACTCTTTGATTCTGATCTCCAGCATCTGCAGAGCTCACTTTCTCCTCATCGACTGTACTGATACTAATACATGAAAGATTGCTTCTGAATGCAGGTATAATGACTGGATTTGTATGATTGCTGGTGTGTTGAGATGATTACGTGACTGGTTGAGTCTGATTTCAGATGTAATTATATACTCCTCTGGCTAAGGGCTGTTGTGGCGTAGTGGTAGTGCCCCTGCCTCTGAGCTATCAGACCCAGGTTCAAATCCCACCTGCTCCAGTGATGTATCTCAGCATATTTGTCCAGGTCAATAAAAAAAATTTCTGTCTCTCTCTGATTGATTGGCCTTCTTTACACCACATGGGAGAGTTTCCAGAAGGATATTAACATACCCAAGTCATTCTATCTGACCCAGAACCTCTGCGTATAACAAAGGCAACTCTCAGGACTGATGTGGAGAAATTTAACGTGGTACTGAATCTCTCACCTCTCCACATTTGATACAGAGCTAAACCGTGGAGCACAGTAATGTTACTAACATGGGTTCAATCTCAGTAACTGACTGTAGTAGTCACTCAACGTGAAGTTGTGGCCTATCCTGTACATAACCATTCTCCAATGGAGAGAGATGCCTTGGTCTTTTGTGAGACTAATGATGTAATTACCTCTGTGGCGAAGTTTTATAGCTTAGGTTGATGATAAGTATGTAAGTTTGCTCGCTGAGCTGGAAGGTTTGTTTTCACCATACGAGGTAACATTATCAGTGAGAGTCTCCGGTGAAGCTCTGGTGGTATGTCCAGCCTCTCTATTTATAGGTCTTGGTTTCTTCAGGTGGGTGATGTCATTTCCGGTTCTTTTGTTTCTCAAGGGAAGGTAGATAGGATCTAAGTCGATGTGTTTATTGATGGAGTTCTGGTTAGAACTTACATCCTTATAATTACCTCTCTTTCCTGAGGGAGTTCAGAGGCTGAATTTTGCAAGAGGTTGGCTGGGGGTTTGTGTAGAAAGCCCTTCTGTTCCTCCAAGTTCGCTGGAGTGCTGGTGAAAAGGGCAGCTTCCCTGCTGGAGCCAGGATCCTGTTCCGCTTCACTGCCACGTTTCCTAAGCAATGGTTTAATTTAATTTCCCAATTACACTGGAAATGCAGGATTTAAGCATGCGACAAAGTGTCTTACTTCTCATTGCCCAGGACATTTATATGGTTCACCAACTGCCTCCCTAAAAATGGTGGAGGTCATTTACATCTGGCTTTGGGATTGTGATTTGTGACATTTACTGTTAGAATTTTCCTGTTCCTCCTTCCTGTGGCAGTTGAGGGAGGAAGAAAAGGTATGGGCAGATATTATTAATGATCCCAATGACTGAATGACTGTCTTTACGATTGCTTCTTATCACCGTGAGAGAAGATGAACACTCATTTTTGGTATTCCAGTGATATACGGATCAGACTTTCTGATAAATAACAGTTCTGCTCTACTTTTCCAAAACCAGCTAAAACATCTACTGTGTTGGCCAAAGACCAACATTTCCTGTGACAATCCGGGAGCTAAATCCTACTTCCTGCTTTGTTGCAATTGGTTCTAATGTGAACTGTATCATGTACGGTTGTGTGTAGCATGGATAGGCTTTGAGGAAACTGTGTGACCACGGTCTATTGAGGATTTGCGTATTGGAGTGGAGATGCCTTACTGCAGTTATACATGGCCTTGGTGAGGCCACACCTTGAGTATTGTGTGCAGCTCTGGTCTCCCAGTCTGTGGAAGAACATTCTTACTACTGAGTGAGTCCAGTGAAGGTTCACCAGACTGATCCCTGGGATGGCAGGACTGATATATGAGGAAAGACTGGATTGACTGGGCTTGTACTCACTGGAATTGAGAAGAATGAGGGGGGAGGAGTCTCATAGAAGCATATAAAATCCTGATGGGACTGTATAGTCTTGATGTGGGAAGAACGTTCCCGATGTTGGGGAAGCCCAGAGTTGGAAGACACAGTCTAAGAACAAGGGGTAAGGCATTCAATACTGAGATGAGGAAGAATTTCTTCACTCAGAGAGTTGTGAACCTGTGGAATTCTATCCCACAGAAAGCTGTTGGGGCCAGTTTGTTAGATATATTCAGGAGGGAGCTGGACGTGAGCCTTGTGGCTAAAGGGATGATGGAGTATGGGGAGAAAGCGGGAGTGGGATACTGAGATTGTATGATCAACCACGGTCATATTGAATGGTGGGGCAGGCTCGAAGGGCTGAATGGCCTGCTCTTGCACCTATTTTCTATGGTTTTATTCATGATTAATTAGTGATGGGTGGTCTGACACATGGCATCGGTCCTGTGCTTACTTTGCACTGTAGGTATATAGTTTAACCATCTGTTTCAGTAAGGGCACGCTCACATTCATTGAAATTAATGATAGAAACTTGAGTTTTGGGTTTCTTGGAATACAGAGTAGGACTTTTCCAAAACGAGGAACGTTGTTGTGTGGTGGCCCTCAGCTCAGTTATAATTTCACACACTCCCTCCTCCACCACCCCCAAGTCAGAGTCCAGAAAACCCCATTGTGGCAAAGTGGAGAATTCTGGTTTTTGGATTTGACTTTGACATCCAACAGGTACTTGAATCAATGGGAGCAATGAGGTGAACCCTTCACTACTGATGGGATGATCCCATAAACAACAACATGAAAATGACCAGATCAACTGGATTTAAATTCTGAATGAGGAATCAATATTGGCCCAGGAGGAGGATGCTGCTGTTTGCAATACCACAGTGGAATCTTGCCATTCACCTGGAAACTTTGGTTTAGCATCCTGTCTGGAAGACAGCAACTGTTAGGCAACAGGGCTTTCCCCGTTCCGTACTGGAGTATCAACCTGGATTCAACTCTCTGGAGTTGAATCCCTGACCTTCTCAATGAGAGGTGAGCGTGTGGCAACTGGGCCGTGGCAGATTCCTGCCTCAATGGATGACCAATTTGAGGGCCGCACAGGTGGCTCAGTGGTTAGCACTGCTGCCTCACAGTGCCAGGGACCCAGGTTGAACTCCAGCCTCAGGCAGACTGTCTGTGTGGAGTTTGCACATTCTCCCCGTGTCTGCGTGGGTTTCCTCCGGGTGCTCCGGTTTCCTCCCACAGTCCAAAGATGTGCAGGTTAAGTGAATTGGCCATGCTAAATTGCCCATAGTGTTCAGGGATATGTGGACTGAGTGCATTAGTTAGGAGTAAATGTAGAGTAGTAGGAGAATGGATCTGGGTGGGTTATTCTTTGGAGAGTCAGTGTGGACTTGTTGGGCCGAAGGGCCTGTTTCCACACTGTCAGGATTCTAAATAAATGGGTACCACCAAGGGGTCTAAATTTTATCCATGGTTTCCGAGTCGCAATAGACTACAGTAACTCATACCCTGTGTCGTTTGAACTGAAACACTAATCCTTACGTCTGTTGTAACTGCAACTTCCAAACTCATTGTAGTTAATGTCCACAAGGGCAGCAGATGCATGGGAGCACCATCACTTGCACGATCCCATGTAAACCACACACACACACATCTACTGTGTTGGCCAAAGACCAACATTTCCTGTGACAATGAAGGAACTAAATCCTACTTCCTGCTTTGTTGCAATTGGTTCTAATGCGAAATGTGTCATGTACAGTCATGTGTAGCATGGAGAGGCTTTGAGGAAACGGTGTGACCACCGTCTATTGCGTATTGGAGTGGAGACTATCTCTTCATTCGTATGACCCACTGGGTCATAAAACTTCAACCCTCTGGATGGGTTCACAACCACGGGCAGTGCCACAACTTAAGAGGGAGGCTTACCACCTTTGCCATAGCACTGGGGATAGGCAATGAGTCTAGCGTAGGCAGCAACCCTCCCATCCAACTGCAGAGTAACTAAACAAGGTTTGAATGAGAGCCTTGGAGTACTTCCTGGAAATTCCATTTTTAATTCACATTTCAATGTGGTGTGAAACTGCTTGCAATTGACAAGTCTGAAACTGATAAGAACAGCTGGTTTAAATGTGGGAGTGTCTGACAGCTCACCCATGCCCTCCCCCATTCTCCGTTGTTACCCTGGGACTGACTGACACCCCTGTGTTCACCAGTTATAAAGGAGACATGAAGTAAAGAGCATTGTAAAGTTGGGAGGGGTGTCATTAGACATCTAGCCTGTTACTGCAGAGAGTTTTCATTGAGGAGTAAGAAACATTCATGGAAATCTGACAATGAAGTTAAACACGCTTGCTAAAAATGATGGTGTCCACGTGACTCAGAAAGCTCTTCTACCACTATCAACCTTTGTCATAGAGTCATTAGAGGTATACAGCACGGAAACAGACCCCTTGGTTGCCCAAAACAGTTTCAAGAATCTCTGTTGTTATAGTCACTATGGATTAGTATTTTGTAAAGAAAGTATCTGTCTCATCTAGTCGGGGGCTGCAGAATATCACACTGAGAAGATGGGTTACTCTTGTGAAACCTCATGGTGTCATTGGCTCAGTCTCACACAAGGTATTAAACAAACAGTAAACTGCTTTTCACAGCTGGATAAATACCCGATCCCACGCATAGAGCACTTATCCACTGTCCTTCACAAAGCTGGACATGAGTCATATGTACTTGCAATTGCGGTTAGATGAGGATTCCCAGCAGAATGCTCCAGTTAATACCCATAAGGGTTTGTGCCAATATATGAGACTGCCGCTTGGGGTATCGTCATCCTCAACATTGTTCAGTGGACAATGGAGAACATTTAGCAAGATTTACCCCAGGTGGCCATTTATCTACGTGACATGCTAATAACAGGAAAGACCAGAAGGAGCACTTAGAGAGCTTGGACATAGTCTTTAGATGTTTCTCCCAGCCAGATGTTTGCCAACGAAGCACAAAATGCATATTCCAAGCACCCCAAACGACCTACTTGGGCTACAGAATTGACAAGACTGGGCTACATCTACTGGAAGATAAAGTGAGGGTGATCAAAGGTGCACCGGCTCCCATGTCTAAAGCAGAGTTTAGGTCTTTCCTTGGGTTGGTGAGTTATTACCGAATGTTCATACATAACATGGCCTCCACCCTATAACTCCATCAACTCCTAAAAATGGGTCAGCCTTGGAAATGGTCACATAACCTAGCCATTGCTTTCAGGGACGTGAAGGAACATGTATCATCCTCTAGGGTGTTGGCATGCTATGATCCCAAGTGAGATCTGGTATTGACATGTGATGCCTTCCGGTACGATCTCGGGGTAGCTCATAGGTGGCCCAATAGAGAGGACTGCCTAGTCGTGTTTGCATTCAGGATTTTGGCTAACGCAGAGCATAAAATTGCCCAGATAGAGAAGGAAGGTTTGGCGGTCGTGTTTGGAGCCAGGAGGTTCCACCAATACCAATATGGATGTAAATTTGTAATAATAATGGACCGCAAACACTTGCTCCGTCTACTTAAAGAAGACAAGGCAGTGTGTTTCATAGCTTCAGGCTGAATTCAGCAATGGGCTCTAATACTAAGTGCATTTAATTACAAGGTAGAACACCGTCCGGGAAGCCAAGTAACAAATGAAAGATGCATTGAGCTGCCTCTCGTTGGCAGCTACACTATCGGGGGTACCTCCACTGGAAGAGCCCGTAATGATTTTAAATTTTCTGGGCACACTTCCAGTCACAACTGACAATATCGGATTTTGGATGCAGAAAGATTCAGTCCTGGCAAAACTGGAACAGCTGGTGATGATGAGGTAATCAAGAAGGCCATCAAAACCAGAATTGAAACCTTGCTGGACCCTGAGAGACCAGAACACTGTCGAGACCGGCATATTATCATGAGGGGCAGGGTGATTGTCCCGAGCAAAGGTCACCACCAGAGACTGGCTGAACTCCACTGGGGTCAGCCAGGGGTGTCCAAAATAAAGATGTTGGCAAGAAGTTATGTCTGGTGGTCATAGCCACATTGGTGCCCAGAGTCCCAACAAGGACAAAATTGACCACCAGCAGCTCCCCCACATTTCTGGGATTGGCTGGGTAAAACCTGGACTTGGTTACCCATCGACTACGCAGATCCTTTCCTGGGCTCACTGTTTTTAGTCATTGTGGACGCCCACTCAAAGTGGCTGGGCAAAACATAGAGTTCATTCATCAAACATAGGGACAATGATAGAAAAATTGTGCGCATCTTTCACAATACATGGACTCCTAGAAGTGTTGGTCACAGATGACGGGCCATCGTTTAGCAGCAGGGAATTTGAGTATTTCCTAAATTCGAATGGGATTCAGCATATAAGGACAGTGCCATACCATCCATCATCCAATGGCCTGGCAGAAAGAGCAAATTTTGAAGGCGGGCTGAAAGAAACAGCCTACAGCTTCAGTAGGTACCAAATGGTCTCGGTTTCCATTTGAGTATGGGACCACCCCTCATGCAACTACAGGGATAGCTCCAGCAGAGTTGCTAATGGGAAGAAGCCCCCCCACCAGATTAAATCTGATCTTCTCGGACTGGGGGTGGGAAGTGAAATGGCATCAGGGACACCAGTTTTGGACACAAGACTGCATTAAGCGAGGGAGACAGCTTACTTCAGAGGACAAAGTTTGGTGTAGAAGTGGCCCTGCATGGGTAAGAGGCACAGTCAATGTGAGTCAAAAAGTGGGGCGACGGAAAAGTGCAGGTCAGGCACCATCCGAGGAGCAGGAGAGTATGCCCGAAACTTGGACTGTCCTGCTCCTGGGTTGCTGCCTGACCTGCTGTGCTTTTCCAGCACTACACCTTTTGACTCTCATCTCCAGCATCCGCAGTGCACACTTTCTCCATAGTTGGTGTGAGGTCAGGGCCAGTGATGTATAAAGTTCGGGAACAATCACGTGGGCCATATGAAAGCTGCAAACTCGCAAACAGGGCGGGAACAAGATGTGCCAAGCTCCTCAGTACAGTCAGAAAGGCTCTTGGAGCCCTTGGGTTCTCCCTTTCCACCAAGAGTTGAAGAGACATCTGAATCTGAGCTGCAGACAGTGGATGTCACCACATCGATGCCTTTGCTGGCGGAAGAAGGGAATGAATTTCTTCCAAGACGCTTTGGGCGCAACAGCAAGCTACTGTGTGTTACACAATGATGGCGACCAGTGCAGAGCCAGAGGAACCTGACCAGATACTGAAATGCCCCAAGAGACATGACAAGATAAAGAATGAGCCTATGTCTCTGGACTCAGAAGAGGAGGGATGTAGTGATTGTAATGAAGTCAGCCAAGTGGACTTCATAGAATATGAGTTCCCTGATTGGGGCTGTTAACCTGGTCCAATCAGGGAGCCCAGGCTGACACACAAGAACAGGAGTGTCAGAGGTTCTACTCACTCTGAGAGCTGGCTCTGAGGGAACTGGGTCAGTGTCAAGGACTGAAAATAAAGAGTGACTTGGTGACCAGATACCGGCTTCTGTGCAGTTATTTCAGCTGGTACTGCTCTCCATACTTAATAGTCTCTCCACATTGATGCCCATGAACTGTAATAGTAGATGTGTATAAAACACAAGGAGAAAGTGAGGTCTGCAGATGCTGGAGATCAGAGTCGAGAGCGTGTTGCTGGAAAAGCACAGCAGGTCAGGCAGCATCCGAGGAGCAGGAAAATCGACATTTCGGGCCGGAGCCCTTCCTCATTCCTGATGATGGGTTCTGGCCCGAAATGTCGATTTTCCTTCTCCTGGGATGCTGCCTGACCTGTAGTGCTTTCCCAGCAACACACTCTCAACTTGGGTATAAAACACAGATTTGACTCCCATCAGATTATAGGCTACAATTACCCACACTTGAGTCATCGAGCAAACTGTCTGTGATTGCATGAATTCCGAAACGACTAATTGATTAGTGCTACTCGGACTATTAAGTGATGGAACTGTCAGTGTGAGGTTATGAAGCTGTTTTATTACTTTAGTCTGTATTCCTAAACACCACACCCTCACACGGTTATACAAGAGTGCTCTGTTCTTTATTTCTGTGTCAGACAAATATGCTTTACAGCCTTCAATGGGGATTCACCCAAGTGACCTTGCAAACCATCGGAGTAGCATTGAGTCGTTTGGATAAGTTCACAAACCTTTATCAGAGCTTATTAAGCAATTGTTTTGGTTTCATTAACTGCTCTAAAACCAGATTCCTTTTTAAGGGGAAGCGAGTAATTGAAGGGAGGGAGCCGAGTGAGTGTCTAAAACTGAGTGGCTACATTGCTCACTGATTCAATGATGTTTTATTAAAAGCAGATATTGCACACAATTCAGAGGAGATGCTTTGAACATTTTTATCACGGTACTTTACAGCTGTCTACTGCAGAAACAAGAGAGATGTCTTTATCTGTCAGGACCCTGTCACTGCTTTTGATTTTTATTGTCAACTTAGATTGTTTGCCTTCACCAGAAGAACAAGCACCCCCCACCCCCACTATCTTTATTATCAATCTCCATAGGCCTTAAATGTTGTGCATTTTATTCAAAAGCTGCAGCTCATGTCTAGTGCGGTTTCCCCAGCTCTTTCCTTTCACAGCTGTCCTGAGTGCAGTAAAATTGGAGAAGAAGTTGGTAAAAAGGTGAGAGACTGCAAGAAATAGCCTGCACTTCCAGCCACGCCTCCGTGCTTCATGTGTTTTATCTGCTAACTGCAAATTAAAAACTGCGTCAATAGAATCGCATGCCACTTCCTGTCAAAGATATGTCTCAAGAAAGCATCCTGTCCCTGAGAGAGAAGAATTCCTTTAGCTGTTCATGATAACGAACAACATCCGAGCAGTAAGATTGTACTGAGCGGTACAGAAACTGGCCATTCAGGTCACCTGGCTCTTGCTCTCTTCCCCCTGTTTTATCTCAGCCTATCAGTGGAACCACTTATTCCTTTCTCCCCCATACTTGTCTAGTTTCCCCTTAAATGCATCTATCCTCTTTGCCTCAACTGCTCCTCTTATTTGGTAATAAATTCCAGATTTGCACCGCTCTAAGTAGAGGTTTCGCCTGTATCCCTTATCGTATTGATCAGTAACTATCTTATATTTATCAGATTTTGGAGACCTCACAAGTGGAAAGATTTTCTTTGTATCCACACCATCAAACTCTTCATAATTGCAAAGATATCTGAGAGGTCACCTCTCAACATTTTCTTTGCAAGAGAAAAAACCCCGAACTGGTTCAGTCTTTCCCCATTTATAACCTCTCAGTTCTAATTTCATCTTTGTACAGTAATATTTATAATATCTTACCCAATACCTCAATCATCTTTATATAATGTTGTTACTGGATCTCAGCAAAGTACTTTAAGATATAAGCAGCACATTACATAAGGGCCTAATCTCTGTCTCTTTTACGTTTATCTGAATTGAACTGGACATTAATGGGACAAATAGCTAAGGCCCTCCCATTATCAACAAACACATTGACTTGGATCCCATTTACCACCCCTCCCCCCGAGAAAACGAACAGGAAATGATGTCACCACAGGAAATGACGTCGCCAACTCAAGGAAACCCAAACGCATAAATAGAAAGCAGGCCATACCACTAGTGCTTCATCTGGAGGCTCACTGATGATGTTACCTAGTATGGTGATGAAACGTCTAAAGAAGAACCTTCCAGATCAGTGAGCAATCCTACATCCAGAACCTCAAGCTGAGCTACAAATCTTCTCAAAACTCACCCTCCCATCTGTTGCATTTCCAACCAGGTTTTGTTTGAGGTGTCCAATGCTTTCACTGGAGGCAGGGTGGGCCCTAGTTAAACTATTCATAATTATTATGTTATAAGGTGATAAGGACACAGAAACCGTTTCTGGATGAGCTACATACGTGCATAAACATACACACACTCTCCATCACATACTTACTCAATGTTTCTCACTTCCTCCCACACAGAGTGTGTCTCTCTCTCTCTCTCTCTCACCCACATATCCTCACATTCCCTCATACCCACATAGTCTCTTATGCATGCACATTCTCTTTCTTACAGGCACTTATCCACTCTATCACTTCCCCTCGCCCACTCTCGCAATTCCTCACTCGCACACACATTCTCTGACATCCTCACACACTCTCTCACTTCCTTGTCCAATCTCTGTCTCTGTCTCTCTCTCTCTCTCTGTCTCTGCTATACGTTTGACAAGCCTACTCTAAATACGCAAGAGACCTTGGAGTGCAGGTTCATAATTCCATGAAAGTGGAGTTACAGATGGACAAGATAGTGAGGAAGGTGTTTGGTATGCTTTCCTTTATTGGCCAGTGCATTGAGTACAGGAGGTCATGTTGCGGCTGCATAGGACATTGGTTAGGCCACTTTAGTTCTGGTCTCCTTGCTATAGGAAGGAAGTTGTGAAACTTGAAAGGATTCAGAAAAGATTTACAAGCATTCTGCCAGAGTTAGAAGACCTTATAGAAGCTTATAAAATCATGAGGGGCATGGATAGAGTGAATAGCTAAGGTTTTTTTCCCCAGGGTAGGGGAGTCCAAAAGTTGAGGGCATAGTTTTAGGGTTAGAGGGGAAAAATTTAAAAGGGACCTAAGGAGCAAGTTTTCACACAGACGGTGGTGCGTGTATGGAATGAGCTACCAGAGGAAGTGGTGGAGGCTGATACAATTACAGCATTTAAAAGGCATCTGGAGAGGTATATGAATAGGAAGGGAATACAGGGATATGGAACAAATGCTGGCAAATGGGACTAGAGTAATTTAGGACATTAATTTAGAGCAGTGATTCTGTGGAGTTAATTGCCACAGAAGCTGTGGAGGCCAGGTCATTGAGTATATTGAAAACAGAGATAGATAGTTTCTTGACAAGGGAATCAAAGGTTATGGGGAGAAAGCAAGAGAATGGAGTTGAAAAGACCTATCAGCCATGATTGAATGGCGGAGCAGACCCGATGGGCTGATTGGCTTAATTTTTGCTCCTATATCTTACAGTCTTATGCTCTTATGGACATCTGGTTGGCATGGACGAGTTGAACTGAAGGGTCTGTATCCGTGCTGTAAATCTCTATGACTCTAAATCCAGCCTGTAGTGAACAAAGTAAGGTTTCTCATTGGAGAATTGCCTATTTTCTCGCTGGGGGTAATGGACAGTCCGTAGAAGGTTGGGTCCTGCCTATTTTCTGAAAAAGGCCATCCTCACCAGCAGCAGATGGAAGGGGCACAGAGGGACAGGGGTATTGCAGATATTTGCACCCTCCCAGTAGGACCTGGGGCACCTCTGGCACATCTCAGAGCTGTGTAGAAAGAATGGAATCTCCTTCAGGAAGCTGTAACTGTGTAAATAAAATGCCTTCTGAAGCCAGATCAGCAGCTGGCACTGCCTTGCCAATTGTAAAAATAACTGGATGTTACCACAGCCCCTCTGTCCCTTCCTCTATCTCACTCTGGGCTCCAACTGCGAATATCAGCAAAAGCTGTCAATTTGCGATATTTTAACACTATAACAAATTGTGCTCCCAGCTGTGAAAATTAATCACATGTTCAGATACAAATGGCAGAGCTTTTCTGCATATATCCATCACACAGCCCTCACCATCTGCTGTGCACTGAGGCTATTTAGTGTCTGACTGCAGTGGAGTATTGTATGTGACACCCTGGATCTACAGTGGCATAACAATTAGCTCCCAACTCCTTACAGATAAGTATTGACTAATTTCGTCACATTCTCAGAAGTGCTTGCTTGCTATGGCTTCTTTGACCTGATGCCCCTAGCAATTTGCAGCCAGGCCATTGGTGTAGCCTCTGGAGATGCCTGTATTGACCTCAGTCCCTTGGACCCCAAAAGGAAACTTGAGCATCTCCATTTTGCTTGGTCAGGGCTAGGTTGACTTATTTTTCTGGGACCGGGTTGGGTTTTCATGAGTTTGTGCAACTGACATGGAGCTTTGACCTGCAAATGGCTCATGTTATGGAATCATGGGAGCACTACACTCTGCTTTCTGTTCAGGAATGTCATGTGGTGTTCCAGCATCTGTAAGCAAGGAGTTCCTTGACCAATAAGCCGAATGCAGAGGTCAGCACACTGGTGTAAAGCTGAAATTTGTACATTGACGAAAAGGGATACTGCATCCGTGCAAATCCTTCCAAATCAGGACTATAAACAAATAATTAAGATTAATTAACAGATTAATGTGGGCAGTGATCCACTTGCTGATTGCAGAAAATCAAGAGATTTTGGAAACTAGCCAAGCAAAGCTTTTAGGGAGTTAAGAGATGGGGTTAATTGCCCTTAATTGCTGGAAAACCTGGCCTTGGAAGAGACTATGTGACCATGTGGTGATTGTTGCCTAGCAGTGTTTTCTGCACTTGGTTTCTGCTTCATAGTGAGTCATTAGAAAGTAAACCCCCAAGGCTGTAAGGCAAGTCTTTCTCTCCCTTGTGGTTAAAGTACTAGAGAACCTGAGAAAAAGAAGTTTCCACAACTCAATAAACTGACGAACTTGTAAAACCTGAGAAACTGAACTTTGACCAGTTTCCAAAGAGTTGGAACAAACTTGATTACCTTCCGAACTAATGCTGGTTTGGAAAATCTCCCATTGGTCTATGGATGTCGGTAATCATTTCTTCGAGAAATCTAATGGATTAAGAAAATTCATCGATTTAATTCTTAGTTTCTCAGGCCATTGACAAATAGGGACATTTCTTTGCCCTTTGAAAAATATTGTCTCTGCAAAATCTTTGTTGTCTTTTGTGTTGTGTGAGTATGTCTGCTTGGGATTAAAAGGGCACACAATTCTCATTCTAGCCTGTGGTTTGTATGTTAAGTCACTTGTTTTTAAGAAATGAGTTTTGTTTTATAATAAACTGATTATTTTTAAGTTCATTACAGGAACCTGGTGAAAGCTGGATGGCAGTTCATCGGGACAACAATTGGCCATTTTGCCAATCTAATCCAAACATACATTGTCATGGGGTGACTTGTGGAGTAATGTGGTTTAGCCACAGTCACAGTGGTGTAGCATCTTAAATCGCAGCAAGTTCATCCATCACCTCTGTGTTTGATATACATTCATTCATGGTCTAGCAATTAAAGTAAAAAGAGTTTAGAGTTCTAACCATTGTTTCCAAATCCCTCCATCACTAAGTCTATTCCTATTTACATACACTCCCCAAATCCTACAACCATCCTTGCCCCCACCCCCACCTCCACCCCCATCCAATCCTGGCCTCTTGTGCTGCACGATTGCTCCATCAATGTCTTCAAAAATGTAAGTTAGAAATAAAAATATTGCCGGTGCTGGAATCCAACATAGACAGGCAGGAGGCTGGGAGGACAAAGCAAGCCAGGCAGCATCAAAAGGTGGAGAAGGGTGATACCTGAAATGTTAACTTCTCCATCTCCTGATACATAGAATCCCTCCAGTGTCGAAACAGGCCCTTCAGTCCAACAAGTCCACACCAACCCTCTGAAGAGTAACCCGCCCATTCCCCTACTTTTCACCCCTGACTAATGCACTTAACCTACACATCCCTGAACACTATGGGGCAATTTATCACTGCCAATTCAACTGGCCCACACATCTTTGTGACTGTGGGAGGAAACCAGAGCACCCGGACCAAATACATGCCGACATGGGGAGAATGTGCAAACTCCACACAGTCACCCCAGGCTGGAATCGAACCTGGGATCTCTGGCACTGTAAGGTATCAGTGCTAACCACTGAGCCACCATGCCACTCTGGTGCTGCCTGGCTTGCTGTGTTCTTCCAGCCTCCTGCCTGTCCACTTCAAAAATCTAAGCCTAACCTTTGAAATTCCATCCTTAAACCATTAAGCCTCTCCTCCTTTCAAGATGCCTGTTAAAACTTTGGTTTTTGACCAAGTGTTTAGTCACCCACCTTGGAGTCCCTTTACGGCATCCAATTTGTTTGAAAATGCTCCTGTAAAGTGGCTTCAGATGTTTGCTGCATTAAAGGCACGATAATAAATGCACCTTGTTGTTGAGATAGGAAGATTGTATGCTGTGGTTGAAATTTATCTGGGATCTCTCTTTTCTTTCCAGGACACAATGACTACATGTGCCCTGCCACAAACCAATGTACCATCGATAAAAACCGCAGGAAGAGCTGCCAAGCCTGCAGACTGCGTAAATGCTATGAAGTGGGCATGATGAAAGGTGGTATGTAATATTTGACTTCTGGTTCTCATGCTTTCTGTGTTTGCAGAAATATACTTTTTATTGACCGTTTCGACAGAAGATGCAATGCAGACAACTCTTCTTGCTCCTGTTAGAGTCGTAGAGTCTAACAGCATGGAAATAGACCCTTCGGTCCCACTCATCCATGCTAACCAATTAGTCTCGACCTATCTGCCAGCACATGGCTCATATCATTGATCAATTTGGGAATTGCTACTAATGTCAAGTGATCTAATACTCCGAACTGAGATAACCCACCCAGCTTATCAGGTATCACCAGATCACCTGATACCCAATTGATCTAACACCCCGACAGTGTGGAAGCAGGCCACTTGGCCCATCGGATCCATACCAATCCTTCAAAGAGCATCCCACCCAGACCCACCCTACCTTATCCCTATAGTCCTTCATTTCCCATGGCCAATCCACTTAGCCTCACATCCCTGGACACTATGTGGCAATTTAGCATGGCCAATCCACCTAACCTGTACATCTTTGGATTGTGGGAGAAAACCAGAGCACCCGGAGGAATCCCACGCAGACACGGGGAGAATGTGCAAACTCCACACAGACAGTCGCCTGAGGCTGGAATCGAACCTGGGTCCCTGGCACTGTGAGGCAGCAGTGCTAACCACTGAGCCAGCCAAAATGATAGAATCAGTACAGCATGACAGCAAGCCATTCAGCCCACACTGACCCTCCAAAAAGCATCCAACCCAGACCCATCTCCATAACCCTGCACTTCCCATGGCTAATCCATCGAGCCTGCACATCCCTGAACACTATGGGCAAATTAGCATGGCCAATCCACCTACCTGTGCATCTTTGAACTATGGGATGAAATCAAAGTACCCAGAGGAAACCCACATAAACACAGGGGGAACATGCAAACTCCACACAGACTATCACCTGAGGGTAGAATAAAACCTGGGTCCCTAGCACTGTGAGGCAGCAGTGTTAACCACTGTGCCACCTGTTAATTCAATATTATTGGGCGATCCAGTCTCTCTAGGTGATCCAAAGCTACCATCCTGAGTGTTCTAAATTCCAAGCGATCCAATACCCTGGATGATCGATGAGTTCTAGATGATCTGATACTCTTCGGTGATCCAACAGGTCCAGATAATCAATAGCACTTAGGCTTTTGGTGATCTCCAGGCAATGTAATCCACTTGGTTGCCTAATATTGCTCAGGTAATTTATTAGATTTGGGGGATCTATTACTCCTGGGCCATCAAATATTCCCAGTGATTTAATATTTCTCATGATCGAGTTGAATGAAATAAGTAATATCCCAGTTCAGCACATAGCCTAGGTGATTGGGTACACCAACCCATCTCATATCCCCGGGTCATCTGATGTATGCAGGTAATCCAATAGTTTCCAGGGATCAATTAATGCAGATAATCCAAAGCATTCAATTAGCCCAGGTGGTCCAGTGCCTCAGTATAATCCCAAATCCCCATGTAATCCAATACAAACATGTCTAAATGATGTAATCCATCATGGTGATATAATCCTGCTGATGTGGTTATCTAATGCTTTCATGTGATCCATACTTCCTGGCAATATGGTATATGCATCATCCAATGCTCCCGTGATCTAATAGGCTCAAGTGATGTCATAGAATTGATCCAATATCGACAGGTGCCCGGTGATACAATGCAATCAGTGCTTACACATCAAGGTGATTTAACAACCCCAGTAATCCAATATTCCAAGGTGATCTAATCCAATTCTGCAAGCCAATGCACCTAGGTAAACCTAGGTTCACCCCACAGGTGAACAAACACCCCTGTTATATGTAATACTTCGACCTGGTGTTATATATTTAGGAGAGATACTGTCTCCAAATATTTGAATATTCTAAGATCAGTGCATCTTTGTAATTCGGAATCATGAGATTAGCCATTGTAACCAGTTCTAATTCATGCAGGCTATCCACAATGCCTAGACTATTCAATATATTGAACTCTGATCATCCAATACTCTCATGTGACTGAAAACTTCAGGTGATCTGTCACTCATAACTGATCTAATTCTGCCGACATGATCTAATACAAAGGCATCAAATTCCTCCATGTAATCCAGTACTATCAAAGTGATCTATTCAATTTAGGAGATCTGACACACAAATTGTTTCTATGCACTTTATTGATCCAGGGTGTTGATTTTCCAAGAGGGCATAATGCTAGGTGACGTAACGTGCTGAGACAGTCTCATAGCCCAATTGAGGAGGGAAATTAACCACCTTGACAATTTGCAGATGAGAGTGAACCAGTAATGGATAATTGATGGTAGGTAAAAACAATGACTGCAGATGCTGGAAACCAGATTCTGGATTAGTGGTGCTGGAAGAGCACAGCAGTTCAGGCAGCATCCGAGGAGCAGCAAAATCGACGTTTCGGACAGAAGCCCTTCATCAGGAATAAAGGCAGAGAGCCTGAAGAGTGGAGAGATAAGCTAGAGGAGGGTGGGGGTGGGGAGAAAGTAGCATAGAGTACAATGGGTGAGTGGGGGAGGGGATGAAGGTGATAGGAGAGGGGCGGGGGGGAGGGTGGAGTGGATAGGTGGAAAAGAAGATAGGCAGGTAGGACAAGTCATGGGGACAGTGCTGAGCCAGAAGTTTGGAACTAGGGTGAGGTGGGGGAAGGGGAAATGAGGAAACTGTTGAAGTCCACATTTATGCCCTGGGGTTGAAGTGTTCCGAGGCGGAAGATGAGGCGTTCTTCCTCCAGGCGTCTGGTGGTGAGGGAAGCAAATGTGGCTGCGGTAGCGAGTTTGTTTCAGGACATGGTTGAAGAGCTTCAGGGCAGAGGAAATGACCTGGGAGTTGCAGTGGGAGAGGGGAGATTCTTGTAGAGAGAGGAGGAAAACTTCTTCAAGGCAGGCATCCTTGCAAGAGGATTTGCAGTTGGGTTAAAATCAACGAGGTAAAAACAATGACTGCAGATGCTGGAAACCAGATTCTGGATTAGTGGTGCTGGAAGTGCACAGCATGTCTGACAAAATTATGGAATGTTTCGAAAAGGTGACAACAATAATGAAATGGGGCACATCCATTAATGTTATTTCTCTGGGCTTCTGGAAACCATTCTATAAAGCTTATCATCTGAGACTGTTACCCAGAAGTTGAAGCTTATGAAATTGAAATGAATTCACCAGTCTGGTTAGGATTGGCTGAGAGGGCAGGAGAGACAAAGTCAGGGAAATGGGCAGACATTTTAATTGGCAGAATGCAACTAGCAGCATCCTGCAAACACCACTGTGAGTGTTGCACTATTTATTAATGACTTAGATAGTGTGTCAGAAAGTTTATTGGTAGCACATGCATGGGTGCTTTGTAAGCATTGTGGATAGAAGCACAGAATTGCAGAGAGGTATTGACAGATCATAGGAATGGATGGAAGGATTTCGATTGATGCAAATATGAGGTCAGCACTTTGCTGCTGACAAGAACAAAATGAGATGTTTTCTAAATGAAACAAGTCGAGAAACAGGGAAGTTCATAAGGGACTTGTGGGCTCAAGTACACAGCTCACCTACAGGAGCTTGTACAGGAGAAATCTGAGGCAACATTGGACTTTGTATCCAGAGGTGTGGAATACAAGGGAGTAGGAGTTATACTTCAGTTATGCAAATTCCTGGTTGGCCGATATGTCAAATACTCTGTGCAATTCTCAGCACTTCACCTTAGGATGAACCTATTTGTCTTAAAGGAAAGGCAGCATAGACTTACTGAAGTGGTATCTGGTAAATAAGATCATATTAAAGAACATAGAACAGTACAGCGCAGTACAGGCCCTTTGGCCTTCGATGTTGGACCAACCCAATCTGAAGCCCATCTAACCTACACTATTCCATTTTCATCCATATGTCTATCCAATGACCATTTAAATGCCCTTAAAGTTGGCAAGTCTACTACTGTTGCAGGCAGTTCACTCCACGCCTCTACTACTCTCTGAGTAAAGAAACTATCTCTGACATCTGTCCTATATCTATCACCCCTCCATTTAAAGCTATGTCCCCTTGTGCAAGCCATCACCATCCGAGGAAAAAGGCACTCACTGTCGACCCTACCTAACCCCCTGATTATCTTAAGTCACCTCTCAATCTTCTTCTCTCTAACGAAAACAGCCTCAAGTCCCTCAGCCTTTTCTCATAAGATCTTCCCTCCATACCAGGCAACATCCTAGTAAATCTCCTCTGAATCCTTTCCAAAGCTTCCACATCCTTCTTATAATGCAGTGACCAGAACTGTACGTAATATGCAAAGTGCGGCCACATCAGAGTTTTGTACAGCTGCTGCACAAACTTGTGGCTGTGAAACCCAATCCCTCTACCAATAAAAGCTAATGTACCGTATGCCTTTTTAATAACCCCATCAACCTGGGTGGCAACTTGTAGGGATGTATGTGTACGGACACTGAGATCTCTCTGCTCATCTACACTACCAAGAAGCGTACCATTAGTCCAGCACTCTTTATTCCTGTTGCTCCTTCCAAAGTGAATCACCTCACACTTTTCTGCATTAAACTCCAATTGCCACCTGTCAGCCCAGCTCCGCAGCTTATCTATGTCCCTCTGTAACCTGCAACATCCTTTTGCACTATCTACAGCTTTACCGACCTTAGTGTCATCCGCAAATTTACTAACCCATCCTTCATAATAATATTAAATTATGAAGACAGATTACATAAACTGAAATTGTGGGATTCACATGTTGGTTTGACCACATTTTGAAGCACATTCTATGACTATCAAATCATGGAATGCGCCTCAAACCCAGAAAGTCTGGATCAGAGGCAAAGATGCTACCCATTGTGCCACAAGACCTTTGTAAAGGCCTGAGTGTGTAAAGGCCTGAGTGTGTAAAGGCCTGAGTGTAAAGGCCTGTGTGTGTAAAGGCCTGAGTGTGTAAAGGCCTGAGCGTAAAGGCCTGTGTGTGTAAATGCCTGAGTGTGTAAAGGACTGTATGTAAAGGCTTGAGTGTGTAAAGGCTTGTGTGTAAAGGCCTGTTTGTGTAAAGGCCTGAGTGTAAAGGCCTGTGTATGTAAAGGCCTGGGTTTGTAAAGGCTTGAGTGTGTAAAGCCCTGTGTGTAAAGGCCTGTTTGTGTAAAGTCCTGTGTATGTAAAGGCCTGTGTATGTAAAGGCCTGAGATGCTGTGTGGAAAAGTTTGAAGAGACTGGTTTCAGGATTGATAGACTTAGGTTACATGGATAGAGTGGAGCAGTTGCATTCTTCACCATAAAAGAAGAGAGGTTTGAGAATAGTCTTTGGAAGTGATGTTTAAAATCATGAGTCAAAAGAGATTCATCCCAATGAATTAAGATTCAAAGAACACACCCATCATGATGAAAAATGTCTTATGCAGCCAATTATGATCTAGAATTTATACCCTGAAAGGGTGGCAGAGTAAGACATAATTGTGAGTTTCAAAATGAAATTAGATAAGCATTCAAAATTAAAATAACTTTGCAGGGCTACAAGGACAGGACTAAGGAATAGAACTAACTGAATGGCTTTTGCTAAGATCCAGAACTGACTCAATAGGGCAAATTACCTTCTTTGCTGCTCTAACCAGTCTAAGTTGATCCAATATCCTCAGTTGAACTATTACTATTGGTGACCCAATGCATTCAGTTGACTTGTCTAAAGGTAATATGATAGCCCCAAGTGATCCAACATCTAACAGTGATCTAATACAATTGGCCAATCAATACCCCTCGTGCTCTAATTCCTCCAGATAACGCTATGTTCGTAGATGACCCATGCAGACAGAAACAATGCAATTGCTCCAATCTAACCATGTAACCTAAATCCATCATTCCTCAAACCAGTCTCTTCTAACCTTTCCACAGAGCCTCCCAGGCCTTTACACACCGGCCTTTACACACTCAGGCCTTTACACATAGGCCTTAACACACGCAGGCCTTGACACTAGCAGGCCTTTACACACAGATGGTATAGTGATCATTGGAGATCCAATACACTGAAGCAAAAGTGAGGACCGCAGATGCTGGAGATTAGAGTCAAGAGTGTGATACTGGAAAAGCACAGCCCTTCATCCTGGTGAAGGGCTTTTGCCCAAAACGTTGATTTTCCTGCTCCTCAGATGCTGCCTAACCTGCTATGCTTTTCCAGCACCACACTCTGGATCTAATACACTGAGGTGATCCAATGACTTAATTTGATAAAATATTATCAGGTGATCACTCGAATCTTATCCAATCAGGACTAATGACTACATATGGACAACCTAATAGACACAATCAATCCAGTACCCTGAAGTAATCTAATAACTTCAGATAACATACTGCACTGAGAACTCTGGAACAGAACACCATTTAAATAGAGCCACTACTCATGGCATAAATAGGCTAGACCCAGCCTGGGACAGACATTCTAGGTCTGCGTTACAAAGGGCTCAGGTGATGAGTCCTAGCTGGACAAGCCGTTGTCTGTTACCAACAGAACTTATGCTCAATAAGCTCCAGAGGAAGATTAATTAGTGATTCCCCATGGACCTTAAAGGGGTTATAACACTCGCTCAGATAATCTGATGGAAATGAGTAATCTAATATAATCAAGTGATCTAATAGACCCAGGTGATCCAATAGCCCCCATGGCCAGTACTCCTGTATGAACTAATTCTTCTTCCTGATATATTCTTTTTTTGTGATTAATATCCTGGGTCTTCTAATAACCCCAGACAATACACACAGATCTATTAGCTACAGGAGACTGAGTACACTCAGATGGTAGAATACCCAACTTAGGAAATTGAATGCTCCCAAGTGATCCATTGTTCCCAAGTGATCCAGTTGATCCAATACACCTTAACATCTCCTCCGTCACTATGTTTATCCCATCCAATATTTTGCACACCTCCTCCTTCACAACGCCTGTAACATCCGTCTCAGGGGCAGGAGTTCAGGTTCTCAATCCAGCCGCAGTTTTGGCACTCATTCATTGAGCTGGGAAAGGCAAGTTCAAAAACAGCTCACAGTTAAATCTGTGTTGCGAGTCAGAGACGGGTTAAGGGGGAAAGTAAGAAATGAGTGAAAAGGGAAAGAATTGAGAGGCTAAAACAATGAAGTTACAGTGAATGATGAAATGGAAATGAGATGGCAAGAGATTGTCTGTTCGAACATTTATGCTGGAACAATTCACACCAAATGTCAAGCCAATTCAAACAGAAAGTGTGACTAGAGTGTTAGGAAAGAGACACATTTTCAGTGTGTAAAATCTTAAGACAGTCAACAATATTTGTTACTTTATCAGGCTCTCGACCCTCGATCAGTAGTTTAAGTGCCACTTAATATGTGACATATATGCTTTATACTGTGGTAGAATACTGAGGGGAGTGTTGACGCTAATGCCTTTTGGACAAATATTAAACTTATACCCTACCTGCCTCTTTAGTAAGGTGGATTGCCAAAGTCCTTTTCCCAGAGTAGAGCAGTCCAGAACCAGAGAGCATAGGTTTAGGGTGAGAGGGAAAGATTTAAAAGGGACCTAAGGGGCAACAGAGGATGGTGTGTTTATAGAATGAGCTGCCAGAGGAAGTGGTGGAGACTGGTACAATTAGAGCATTTAAAAGGCATCTGGATGGGTATATGGATAGGAAGGGTTTAGAGGGATATGGGCCAAGTGCTGGCAAATGGAACTAAAATAATTTAGCACATCTAGTTGGCATGGATGAGTTGAACCGAAGAGTCTATTTCCGTGCTGTATATCTCTGTGACTCTTAGTAGATATAAATAATCCATGATAGGCAGGGAATTTCATCTTGACTAATATTCCTCCCTCAACCAACATCAGAATCTGGAGAGTGTAACTATACAACACTCATGAGACACTGCATTGCAGTAGCAGTGTTGATGTTTCTGATCCAGACTGTGGAGCACAATTTGAACCCACAGCCTTCAGATTAAGAGCTAGTGGGGGCTACCCATTGAGCTATAAGCACTGTAAGGGCAAATGTCATGAAGTATGTTGTATAGTTAAATTCAACAAACCCTGTATTGTATGGGACTGGCATGGAAACATTACCATGAAATCCTTGCATAAATAACAAAGTCTCAACCACATTTTCAGAACAAAGACAATGCTGAATAAAGTGTTTGAAATGCACATTCGAATGTGCACAACATAAAGGCCGGATACTGATTGGAACATTCACAGGAAAAGAATGTGGCATAATAGAAGTTCACTGAAGCAGTATGGGCACACCTGTTGCAACCTGGAGTGTGGAGCGTTCAGCTAATTTTCGTTTTTCATGTTTCCTCCTCCTCTTGCTACAGGGTTGGGTAGATAAGGACTAATGCTTAAAAGTTGTGTTGTGTTCTGTAGTTAAAATTTAACCTCTCACATCGCTGATACAGCCAAGCCTTGTTATAACAAGCTGCACATATGATTAACCTAATTGTATTTCTCAAAGACATGGCTCCATTTACCTCAGGATCTGCCATTTGTCATTAAACCTTTTCAATTATAACAAAGAACAAAGCATTCTGAATTCCTCTTTGAAGACCACCATGAATTAGAGACATATTTTGGATCATTAACTCTACAGTAGTTGCTGTCAAAGTCGTTGCATGTTTAGCCAGAACAGGAAGCTTTCATGTTCAGGAATTCCAATTCCTTTCCCGGCCAGCTCTCCTTCTGTCCCCAGCCCAGACGAAATATCTTGTTCTCTGTGACCCCCTGCTTTAAGTAGCTTCACCCCAAATTCATCAGAACCCATTCAACTAAGATGATCAAAAGGTGACAGGCAGTTCTGGATTCAAAACTGTAGGTCAGTAACCGAGGCATGAATTGAAAGAAACTCACCCTTCGCAGTGATTTTGTTTTTTTGGCAGGTGAAATCTTTAGCTCCCCGTCCCAGCAATCTCATTCCCCACCACACCCTTAGCAATCTTCTTAGTCTAACACTGTACAGCTCTGGCTGCTCTCATTGTTCCACAAAGATTGGGTCCTTGCTTTGTCTTCAATTGTTTTCCTTGAACCTAAAGAATGACATTAAGTTCCCGTTTTGCCACAAAATATTCTGACCAAGACTGTCACGTGAAGTATGTGGAGCAGATGTTCCCCAGCCCTCTGCACTCTTCAAAGTGAGAAATATTGGAACGACTTCCTTTGATTTTTCACTTCAATACTGAAATTGTTTCATGAGCACACCCCCTCCCCACCAATCCTAATTCTGATCCTCGTCACAAAAGTTCATTCACGGGGGTATGGAATTTGCTGATGAGGCCAACATTTATTGTCCACTCCTGAACAGGCCCGGATGAGGTGAACGATTCTGAACTGCTGCAGTTTACATGGCGCAGGTACACGGTTCTATTAGTGAGGGAGTTCCCGATTTTTCACCAGGGCAGCCATGAAGGGACAGCACGACAGTTCCAAGTCGGGATGGTGTGCGACCTGGAAGGGTGTTTGCAGGTGTTATTCCCGTGCGTCTGTTTCTCTTGCCCCCTCTACCCCAAAATGGGGTGGAGGTCAGTTACTTGGAGCGTGTTGCTGGAGAAGCCTGATGAAGCGCCACAAGATATTCTGAACAAGATCCATCACGTGACTGATGTGCCATCGCAGTGGATATTTCTTTGAATCAGGACTCAAAATGCACAGGGTCCTTTGCCTTGTCATCCCCAAAGCAACAGGAAAAAATGGAGTCATGGGGGCTGATGGGAGGACTGACCCCTTGGGGGGAAAGGACCAAATTGGGGAGGAGTTGCTCCATCCAACTGTGCCTAAGGACCTATCAGCAGCAAAGGTGGGGAGAGAAGCAACCTGTGGTTGGAGGAGCAGTGACCAATTGGAAGACAAATTGAGGGGGGATAGGGAGGAGGCTGAAAAAGGAGTGCCCAGACATTCAGGCTACAAGTGGGGTGGGGGCATGCACAAGGGGTAGCGGGAGGGAGAGGCTGTGAAAGGACTATGGGAAGGCGACCAAAAACAGAAATTGCTGGAGAAACTCAGCAGGTCTGGCAGCATCTGCGGAGAGAGAGCAAAGTTAATGTTTCGGGTCCAGTGACACTTCTTCAGAACTGACAGTAACTCGGAAAATGTTGGCATATATGTTGAAGACAGGGACTTGAGGGTGGGTTTGGGGTTTAGAAGGATAGCGTGGATAGGTGGAGACTGAGCCCAAAGGAAGAGAAAGAATGTTAGGCAGACAGAGGGATGGATAATGGTAAAATGGAGAAAGAAAAGCAGGTCATGGGACCCATCTGTAGGTGAGAATGAGTTGTTTGTGCTGAAAACAACCCATGTTATGACAAGGTATGGGGAAAAGACATAGAGTTAGGTGTTCAGGTAAAAGGAGACTAAATTGTGAGATAGGTGAGAGGTATAAGATGGAGTCTGTAAAGGAGACAAAACAGCTTTAAACCTGTCAACAGAAATATTCAACTCACCAGGAGCCAGGAAAACTTAAAATTACTGAGGTAGTGAACTATCTGACAATTGAATGTGAAGTTTAAGTTGCTGAAGTACAGGAGCTACCATATGGAGGAAAAATGGAATGGATGTTTTTGTAACAAACACTTTTTAATTGTTAAATTTAAATCTGAGATTGATATCTGAAACGCCATATAAAGGTAATAACCGTCTAATTAAACTGCATCATCTTCGTGTATATATGATAGAAATGTGTCAGTCATGGTTTCACCAGTTAACAGAAGCTGTGTTTAGGGCAATGGCTTTTTGTTTGTAGAGTGTTTGTAGAAGACGTTTGACAGTATTAGGCAAGAACTTTCAAAAGCTGTTTGGGGGCAGATGTTCGCAGGTAAAGGGACGGCTGGAAAATGGGAAGCCTTCAGAAATGAGATAACGGGAGTCCAGAGAAAGTATATTCCTGTTAGGGTGAAAGGGAAGGCTGGTAGGTATAGGGAATGCTGGATGACTAGAGAAATTGTTGTTTTGGTTAAGAAAGAGAAGGAAGCATATGTCAGGTATAGACAGGATAGATCGAGAGACTCCTTAGAAGAGTATAAAGGCAGTAGGAGTATACTTAAGCGGGAAATCAGGAGGGCAAAAAGGGGACACGAGATTGCTTTGGCAAATAGAGTTATGGAAAATCCAAAGGGTTTTTATAAATACATTAAGCTCAAAAGGGTAACTGGGGAGAGAAAAGGGCCCCTCAAAGATCAGCAAAGCAGCTTATGTGTGGAGCTGCAGGAGATGGGGGAGATACGAAACAAGTATTTTGCATCAGTATTTACTGTGGAAAAGGATATGGAAGATATAGAATGTGGGGAAATAGGTGATGACATCTTGAAAAATGTCCATATTACAGAGGAGGAACTGCTGGATGTCTTGAAACTGGTAAAGGTGAATAAATTCCCAGGTGTACCCGAGAACTCTGTGGGAAGCTAGGTAAGTGATTGCTGGCCCCCTTGCTGAGATATTTGTATTATCGAAAGTCACAGATGAGGTGCTGGAAGACTGGAGGTTAGCTAATGTGGTACCACTATTTAAGAAAGGTGGTAAGGAAACACCAGGGAATTATAGAATGGTAAGCCTGATGTCAGTAATGGGCAAGTTGTTGGAGGGAATCCTGAGGGACAGGATTTTCATGTATTTGGAAAGGCAAGGACTGATTAAGGATAGTCAACATGGCTTTGTGCATGGCAAATCATGTCTAATGAACTTCACTGAGTTTTTTGAAGAAGTAACAGAGAGGATTGATGAGGGCAGAGCAGTAGATGTGATCTATATGGATCTCAGTAAGGCATTGGACAAGATTCCCCATGGGAGACTGATTAGCAAGGTCAGATCTCATGGAATACAGGGAGAACTAGCCATTTGGATACAGAACTGGCTCAAAGGTAGAAGACAGAGGGTGGTGGTAGTTTTTCAGACTGGAGGCCTGTGACCAGTGGAGTGCCACAAGGATCGGTGCTTGGTCCTCGACTTCTTGTCATTTATATAAATGATTTGGAGGTCAGCATAAGAGGTATAGTTAGTAAGTTTGCAGATGACACCAAAATTGGAGGTGTCGTGGTCAGCGAAGAAGGTCTCCTCAGATTACGACAGGATCTTGATCAGGTGAGCCAATGGGCTGTGGAGTGGCAGATGGAATTTAATTTAGATAAATGCCAGGTGCTGCCTTTTAGAAAAGCAAATCTTAGCAGGACTTATACATTTAATGGTAAGGTCAGAGGGAGTGTTGCTGAACAAAGAGACCTTGGAGTGCAGGTTCATAGCTCCTTGAAAGTAGAGCCGCAGGTAGATAGGATAGTGAAGAAGGCATTTGGTATGTTTTCTTTTATTGGTCAGTGCATTCAGTACAGGATTTGGGAGGTCATGTTGTGGCCATACAGGACATTGGTTAAGCCACTTTTAGAATATTGTGTGTAATTCTGATCTCCTTCCTATCAGAAAGATGTTGTGAAACTTGAAAGATTTCAGAAAAGATTTACAAGGATGTTGCCAGGGTTGGAGGATTTGAGTTTTAGAGAGAGGCTGAACAGGCTGGGGCTGTTTTCCCTGGAGTGTCGGAGGCTGAGGGGTGACCTTATAGAGGTTTACAAAATCATGAGGGGCATGGATAGGATAATTGGACAAAGTCTTTTCCCTGGGGTCGGGGAGTCCAGAACTCGAGGGCATAGGTTTAGGGTGAGAGGGGAAAGATATAAAAGAGACCTAAGGGACAACATTTTCATGCAGAGGGTGGTCCGTGTATGGAATGAGCTGCCAGAGGAAGCGGTGGAGGTTGGTACAATTGCACTATTTAAAAGGCATTTGGATGGGTAGATGAATAGGAAGGGTTTGGAGGGATATAGGTCAGGTGCTGGCAGGTGGGACTAGATTAGGTTGGGATATCTGGTTGGCATGGACAGGTTGGACCGAAGGGTCTGTTTCCATGCTGTACATCTGTATGACTCCATGACTCTATGGTCATCTGGGTGAGCACTTAAAATGAAGGGCTTTTGTCCAAAACGTCAGTTTTCTTCCTCAGATGCAGCCTGACCTGCTGTGCTTTTCTAGCACCACTCCATTCTTGACTCTAGTTTTGGTATTTGTTAATTAACATAGTACTAGCTTTCAGACCGCTGCTCCTTCATCAGTGGGGCAGGATCATAAGACACAGAATTGATATCTCCTGCTTTCCTGCATCTCTGCAGAAACTTGATATCTGTGTCGATATGCGTGATTTTCTTGGAGATGGTGGTGTCGATGGTAGCCATGATCTGGAGGTGCCAGTATTGCCGGGGTGGACAAAGTTAAAAATCACACAGGAAAGCGGGAGCTATCAATTCTGTGTGATCCTGCCCTACTAGTTACCTGATGAAGGAGCAATGCTCTGAAAGCTAGTACTTCCAAATAAAGCTGTTGAACTATAACCTGGTGCTGTGTGATTTTTAGCTTAGTCAGCAGAGACATGGTGGGCTGAAGGGCTTGTTTCTATGCTGTATGACTCTCTCCTCTAAGACTATGATCATGAGAATCAGAAATCCAGAATACCCAGAAATAAAAAACATCAAGCAAGCCAGTTACCACTGACCTACTTAGTCAGCAGCTGTAATGACAGGAAGAGACAACAGCAAATTTAAAGAAATCCAGTGAAAGAGTCTTACAGAAGGAAAATCAGGAAAATGTTGCTTCCCACTTGGGAAAGTGTGCTGAGACTTGAGCTCCTCTAATGCTGGGGTTGTTACAAAATGTAAAGATTTAATCCAAATAAGCAAAGTCCCTGATTTGCCTGTCTGATGGAATCAGACAATATAGCCAAGGTAGGTATGCGTAACACGTACTACTGTTTATTGTGTGTCGAGAGTGTGGTGCTGGAAAAGCACAGCTTATTCCCAAAATGTCAATTCTCCTGCTCCTCGAATACTGCCTGACCAGCTGTGCTTTTCCAGCACCACACTCTCGACTCTGATTTCCAGCATCTGCAGTCCTCACTTTCTGCTGCTGTTTATTGTGAACAAGTTTCAGCCACAGGCAGACAAAAGAACTATCAGATTATAACTCTACTAGTTAAAACCCTAATCCGTTTTAACCCCCTACACACGCACTCATAGAGTCTGACACAACCAAACAGGAAGAACGTTGGGGGTTTTGGGTGGAGGGCTGAAGCACAATTCAGTTGCACCAGTTCACGCAATTTGATGAGGTATTCCTTTTGTTTCCCAAGACCTTTTGTCATTCAATCCCTTTCACTGGGATCTTCCACTTTTTTGCAGAAGGCACAGGGTGATTGGTACACTGACTGCAAAGTCTCTTAGTTATTGATTAAAGGCAACAGCCCACAGCAACCTTTACTGCGGAGCAGTAGAGACAGAATCTGGTCTTCCAGCAGTCTAGAGGCTTCTCAGTCCCGACTGTAAACCCCCAAGCTATTCATCCAGTTAGGAGACTATCTGAAAGCCGTCATCAGGCTGATAACTTCCAGCATCCACGACTGATCACATTTGTAGAAACCAATCAGCTACCTACTGCTGGCATGCCCACTCTCATCACATATGTTGCAGTGCAATGCTGTGTTATCTCAACTTCGCCCCCCCACTACTTGACCAAAGCAACAATGTAAACACAACACACAATGAGTTCTGGTAACTTGTTTTCTAATGTGCAGTAATTCCTTCCCAGTCCTTTGTTTCAAAAATAATCCTTTCCCATTTTAGCCCATAATTTAAAAAAAGTTAAAAAGCTGCAGTCTGTAAAAGAAATGAAAACATTAAAAGGGCCAGGACTCAGTAACTTAGAGCAATTTCAGTGTAAAGTTTTATAAAGGCTGCATTCAGAACCTTTGTGCAGAAGAGAATCGTTGATAACTTAGACCTGAAAAGGCAGAACCGTGCCCATTTTATCCAAAAAGAAGCAGGAAAACCCCATCGCGGCTGCAGAAAGTGCGAAACCACTGGAAAAATCAGGTTGCCACCATTTAAGATGCCAATGAAGGTAGGAAAACCCTGAAATATTGGAAAAAGCCCAGATAGCAGTGCAGAGATGCAGTGTTAGGGAGAAATAGATTTTAAAAGACGTGAAAACAGTTGGGTACTACAGAACAGCAGGAATACAATTTCATAATTATTAAAGAATTTAATACAGTATTATAGATATGCAGAGTTAAAATGTATGAGAAATAAAGGAAACACTGCTGTGTACAAAGTCCAGTGAGATCTACAATCATTCAATGTAAAACAGCATTGATGACTATGCAAATACAAGCTGAAAGAGCAGGTGATTTAAAACAATATTGAATTATACAGATTTCAAGTATGCCTAGTAATACGATCCATCAGCACAGTGAAAATAAATGGAAAAGATACAATACTCCCAAGTAGATTGAAGGTCACAGAAAGACCATGCAAAACATGGGATTGGGCTTCACTAAAGGTGACAGTTGGTACGGCGTAGCATTGTCTAAAAATCAAAAGCTAAGTACAAAAACAGAATTTAGCTCAAGACTTGGGTAAAGGTTTGTAGCTCGGGTGCCCGTTGCCATGGTTGTGGGTATGTTCACCGAGCTGGGAAGTTGATTTGCAAATGTTTCATCCCTCATCTAGGTGACATCCTCAGTGCTTTGAAGCCTCCTGTGAAGCACTGCTGTACTGTGTCTTATGGAATTTACTTGGTTCCATTTCTGCCGCTTCCAGTTGCCGGTTCTAGTTGTAGTGGCCGGTATATTGGGGCTAGGTCAATGTGTTCGTTGATGGAGTCCATCGATGAGTGCCATGCTTCTAGGAATTCTCTGGCTGTTCTCTGTTTGGCTTGACCTATGATCATTGTGTTGTCCCAATGGAATTTGTGGTCCTTGTCATCTGTGTGTATGACTACTAGGGACAGCTGGTCATGGCGTTTAGTAGCTAGTTGGTGTTTGTGGATGTGGATTGCTAGTTGTCAGCTTGTTGGTCCTACATAAGTGCAGTCTTTGCATGGAATCCTGTAAATTACATTCACATGATGGGTGTAGGGCCTTTCGTCCTGCTGAGTTGTTGTCTGAGCGCGGCTGTCAGTTTATGGGCTCTCGTGTGGTCGGAGAACTTAGGAATTAGTCACAAAGCTGCAGAAAAGGAGGAATTTACACACATAAAGAGCTCAATGTGGTACAAGGAATCTCCACTCAGAAAGATAACCAAGGCATTCATTTGCAAAGTAGGAGATCCCAACAATCTGGGTTGTATTGAACTTTTAGTGAACACCCTGTTAAAATTTAAACTTCATACCATTGCCAACCATGCAGTACTATTAGACTAAGTTACCTTGACTGGAAAGACAGATCTGCAAAAATCATCTATTGCAAAAATGTGGAATGACAGTCAGAAGCGGAGGAACATCACAGCTTACATTATGACATAATACAGATAAGAACGTTAAACATGTCAATGTTGATTGCAACCAATATTATTCACTTTTGAGCCTGTCACCCCTCTCGTGACTTCAAACTTCCTTAGAGGTGGAGAAAGGGTTTGACCACCTCCCCGTGAAAAACAGGTCCAAAAACAAACTGTTATCGACTGTCCGATCAACGGCAACTAGGAGAAATGTATTCAGGCTTCTGAGGTCCATGGTGGAACCCAAAAAGAAGAAAGAGCCTGTTGAGGTTTCCTACCGAGATATTAAAGAAATGACCATCAGACCGTAAATATAGGAGCAGAATTAGGCCATTGGATAGTTGAGTCTGTTCCATCATTCGATCATGGCTGATATGTTTCCGAAACTTATTCTCCTACTTATTCCCTTTAAATTCTCCATTCCCTTACTAATCAAGAACCTATCTATCTCTGTTTTAATTACATTCAAAAACTTGGCCTCCACAGCCCTCTGCGGAAATGAGTTCTACAGATTAAGCACCCTCTGGCTGAAGAAATTCCTCTTCATCTCAGTTCTAAAGGGTCGTCCCGTCCCTCTGAGGCTGTGCCCTCGGATCCTAGTCTCCCCTACCCTTGGAAGTGGGAACATCTTCCCATGTCCACTCTATCCAGGCCTCTCAGTATTCTGTAAGTTTCAATGAGACTAATCCACAGACCCCAGGTAATGTTCTGGGACCTTGGATTCAAATCCTGTCACAGCAGCTGGTGGAATTTGAATTCAATAAAAATCTGGAAGTAAGGTTCTAATGATGACCATGAATCCATTCGTAATGTTTGGAAAAACCCATCTGGTTCACTAAGGTCCTTTAGGGAAGGAAACTGCCATCCTTACCCTGGTCTGGCCTACATGTGACTCCAGACCCACAGCAATATGGTTGACTCTTAAATGCCCTCTGGGTAACTGGGGATGAGCAATAAGTACTGGCCCTGGCCAGTGGCGTCCTCATCCTATGAATGAATTTTTTAAAAACTCAGAAAATATTAGGTGTCTAGCCAAGGCTCAGTTAGTGGTATGATGGGCAGAGATTTCAGAAGAGCTTGAAGATGTCAGGTCCAGAAAATACTGCTGTCAATACCAAAGGCAGGTCAGAAGCAAAAACCCAACAGACTTGTGAGAAGAAGAATGTGTAGCACAGCCCACGCAGGAATCTTGCATTGGTCATCGTCAGCCAACAGAACAGTCAATGCTATGGAATCTCTACAGTGTGGAAGCAGGCCATTTGACCCATTGTGTCTGCACTGACTGGCCAAAGAAAATCCCAACCTTATCTCCTGTAATCCTGCATTTACTAATCCACCTATTACACATCCCTGAACACTATGGGCAATTTAGCCTGGCCAATCCATCTGATGTGCACATCTTTGGATTGTGGGAGGAAACTGGAGCACCGGGAGGAAACCCATGCAGACACGGGGTGGATTCAAACCCGGGTCGCTGGCGCTGTGAGGCAGCAGTGCTAACCACTGAGCCACCTGTGCCGCCCATGGATAGAGATAATGCTAAATGAGCAGCCATCTTTCAGTAATGAAACTTACAATCTGATCAAGTCTTCTTTACCAGTCAACCACCAAGAGTGACGAAAGACTTCCTGCCTGATCAACAATCCGAGAGAGATAACCTCCATTTGATTCCATCAGAATGACTGTAATCCCCACAGCCCCTGACATAGTCAAGGAGAACAAAACCCCTGGTCTAGGCATATTCGGGATGCTGAGAAAAGCAATTAAAAAGTCACTGGTTGATCCATGAATCCAAATATCAAAATGTTTCCGGAATGTTAGCAGGAAGGGAAGTGTGGATTATGAGAAAAATGTGATATCTCTAGGCCACCTGCATTTGACCAGACACTTAGAGATGAGGCTGTGGTAAATGTAAAAAGTTATATTCATGATTATATACAGGGTTAATTAGTGGGGGAATACTTGGGGAAAGTTGTTGCATTAGGTAATGGTTCCAAAGAAGTTAATATTCATATTACACTGGCTCCACCCATTCTACTGATGTCACACACCGTATGTGGGTCAAGGCAAGGAGTTCTATTCTGGCTTTTAGAAGGAGCCGAAATATCAGTGGTAGCTCCCTAAGGTCCAGATTACACCTGATCAAATATTGCAGTACTTATTGTTGTTGTGTAATAAACCTCCTTGTTATCTCAGAACAATGCCTGATATGTAGCTAACTCGCAGTGGTATCTATATCCTCTACCACTATTCACTAGACAGACCTAAAACAAAGCAACGAGAAAGGAGGATTGGGGACAGCGAACTACCTCAAATAACCCTTACCCAGTAGCACATAATAGAGTTGGCAAATCCCAGCTGGGGAAAGAAACGCATTGGCAGTCCTTGCTCATGCTTGACTGGATGACCTGAGACTTCATGGAGGCCAGAGTAAATGTAGAGGACTCCCAGGGCCACTCCCTCCTGACTGTGTAACACTGTCCTATGACCTGCTGATCTGACAGGGCATATCAACAGGATGATGACGTTAGTTGAGAGACATGATTCTGTGAATATGAGTGCATCAGTTACTGTTCATTGACTTGTCAGTGGGACAACTTTTTGAATTGTGATGACAGCCCCTTGATGTTAGTGATTTTTGTTTTCATTCATTCAGAGGATACGGGTCTTGCTGGGCTGGGCCAGCATTTAAATCTAAACTTCAATCTAAATCTAGATTTAGGTTTTATTGTTACGTGTACTCAAATACGAGGTATAACAGTACAGTTGAAAGTGTACAATGCCACCTCACACAAAGTACCCCGGAATAAAATCTTAGCCTACACTAATAGGAAAATAAAGAAATAAATGAATCAGTTCAGCACTACAGTCTTAGCATCAAAGTAGAAAAATCAATAAATTAAAAATGTTAAACAATCATGAGGGACATGGATGGGGTAAATAGACAAGGTCTTTTCCCTGGGGTGGGAGTGTCCAGAACTAGAGGGCATAGGTTTAGGGTGGGAGGGAAAGATTTAAAAGGGACCTAAGGGGCAACTTTTTCGCACAGAGGGTGGTACGTGTATGGAATGAGCTGCCAGAAGAAGTGCTGGAGGCTGGTACAATTACAACATTTAAAAGGCATCTGGATGGGTATATGAATAGGAAGGGTTTGGAGGGATATGGGCCAAGTGCTGGCAAATGGGACTAGATTGGATTGGGATATCTGGTCGGCATGGACGGGTCAGACCGAAGGGTCTCTTTCTGTGCTGTATGTCTCTATGACTCTATTACAGTGCTTTCTTAAGCCATGGACCTCCAGACACTCCAAGCTGGGCTTTCTCCAGGAGGGTTCACTCTCCCCCAACACTGCCCATGCTCCATCGCTGCCTTTACCTCACACACCCTCTGAAAGTTAAGTAAGAAACACAAAAAAACTAAAAAGAGAGCTGAGAAAAGAAGGAAAAAAGCAGAAAGAAGAAGGGAAAGCGGGCCGAATGGATGAGATTTGGGCTTGAGACCCTGGATGCTGCATTTATTCCCTACCCCTGGTTGAGCTTGAGAGAGTGGCGCTGTGATGCCTTCTCAAACCACTGCAGTCAATCAGGTGGACTCACAATGCTATTAGGCAAGGAGCCCAGGCATTTTGATCCCGCCACAGTGAAGGAAAGAAGATATATCTCCAAGTCAAGACGGTGAGTGGCTCGGAGGTGAACTTTCACGCAATGCTGTTCCAACGTATCTACCATCTTTTCCGTTCTAGATGTTTTTGACAGTGGGTTTGGAAGGTGTTGTCCGAGGACTCTGGGTGAACTAATGAAGTGTATCTTGTAGATGGTACACACTGTGACTGAACATAGGTTCAGATTTTCAGATTTTATTTATTGGCACGTGTACAGGAGTACAGTGAAAAGTCGACAGAGTCACCACTCTCCGGCACCATCTTAGAAGGCAATAGTTGGAATTAAAAACATGAGCAGAAATTAAAGAATTAGAAAGGAGAGAAGGAAACCTCCTGATCACCCTCACCGCCACTGCAATGAGTCTTTAACTAGGCTGACTAATCTCACCTGCACTGGATCCATCAGCACTCTCTGCGCTGGAGTGCTAGAGGGAGTGGGTATTTGTGAATGTGGTGCTAGTCAAGTGGACTGCTTTGTCCTGGATAGTGGCAAGCATTTGAGTGTTGTTGGATCTGCACTCATCCAGACAAGTGGGAGTATTCCATTACACTCCTGACCTGTGCCTTTGTAGATGATGGACAGGCTTTAAGGAGTCAGGAGGTGAGTTACTGGTTGCAGTATTCCTGTCTGCCGATCTGCTCCTGTCTCCCCAGTGTTTATACAACAAGCCCAGTTCTGTTTCTGGTCAGTGGGTCAGGCCCATGTTCTGGACAATGGGGGGAAATTCAGTGGTGGTAATGCCATTGAAGCCGGCAATTCATGTGAGGAGGGCGTTGCAGGGTTGACTGGACAATGTGTTCCTTTCTTTGTTGGCCATGTTTTGTGAACTGCTCCCAGCTTTACAATGCCTTCTCTGAATTCTTGAACTTCATGTACATTCTCTCCCTCTTTATTCCATCACTGGTGTCACGCAGTCACCTTTTTAGGCCTCACATTCCAAATACCCTTCCCAAATTCTTCAGACTTTCTGCCTTTCTCCCCTTTGTTAAGATCCTACTGACAATCTATTCCTTTGATTAGGCCTTAGGTCACCCTTCACAAATGTCTCCTTCACTGTCTTGGCATCCATTTGGTCTGATCACCCCTCCGGGAAGCACTTTGGAGTGTGCTGAGAGTGTGCACCTGAAAAGTGCTAGATGAATGCAGCGACAACTCGCTATAAAATAGTGCGTTTAATGTCCCAAGGTACTTCACGGGAACATTGTCAGACAATATTTGATTTCTTAAGAGGTTTTCGACAGGCAAACCAATGTTTGGCAGAGTTGGACTGAAAGGGACCTGTTTCCATGCTTATACATCTCAATGACTCAATAATAAAAGATGTAAGAAAGATGCAGAGACTTAAGGAGGGTATTCCAAAACTTAGCATCAAAGCAGGTGAAGGAATAACTGCATGTGGTTATGGAATTAAAATTGAGAAGGGACAAAGTTTACAGTCAATTTTAAAAAAAAATCTCACCTCAAACATCCAACTCATGATTCACGTAGTAAGAAAGATCAAGTGGCTAACTTGCCTCCTCCTCACTTGACCCAACTTTCCACTGTTGAGGTGGCGGGCACAAAACTTGCCCGTGCGTCAGCTGGCATGAGCTGCTCCCTGCTTGGGACAATGCCAGGCTAACTCGTCCAGAATAAGGGAACATTGCTACTTTGTTTTGACCACACTTGGCCAATTTCTTCTCCAAGATCCTCTCTACAGTGGCACCTTAAGTGGTCCAGACCACTTTGATCACTCACTTCAAAGCACATTCTGTACTCTCACTGACAAACTGCAGGTAATAAGTGAGCCATTTCAATAATAGAACTTCAAATAAATGTTATAACGTTTTCTTCTTTAAAAATGAGTACAAAAGAAAGCCCAGATAGTGTTTTTCTTTAATTTAAGATTTACACAGGGCACTTTGGTTACGCATGGCAGCACCTACACAATAAGTTTGTGCCCAAGGACTGTATATAGACAGGGACCTTAGTCCAGTTCCAACGTTAAGTTCAGATCACATGTCTTGCCCTTGCACCTTTTTGATTTGAGTTTGTCTCCTCCGGCAATGAGATTGTACAGAAGTGTTTAACATGCTTCCCAGATTTCAAGATGGAGACCCCCCCCTTACAGAAGCTGTGTAGTCATGTCTCTGTTTCTTTCACTGTAAAGGTCAATCAGGAAGTGGCACATGAGCTTGGTTCAGAGATGTCGTAATGCCAGTATAGGTGGGCCTGAGGTCAGCTGATGTAGCACGATAAACTTGACCCAGAGCCAGGAAGAACAGAAATCAAAAATCCAACAGAGCAAATCTGTTTCACTGGGCACACTGAGACCCACGTATTGCTGTCTTCTATACTGTTAAGAATAATGGGCCAATCTTGGTTAGAGGCATTGAAATATTGCAATCAGCACCTCTCTGATGGTGATGGAGGAAGCAGTGATAAGTTGGGACAGTGGGAGTCTGTTGGGGATAGGGGAGTGAGCTGGAAGGTGGAGAGAGGTGTGGGGAGGTAGTAGAGGTGGATTGTGTCAGGGGTGGAATACGGTTGGTGTCCATTTTGGCATGTGTGAAGTGAAACTATTGAAACATTCTTGAGGACCTTGTAGGGCTGTAGGTTTATCTGAGGTTGTGGAGAGAGAGTGATTACATATATCCAATGGGAGATTATAGGAGTATCTGAAGGCAAATCTAAGGTTGGGGAGGGGTGTTGCAGTATCTGGGCAGGGGTTGTTGGAGAGGTACGTGCCTATTCTCAGGAGTGAAGCTTGATTTTTATCCAATGGATGCCACCGTAAGAGACTTAAAGGAGAATTGGAACAATATATGAGGGAGTGGTCCTACCAGAAAGGGTGGGGATATTTGCAGACCTTCCTGTTCAGCCTGGAATATGGGGCAATTAACATGAACTGCCTCTGGTGTAAATAAACATGAAGCTGGAGTCAGTGATACTTTCACTCTTAACCCTCTCGCAGTGCTGTTGACTGTAGGTTAAGGATGTTACCTGTGTTGAGCCCTCTGTTTCTTGATTATGAATGCTTCCTGTTGTGTACCAAAGGCTTTAATGAACTCACAGGCTTCACAAATGAAGAGAAATTACAGGTGGGGCATCACAACATCACCAATGTACAGTGAGAAATAAGGATTCCAGTCCATGGTGGAATCATTATTGTGGGATGAAAAAGTAACAGGATATATTGGTCTTTGGGATAGCTAGCCTTTGAGATATTGCCTTACGTTTTGTTTGATGGTACAAGATCGATTTGGCCATGGGACCCGATTACCTTCACATCTTCCAGAATCTCTTGAAACCTCCTATTGATCTGTCTCAGCCCCTTCAGAGATTCTTCTTCTAGCTGATGTATTAACCCATGGAACAATCTTATCATTGACCATATTGTATTTACCAGTATTGCTTCTTCTCCCCAAGTCTCTGAATTCACGAATGCAGGTGGTCTCAATATTTTACATTTTGTCGTAATGCACTGGTCGGATGTGGGACAATGCTGGAAATCTCTGATTTGAGGATTACTTACCTGCTGGAGGATCTTCTATGGTTCAGATATCATACTTTAAAGATGTTGTTGTTGGTCCATTACGCTATTTGGAGGACACTTACTCTTGAACTTCCTTCCTGGAAGATAGCTGCTCTTTGAAATGCAGACATACACATGAACATGCAAATTATAAGCTGGACTCAGTCCCTCAAGTGTGCAATAAAATTAATAAATATTTCCTCCTTGTGGTGTTCTGGCAGTCAATGGTTTTCTAATGAGAAGAATTAGGCTCTTTTGTACAGTATCCTCAATGCTAACACCAGGCAATCTCTTATATTTGATTGTGACGTGAATCTGTAGTCATTGGTTTGGCTCCCATAGAGTCATATGAACCCTCACTTCCTTAATCTGTTGACCTGAGTGGATTACTTCAGTTGCCCATTGTATTTGTTTGACTGGTGAAGTACACTTTCTCAGACTGTCCAAACCCCAAATCTGCTCACTCCACACCATCTCTGCCTCTGGCATTGACTGTTCTGTTTTAGAAAACAAAGGTTTGAACACTTGCACCAGTCCCGTGAAGTTCCTGTCTTCCTCTACTTTGACAATGTTTGTCAGAGAAATTAGCCCAATACGTTAGAGATCACAAAGCACAGTTCAAAGTGAAATTGACAAATGGTTTATTAGCACGACGATATCGCGGAAGAGAAATTGACTAAGCTGAAAGAGCACAATAGTAGCCGTGTATTCTCTTCCCAGAGCTGAGGAAGAAGCCAGGTTTTATAATAATCCGTTCGTACCAAGTGCCAGGTTGACCTCCGGAGGGGGGAGGCACAGATGCCAGTCGGCCGGTGGACAGTCTTTTGGGATCGTGATTTCTGATGAAGGGCTTTTGCCCGAAACGTCGATTTTCCTGCTCCCCATATACTGCCTGACCTGCTGTGCTTTTCCAGCACCACTCTAATCTAGACTCTGGTTTCCAGCATCTGCAGTCCTTGTTTTTACCACCTTTATAATAATCCTGTACAATAGGGCTGATTCAAATTGGGGGGAAAATACAATGTATCTGGAAATGGAGAAATCTAATTACAATGATGCTAATCGGAAAACAGTCATCGGATGAATGTCCTGATTCTCGATACAATGCAACATCCTGACAGTATCAGTGGGTCCGGAACTTCCATTCCTCTTCACAGGTAGGTGCTAATGTCTCCTCTGAAGCAGTAAGGTGCTCCCATTGTCTTGTCCTTGGAGCAATGCTCTTGGTGGTGCCTCTCTGTCTGACCTGTTCTTTGTGTGGCTCTGGTGTTGTTGGGTTATGAGACTGCCCTCGGGGCTTTGGGACAGCCATGTTGATCTGACACTGTTAGTGGGTGCTGCGAAGTGTATTCCCTTGTCTGCGAGTGCTGTTTGGTTTCGCTTGCCAGCTCGCTTGGTCCCTGCTGAGGCATTCTGGGTGTTTTTGGTACAGTTTGGCCAAGTTTGCTTTCCTATGTTCTGTGTGGGCCTATTATGGGTTGGCAGGGTGGCAGATCTTTTCCCACAATGTTAGACAACTTTTCCATGCCAGCATCTTTCTCCTTGGGTTCTGCCAGAAGTCTCTGAAGCTTGTGTTTTACTGGTTGCTTGTCAACTGCTTGGTTGATAATGATTTATTGATGGACCACTGTTTTGACAGCTGTTTCCTTCTGGACCAGTTAATCTCTGGGAGGTTTTGGACCTCCTCCACAACTTCACTTGAGGTTCAGGCATGTATGCGGTCTCAAAAGTGAAGTTGATTGAATGCGAATAATGTACATATTTTAACCATTTTCTGTGTTGTGTTAGAGTGTAATGCGTAGCATTTCTATCTTTATGGTACCTATTTCATCTGTACTATGTAGTCTTACCTCTGTAGGCCACACCTTCTGCATCTTCAGTCATGGTACATTGACTGATAGAACTGTAAGGTTTGCGCGTGTATCAAGCACAAAGTTAACAGGATGTCCATTATCCAAACAATTTCTGCATGTTCTGGCTCATCCAGATTAGTCAGTTCCCCTGCGAGTACCTCAGACATCTTCTTCAATGGAGGTACCTCATCAAAGCAGGATTGTTTTTCTCTATCGGAACTGTGTGTTTTACTGTGCACAGCTCTTTACACGCGAGACCAGCAGCACTGTTCTGAAATTGCATCTGATGTCTGCATAAGTGACCTACAGTTTTACAAATATACAATGGACATAGCCTGTACAAGTGAGCATTTGTAATCCTGCAGCGTTGACACTGGTTTGTAGCAGCAGGTATTTTGATTGTTCCTTGTGTCTCCTTGCATTGTCCCTCTCTAGGATGCCCATACCTTTTAAATATAATGGGATTTCATCAAGAATTTTAGCAGCAATCCTGGCTCTTATTATTTCTGATTTCATAGCTCCACATTCATAGCTTTCCACCGATCTGTGGGGCTCGTAAGTAAAATCGTCTAAAGATTTCAATGGAAGCTAAACTACTCTGTTACATATTTGAGGATACATCCGAAACCCAGCGTAAAACTCCTTGCCTCCATTCACAAACTGTGTCTGACAGCAGAAACCAGTGTAACATGAACATTAACTCCTTCACAACAAGAACTTAATGTGTTAAGAACACTCCCCGTCAGGTATACCTTGACTGTCCATCTTTCCTTTCTCATTTGAGTTTGACTCTATGCCCTCTTGTCTGAGATCTCATGTTGATCCTGAACAAATGGGAGCCAGCATATCATTTTTCTTGATGCTCTTTATTTCCTCACAGGATGACAGTACATCAGGCATACAGTACAGAAAAGGCCATTCGATCTAGCCAATCCATGTTGGGGTTCATCCTCTAATGAGTCTCCTCCATTAAATACTTGTCTAGCTTCCCTTACAAGTATCAATATGACTAACTTTAACACTCCTTGTGACAGGGAACCTCACCATTCTTTGTGTAATTTGCTATTGCAATTCTTGCAACTATCTTAAATCGATGGCCTATGATTAGGCTCTTCCACTCAACAGGATACACTCTACGTTTATTTGCTCCATTGTAATCTTTCACAATTTGAAAGATGTCAGCAGGTAAACGGGCTGACGGGTAAGTGAAATTCAATCTGAATAAATGTGAGGTGATGCACTTGGGCAGGACAAACAATGGAAAGGGAATATGTGATGGACCCTGGGGAGCACAGAGGAGCAGAGTGACTTTGACGTGCCTTAAGGTATCCGGGCAGATGAATAAAATGATTAAGGCGACATATGGGTTACTTGCATTTATTAGTTGAAGCACAGGGTTAAAGAATAGGTGGGTTATGCAGGTCATTAATTCTGATTTCTCTCCACAGATGCTGTCAGACCTGCTGAGCTTTTCCAGCAATTTCTGTTTTGTTTCTGATTGACAGCATCCGCAGTTCTTTCGGGGGTTATGCTGGAACCATATAAGGTATTGATTAGGCCACAGCTAGATTATTGTGAGCAGTTCTGTGATCCACATTATAGGAAGGATGTGCTAACACTGGAGAGGGTGCAAAGGAGATTTACCAGGACGTTGCCTGGGCTGGAGAGTTACGAACAGAGATATTCAGACTGGGGTCGTTAAGCTTCGAGCAGAGGAAATTGAGAAGGGACATGGTTGAGATGTACAAAGTTGTGAGGAATGTGGTCAGGGTAGGCAGGTAGAAACGTTTCCCCTAGACAGAGGGATCAGTAAACAGGGTACATAGATTTAAGGAACAGGACAGAAAGTGCAGTGAAGATGTGAGGAAAAATCTTTTCACCAAAACGTTGGAGGGAATTTGGAACTCAGTGCCTGAAAGGGTGGTAAAGGTAGAACATCTTGGAAGAATTAAGAAGTATTTAGATTTGCACCTGTGATGCAAAAACATACAAGGCTATGGGCCAGGTGCTGGGAAAAATGAGATTGGAATGGTAAGGATTGGACCCGATGGGCCAAAGGGTGGTTTCTCTGTGCTGCAGATCTCTATGTCATTTATTAGTTCACCCTTCAGCCTTCCCTTTCAAGAAAAAAGGGACCTGGCCTGTTAATCTATTCCTGATATGTTCACCCAACACATTCCCACCATCTTCATGATAAATCATCCTTACATCCTTTTGGTAAATGACAACCAGAACTGCACATGTTATCCAGGCTGTGCTCTAACCTAAGATTTGATGCAGATTAAATATAACGTCACTACCCTTCAATGGACTCCATCTCAAAATAAATGTTAGTGGTGGTTTAGTTTCTTATGACCTTGCTTTCAACATTTAGAGATTGATGCATTTCTACCTGAAACCCCTTTGTTGCGTGGCCCTACGTAGACTTGTACCTCACATGTAATAAGTGCCCTCCCTTTCCTTCTTAGAAAATGCACTTCCTTACACTTGGTCTGCATTCAACTGGAAGTTGCTCATTTTGGAAGGGAGTAAAAATTGAGAAGAACTGCAGAAAGCTGAAACACAAAGGTACTTGGGGGTACTTGTGTCTGAAACACAGAAGGAAAGCACACTGGTGCAGCAGAGAATCCAGAAGGCTAATGGAATGTTGGCCCTTATTTCAAAGAGGTTGAGGTTTAAGAGTTGGGAAGTCTCACTTCAACTGCGCAAGGTGCTGTTGAGACCACGTCTGGAGTAGTTTTGGTCTGCTTATTCAAGGAGAGATATTGTTTTATTTGGAGACAGTTCAGAGAAGATTCACTAGGATGATCCCCAGTGTGGAGGGATGAGTAAAGGCCAAACAAGTTGGGACTCTACTCACCAGAGTATAAAAGAATGACAAGCGAACTCACTGAAACATAGAGGATTCTTAAAGGCCTTGAAAGGGAATGCTGAGAAGACATTTCCTGTCATGGGGAAGTCTAGGTCCAGGGAAACAGCCTCAGAATAAAGGGGTGTTAATTTAAGATTGAGATGCAGAGAAATTTCTTCTCGAGAGAGTAGTGAGCATTTGGAACTCCTTGCCACAAAGAGCTGTATATATTTAAGGCTGAGCTGGATAGATTCTTGGTCGGTCAGGAAATCAGGGGTTATGGGGAAAACGCAGGAAAGTAGATGTGAGGACTGTCAGGACAGCTACAATCTTAGTGAATGGCTCGAGGTCCAAATAGCCTACTCCTGTTCCTATTTCTTATGACCTTAGAGTCTGATTACTTCCGTTGCCACTTGTCTGTCTGTTCTCTCACAAGTTCTCTCATAATTCATCACTGTCCTTTTCAGTCTTGAGTATCTCCAACAATTTGGTGCAATCTTCAAATTTAGACATTGTGCTATTGATTCCAAAGACTAAATCATTAATAGAACCCATGAACTGAACTGATCCTAGCACTGATCTTGTAGAACACAACTTACCATTTTCTACCAATTAACAACTCCCCTTTATTTCCACTTTCTGCTCTCTGGTCTGAAGCTAGCTAGCAGTCCATTCTGCTGTCTGTCCTCTCACACAGCATTCTCTGATCCTTATTTCTTATTCTATTATAGTGCATCTTATCAAAGAACTTCTGAAAATTCTGAAAAATTACTTCCACAGCATTATCATTATTGACACTCTTTGTCACCCTCCCAAAAGTTTTAATCAGATTGTCCAAGCAAGATTTTTCATTTTGAAATTTGTGCTGACTACTTTGTTATTATTTTTCTTGTTTCTATGTTCCCCTAATCTCTCCTTCAGTCTTGATTTCATTATTTCCCTGTCACTGACCAGTTTATATTCTGTTCTCCTTATCAAATATAGGAATTCCAGTCTTCTGCAACTGTAACAAATGATTGCATATCGGTCGTCATGGTTCTGGTATTTCTTCTATAGGTTTGTTGCAAATATAAGGGCTTTATCTTTGAAGTTTAGTTTTGTCAATATATCCTTTTTAAGGAACTTAATTGCACTGTCTAGTCATAGAGTCTTAAAGCATGGAATCAGACCCTTTCGTCCAACTTGTCCATGCTGACTAAAGTTCCCAAACTAATCCCATTTACCACTACATCTACCACTTCCTCTGGTAGTTTGTTCCACATAGGCACCATCCTCTGTGTGAAAAGGTTGCCCCTCAGTACTCTTTCTCCTCTCACCTTGAAATTACGCACTCTAGTTTTGAACTCCCCAACCCTAGGGAAAAGACCTTTGCTGTTCACCTTATCTATGCCCCTCATGATTTTATAAAGCTCTATAAGGTCTCCCCTCAGCCCCGACGCTCCCAGGGACAGAAGTCTCAGCTTACCCTACCTCTTCTTATAAGTGAAGCACTTCAGTCCTGGTAATATCTTTGTCTCATTCACTGTCATGTCTACCTGTTCTACTTCCCTGAATATTGAACTAAATAATTGTATTCTGAAGAAGGGTCACTGGACCCAAAATGTTAACAGCTTTCTCTCTACAGATGCTGCCAGACCTGCAGAATTTTCCCAACAATTTCTGTTTTTGTTTCTAAATAATTATTTAGTAACTCTGCCAACTTTTTAATGCTACCTGTGCCATTATCATCTCCATCCCTTAATGGGTCTAGTTTATCACAGCCGCCTGTTTATTTATTTTACCGACAAAATACTTTATTATTTCTTGATAATTTACTTCAATAGTTCCTCTTTGCCTTCCTTATTCTTTTTGTCTAACTTCTCTCTGAACCTCTTCAAATTATCTTTGGTCATGCACTGCTTTAATGTCTAATTATTAAATGTCTCTCTTCTAACCTGCGATTGTTCCCTGCCATCTTTATTCATCTGTTGAGTCTCACTAGTATCATGACAATGGATTGTATCCCTGAATCACATACAGATGCATTGAATTTTTGAGTATAATGTGTTTTAAAAAAATAGAAGCCAAAAGATGGCTGAGAATGTAAATTCTGTGGCTGTCTTGTAAACCCTGTGTGGATCATACTGAGTCCTGAGAGAGTACATGAAATGTCACGCTCAAGGTGTGTCAAGGGAATGTCAGACAGCAATACTGTAAAGGGAGAGATGCCATTCAACAAAACTGTATTATGATCTCCTGTGGCTACAGAGATAAGGAAAGGCTGATTAACCCCACTCAACAGAGTTGGGGGCTGTGTTCTAGATTCCATACAAAGTATGAGTTGAAAAAAAGGACATTTCTGGGTTTGTCTTCTGTCCTTCTGTTTTCTTGAATGCTGATGCGTTGTGTGTTAGCTTGGGGTTTGAGCACCCATTGTGCTAAAGAGTGTTGAGAAAGGACCCAGTTGAGAACTTCCAAGAGGCTCCCCTGTGTCTACTGGTCACAAGAAATAATGTCTCTGTCTAATTACTGAAACAAGGTGAGTTGGCAAAGTCATTGCTGAAGGAAACTGGACAAAATCTTTTCAGCTAACTGCAGAACGAAGATCGCCAATCAAATACTCAACTGTCAAAGTCACCAGGATCACCCATCTTAACAGCAGGCGATATTTCACAATGTTTTCATCATGACATCCCGAAAACTGACTCACCTTTTGTTTGACACTTTGGTCTCACTTCTCATTTCTAATTTGTGTGTGTGTTGTGCTTTTTTTTTCAGTAGCTAATAAAGTCATTGTTTAACTCAAGAAAGCTGGTTAAATTGGCTCCTTTTAAAATACAAATACTTTTCGGGTTGGAGGGATCCTGTTTTAATTAACCTTGTTGCGATGAACTGAGGGAGAGGATAAATAGAATAGTGGAGCCATTTCATCCCTCTGCATCTGTGAATATACCCATTCAGCGTCCATCACTTGGGGATCAGTTGTAACACCAGCTTAATTTGTTCTTCCTGCACCCTAAATGTCTGAAATGTTTGCCTTTTTTTGTATTACATTACATTGCTTATGCTAATAAAATTCCTCATTTTATTTTCACAAGTTCCATTCTCAGCCCCTCACATCAGCTTTTCTCCAATCTATTAGCCTTTTCTTCATATTAATATCTTATACTATCCTCATCTTTACATGTATTTGTAAATTGCCCCTCTTACCCAGAAGTTCCCTTACCTTTACCTCTTTTATCAGTTCTGGTTTATTCCATGTTACTCGATCCAGTAATGAATCTTCCCCTTGTTGGGCTTTTTGCATATTGGAAAGAGGTCCTGCACATATTGTAGTAACTCTATTCCCTTATCCCCCTTACCTGCCCCTTCTCCTAATATTGACCTTTAGAGTCTTAAGCTGAAAATGTGTTGCTGGAAAAGCACAGCAGGTCAGGCAGCATCCAGGGAACAGGAGAATCGACGTTTCGGGCATAAGCCCTTCTTCAGGAATGATTCCTGAAGAAGGGCTTATGCCGAAACGTCGATTCTCCTGTTCCCTGGATGCTGCCTGACCTGCTGCGCTTTTCCAGCAACACATTTTCAGCTCTGCTATCCAGCATCTGCAGACCTCACTTTCTCCTTTAGAGTCTTAATACAAGCTCAAGCCAGACCTCCAGATTACTGTTTAGTAAATTTTCACCCAGAGGATGATAGAAGTAAGGAACACACTGCCTGAGAAGCAGGTTCTGTCACAATGTTTTTGAAGCAACTGGATGAGCATTTAACATTCCAAGGTGTGGTAGATTATAGATCAAGTGCAGACAATGCTTTGGTGTTTGTTGGTTGGCATGGACAAGGCAGGCTGAAGAGCCTGTTTCTGTGCTGTATGGTTCTATGACTGTATGCCTAGCATTTATATGACTGTAAGGCTAGAGAGCAACACGGTCTGTGCTGTGCAGGTTCCAACCTTCCAGTAGATTCTGAGCATATGGTTACTAAGGTCACAGTTAAATCACAGCATACCTCAGAGGCTTATCTATATAATTATCAAACCTCTATCTCTGCACTTTTGTATCCAATTAACATCCTCCATGATTATTATGCCATTCCTTAATTTATGTCCTTCGCTCTTCCTCCAGCTCTCTTCCATTGTTAGCTCATCTGTAGACTACACCTATTGGTATGATTGATTCTTTATTGTCTCTTACTCCTATTCATTGACTCTATTTTGTTGTACTGTCAACGACAGCATTTTTTTTTCTACTATTATTATGTCAACCCTAATATCGATAATTCCTACACCAGGGCGGTCTCTCCCTGTGCCACAGTGAAAGCTGAGGACACCAGCCACCCAATATGTTTGTGGCTCGGTCCACAGATGGGTCAAAGTGATGGTCACCTTTTCCATGCTAAACAGGATAGACTCTTGAGTTAAAAGAGTGAAACTTGAGGTAGAAGAGTTTAGTTGTTGTCCTGCTACCTCTGGAGTGGCAAAGTTTACCGATTGCATGGATTTCTCAGTGAGTCACAGATTTTCTGAGTTGGTTTTCCATTGGAACTGGTTTCAGACATTGAAAGAGAGTAGAGATTCCAGTTTCCTTCCTGTGATCCGCCCCGGTGCTAAGTCCTGACTCTGTTCAGAGTCATACAGATGCACAGTATGGAAAAAGACCCTTCGGTCCAACCCCTCCATGCTGACCAGATATCCCAACCAAATCTAGTCCCACCTGCCAGCACCCGGCCCATATCCCTCCAAACCCTTCCTATTCATATACCCATCCAGATGTCTTTTAAAAGTTGCAATTGTACCAGCCTCCACCACTTCCTCAGGCAGCTCATTCCATACACGTACCAGCCTCTGTGTGGAAAATGTTGCCCTGTAGGTCTCTTTTATATCTTTCCCCTCTCACCCTAAACCACATCATTCCAGATGAAGGGCTTGTGCCCAATATGTCAACTTTCCTACTCCTCGGATGCTGCCTGACTTGCTGTTCTTTTTCAGCACCACACTTTTCGACTCTGACTCTCCAGCATTTGCAGTGCTCACTTTCTACACTTCCCAATATATCACCATTTAAACAAGACACCTCCTTTTTGTTTTTGTTTTCCACAGCAAAGGCTATAACTTCACCTTGTGGCACTGCACTTGCCATGAGTTTGAGGCACAGACCTGGACCAGCTTTTCCAGAGCCTGCCCTCTTTCTGGATTCACTCCCTTTCTTTTCAGTTGCTGCAAGTCAACAATTGGATCCCAGCATGAAAATAAAAGAAACAGAAAAGGCAGTGAGAGAAGAGAGTGCCATTGGACAGAGGAAGGAAATTACAGTCTTGGAATAATCTCAATCTTCATTCAAAGAGGGAGGAGCAGCAGCAGCTTCAGAAGCTCATGGGTCAAGAGTAGAGTGGTGCTGGAAAAGCACAGCAGGTCAGGCAGCATCCGAGGAGCAGGAGAATCGACGTTTCGGATTCAGACAATAGGGCTGTTCTGAATGGTAGGAGGACCAGGCTCCTCCTTCAGATGTTCCAGTGCTCCTCATTGGTTCAGCAAATGAAATTCATGCACCATTTTGACAGACAGATAGAAGCATGTGCAGTTTTTTGCAGACACCGGTGAACATGTGCAGTGCTTGCTGACACCGAGGGGCACGCGCAGTAGGCTCTGTAGAAATGCTGGTGTAACTGACAGATTCAACTGGCCAAATGCCAATAGAAGGAAAAAAGGGTAGAGCCACAATTTTGTTTCACCTCCCCACCCCGGGTTAGACATAACCGCGCATGCTCCTTGTTATTCTCCTTAGCCTCACCCCTCATGATTTTTCAAATCTCAATAAGGTCATCCCTCAACCTCCTCCACTCCAGTGAAAAAGTCCCAGCCTCTCCCTATAACTCAAACCCTCCAGTCCTGGCAACGTCCAGGTAAATCTTTATCGAACCCTCTCTAGTAGTATTCTTCCTATTACAGGGCGACCAGAACTGTACTCCATACTCCAAAAAATGGCCTCACCAACACCCTGTACAACCTCAACATAGAACAAAGAAAATTTACAATCCAGGAACAGGCCATTCAGCCCTTCAAGCCTAAGCGGATCCAAATCCCGTCTAAATCTATCGCGCAATTCCTGAATCTGTATCCCTCTGCTTTCCACTTACTCATGCATCTGTCCAGATGCACCTTAAATGAATCTACAGTCTCTGCCTCCACCTCTGCTGGCAATGCGTTCCAGGCACCTATCACCATCTGTGTAAAGTACTTTCCGTGTGCATCCCCAACATGATGACCCAACTCCTGTACTCAGCATGTGATCAATGAAGGCAAGTGTGCTAAACACCTTCTTCACCCCTGTCTACCAGTGATGGAACTTTCAAGAACAATGAACATGAACACCCCTGGGTCTCTGTTCTACAACACGACCCAGGGCCCTACCATTACCTGAACAAGTCTTGCCCTCCTTTATTTTAGCAAAATGCAACCCCTTACTTATATCCATACCTCTCTCATACACACGCTCTCTCTCAGGCATACACATACACCACCCTCTCAACACATTCACCCTCTCACAGGCTCATACTCCATCACAATCACACTTTACCAAGCATGCACACATGCAAATACAGGTACACGCTCTCTTACGCGCAGTCTTATGCACAAACTCATATGCACACACACACACTTTTTTGATGAAGGGCCTTTGCCCAAAACGTCGATTTTCCTGCTCCTCGGATGCTGCCTGACTTGCTGCAGCACCACACTCTCAATCCTAAACCTCTTACCCTCTAGTTCTAGACTCCCCCATCCATGCGGGACACCCGCACCAATCAACCACACCGTCCTGTGGCCCAATATTTCAACTCCCCCTCCCACTCTGCCAAGGACATGGAGGTCCTGGGCCTCCTTCACCATCGCTCCCTCACCACTAGACACCTGGAGGAAGAACGCCTCATCTTCCGCCTCGGAACACTTCAACCCCAGGGCATCAATGTGGACTTCCAACAGTTTCCTCATTTCCCCTACCCCCACCTCACCCTAGTTCCAAACTTCCAGCTCAGCACTGTCCCCATGACTTGTCCGGACTTGTCCTACCTGCCTATCTCCTTTTCCACCTACCCACTCCACCCTCTCCTCCCTGACCTATCACCATCATCCCCTCCCCACTCACCCATTGTACTCTATGCTACTTTCTCCCCACCCCCATCCTCCTCTAGCTTATCTCTCCACGCTTCAGGCTCTCTGTCTTTATTCCTGATGAAGGGCTTTTGCCCGAAACGTCGATTTCGAAGCTCCTCGGATACTGCCTGAACTGCTGTGCTCTTCCAGCACCACTGATCCAGAATCTGGTTTCCAGCATCTGCAGTCATTGTTTTCACCTAAAGGAAAATACCATGTCTACCCTATCCATGCCCCTCATGATTACATAAAAGTGTATAAGGTCACTCCTCAGACTCTGGCACACAACGGAAAACAGTCCCAACCAGTCCTTCTGTCTCTTCTCACCTGGGTAATTAAGACACATATCTGAGTTCACAAAGTCTGCTCCCTCCCTGGATTCACTCCAGTTGCGATAAGTGAGCCTGCTCATTCTGACTCTGTTGTCTTTGTTTCAAACAAAACACTTCACAAGTAACCTTTCATCTCCAGTTTGTGAAGTTATAACACAAGTGTGAATAAAACAAGAGATGGAAATTTCTTGAACCCTCACTGAGTTTCAGTACCTCTTAATTAAATTGGTAATTCCAATGCCAGATACATCATGTAGCATGGCTGTGTTTGTCACAAGATCACAGCAGCCATTTAAGGTCAGTCTTGTTGTTTCTAAAGCCATTTTTAGTTAATAAAGAAATTCAGGAAATTAAATTAAACAATGCAAGTCTAATGGAGAAAGTGAGGGCTGCACATGCTGGAGAGTCAGAGTCGAGAGTGTGGCGCTGGAAAAGCACAGCAGGTCAAGCAGCATTCGAGGAGCAGGAGAGTCGATGTCTCGAGTATATGCCCTTCATCAGCCCTTCCTGATGTTGCCTGACCTGCAGTGCTGTTCCAGCACCACACTTATCCACAATCTCGTATTGAGAATCCAGTTTCACGACAGTCATAACAACAGGCCCATGATCTGCAGTTTTATTTCATGTTATAGAGCAGAACTGCGGTGAAGTGAAAGTTGGGGAACATAAGGAAGGAACACAACCTCTTCTGGAAAGTTCTAAAATCATAGAATCACACAGCACAGAAACACCCTTTGGTCCAATTCATTCATGCCGACCAAGTTTCCCAAAAAGTTCCCAATTTTGTGGATGAAACAACTTCTGTTGAAGCCAATGTGATGGTGCCAAGTGCAGTCTCCTCCAGTGAATGTAGGCATGCCCATTCTCCTCTGGTTCTGCTCTACTCCTTGTGCTCATACAGGTAAAAACAATGACTGCAGATGCTGGAAACCAGATTCTGGATCAGTGGTGCTGGAAGAGCACAGCAGTTCAGGCAGCATCCAAGGAGCTTCGAAATCGACGTTTCGGGCAAAAGCCCTTCATCAGGAATAAAGGCAGTGAGCCTGAAGCGTGGAGAGATAAGCTAGAGGAGAGTGGGGGTGGGGAGAAAGTAGCATAGAGTACAATGGGTGAGTGGGGGAGGGGATGAAGGTGATAGGTCAGGGAGGAGAGGGTGGAGTGGATAGGTGGAAAAGAAGATAGGCAGGTAGGACAAGTCATGGGGACAGTGCTGAGCTGGAAGTTTGGAACTGGGGTGAGGTGGGGGAAGAGGAAATGAGGAAACTGTTGAAGTCCACATTGAGGCCCTGGGGTTGAAGTGTTCCGAGGCGGAAGATGAGGCGTTCTTCCTCCAGGTGTCTGGTGGTGAGGGAGCGGCGGTGAAGGAGGCCCAGGACCTCCATGTCCTCGGCAGAGTTGGAGGGGGAGTTGAAATATTGGGCCACGGGGCGGTGTGGTTGATTGGTGCGGGTATCCCGGAGATGTTCCCTAAAGCGCTCTGCTAGGAGGCGCCCAGTCTCCCAAATGTAGAGGAGACCACATCGGGAGCAACGGATACAATAAATTATATTAGTGGATGTGCAAGTAAAACGTTGATAGATGTGGAAGGTTCCTTTAGGGTCTTGGATAGAGGTGAGGGAGGAGGTGTGGGCGCAGGTTTTACAGTTCCTGCGGTGGCAGGGGAAGGTGCCAGGATGGGAGGGTGGGTTGTAGGAGGGCGTGGACCTGACCAGGTAGTTACAGAGGGAACGGTCTTTGTGGAAGGCGGAAAGGGGTGGGGAGGGAAATATATTCCTGGTGGTGGGGTCTGTTTGGAGGTGGCGGAAATTTTGGCGGATGATTTGGTTTATGCGAACGTTTGTAGGGTGGAAGGTGAGCACCAGGGGCGTTCTGTCCTTGTTACGGTTGGAGGGGTGGGGTCTGAGGGCGGAGGTGCGGGATGTGGACGAGATGCGTTGGAGGGCATCTTTAACCATGTGGGAAGGGAAATTGCGGTCTCTAAAGAAGGAGGACATCTGGTGTGTTCTGTGGTGGAACTGGTCCTCCTGGGAGCAGATACGGTGGAGGCGGATGAATTGGGAATACGGGATGGCATTTTTGCAAGAGGTAGGGTGGGAAGAGGTGTAATCCAGGTAGCTGTGGGAGTCGGTGGGTTTGTAAAAAATGTCAGTGTCAAGTCAGTCGTCATTAATGGAGATGGAGAGGTCCAGGAAGGGGAGGGAGGTGTCAGAGGTGGTCCAGGTAAATTTAAGGTCAGGGTGGAATGTGTTGGTGAAGTTGATGAATTGCTCAACCTCCTCGCGGGAGCATGAGGTGGCGCCAATGCAGTCATCAATGTAGCGGAGGAAGAGGTGGGGAGTGGTGCCGGTGTAATTACAGAAGATCAACTGCTCTACGTAGCCAACAAAGAGATAGGCATAGCTGGTGCCCATATGTGTGCCCATGGCTACCCCTTTGGTCTGGAGGAAGTGGGAGGATTCAAAGGAGAAATTGTTAAGGGTGAGGACCAGTTCGGCCAAACGAATGAGAGTGTCAGTGGAAGGGTACTGTTGGGGACGTCTGGAGAGGAAAAAACGGAGGGCTTGGAGGCCCTGGTCATGGCGGATGGAGGTGTAGAGGAATTGGATATCCATGGTGAAGATGAGGCGTTGGGGGCCGGGGAAACGGAAGTCTTGGAGGAGATGGAGGGCGTGGGTGGTGTCTTGAGCGTATGTGGGGAGTTCCTGGACTAGGGGGGATAGGACAGTGTCGAGGTAGGTAGAGATGAGTTCAGTGGGGCAGGAGCATGCTGAGACAATGGGTCGGCCAGGGTGGTCAGGCTTGTGGATCTTGGGAAGGAGGTAGAACCGGGCAGTGCGGGGTTCCCGGACTATGAGGTTGGAAGCTGTGGGTGGGAGATCTCCTGAGGTGATGAGGTTCTGTATGGTCTGGGAGATGATGGTTTGGTGATGGGGGGTGGGGTCATGGTCGAGGGGGCAGTAGGAAGAGGTGTCCTCGAGTTGGCATTTGCCTTCAGCGGTGTAGAGGTCAGTGCACCAGACTATCACTGCGCCCCCTTTATCCGCTGGCTTGATGGTGAGGTTGGGATTGGAGCAGAGAGATTGGAGGGCTGCGCGTTGTGAGGGTGAGAGGTTGGAGTGGCCATGATGGGGGCAGAAGTGACATCATCAATCAGCGTGGGGGCGGCAGCTGCATCAGCCGCATGGCTAATGTATGTACAACAAACTTTTATCTACCCACCTCCATAACCAGCGCTCCTCAAACATTCCAGAAAAGATTGATGATGTCATTTCCGCCCCCATCATGGCCACTCCCACAACCACTTCCACCCCTCACAATTCCTCATGCATCACACGTGACATCGCTTCCGCCCTTCACATCATCGCTGGTGCCACATGCTCAGTGACTTCCGCCGCCCCTACTGCCGTGGTCACCACCACTTCCGCACCCACCATCGCCACTCACCTGCATTCTGCTGACATGCCCCCCCCACAGACCTCACTGTCACTATCCCCACCCCCCAGAACCCCGAGGGGAACACTACCCTTGCTCATGACTCCACCCCCATTCCCCCCACCATCACACCCACTCCAGGTACTGGCTCCGACCCCACTCCCAGCTCCACACCTACACCAGATCCCAGCTCCCAGCCCTGCCGAGTTTTCACCATCCCCCCAGACCTCCCCCTCACTGAGGACGAATGAACAGTCCTCAGCAAAGGACTCACCTTCATCCCCCTCCGTCCACGCATCAATGAATTTAATACATGCCATGACATCGAACACTTCTTCCATCTCCTCCGCCTCCGAGCTTACTTTCACAATCAGGACTCCCGCCCACCTTCCGAGGACCCCTTCGCCCACCTCCAACATACTGCATCCACCTGGACACCCCACGCTGGCCTATTACCTGCCCTCGACCTCTTCATTTCCAACTGCCGCAGGACATTAACCGCCTCAACCTGTCTACCCCCCTCCCCCACTCCAACCTCTCACCCTCACATCGTGCAGTCCTCCAATCCCTCGGCTCCAATCCCAACCTCACCATCAAGCCAGCGGATAAAAGGGGCGCAGTGATAGTCTGGCGCACTGACCTCTACACCGCTGAAGCCAAACGCCAACTCGGGGACACCTCTTCCTACTACCCCCTCGACCATGACCCCACCCCCCATCACCAAACCATCATCCCGCAGACCATACAAAGCCTCATCACCTCAGGAGATCTCCCACCCACAGCTTCCAACCTCATAGTCCGGGAACCCCGCACTGCCCGGTTCTACCTCCTTCCCAAGATCCACAAGCCTGAACCCCTGGCCGACCCATTGTCTCAGCATGCTCCTGCCCCACTGAACTCATCTCTACCTACCTCAACACTGTCCTATCCCCCCTAGTCCAGGAACTCCCCACATACGCTCAAGACACCACCCACGCCCTCCACCTTCTCCAAGACTTCCCTTTCCCCGGCCCCCAACGCCTCATCTTCACCATGGATATCCAATTCCTCTACACCTCCATCCGCCATGACCAGGGCCTCCAAGCCCTCCGTTTTTTCCTCTCCAGACGTCCCCAACAGTACCCTTCCACCGACACTCTCATTCGTTTGGCCGAACTGGTCCTCACCCTTAACAATTTCTCCTTTGAATCCTCCCACTTCCTCCAGACCAAAGGAGTAGCCATGGGCACACGTATGGGCCCCAGCTATGTCTGTCTCTTTGTTGGCTACGTAGAGCAGTTGATCTTCCGTAATTACACCGGCACCACTCCCCACCTCTTCCTCCGCTACATTGATGACTGCATTGGCGCCACCTCGTGCTTCCGCGAGGAGGTTGAGCAATTCATCAAATTCACCAACACATTCCACCCTGACTTTAAATTTACCTGGACCATCTCTGACACCTCCCTCCCCTTCCTGGACTTCTCCATCTCCATTAATGACGACCGACTTGACACTGACATTTTTTACAAACCCACCGACTCCCACAGCTACCTGGATTACACCTCTTCCCAGCCTACCTCTTGCAAAAATGCCATCCCGTATTCCCAATTCCTCCGCCTCCACCGTATCTGCTCCCAGGAGGACCAGTTCCACCACAGAACACACCAGATGTCCTCCTTCTTTAGAGACCACAATTTCCCTTCCCACATGGTTGAAGATGCCCTCCAACGCATCTCATCCACATCTCGCACCTCCGCCCTCAGACCCCACCTCTCCAACCGCAACAAGGACAGAACGTCCCTGGTGCTGACCTTTCACCCTACCAACCTTCGCATAAACCAAATCATCCGCCGACATTTCCGCCACCTCCAAACAGACCCCAACACAGGGAATATATTTCCCTCCCCACCCCTTTCCGCCTTCCACAAAGACCGTTCCCTCCGTGACTACCTGGTCAGGTCCACGCTCCCCTACAACCCACCCTCCCATCCTGGCACTTTCCCCTGCCACCGCAGGAACTGTAAAACCTGTGCCCACACCTCCTCCCTCACCTCTACCCAAGGCCCTAAAGGAGCCTTACACATCCATCAAAGTTTTACTTGCTCATCCACTAATATCATTTATTGTATCCGTTGCTCCCGATGCAGTCTCCTCTACATTGGGGAGACTGGGTGCCTCCTAGCAGAGCGCTTTAGGGAACATCTCCGGGATACCCGCACCAATCAACCACACCGCCCCGTGGCCCAACATTTCAACTCCCCCTCCCACTCTGCCGAGGACATGGAGGTCCTGGGCCTCCTTAACCGCCGCTCCCTCACCACCAGACACCTGGAGGAAGAACGCCTCATCTTCCTCCTCGGAACACTTCAACCCCAGGGCATCAATGTGGACTTCCAACAGTTTCCTCATTTCCCCTTCCCCCACCTCACCCTAGTTCCAAACTTCCAGCTCAGCGCTGTCCCCATGACCTGTCCGGACTTGTCCTACCTGCCTATCTCCTTTTCCACCTATCCACTCCACCCTCTCCTCCCTGATCTATCACCTTCATCCCCTCCCCCACTCACCCATTGTACTCTATGCTACTTTCTCCCCACCCCCACCCTCCTCTAGCTTATCTCTCCACACTTCAGGCTCACTGCCTTTATTCCTGATGAAGGGCTTTTGCCCGAAACGTCGATTTCGAAGTTCCTCGGATGCTGCCTGAACTGCTGTGCTCTTCCAGCACCACTAATCCATAATTCTTCTGCTCATAGCCATCTTGATCCAGGCTGCAACAAACATCTTCCTCGAAGACTGAGTGTAATTCCAGCAGTGGCCACTGCTCCGTCCTGGCACTGTTGGGACTACAGAGCTGCTAACCAATCAGATGAAGGGCTTATGCCCGAAATGTCGACTCTCCTGCTCCTCGGATGCTGCCTGACCTGCTGTGCTTTTCCAGTGCCACACTCTCGACTCTGCTCTCCAGCATCTGCAGTTCTTCACTTTCTCCCAATCAGATTGATCAGCCACTCTTCTGGGGGGGACTGCTCTCCAGAAAAGGGCTGAGGTCCTGAAATAATTAAGCCTGTCCCAGTGTAATACCAGTGTGGGGAAGCTGGCTTTTGAGCGGGTGGACTGAAGACAGTCTTTTCAATCAGTTAGGCAGGGAATATGGCGTCCTGTAGGATCCAGCCCATCATCCCTCCTGTCAACATGCTGAACCAAAACATCCAATTTCGTATCCAAGAATTTCTCCTAGCTGTTGCCCTAATTGGTGTCCTTCTTCTACATCCATCTTAGAGTCAGCAACAGCTTCTGTTATTCAGTACAGCTCCCCTGCAAGGGGGAGAGATTAATGTTTGAAGAAGCGGCACGGTGGCACAGTGGTTAGCACTGCTGCCTCACAGCGCCAGAGACCCGGGTTCAATTCCCGACTCAGGCGACTGACTGTGTGGAGTTTGCACATTCTCCCCGTGTCTGCGTGGGTTTCCTCCGGGTGCTCCGGTTTCCTCCCACAGTCACAAAGATGTGCAGGTCAGGTGAATTGGCCGCGCTAAATTGCCCGTAGTGTTAGGTAAAGGGGTAAATGTAGGGGTATGGGTGGGTTGTGCTTCGGCGGGTCGGTGTGGACTTGTTGGGCCGAAGGGCCTGTTTCCACACTGTAATGTAATCTAATCTAAAGAGGAGCAGATTGACCAGAGTATGTTGATATGGCACATGTCCCGCTGAGTCCCCTGTTGAGCACTGAATGAGCCAGCAGTGTGGCTGCACTGTCTGCTGGACACATCAATCATTCAGTCAGGAGACAACACAAAGCTTACACGCCTCTTACTTCAAACAGGACCAGGTGGGGGCAAATCCTAACCCCCACCTCCCAAAAATAGGATCAAACTCATGCTATTTGAAGCAATTTGTGTTGAAACCTTGTTTTTTTTTCTGTCTATCCACACTTTTCAGAATTGTACCATTTCTAAAATGCTGTCAATCCAAGTGATCAGCTACTTAGAATCCCTAAAGAATGGAAACAGGCCCTTTGGCCCAGCAAGTCCACACCGACCCTCTGAAGAGTAATCCACCCAGACCCATTCTCTTATTTCTCTCCATTTCTCCTGACTACGGGCAAGTTAGCACGGCCAATCCACACACCTTTGGATTGCGGGAGGAAACCGGAGCAAACCCACATGTACACGGGGAGAATGTGCAAACTTCACATGGACAGTTTACTGAGGCTGGAATTGAACCTGGATATCTGCTGCTGTGAGGTAGCAATGCTAGCCCCTGTGCCACTCCTGACTAGATCACTTCACATTGGTCTACACTGAATTCCATTTAACTGGCTTCTTCTCATTTCATTATCCCAGCTACCACATCCTGATCTCTATAATCATCAGCATTGCCATCCACTATGGTGTAAGTTTACAGCAATGCTGCCTACGCTCAATCTAAATCATTTCTAAAACTTGAAAGGGAGGATGGACCTAAACCAACCTTCAGTCTGAAAAGCATCCAACCATCACCCACTTCCGTGCCTTGTCATTCAGTCCATTCTCCATCTAAATCCCCTTCCCCCTTGTTTCCATGGCTGAAACCTTCATATAAAGCCCCTTGTTGACATGCTGTTGAATATCTTACAAAAAGTTCAGCTCTCCCTGTTACCTAGTCCTAATTCTTATATTTTTACTTCATCAAAAGGACCAATCAAGTTGACAAACATGGCTTACCATAAGATATGAAATGGAAGGAAGCCATTCAGCACATCAAATCTCCTCTGCCATTCCAAGCTCATAGCTGATCAGATAATCCTCAACTCTACTTCCCTGCCATTTTCCCCATAACCCTGATTCCCTTACTGGGGTTTATCTTATAGTCCATTGAGGATATTTAACAACTCGACCTCAGCAACCTTTTGGAGTAAAGAACGCCATAGAATCACCAACTTCTCAGAGAAGAAATTCATCCTCACTTCTGTCTTAAATGGGCGACCCTTTATTCTGAGATTATGCCTCTGCTCTTAAGCTCTCCCACAAGGGGAAACAATCTCTTCACATCTGACCTGTCAGGTCCTCTACGAATCTTGCATGTTTCAATAATCTTATCCTTCTATATTTCAACAAGTATAGGCCCAATCTACTCAACCTCTCCTCTGAAGACAGTCCCCCCCCTACCTGCTGTTAGCTGAGTGAACCATCTCTGGACTGTCTCCAATGCAACTATGTCTTTCCTTGGATATGGGGCCCAAACCTGTTCCTCAATTAAGCTAGGTTATACAAATAAAGGCTTATTTTGTCCCAGATAAAGGTATCCCATCATACATGATATGCCCCTCGACTCATATCTTCTTACTTCCCAACACATTTTCAATCTGCAACACACCTGGATGTTTAAGAGATTTCTCTTCAGGTGAAGGAGGTCCCTGTTAAACAGTTTATATGAGTTTTCGTCTTGATGTGGGACACATTTGAAGTACAATCCAAATTCCTTTAGTTTTTCTGGAACAAATTCCTGAAGGATACTTGAAGGATCTGCCTTGAATTAGAACTGACAAAGTGAAAGTCTTCAAAGTCAACCTTGTGCAGATTGTTCTATTTCCGAAGCTGCTGGTGTTGAGTTAATGTGAGTGTGTCTTGTGGCTGCATGATATCTAATTGTGTCACTCAGTGTCTGGGAAACCCCATTCTCTCCATCACCAATGGCCTTGTATTCTGAGAGTCTGCTTTTCTCCAGTGTTTTCTCGCCCACAGCAGTCAAGATGACTATAACTGGAGGTCCACACCAAGTTCTGTGCCTGTCCCTGCTATTAGTTATAGAGTCATGGAGATTACAGCACGGAAACAGACCCTTCGATCCAACTCATCCAAGCTGACCAGATATTCTAACCTAATCTAGTCCCATTTGCCAGCACTTGGCCCAAATCCCTTGAAACTCTTTCTATTCATCTCTTCTTGAGCAAGGATAAAAAGAGGAGATTTCAGTGTAAGAAACTGTGTTGATGAAATGACAGTAGACAGTGACTGTGACAGAGGGAACTGATATTGTGCTATGATGAGGGTGAGTTGGTTGTGTAGGATATGGGGAGTTCCTGAGAGATAAAGAGAGTTGGAGAAACCTGCAAAGCATGTAGATCTGAGGAGCATTGTCCAGGAAAAGAATTGGGAGAGTCAGAACGAGGGAATTGGCACTTGAACATGTGTCATGGAACTACACTGTTCCCGGCCTGAGGAAGCCATTGAATTACTTGCAGCCCTGTATCTGCCAGTAGGGGTCCTCACTCCTGCTACCCAAGCCTCAGCCACGACCTGCTTGGCTTTTCAGTCAGGCTTAAATATTTCCCTGGAGGCCTTTCTAGACGTCAGCATAATCTCTGAGGGGAGACAAAGAACCTTGGGTCAACCATCCCAATTTGACCCTCCATGTGTTCAGTCATTGCCTCTTGGTTGTCTGATGCAGATTGTTTCCATTCTGACCCTCACCTGGCTCCTTCACACTACTTCGACAATGTGTGTGCATCTAAATCACACCTGACTGATCCAACAGGTTGGGAAAACGGGAAACGGCACGTAAAATTTGTGACTCCGTTAAAAAGCCACAGTTGAAAAAGGAGTGCAATGGCCCAGTGATATTACTGCTAGGCCAGTGATCCAGGTAGTTCAAATCCTACCTCAGGGGATGGTGGAATTTGAGTCCAATACAAATTTGGAATTAAGGGTCTGATGATGTGCATGAATCTGTTGACAATTATCAGGAAATAATTCATTTGATTCACCAGTGTCCTTTAAGGAAGAAAATCTTTACCTCGTCTGATCTACCTGTGACCTACAGCAATGAGGTTGACTCTGAACTGCATTCTGGGAAATAAGGGATACTTGCTGGTCTAGCTTGCAAAGGAATGGCAGCACGGTTGCTCAGTGGTCAGCACTGCTGCCTCACACCGCCAGAGCCCTGGGTTCAACTCCACCCTCGACTGATTGTGTGGAGTTTGCACGTTGTCCGCGTGGATTTACTTTGGATATTCCAGTTCCCTCCCATAGTCCAAAGATGTACAGGTTAGGTGGATTGACCATGTGTCCAGGGATGTGCCAACCAAGTGGATTAGCACTGGGATATGCCGGGTTACAGGGACGGTGGGTCTGGGGGGATGCTCTTCAGAGGATTGCTGTAGAGTCTATGGGCTGGAGGCCCTGCTTCCAAACTGTATGCATTCTATGAATAAAAATAAACCCAGTCCACACATTCTTGAGTTTCTGTCCTCTGCCAGCCTCCCTGTGCTGCGAATGGGTCCAAACTTCACCCTATGTAGTGCAACAGCTGAGCTGCTATGGTATTAATCACTGGCTAAACCTGAGCTACACTACTCAATCGGTATGGCTAGAATCTTGGATCATTTTCCTTGAAGCAGTGATGGGTAGAAGGGGGGGGGCTTAGTAAAGAGGTTTAAAATTACAAGGAGTTCTGAGGTAAGGGTAAAGAAGCTTCCTGTTTAAGATAGAGATGGAATTTTTCTTTGGGAGGGCCGCTAATCACTGAAGTTCTCTACCTGAGAGGGTAATGGAGAATGGGGAGGAGTTTGCGCCAACTATCTTTTTACTGAAAGGGGAAAGCATGCTTGAGGGGCTGAATGGCTATTGCTGCTTTTTCTTATATGCTTCTGAAGGAAAACAGGAGTACGATGAAAGGATAGCTCTTTCAAACAGCTGGCACAAATGGGCTGTTTTCCCTGGAGTGTCGGAGGCTGAGGGGTGACCTTATAGGGGTTTATAAAATCATGAGGGGCATAGATAGGGTAAATAGACAAAGTCTTTTCCCTGGGGTGGGGGGAGTCCAGAACTAGAGGGGCATAGGTTATGGGAGAGGGGAAAGATATAAAAGAGACCTAAGGGGCAACTTTTTCACTCAGAGAGTGGTACGTGTATGGAATGAGCTGCCAGAGGAAGTGGTGGAGGCTGGTACAATTGCAACATTTAAAAGGCATCTCGATGGGGATATGAACAGGAAGGGTTTGGAGGGATATGGCAGGTGGGACTAGATTGGGTTGGGATATCTGGTCGGCATGGACGAGTTGGACCGAAGGGTCTTGTTTCCATGCTGTATATCTCTATGACGCTCTGACTGCCAGGAAAATGTGCCTGTACCGCGTTAGAATCTTTTATCATTTTATTCCCACCAATAAACTAGTTACCAAAGACACGACAGAATGTTTAAAATGGAAGGATCTTTGCTCAACGTTTTATGGAACAGGACTTGAAAGACCAAGTCAAAGGCCATGTGAATTATTGTACATTATACGCAAACTAACTGGCTCAGTAACAGGGTTTAGTTATTGTAATACTTCCAAAACAATCCATCAGTCACAATGACGATAAGATATGAATTATGCCTCATAGAACAGAGGGAAAAAAAAGCTTAACTTTCTTATTTTGCATTTTATTAGAAGTCAAAAGATAAATCAATAGTAAAATGCGTTGTATCTTATTATTATGCCTGATGACTCTTCTGATAAATAACCAACTTGAGGCAAAAGGCTTCATTGCAATTCGAAAGAGAAGACGACCTTGGGCTCTTTAATGTCAAAGGTGGCTGTTTCTTAGTGCCTGAGTGAGACTGTTGAGAAAAATGCAGTGGGATAAGCCAATATGAATGAATTTCTCCAGCTGCAAAATCTGCTCAGCAAGGCCTCCTTATATAAAAAAAGTAAAGGATCCACAACAGAGGACCAGATGGAGGTGTTTTAGATCAATGCATTGGCACCTTCTGGATTAAGTCATTGTCCAGGCCAAAGATCCAAGTGATGTTTGTATCTCTTGACCCATACAGGGAGCTGATGCCCCATGGACAGATCATTGACTTATTCAATCAGTGATGCGCATCTGCAAAGCATCAAGACATCTCAAGGCGCAAAGGTCCAGGAGGGAAACGATCAATGTCTGAGTCCTAAAGCCACCCCCAGAGTGGAGTGAGGAATTCCATGTGCAGACCACAATCATTCTGCACAATCTTCACACGTGCAACCCAATTCGCGAACAGCGGTGTGACAATGCTGCTCCTTTAACAAGGCTATGTTGTCCTTGGGTTTTCTTTCAGAGGGGTCATAACACAGGTTCCGAAATGTCTGGATTTAAAACAAAAGACTTATACAATGAAAGGGGAGTGGTCAGTTCTCCCAGCTCAGCTTTTTCTTGGGTTTGGTTTGGTTTTAGCAAGAGTTCAGTGTTTGAGGCGGTTAGTCAAAGAAGCAGCTCCATGCTGATCCTCTCTCTCGCTCTCTCTGACATCTCTCCTGTAAGACCCTGTGTTTGATTTTAACTTCTTTTGCCAAGGGGGTGTTCATGGGGATGCTGCAAGTATTTGGAACAGCATCACTAAGTTGGGACAGAGTCGACTAGGTTTTCAGATAAGTTCTGATATGCTAAATTCATTTTTCTTTTGCGCGTGCATAAATAAATTCTGGTTTAAACTGAGAGGTTGGGCCAGCTGCATCACTCCACTTACACCTGCTTAAAATTACCAGAAAAGTTAAGGTCTAGGCTACCTTTTTCAAATGTTTTGAGAGGGTTTAGCCTGATCCACAACAGCAGTATCAAATAAAATTAGCTATACTAAACTCCTGCACCCATACCATTATGTTCATCACCAGGACTAGGTCAAAGAGCATGATACTGAAATACGTGATCTTATCCCTGCCAAACAATAACAAGAAGCCATCGTTGCCTGAAAGAACAATCCAAGGTCACAAATAAAGAGGGCATCCAATGGCTTAACTCTGACATCAAAGAATTCTTCTGGAGGGAAGGAGACATGAGGCTGGAGGAAAATGGCCGACATGCGTTGAATTATACCATCGTGACAATGCAAACCTTTTTTTTGAAGGTCATCTTTAGATCAAAGCCGAATGGATAAAATCCCCTTTATTCACAGGGTGGTGTTTCTCTATTGAAAGTTGACAATGTCATCCACTGTCATTGGCCAGGACATTGCAAACAACTCAACTCCTCAACCACGACTCCACAAGGACAGCTGACAATTTCCAGTTTATCCTCTTAGTGCATTGTGGTAGATTCCAGGGGTGATCCACCATCAATGGAAGAATGATCAATGAATGAAAAATATAAATGCCTTCAATCCAGTGAATTGAAGTCATCGACCTCTGGACGGGAAAGGAAAAAGAATTTCCCTCAGATTTCAGGAATATGTCAATTATAGCCATCTTCAAAAAGGAAGATAAATCAAGCTCTGGTAATTATCAAGATAATTACCTCTAATCTATCACGGAGAAATCCTGACAGACATTTTCCTAAATCATATTTTGACAGAGGCAAAGATGTAGCGGTAAAGTTACAGGACTTGCAAACCAAAAGCTTAGGCTAATGTTCTGGGGACACGGGTTGGAATCCCACCACGGCAGATGGTGAAATTTGAAATCAGTAGAAACCTGGAGGTGAAAGCTGGCTCAGTGACAACTATTTTGGCTCTGTCGATTATCATATAAACCTGGTTCAGTAATGTCCTTTGGGGAGGAGACTCTGTTGTCCTTACCTGGTCAGGCCTACATGAGATTCCAAACCCCACTGCAATGTGGTTGGCTCACAAATGCCCTCTAAGCATTTACAGATGGGCAATAATTGCTGACCTAGCCAGTAATACCCACATCCCATTAAAAAAAATGAAATTCTTCCTGTAGGTGAGGTAATTCAGTACAGATTTAGAGTTTCCAGCGGGACCCCTGATATGTAGTCATAGAGATGTACAGCACCGAAACAGACCCTTTGGTCCAACCCGTCCATGTCGACCAGATATCCTAACCTAATCTCATCCCATTTGCCAACACCCAGCCCATATCCCTCTAAACCCTTCCTATTCATATATCCATCCAGATGCCGTTTAAATGTACCAGCCTCCACCACTTCCTCTGGCAGTTCATTCCATACACGCACCACCCGCTGCGTGAAAAAGTTGTCACTTAGGCTCTTTTTAAATTTTCCCCTCTCACCCTAAACCTATGCCCTCTAGTTCTGGACTCCCCAACCCCAGGGAAAAGACTTTGGCTATTTACCCTATCCATGTCCCTCATGATTTTATAACCATCTATAAGGTCATCCCTCAGCCTCCGACGCTCCAAGGAAATTAGCCCCAGCCTATTCAGCCTCTCCGTATAACTCAAATTTTCCAAACCCGGCAACATCCTTGTAAATCTTTTATCAAGCCTTTCAAGTTTCACAACATGCCTTTCTATAGGAGGGAGACCAGAACTGCTCGCAATATTCCAAAAGTGGCCTAAACAATGCCCTGTACAGCCACGACATGACTTCCCAACTCCTATACTTAACGCTCTGACCAACAAAGGAAAGCATACCAAACCCTTTTTCACTATCCTATCTACCTGTGACTCCTCTTTCAAGGAGCTCTGAACCTGCACTCCAAGGTCTCTTTGTTCAGCAACACTCCCGAGGACCTTACCATTAAGTGTATAAGTCCTTCTAAGATTTGCTTTCCCAAAATGCAGCACCTCACATTTATCAAAATGAAACTCCATCTGCCACTCCTCAGCCCATTGGCCCATCTGACCATGGTCATTGTTGCCAGATAAATGTAAGAACAACTCTTCAATGGCTCCATCAACCTCACCAAAGTATTTGACTCAATTACTTATGAGGCTATGAACCAGGCACCTTCAAAATCCTTCAAGCAAGGCAATGCGATAGCCACCACCCTGTTTACCGGACTCTAGTTATTCACCTCATCAAAGGTCCATTGCCCGTTGGTGTCAGTACTGAACACCACCAAGGTGGAAAGGTTTTCAACCTCAGTTGCCTCAGTGTCAAATTCAATTAGCCCCCCCATAAATGCACGTGATCTACAGTTAGCAGGTATTTCCCATTCTCCCCTTCCTTTTCAAGTCACTCTCTATGTCTTCAATTCTGCATTTAAGAAACTTGATCTATCCTTGAATGCTGTTGTAACAAGGCATATATCAACTAACCACCCAGTCATCCAGATATTCCAATCTCTGTTGAAGGAGAATACACTGAATACTTCCTATACCAATGGTAGATACACCTCTCAAAAGTCTACCATTGACGAGAAGATCCAATACCAGGATCAGCTACGCTGGCTCAGCCTTGTATAAACTGAAGTAGCAAGAATCTGACATGACCAAGCTTCTCAGAAGTCACCAAAATTCCTCATGCCCAGCTCTTAACTGGGTTACAATGACACATTGCAGTCCTGGAGGAACTCTGTCGGTAATACCTCTGCCCCATAAGACCGTAAGAAATAGGAGCAGGAGTAGGCCATTCGATCCCTCAAGCTTTCTCTGCCATTCAATGGGATTATGGTTGATCTGACGTTCCTCAGGTCCACTTTCCTGCTTTCTCCCTGTAATCCTTGATGCGCCCACTGGATCTCGATGTCCCCACTGATCCTCAATGCCACGACTGATCCTCAATGTCCCGACTGATCAAGGATCTCTATCTCAGCCTTAAAAAAAGGTCTCTGCCCTCCACAGCTCTCTGTAGCAAGGATTTCCAAAGACTCACTACCCTTTGAGAGAAAAGGTTCTCAGTCTTAAATTGGCGTACCTTTATTCTGAGACTATGCCGTCTGCTCCTTGGCTCTACCATAAGGGGAAACATCCTCTCAGCATTTACCCTGTCCAGCTCCTCAAGAATCTAATATGTTTCAATGAGATTCTTCTATACTCGGGTGAGTAGAGCCTCAATCTGTTTCACTTTTGCTCATACGACAATGCCTCCACTCCAGGGATCATCCCAGTCAACTGTCTCTGAACTGCCTCCAGTAAAATATCGTTCCTTAAACAAGGGGACCAAAACTGCTCACAATGCTCCGGATGTGATCTCCCCAGCATCTCACGCAGTTGCAGTTGAAATTCCCTGCTCTCATACTCCAACTTCCTTAGAATAAGGGTAAACATTTCATTCACCTTCCTCGTGACCTGCTGCAACAGTGGGCTAGCTTTCTTGAACTGCACAAGTCCCTTTGTGTTGCAGCTTTCTGCCGGGATTCCCTATTTAAATAATTCCTTGATCTTGAGTTCTCTTTTCCCAAATGAACAACTTCCCACGTTCCCACATGATGCACCCTATTCAATGGGAGAGTCATTGAACAAATGCTAATGCTCTTTTTGAAGCCGGCTATTGCTTCAGGAAATTCACTGCCAATGGCTGGACCTGGATGGGCCACATGCCTTCTCCCCCCCATTAGGTGCTATTTTCTCAACTCTCAAACGGTCTTGGGTCGACAAAGAAGCCTCTTCAAATGCAAAGACCCTCTGCAACTTTCCTGGAGGCGTGTCATGAATGACCAAGATACAGTTTGTTCGCGGTTGGTCAACTTTTCCATCAAACTGGATCACACTTTGAGTCAAGCGATCTCAGTGATGAGGCAGAATGGTAGGGGGGGGGGGGGGAAGGTGAGGAAACACTGCACTCCAGATCCTGTTAGCTCGCCCTGTCCCATGTGCCCAAACAGCTGCAGGTCAGGATTCATGACCCCAGAGTAAACATCGCTTTCAAATGTATCGGTGAGCCACTACTGCCAAACTGCCTCAGGTTTTTGTTAGTTGTTCACTCTTTGAAGCCGTCCATCAAAATGACAACAGCTCATAAATTATGAATCAGTCAGAGAACAGATTGTGAAAGAAGCTTAACTTTCTTGTTACACATGTCAATAGAAGTCAAAGCATTAACTAAGAATAAAGTGTGTTGTACATTATTCTGCCTGATGACTGTGACCAATGAACAGTTTATTTATTCAGGAGTAAATGAACTGTAAAGATCAAAGCTGCGGATTATGTTAAACAGAAACAAAAATGATCAGAAACACGATACTTTGAGCTGGAACAGAAAATAAAGTAAGTCTGAAGCTGACTGGGGTGCTGATCGCCAAGTGGCCCACCCATGTTCTAACGCAGTGATAAAGTGAGCAGATATGTGTGATCACTGCTCAGCGCAACTGAATTGTTGTACACACTAGGGCCAAATCTGCACTGGCTACCTTCCCAGACGTCACACCCTTAGCTGCAGGCACAACTTGTACCTGGCAGGTTCACAGTATCGGTAAATCTGGCGTCTCTCTCTACTTGGTCTTACAGGTATTTGGGCCACGCAAGCCTTCGCTCCCCTTCCACCCACCCCCCCTCCTCCTCCGCCCCACTGCCACAACAACTCATGCCCAAATCCCCACAACAACAAACCAGACATCAGCAGCTAACAGGACCATGTTTGGCTACTCTCTCAGATCCCGCTATGCTGTTTCAATGCTCCCACCGATGCCCTTATCGATACTTAAGCCTTAATCAGCATCATCAAACGAGACGATGTAATTTAGCTCAGTGATGTTTGTGGGATTTTGCTCTGCACAAACCATGGGAAGCAAGGAATCTTGGGAAAAGTAACCGCATGCAGGTGGGCCATTTGGGATATCGTGGGTGTGTTGGATCTTTGCAAATGCAAATCATTTCTCTCCCACCTTTGCCTCACAGCCCAAAAAAAAGGTTTTTCTCCTCGGATTAGAGTTGAATCCTCTTTAGAATGTCATGAATGGAGCCTCATTCACCAGAGTGTATTTCCAGATTCTAAGCTGACGTACAAGACAATTGGCCTGAAAGGGTTAATTGAGCGATAGTTGTATGGCTCCACCCACTGATAAATTAGTGACAACCTCTAGAGCGGCCTAGGTGGCCTGCAGCCTGCTTCACTCTGCATTTAGAGATATTTTCTCATCAACCTGTTGAGAGTTACCATTAAGCGCATCTGGAGCAGGTGGGATTTAAACTCATGCCTCCTGCCTCAGACATAGAGATACCAGCACCACACCACAACAGCCCTATTAATCTACAGCTGTTGTCAGCAGCTTGGGCCTAGCTGCTATCTTTTGGGAGCTACTGTATTACGTACTGTGAAATGTAGTTATATGGTGTTACTCTACTGTAACTTGTCTCCTTATTACTCTCTAATGTACATGTTACCCAAGAAAATGCCACTTTTGCTGGGACTTCCACGTGATCATTACTTTCTAAGCCTTACCCTTGAAATAATTCCAAGGAGGCAGCTATTCTATCACCAAGTTACCCTTTGTTTACCCATGAACAGTCTTTGCCTACAGTACTGCTGCCTGATAGAGAGGCAGGCAACAGAGGGTCAGTATCTTTGACATCCAATCCTTTTATGTCAGCCAGGGCTCCCTTATTGGATCAGGTTAACAGCCCCAATCAGGGAACACATATTCTCTGATGTCCAGCTGGCTGACCTTGTTATAATCACTACAATCCCAGCACTAGAAATGGCATCGTTGGCACTTTTCTACCCATGATCTTCCAATATCATTAAACGATTTACCCACTTTACAGCAAGGTGCCAGCTATGGACATCTCTTCTGCCAACGACCTGAAATTTGTGGGTCCTCTGATTCTTGACCCTCCTGCTAATAGGACACAGTTTTTTTCTATTTACTTGGCCCTGACCCCCTTGTGATTCTGAACACCTTTGTCAAGTCACCTCTTAACCTGTTCTGATTTTTTTTTCTCCATTTAATACTTCATTCCTAAAACCTACAATGCTGGACTTTTTACTTCTCTATTTTTCTGAGAACATTAACTAAATAAGCTCAACCTAAGAACCTTCATACCGCAGGTGGCACCATAAGTGGCGACTTGTACACTTTTGAGTAGCCATGATGTGGAGGGACCAATGTCGGACTGGGGTGGACAAAGTTAAATATCACACAACAACAGGTTATTGTCCAACAGGTTTATTTGGAAGTATTAACTTTCAGAAAGCTGCTTCTTCATCAGATCGCAGCTACATGACAAAAGAGCAGTGTTCTGAAAGTTAGTGATTCCAAATAAACCTGTTGGACTATAACCTGATTTTTAACGTTTGAGTAGATGTGAATCATTGAATCCCTACAGCATGGAAACAGGCCCTTTGGCCCAACAAGTCCACACTGACCCTATTACTCTCCATTTCCCCTGACTAATGCACCTAACCTACGCATCCCTGGACACTATGGGCAATTTAGTGTGGTCAATTCACCTAACCTGCACATCTTTAGACTGTGGGAGGAAACCGGCGCATCCAAAGGAAGCCCACGCAGTCATGGGGACAATGTACAAACACACACAGTCGCCCGAGGCTGGAATTGAACCTCGGTCCCTGCACTGTGAGGCAGCAGTGCAAACCTCTGTGCCACCATATGTGGCAATACAGCTAATTCTAACTCGAACTCTCCTCCTAGGGGAATTGCTTCAGTTTCTCCAATTGGCTGTCGTGTTTTTCTCAATTATACCTCAAAAGTCTTTCCTCAGCAGATGACCAGAGGTCATGGACAGTCACTATATAAATGCATACCTTTGTTTACAATTCTATTATGTTATAATAATTTCCCTTGTCTTAATGGATGCGCTGACCTCCAAATTCATGTGTGCTCCCACTGAAGACAACAGAGTGAGAACTTTCACTGCAGGGATTCCCTGTCCTTCACCCCACCTCCTTCAACAAAGCAGGCCGTGACTGGGCAGACAATTATCCTGCCCCAACGCATCCACCAGCAAAGCTTAGGGACTGAAGCGTTTTGTGTGTACAGTTCCGGTTGCCAACCTCCAAAAAGGATATAGCGGTATTGGAAAAGGGACCAGAAACGTTGACAAAGAATGGAGCAGAGAAAGATACCAAGAAAGGCTGGAACTTTACCACTGGAAAAGCGAAGGCCAAAGAGTAGTCTGATTAAAGTTATGGATGGGTTTCATAGGGCAGACAACGATGCACTGTTTTCACTTGGGGGTATTTCAGAACTCAACAACATAGATAATAAGATAGTCACTGATAAATCCAACAGGGAATTCAGGAGAAATGTCTTAGCAAAGAGTGATTTGAATGCGGAGCGATGTTCTTACTCAATGGAACATAGCCTAGAATCAGTTAAGGAACAACTAGACACATATGTGGGGAACAAAGGACTAGAAGGAGATGAAATAGAGCAGGATGAGCCTTGTGTGGATTATAAACTTCAGCACAGTTTGCTAAGCAATCTCTTTCTGTGCTGTAAAGTGTAATGTCAGTTTGATCAACCTGATTTGACCATATTTCGACCGACCTCTGGGGATAGGTACGATTTGAACCTGGACTTTCTGGCCAGAGATAGGGGCACTACCTCTGTACTGCGAAACCCCTTTGCAACTGTGTGCTCTTTATTATTCATTCAAGGTCATTTAGTCACAAAGAATTAAGGGCTACGGGGACAATGCGGGTAAGTGGAGTTGAAATGCCCAGCAGCCATGATTGAATGGCAGAGTGGACTCGATGGGCCGAATGGCCTTACTTCCACTCCTATGTCTTATGGTCTTAAGGTATTGCTGGTAAGGCTAGTGTCACCTCTTGTTGCCTGGAGGAGGTGATAGTGAACTACCTTCTCAAACCACTGTAGGCCAACATCCACAGGTCTGTCAGATAGGGAGATCTAGGGTCCTGATCTTGTAACCCTGGGAGAGCATTAATATGTTCCCAAGCTGGAGATGGTGTGTTTGACTTGGAGGGGAACTGGAAGGTGGTGATGTTACTATATGACTGCTGCCTTTGTTCTTCTAGGTCCGAAGTCACAAGACACCAGGATATAGTCCAACAGGTTTATTTGAAATCACCAGCTTTTGGAGCGCTGCTCCTTCTTCAGGTGAAGAGTTCCTTCTGGTGGTAGAGATCACAGGTTTGTGAGGTGCTTTCAGCAATATCCAGCAGCAACTGACTAGCAAAGGAATAGAGAATGAAAGGTGACATTTTCCCAGCTTCTCATAAAGTCAGCATGAAGTCAATGAAATAAAAGCACGGAACGCTGGAGAAACTCAGCAGGTCTGGCAGTATCTGTGGAGAGAGTTAATGCTTTGAGTCCAATAGAGCTCTTCTTCAGTTTAATGAAATCTCAATTCTGGAGAAGAGTCATATTCGACTTGAAGTATTCATTCTGTTTTTCTCTCCACAGAAACTGCCGGACTTTGGGAGTATTTAAGTACTTGCACACTTTTGTTTCAGATTTCCAGCGTAGAATCATAGAATCTGTGCGGTGCAGAAAGAGCCCATTTGGCCCATTGAGTCCGTACCAACCATCTGAAGAGCATAACTGTTAGCCGAATGCTATGCAAATAAGTCTCGGAGACCGAAGGAAGATTGAATGGTTTGTCAGTAACTGAGGATCATCTGAGTCCAGATTTGGAAAACAATAATCGCTTGATTTCAAAACACTAATATCCCTGCTAGTTATTGGTAATGGCTTTACATGTAAGTGTTAGCTTGGATGATGAGGAGATGGACATTCTGAACGGTGAAAGGGCATCTGCAGAGGTTGTGACTGAACTGGAGGTTATTTCCTTCCTGTCAATTGGACTCAAAACATTGGCTCTGCTTTTCTCTCTGCAGACCTGCTGAGTTCCTCCAGCATTTTGTTTGTATTTCAGATTTCCAGCATCCTTGCTTTCATTTTAACACGGAATCCTCACTGTCCCATTATCCCGGAAAGTACTAGTTGTGATTTCGCAACTCAAAAAGCTGAGCTCAGAGAGTTTGAGAAGAGATAGAGTTTATCTTACTTCTCTCTCTCTCTCTCTCCAGGCAAGGCATGCTTGTAGAAATTGTGAGTTTGAAACAGTCAAAAAAGTTTTATCATCCTCAGTAAACATTGATCAACGACTTGATCATTGAGTTCAAGGTCGTTCCTTGTCAAAAGATAAATTGCATTATGTTTGATGCTGTTAGTGCATGGTAAGAATTAAATTACATGGTGGTCTGTTTTGTCGTGAATTTCATGGTAAATTAACAAGTTGGCTGGTGTGCATTTGTTCTCATCTCTGAAGAGTGCTCATTATCCCACCTTCTGGAACATAAGGGAAATGCCAGTGAAGTAATAGTATGGAGTACAGTTCATACAAGAGAAACCAAACTTGCATTTCTGTTGCTTTCCGTGATGGCTGAATATCTCAAAGTGCTTTCCAGCCAACGTATACCTTTCAAAGTATAACCCTTGCTGTAATGTAGGAAACATTGCAGCCAATTTGTGCACAGCAAGCTCCCAGAAGCAACAGCGGAAATGAGCAGATCATGTATTTCTTCTGCTTTGGCGCCTCTACACACTAACATTTGTATTCAGCCTACTTTTTTTTTAACTTTATGAATTTGGCTAGCAACGTAACAGTGAGCAGAGAGTCAGCTTTTTGTTTTGTGTGACGTCGATCAGGGAATAGGTGTTAGCCACAATGTCAGGGTTAACTCTGCCAACTCTTGGAAACAGTAATATGAGGATTCTTTTACGTCTATCCGAGAGGGAGTTGTTTCAGTATTTCATCCAGGGACCGGCTGCACCAGCAAGGCCCACCCTCAGTACAGCTCTAGTGGGGCAATCAAGATGCCTGCTGATTTGCAAATCCCCCTCCTTCACCACCCTTCCCACCCCCAAACTCCATGACATCTCTGCGAATGAACCTCCTGTTCCTTGCAGCCGTGGGGCAGGAGTGAGTAAGCAGCAAGGGAGCGAGGCTTAGGGTGGGGATTGTGGGGGGAGTCAGAGGCTCAAGGCTATGAGGAAAGAGAGTGACTGCGAATCAGAGGTTGAAGGAGAGGGAGATAGATCAATGGAGCTGGAGAATGAGAGGGATGGATGGGAGTTGAAGAGTGAGGAATGGCAATTGGGAGTGAGGAGTTTGGATCATGATGCGAAGGGGTGAGAGGTAGATTGGGGAAGGGGGCAGATATGGGGACCAGCATTCCCAACAGAGCTAGGAGTAACTTAAAGATGTTGAATGAGGGCAGCACTGAGAGAGAGGAAGAGCCAGCAAAAGGAGAGAGTGAAAGCTGGGGACCTTACTTAGTTTCCACTGATGAGAGAATGACAAGCCAGACAATGGAGACCAATGGGAATGAGAAACAGAAGATTCTTGACCTGTATGGAAGTAGAGGCTAGAACATCACTGAAAGGCAACGGGATAACTATCTGAACCGGAGAGATATAAAAGCTCTTGGAGATCTGAGAGCACCAACACCACCAAATGGCCTTCTCTTGCTGGAAGTTCGACCATTTCCATGGAAACTTACCTTTATTAAAACTGAGCATGAGGAATGGTTTAGAAATAAAAACAGCAAGTGATGGAGAAACTCAACAGGTCTGACAGTGAGAGAGAAAGTTAATGTTTCAAGGCCTAGATGACTCTAATTTGGAATGTTTCTTCAGGTTTCTGAAGCAGTGACATATTGGAATCGTACCTACAGCCGCTGAAGTAATTTTGATGCTGCAGTCCCTGTGGTAATGAAGGCAGTGCTTGGTGAACGATTTGTGCACAGCACGATCCCACAAACTAAATAATCAGATAATCCAGCTTTGTTGGCTTTGGTGAGGTGTGCTTTTCATTTTTAAACATGAGAGGTTGCTTATTTCTCCAAATAAAAAAGAATTATTACAAGTTCTGATTGCCGTACTTCCCGATTTCCATTGAGAGAGTTTGTTCTGTGGGATTTTTTTGTTAGCTCTTAGTGGATCAGATCTAGCCAATCACATCGAGCCTAAGGTAGTTTAATAGCTATTACTTACTTATTCAAGGAGTTGCCAAGCTTCTTAATCAAGTTCTGAAGAGCAGAAAATTCCAGGAACATGAAGTAATTTCTTCAAGGTTAATTAACTCCAACAGGATTCTGAGAGACTGCTTTCCAGATCTCCAGGATTTTAAGGAAAGTAACACAGAAACAGAAAATAGGTGCAGGAGTAGATCATCCGGCCCTTCGAGTCTGCTCCACCAATCAGTAGGATCATGCTGATCATCCACATCAGTGCTACCTTCTCCCTGTCCCCTTTAATCCCTTTATCCTTAAGAGGAATATCTAACTCCTTCTTGAAAACATTCAATGTTTTGGCCTCTACCTCTTCCTGTGGCAGAGCATTCCACAGGCTCCCCACTGAAGCTGTTCACCCAGAAGGTGGTGGGAATCTGGAACTCTCTGGAAGGAGCCTTCATTTAAGAGATATTTAAAACCTACATTTAAGAAGTATTTAGATGTGCACTTGTGATGCCAAGGCAGACAAGGCTGTGGGTCAAGTGCGGGAAAGTGGGATTAGAATAGTGAGGCGGTTGTTGGTGACCAGCACAGATATGATGGGAAGAAGGGCCTTTTTCTGTGCTGTAGACCCTTATGAGTCTTTGGATGAAGGAATTGAAAATACATGACCCCTCCAGCCTAAAGTTTCTGGATCAGTGTGTATGACCCAGGACTGCAACCATGACAGGGTATATTCTGGTTCTCCTGCTTGGCTCTACTCCTCCCCACCCTCCCCCCCTCCCTGCCCCCCAAACCCATCAACAACATCATCCCAAATAAACACACAAAGTACTGGAAGCGCTCAGCGGGCCAGACAACAATTACACAGAAAGAGAGAAAAGCAGACTCTCTGTTCTGGAAGAAGGTCTTTAATTGGAACTGGAAGATGCTAGAGGGGAATAGATGTGCTCAGAGTCACCTCTGGTTAGAGATAGTCCTGGAGATATTATCACATGACTTGCTCCCTCCCCTTCCTCCCACAATGCACCACTTCCACATTCCTCCTCTTGGTTGTTTAACCTGTTCATATTAGTAAAGTGCCACCTTCCCACTGTAGTTGAGTGAATATCAATCACAAATCCCTCTTGTCACCACGTCCCCAAAATTTTTATATCCAATAAACAAAATCCTTAGGAGAGGAAAGAACTCTTCAAAGGCCGGTATCCCATCACCAATCATCCTTTATTCACAAATGCATAGTCTTTGACAGTAGCACTAACTCTCACTTTGTCAGGCACTCAGGGGTCAATGTCCCAGCCATTCAGACTTTCATGTCAGCTAGAGCTCCCTGATTGGACCAGATTAACAGGCCCACTCAGGGAACCCATATCCTATGAGGTCCAGCTTGGTAATCTTGTTACAATCACAACAGGAGAATTTTCTACAAAGCAAAACACACAATTGTCCCCTTTTTCTCCCACGTCTTGGTCACACAGTGCCCTGCAGATGGGTCTGGAATTCCAGACCAATTTCAGCAGTTCCGGAGGGTTCAGAGGGAGAAGGATGGGAAGGGCAGGAGTGGAGTCACCTGCAATTCTCAGTGAGAAGATCAAGAAAGGTTTGGAGCTAGAGGGAGGGTTCCGGGTGGAATGGGAATACTAAAATCGGGAGAAGTGAGAGGGGCAGGGGGTCTGCATGTGGGGTGTGGGTCCTCATACCATATATGGTACTGTCACACAGTAGCTTCCCCAGGGGCATCTCCATTGGGTGGGAGTGTGAGAGGCGGGTAAATACATGGGGCCATCTGGCCTAATCCACACAGAGACAGATTTTCGATCCATCCGGCTCCTTATTTTCCCAGTTTCCTGATGGCAGTCAGTCTCTCTCTCTCTCCACATGTGGCATTGTGAATCCTACCACTCGGCACATGTAGCCAGTTGAGGCAAGATCTAACTGAGATGTTTACATAATTTAAATAAGGTACATACGGAGAAATAATCGCTTCTGAGGGGGCATTCAGAATAAGGGCATGAGTGGCATAAGCATTAGACCCATCCAGGGAGAAATTAGGAAGGATTTTTTTCCACACAAAAGATAGCAACAATCCTCAGCCCAGATGTTGGGGATCAGTTGCAACATTCAAGATTGAAGTGAATGTATTATCGTTGGGTAGAGTTCTCAAGGAGCGCAAATGGATTTGAGGTACAGATCAGCCATGATCTATTGAGCAGAGTAGGTTTGAGGAGCTGAACAGCTTCCTCTGCACCAATACCTCTTGTTAAATTTCCATATCTGAGGTAAAAATGGGCTGGAATTGAAGGTAAATCATTCCCCCTTCACCTTCTCGAATATCATCAACTCTGAGCTTCCAAAAGGGCGGGAGTTTCTAATCTTATCACACCTTGGGATGTGATACAACGAGCACAAAAGCTGCAGTTCAGCTGGAGCACTTTGCTCACCTGTATCATAACGACTCTCAGTTCTGGCCAAAATCGTCTCTCGGCTTGGTTTGAGCGTATGACGATCCTTATCAAATCGCCGGAGTTTTTCAGTCATTTCTCAGGCCAGAATCTTCCCAGTCCCTGAGTGATGGGGGCTACGGAGAGAAGTGAGGGAGAATCAGGTGAGAATCTAGAGAGGTCTTTCACAATGTTTGAGCAACAGCTTTTCCAGCTAAATTCCAGATCTCAAAACAAGATTCTTACTCCTGAGCGGCAAGAGGCCTATTAACGGGCGTTATCACTCACTATCACCATCATTACTACCTAATCTTAATATTCAGTCTTCTATTCTATCACTGTTGGGCAGAAATGAGAGTGAGAATTCCCAACATGGACATCGGAGTGGGTACTTGGCGAGCCTAGCCCCTGCTTACTCCCCCAGACCTCTATCTTGGACACCCAGCACCAATGTCTTGAGACACATGCTATGGGCATTGCTGCACACAGCCCACCTCATGTACACTGAGATCTGACACAGTCCAACATCTCTGACCATCACAACCCAGCTCCCATCCTCAGGGCTGCATTGTAATGCTGCACTTGGGAACTCACAAAACACCAAGTTGAGTGTTGGACAGTTTGCACCCTAGGGACAGGTTCCCACCTCAAGGATTGGACCAGGATGTATCACAGGGCAGTTTTGGTGCCTACCTGGATGCAAGCAGCAAACTCTGTGTTATAGCTGAATTCTACCCTTCATTTCCTCTTAGACCAGGTGATACTCAGGTTTCTTTTTATAAGCTTACTCATGCATGCATGGAAGACATATGCATCAAGAAAATGGCACACAATTCCTATCTTCATCAGAACAACTCAGGTTTTATACTGCTCTTACAGATAAGATGCTTCCACTCTACTGTTACGAATTCCAATTAATGCCTTGCACACTTTTTTACTTTTGTCTTCGTCCAAACCAACTCCACGTTCCAAAGCAATCGTGACTATATTATCCATTCATGTTCAAACTCATACACACATGACTGGATTACCCAATCATAGTAGAACTAATACACGTGATTGTACTATCCAACCATATCATGACATGGTCATACTTCACACTATTAATATGGACTTGTTACAGGACACTAAAGTGGCTTGTTTGTCCCCGTCCCATCATTCCCTCCTATTGCATGTACTGCCTGGAGCCTCTTTCACTTGCTTCGCCACCTCCAACCCCCCAAACCCCACCTCAGCCAGAGCTAACAAACACAAAGTACTCCTGTCTTACCTTGCCTTTTAGCACTGACTCAAAGCAATGATCAGCCAAGAGGGTGAACGTGTTGCTGTATGGCCCCACACTATGTCAATCTCGTACCTGCGTCCATGGCAACAGCTGTTGAAGCTAATGCACTGCATGTGCGTCAATCGAATGGCCATGTCTTAAAGTTGAAGGGGTGTAGTCCCCAGTCAAGTCAAGAGAAGCAGCTTGCAGCCAGGAATTCTGGGCTCGGTCAGTAAAGGACAACATCCAATATCCGTCCAGGGACTTGGACACAGCTAGTCACCCACTCAGAGCAGATACGGTCCGGATCCTCTCTTTATATGAGGTAATGAATAAAACCCCATGACCCGTCCTGACCCTTTCTGCCCTGTTGTAGGCTGGAATGATGGAGTGGGGAGGATGGAATGAGATGAAGGTTGTCAACGCTGGTGAAGGTAGGGGAAAGATGGTGAGGGGTCCTGCATGCATAGAGTAGACAGCATAGAGGCCAAGCAATGTTAATGGTGTGGGGATGTTAGCTGGACAAGGGAAGATATTGTATGTCATAGCGAGAGTGATAGAACATGAGCCTTGGTGGGAGGTGAGTGCAGTCGCAAAGAGAGAGAGAGGTATTGGAGATGGTACTTTTGCCAGTGGAGTGGAGAAGGACATTGACCTTCATCCTCTGCTGGGCAATCCCCCGGACGGCTGAGATCTCACTGACACAGGTGACAACATTGGGCCATAGGGTGGCATGGTGGCCCAGTGGTTAGCACTGTTGCCTCACTTCACCAGGGTTCGATTCCCTTCTCAGGCGACTGTCTGTGTGGAGTTTGCCCATTCTCCCAATGTCTGAGTGGGTTTCCTCCAGGTGCTCCGGTTTCCACCCACAGTCCAAAGACGTGAAAGTTATGTGCATTAGTCTGAGGTAAGTGTAGAGTAGTAGGGAATGGGTCTGGGGGGATTTACTCTTCAGAGGGTCAGTGTCGACTTGTTGGGCTGAAGGGCCTGATCCACACTGTAGGGATTCTATGATTCCTAGGTAAAGCCTGGTGTCATCACCACTACGGCTAACTTGGGAGGTGATGGGCTGGGAGAAGATGTCCACCCCGTTCCCTGGGACCTCTAGGTCCCTTTCTGCACAGTGAACTGTCAATATTCCTTTATCTGCTGTATCTGAGGCAAATATCATGAAATGTGCTGCCCAGCTGTGATCTACTAGCACTTGACTGAGTGCCTTTTAACGATGGCATTGGCAACAGGGACCAGACCGGGTAAGGAGGCTACATTTTCTTCCCTCAAGAATATCAGTAAAACCAATCGGTGTTGACTTCATGGTCACCATCATAGAGACTAGTTTCAATTCCAGGCATATCACAGCAGCGGTAAGTTCTTTCAGCTACGGTGAGTGAGAGGGTCGGGCAGGAATTCGATGTGAAGGGAGCCAATGGGATGTGGTATGCTAATAACATGAGTTTGGGATGTGAGGAAACCTCTCTGAGCCTCACAGACAGAAACCCTCCCCGACATTTTGTCTAAATGTGGTGAGATTCAGTCTTTGGTTTCTCCCCTACCTGCAGTTTTCTGCCTTGTGGATCGAAGTCACGTTTAGTGCAGAGCAGAAGGGAGTATTGAGAGAGAGAATGTTTAACAGGAAGGCCAAGCAGAAGCATCTATCTCCATCTCCAATCTTGTAATCTTACAAAAGATTGTAACCTAGTGGTGATGTCTCGTACCTTGGAGACATGGTTTCAAATCCCACCATGGCAGCTGGTTCAAGTTCACTTCAATAAAAATCTAGAATTGAAACTAGTCTCTACGGTAGTGGCCATGAATTCAATGCTGATTGGTGTAAAATCCCATCTGTTTCATGTGATTGGCTGCCCAAAGAAATGACTTTGCCAGCCAAGGGCAATGAGGTCTAGACACCAAATACCGACCCTACCAGACATGCCCACATCCCTGGAAAGAATAAATGAAACAAACACAAGTCTGTGACCCCACACATAATGGAGGATTCCTCTCCAGCAAGGAGAGAGGGCCACACTGTCAGGGGAGCTGTCTATTAGATGTAACGTTAAACAAAGGGCTTTTGTATCCTTGAGAGAGGAATCAGAAAGAATTCTGAGGCACCACTCCACAAAGAGCAGGGTGGTTCTCCCCATTCTCCAGGGCAATGCGTTTGCCTCAAATAATGCCAAAAAATAGGACATCCAGTCATTATCACGTTGCTGTTAATGTGATCTTGCTGTGCAAGAATCAGCAGCTTTTTTATTACCTTATGAGTATTCTATGAAGTATTTATTGTCAGTAAAATTAGGTCATCAAATGGAGATCTTTCTCCCTGCCCTTCACTAGATCTTTTGAACCCTTCCTGTTTTCTCATTGAGTTCAAGTATGTTATTTTAACAATAAACTCTGTCAAAGTAGTCCTGCCTCTGAGCCTATGACTAATGTGCTCTTTCTATGTTCCCTAATAAAGATCGTCAAGTGCTTCATTAAATCCAGGTTCAGAAATTGCACAAGAGGAACTAACTTTGTCTCCTTGAAGTCACTTAAACAGTTTGACTGTTACCTTTCTCCTCTTGCATTGCCAGGTATCCGTAAGGACCGTCGGGGTGGCCGGATGTTAAAGCACAAGCGGAGGAAAGATGAGAAGGAGCACGTCATTAAGAGTACGGGAGTGACCAGCAGACCGAGCTCCAGCAGCGTGAGCCCAGTGCAGAGGAGCACCAAGCACAGCTCTCTGCTTGGCATGACCTCGGACGAGATTCTCAGTACCCTGATGGAGGCCGAGCCCCCTATGGTTTACTCCGAACACGACCCCGGCAAACCCTTCACCGAGGCGTCCATGATGACTTTGCTAACAAACCTGGCTGATAAGGAATTGGTGCACATGATCATTTGGGCTAAGAAGGTTCCAGGTAGGAACGTGGAGCTTTATTAATCCCCGAGTACCATGCGGTTTTGTAACTCGCGATGATTACGGCCCAAGCACAACGCATGAGTCTACACAGATGCTGAGCTGACAGTATTGGCTGTGTCAGACCAGCATTGAAGAGTGTGGTGCTGGAAAAGCACAGCCGGTGAGGCAGCATCTGAAGAGCAGGAGAGTCAACGTTTCGAGTTCTTCATCAGGATGTTGTCTTTGTCAAAGTAGTCCTGCTACCAAGCCTATGACTAACGTGGACTTTCTATGCTCCCAAATAAAGATTGTCAGTGCTTCATTAAAACCAGTTTTAGAAATTGCACAAGAGGAACTATCTTTGCTCTTCATTCCTGATGAAGAGCTTATGCTTGAAACAGCGATTCTCCTGCTCCTCGGATGCTGCCTGACCCTCTGTGCTTTTCCAGCACCACACTCTTCGACTCTGATCTCCAGATCTGCAGCCCTCACTTTCTCCCAGTGTCAGAGTAAAGGACAGATAAATTAATAAATTCAAATATGAGTTTCAGTCAAAGATAGATGACATTGTCCCAAGATTAAACAGTGTCACATTGTGCTTTTTCCTGCAAAGATTGAGAGTTGCAGCTTGTGTTCACTTACCTGACAGGCCTGTCTCTGCCAAAAACCTCAAACTGTCTCAGTCCAGCGGAAATCACAGATCATGTCTGATCAGACTTTGATGTTTAAAATTTTTTTTTTTAACTGGCTTGGATACAGCATCAGCATCTCTCAAACAGATTCCAAGTGTTTGTTTTGAAATGGAGTGAAAAGAAGTGACAATAGGTTGTTATGAAGTATAGAGTGAGCCGAGTCCAGCCATTCTAAAGTTTAGAGAAATCAAGAGCTGCTCACTGCATGTAATATCCAAAGATTAGATTCCCTACAGTGTGGAAACAGGCACTTCAGCCCCACATCAACCCTCTGAAGAGTAACCCACCCAGTCCCATTTCCCTCTGACTAATGCACCTAACACTATGGGCAATTTCCCATAGCCAATTCACCTGACCTGCACATCTTTGGACTGTGGGAGGAAACCAGAGCACCCAGAGGAAACCCACGCAGACACAGGGAGAATGTGCAAACTCCACACAGACTGTCACCCAAGGCTAGAATCAAACCTGGGACACTGGTGCTGTGAGGCAGCAGCGCTAACCACTGAGCTACCCTGCATGTCGGTTAGCTTGACATGACAAAAGCTAACCGGGTGGAGTAGGAAAAATATATCATAGACTGGAATCTCCAGCACAAACCATTCTTGAAACAAAATCCGTGAATTATTTTAAAGGGATTGAAATGGAAAGAGGGTTTGAACGAGAGGACCTTGACTAGATTGGAGGCTCATGTGGAGGCAAATGCCAGCAAAAAAGCTGTGCCTTCCATTACCCCCAACAATACATCCCACTTCATCCCCACCTTCCTACTGCATGCACAGGAGGGCCTCCTCCCTCCTTATGTTCCAGGTTCTTAAGAAAACCTTTCTGTGAACTGGCAGTTCTGAAGAAGAGTCAATCCAGACTCAAAACGTTAACTCTGTCTCCCCGCTGCCTCTCCACAGGTGCTGCCAGAGCTGCTGAGATTCTCCAGAGTTCTCAATGTTTGTTTGTTAGCAGTCTGTCTGTACTTCTCTGATCTGGTTTACTCGCTGCTCACAGTTTGGTCTCCAGGTACACTGGGGGAGGTCAAATGCAGACTGGGTGACCACTTTGTAGAACACCTCTGCTCAGGCTGGAAGCAACCCTCCAACCTTCGGTAAATCATCTCACTCACATTCATGTTTCTGTCCTGGGCCAACTGTAGGGCTCCAGTGAAACCTAAGGCCAGCTGGAGGAACAGCACTTAATTTTCCATTGAGGCACTTTACAGCTTTCAGGATTTAACGTTGAGTTCAACAACTCCAACCTCTATTTTGATATGTTTTTCCTCTAGTGTCTGTATCTTGCTTTCCAGTTTCTGCCTTCAGTCAGATCTGTCCTTTATTCTGATAGTAACACCTACTCTGGATCTTGTCTCTGAATCCATTACTGATCCCTTTACCATTTGTTCTCTGATACCTGTGATCTCAAATCTCCTTCATCCTCTAGTCCTATCGTTATGGTCCACTTGCTCCTCCCCATTCTCACAACAGTATCAATCACTTTTCCACCTCACTTCAATTCTGAAGAGGAGGTAGGCTCAACCGAAAAGGTTAACTCTGTTTTTCTCTCTCTCTGTCTCCACAAACCCCCACAGCTAGACCTGCTGAGTTTCTCCAATAGTTTCTGGTTTTGCTTCAGATTTCCAGCACGCACAGTATTTTGCTTTTGTATTGAACTGCTGACATAAGCTAAATGGGCTGAATGGCCTGTTTCACCGTTTGATGATGATTGTGTAACAGGCACTGACAGGTCTGACTGTGTAGCCCCAGCATTCTGCCTGTGTAGGTGTGTGTGTGTCAGACACCAATAGTAGTGTTGGGCTGAATAGCCTGTTTCTGTCTTGTCCTAGAGAGGTACAGCATGAAAACAGACCCTTCGGACCAACACATCCGCTAACCAGTTATCCTCAATTAATGTATTCCTATTTGCCAGCACTTGGCCCATATCCCTCTAAATGCTTCCTATTCATGTACCCATCTAGATGCCTTTTAAATGCTGTAATTGTACCAGCCTCCACCACTTCCTCTGACAGCTCATTCCATATATAGACCACACTCTGCATGAAAATATTGCCCTTTAGGTCCCTTTTAAATCTTCTCCTCTTATCCCTCCAGTTCTGGACTCCCACATACCAGGGAAAAGACCTTCTCTATTTATTCTATCCATGCCCCTCATGATTTTGTAAACCTCTATGAGGTCACCCTTCAGCCTCTGACACTCCAGGGAAAACAGCCCCAGCCTGTTCAGCCTCTCCTTATAGCTCAAACCCTCTAACCCTGGCAACATTCTTATAAATCTTTTCTGAACCCTTTCAAATTTCACAAATCTTTCCTATAGTAAGGAGACCAGAATTGAATGCCGTATTCCAAAAGTGGATTGACCAATGTCCGGTACAGCCTCAACATAATCTCTCAACTCCTATACTCAATGCACTGACCAATAAAGACAAGCATACAAAATGCCTTCTTCACTATCCTATCTACCTGGGACTCCATTTTAAAGGAGCTATGAACCTGTACTCCAAGGTCTCTTTGTTCACCAATACTCCCCAGGACCTTACCGCTAACTGTATAAGTCCTGCCGTGATTCGCCTTTCCAAAATGTCGCACTTTACATTTATCTAGATTTGATAACTGGCTGGTTTCTAATTGACTAGGAGAAAGTGAGGAAGGAGAGACAGACAGAGAAAAAGAAAGAGAGAGACAGAGGGAGACAGGGAGAGAAAAATTGAGAGAGAGAGAGAGAGCAAGAGAGAGGCAAGTGGAAATCTGAAGAAGAGAGAAGAAAAAGTTGGGAAGAAAGAGAGAGAAAAAAACGAGAGTGCAATGGGAGAGACACAGAGGAGACAACAACAGAGAGACAGAGAGAAATATGGACAGGATGAGGGAGAAAGAGATAGAAAGCGAGAGATGGGAGAGCATCGGAGAGAGAGATATCGTTAAGCCTTGTCATCCTACACTGACGTGCTCAATTAATTGCAGTAAGTAAAAATATCCTGAAATATTAACAAGTGCCTTGATTATGGAAATTATCCAGTAGCTTGGCTGGTCCATATACTAGACTGCAATGGGTCATGATCTTAACACAAATCACATTTGGATTTCATTCTGCACTTTGTCCCCAAATTAAACATGACAGCCAATCCCTCTTTATACATACAGGATCACCCACTTCATTTAGGCTGGTGTAAGTGTAAGGGTGCAGGTAAGAGTGAGTAGTTAGCACATCACATGGGCTTGCAGCAGAACTGCGATAGAGACCTGGTGGGCCAAGTGATCACAAACATTTTGTTGAAAACTGGGGTTTACGGAATCGATTGCAACATCACTGAAATCCAATGCGCACATTTCAGACGTTAATCCACTGGCTATGGAGTGCTTTGGTATCGCCTGGGGCTGTGAACAGCACCCAATAAACACAAATTTAATTCTTTTTCTTCATCCATGGTGTCCAACACAGTAGATTTATCACTTTCATCTTTCAGCTGTAAATTAATAAATGGAATTGTACATTTTGGCATGACTGGTGAGTAAGATAGTCAGGGAAGGGGAAAGGTGGGGGCAGATCTCCCTGTGAGGCCAAGGAGAATAGTTTCACAAGGCATTACTCTCTAACCTACAGTAGACCGTACTTGACCTGGGGATGTCTGAATGCACTGAGCCTGAAACATGTCCCTTTCCCTGTTGCTAACTTGGGTGTTTTTGCCATAAGAAGGTCCCAGAAGTGGACGGAATGATTTTGCTTCCTCCAACATCACCTGGATATTTACATCCAAACTGTACCTTCTCCCGTGAAGAAACACTCGGGTCTCTGATCATTTTGGCCTTCATCCTGAAGGTTTAAGGCACCTTCTCTTCCACTGGGTCACCTCCTTCTAAAATTGTCAATTGGCTCCAGTTTCATGTTGAAACAGCAACTGGACACAATCTAATTCTTGGCAAGCTTTCTAATGTCATCCAGCAGTTCTCTGCAGTCATCCCAAGCTCAGTTGATTTGTGTTATTAATAATTGTGGCAGCGTCTGTCTGTTTGTGGAAAGATTACTTTGTGGGACTGGCTTGGTGCCTTCTTACGACTTTTATCACCAGCAAATCTATAAAGATTTCGCTCAAGACTGTCTTCCCTATCCTCTGACCGTTTACAATGTAGCCACCACACAGAGCCCTGGGAACTAATGTTGGATTCACCAAAGCGCAAGACGGAAGAAAACTTTCATTTCTATAGCACCTTTTGTGACTGCAGGAATTCCCAAGCACTTCATGGCAGTGAACTGTAGTGACCATTGTAATATGTGAACTGCAGCAACCATCTTCATACAAAACAAACTGTCTGAATTATAAGTGTAGTAATGATTAGCTTCTATATTTTAGTGATCAATATTGAACAGGGAAACCCTTGCCAAACAATGCCATCCCTCTATAGAAGGGCCTTTGTTTTAATATTTCATGTATCTCACAGTGGCCTCGGACCGGGTTTGCACATTCTCCCCGTGTTTGCGTCAGTTTCCTCCTGATGCTCCGGTTTCCTCCCACAATCCAAGGTGTGCAGGTCAGGTGAATTAGCCATGCTAAATTGCCCATAGTGTTAATTGCATTAGTCAGAGATAAATATAGGGGAATGGGTCTGGGTGTGTTACTCTTCGGAGGGTCGGTGTGGACTTGTTGAGCCGAGGGGGCTGTTTCCATACTGTAGGGAATCTAATCTAATCTCATCTAATCTCCATCAGTGCATCATCTAGTGCCCTACTAGCTGTTAAGGAGAAGCCTCTGGAGTTGGTCTTGAACCTTTGTCATTGGGTAAATGTGTGGGTCTATTATAAAGGTTGTATAGCAAAGCATTTGGAGATACACAGCATTATCAAGCAGAGGCAGAATGGCTTCATTAAAGGAAAATCATGCCTGACAAATTTATTACTGGTCTTTGACGAGGTAACAAACAGGATAGATAAAGGGGAATCAGTAGATGTAATATAGTTGCATTTCCAAAAGGCATTTGATAAGGTACCGAACAGAAGAGTTCTCAATAAGAGCCCAAGGTATTGGTGGCAGTATATTCGTATAGATAGAGGATTGGCTAATTAATACAAAAGAGTTGGAATGTACTGGGCATTTTCACGATGGCAACTTGTAACTGGTGGAATACGACCAGCACTCAAAATACTATTGCAAAGTATGCGGGCAACACAAGATTAGGTGGGAAGGCAAGTGATGAGGATGACACAAAGAGTCTGCCGAGGGATAAAAACAGGTTAAGCGAGTGGGTAAAAGCTTGGCAGATGAAATATTATATGGGGAAGTTGAGTTTATGCATTTTGGCAGGAAGAATGAAGTGCTGAATATTACTTAAATTGTAAAAGATTGCAGAAAACTGCAGCACAGAGATCATTTGGATCTTCTTGTATGAACCACTAAAAACATTCAAGTTCAGCTTGTATTTTTAATAAGTATGCCCAAAATAGAGAATGTAAAATGAAGGGTGGACTGTATTTCAAAGGGAATAGAGTACACTAGTCTTGTTATAAACATGACAAAGCATGATCAGACCACAATTAGAATACTGTAAGCAGTTTTGGATCCAGAGAAAGATGTACTTTTATCTGCCTTTATTCATTCATAGGTTGAGGGTATCGCTGGTTAGGTAGCATTTATAGCCCATCCCTAAATGCCCAGAGGGCAATTAAATGTCAACCACATTGCTGTGGGACTGGAGTCACATGTAGGCCAAACCAGGTAAGGATGGCAGCTTCCTTCCCTAAAGGGCATTAGTGAACCAGATGGGTTTTTCCCTGACAATCATGGTCATCATTAGACTCCTAACTCCAGATTTCTATTGAATTCAAATTCCACCATCTGCCGTAGTAGGATTTGAACCTGTGCCCCTAGAACATTATCTGGGCTGACAGTCCAGTGATAATACCACTAGGCTATCGCCTCCCCATGGCATTGGATGCAGTCCAGAGGAGGTTGACTAGGTTGATCCAGGGGATGGAGGGATTTTCTTATGAGGAGGGGTTGAGCAGAGGTTGAGTCTGCACTCATTGGAGTTTAGAAAATTGCAAGGCCACCTTCTTGAAATGTATATGTCACTGAGGGGGCTTGACAGGGTAGATCGATAAAGGTTGTCCCACCTGGTGGTATAGGCCATCACTAGAGTGCCAGATCTCAGAGGTAAGACAGAGATGAGTTAAGACAGAAATGAGGAGGGTTTTCTTCACTTAGAGAGCAGTGAATCTCTGGAATTCTTTATCTGAGAGAGAGGTCGAGGCTAGGTCATGAAGAAAATTCAAAGAGACAGACAGGTTCTTAATGAGGAAGGGACTCAAAGGATAACAGGAAAAGACAGGAAAGTGGAGTCTTGAAGCTGGAACTCAGAGACAGGAAAGCTGTCATTGAGCTGGAGCTTACAGCAAATTCATCCCAGGGGAAATTCGGTGGTGGTGGAAATGGATTGCAGCGAATGTAACTGCATGTCGCTCTCAGCCCCTTCTCCTTGACTCCTCAGGGACACTTCACCATCTGCTCAGAATGGGTCTTGCAGGACAGGAATACACTGAATGCCTTCCCCCCTGTCGGGGGGTGGGGTGGGGTGGGGTGGATTTTGGCGATGATAGTCACAAAATCATGAGTCAGGGTAAAAAAGCTGTTCACTCGTAGCTGTCTTCCTCCCGAAATAATTGGCTGTGCCATCTTCTCATTGCAGCACCCAACTGGCCTCAGTCAGTCTGCTGGCTTAACCCATTCCGATTTGTACCCTCTGTGTAGGTATGTGCCTGACGCCTTTGTGTCCTTCTCTCTGGATTGCTCTTATGTTTACTATCTCAACTCCTCAAGTAAGTGGCTGCATTTGAGTAGAACACACTCACTCCCTTGTGGGGCAGGGGTGAGTGTTCATGGTACAGCTTCATTGAATTTGAGGCCATTTCATTGCTTGGTTGGTTTCTCAGAATTTATACTACAAATGGGTAACTAAATACAGTTTCAGCCTTCAACATGACATTACAAAGTGCGCTGGAATGATGTGGAATGGCCGTATCGAAAGGCTATCTTCTCAGTCTGAACCATGGGTTTCAGAATGAGTTCTGCATAATTTCAACTGCAGCACTTTCTGTTCAAGGGGTAGGGGGTCATCATTAGAGGCTTATATTCCATCAGAGATGGGCAGCTCCAGCTAGACCAGACATGACCTACTGAAGGCGAAAGTGTGGACTGCAGATGCTGGAGATCAGAGTCGAAAGTGGGGTGCTGGAAAAGCACAGCAGGTCAGGCAGCATCTGAAGATCAGGAGACCTACTGAAGTGCTAGTCCTGATAATGGGAACAGGAGATAACCTTAGAGATAGATCTTGAAGGTTTCACGTGGAGGGGCTGAGACTATTGGCTGCTTGTTCCATTGTCAAGTTGTCCAGGGGAAGAATGACTGTTGATACACTGCCTTGGGAACTAATAGCTTTTGTAGTTTGTGTGGATGGCTCTTTTATTTGTCATTACTTGGGAATCTCGGGTACTTGTTTCTGTTCATTACCACAAATACATTACAAACCCAGAATGTGGTTTCTCCCCACCACTTGCCACTAGAGCACTGGCTGTGACGTTGTTCAAATTGTTGTTTCGATTCATTTATAAGATGCAATTATCAAAATTTATTGCCCACCTCCAATTGCTAACAGCTTGAACCACTGCAGTACCAGCTAGGTAGCTTGCCAGGACATCTCAAAGGCAACATGTCAACCAGAATTTCTGGCCTTAAAGGAAGTTAGTGAATCAGATGGGATTTTATGATAACTGTTTTATAGTCACATGATTGGGCTAGCTTTTAATTTCAGATTTTACTCACCATCTGTCATGCTGGGATTTGAACCCATTTCTCTTGAGGGTGATAGCCTGGATTAATCATGCAATGACGTTATCCTAACCCCCTGGAATCTATTTTCTCTCCTATTACACTGCAGTGTGGTGCATGAGCACTCGCAGACCACCAATAGAAGTGATGTGCAGCATTAGGCCCAAAAGAAAATGTCAAGCAAGATCCCAGAGTTGCATCCGTCACTGCTCCCTTTCTTTGGGTAGTGTTCTGCCACGTCTCAGGGTAATGGTGGCAGCCAGGAGAAGCCATTTGGCCTCTCTGCTGGCACTGGCTTCACCAGATTGGTTCAAAGTCATGGGGTTGTTCTGGGGCTTACATTTCTGGCTGGAGACTGACTACAGACCTTCTTGTAGAAAGATCCTTAAAGGGAATGAGAGTGGGATTGGAGTGGGTGGGGTATTAAAGAGTCAAGGAAGTTGAGAAAAAGAACAGAATTAGACTCAGTTTGATATTGAAGGTTATGGGCAATGAGCAAGTGATTGAAGCGTAGGCTTGATCGAAAATGTGAAGCGAAAGGCCTAGCTGGGGAACTGTACTCTAGTTGTGGAAGAGCGTCCAAAAATGTTCATGAGAGGTATTAAGAATGGAGCGGGGTTTCCTGGATTCTCTGATGTGGCGCTGGGTGTCTCAGGCAAGGAGATGGAGAGGAGTGGTCACAGTCTGGAGGGCCACAAGGGCCTCAAGACAGATACTCCTGAGGATATGGGATTAGGAAACCATCAAAGGTCAATGTGAGGAATGTACCTTGGTACTGCATAAAAAGAATGGGCTTCCACAAGACATTAGTGTCAGTGATTATATGTTCAAATGCCATCTCTCAATCATTAGACTCATAGAGTTATACAGCACAGAAACAGATCCTTCCATGCCAAACCAGATATCCTAAACTGACCCAGTCCCATTTGCCAGTATTTGGCCCATATCCCTCTAAACCCTTCCCGTTTATATATCTATCACATTGCACTGCACCAGGCTGCACTGCAGAATGACCATATCACCTTCACACCCATCAGCAATCTCAAACAATGTGGATTCATTGATCATTTTGTTGTTCCCCATAGCTGCTTACCAGTCTCATTCCACGTCTCGTAGCTTCCTCGCATGAGCAACTATTTACCTGTAGCAGGTACAATCCCGGACACTGCACCACACTCACTGGCACTCTTTCTTTTCTCATCCAGAACAAGAAGGCAGGAGGGGAGAGAGAGAGTGGGGGAGAGGCACACCTGCATTTCCTGAGACAGTGGTGTGAATTGTTGAGCCAACAGTGACTGACACTGTTGTGATCGGCCTCATCAGGGCGATGTGATATTACGCACCTTCTCCATCCCTGCTTCAACCTGCCCTCCCCCCCGCCTCAACCTGGTCTGTGAGTCGTGAGACCATTCACCTCTCCTCTTCCGTCCAATAAAAGCAATGGGAGATAGAATGAGGCCTTTGATTGGCTATTAATTATGGGTAGGTTGGGAGAGGAGTCACATGGTACAACAGCACCTCCCTCCCGCCAGGGAGGGAAGGTAAAGTTCAACCCAAAATGGCAGGTCAGGCTCCAAGTCGGTATTAGGCATTAAGTGATGCCACGATATGCCAGCTCTGCATGCTTTCCCGCACGTGCCCTTTCTGGTGCCCTCCCAAGAAGTGGGTCGGCTGTACAGGAATCAGCCAGCAATGAATTGGCCATCTTCGAGGCACTGACACAACACAGCCTCATTTTCTGACCTTTGTACTTTCTTATTGAATAGAGAAGAGCAGAATGACATACATCGGACCCAGAATTATCACCTTGAGCTTTCAATTTGATTCTAAGACTGTGTTTTGGGGGTCAAAGTCCAAGTGACAGGAAAGTTTTTTTATAGAAAAATCAATGATGCAGCTAATGGGGACACAGTGACCAGCTCTTCACCACCAGATTATTGCAATGTGTGCTCAGGTATTGCAGTACGTACAGTGACAAGGAACTTCAGCAATCCAAATCTGATCCATCAAATCAAAATCACTGGTATTGATTGAAATGACGCTACACTTGCTAGTTGCAGTCACAGTATTATGTGTGCAGTTCTGAAGTCTGTAAATGAATAAAGATGAAGAGACATTGGGGAAGGTGAGAAAAAAGGTTGACAAACGTGATACTGGAACTGAGGAGATCTCACTATCAGGTATTTATGAACAGATTGAGTTTCTTCAGAAGAAATATCCGATCGTGTATATTATAAATCATATTAAATTATATTGTAATTGCAAAGCATGGTGATAAAGTAGACGCAAAATGGTATTTCCAATTCTAAGGGATTCCAGACAAGTGTCCATAAACATAAATCACTAATAAACTGATTAAGAAATTCAGGAGCATTGAGGTGTATCTTATAGAAACCTATAAAATTCTAACAGGAGTAGATAGTATAAATGCAAGAATGAGTTTTGCAATGACCTGGGATTCCAGAACTAGGGAGAGCTGAGAATGTGGACCACAGCGAATATGGGAGGTTTATACTTGGAAAGCTAATGAGGAGTTTGTTGATAGGATGGATTGAGGTTAGTTTGGAGGAGGTTCTTATAGGTGTCTCTGTGTTCTGAATTCCAAGTAACAGGATGTAAAACAGGAGGAAAATACCCCAGCTGCTGGAAGTCTGAAAACAAAAAATATACATTCAGTTGGTTCAGCAGCAAATACAGTGTCAAAAATTGAATTAACATTTCAGAAGAGATTACAGGAATGTTGTCCTAACTGATCACTCAGTGCAGGAAGTGATCAAGACCAGAAGTCACTCGACACCAAGTTATAGTCCAAGCAGTTTATTTGAAATAATAAGCTGCTCCTTCGTCAAATGGACATCAAGCGCTCTAAAAGCTTGTGAAATCAGATAAATGCGTTGGACTATAATCTGGTGTTGTGTGACTTCTGACCTTGTTCACCACACCTCCACATAGTGGAAGTGATCAAGGCAGAAGTGCAGACTCAACTGAGCTCCGTCTCTGAGGAAGGGCATTCCGGCTACAGAGAGAGTGCACCGATGATTTACCAGACTGATGCCTGGGATCGCAGGACTGATGTGAAGAGAGATTGGATAGATTTGGACTTAATCACTTAGAAGAATGAGGGGTATCTCACAGAAATATATAAGATTCTAACTGGTCTAGACCATGTAAGTTCAAGAACATTGTTTCTAATGACCTGGGGGTCAAGAAATAAGGGTCATAGACTAAGGATACAGGTTAGGGTATTCATGACTAAGACAAAGAGAAATTTCTTCACCCAGAGAATGGTGATCCAGTGGAATTCTTTGCTACAGAAAGAAGTTGAGGTTAAAACATTCAATAGTTTCAAGCAGGAGGTAGGAATAGTTTTTTTGGAATGAAAGGGATCAAAGGATATGGGAAGAAAGCAGGAGTAGTTGGATGATTATGCATGATCATATTGAATGATGGCACAGGCTCAAAGGGCTGAATGGCCTACTCCTTTTCCTGTTTTCTATATTTCAATGATATCCTTCCAGCAAGTGTCCCAGGCACAATATTATACAACACAGATTTAACTTGATAGCCCACTTCAGGAAGTTTACCTGTCTGCAGTGGTACACAATCTGATGAATTTGTTATTATTTATTCACTTATTGCCCATCCCTAATTGACCAGAGGTCAGTTAAGAGTCAGCCATATGGCTGTGGGTCTGGAGTCACATGTAGGCCAGATGAGGTACGGCTGGAATTTTCCTTCCTAAAGGACATTAGTGAATGCCTTGGGTTTTTCTCTCAATCTTAGAAACATACTTACTAACTGAAAAACTCTGTTCCCCATTCTTGTCAATATATTTCCTCTGTTTCGATCGCACATCCTTCCTTCACGCTGTCACTCCCACACAATAGCCGCACAACTCAAATCAACTGGCCAAGCCAGGGAAAATTGTTTTTTATCCCTTGCCCTTTGATGTATAGCAAAGAATCTTGAGAACAACCTAAAAAACAATCCCGCACATTGAGACTCCTACACAGCTCAAATCATGTTGGGCAACCAACGGAAATTGTTTGAATAATTCTTTTCATTTCCCTTTTGATGTATAGCGGAGTCTTGAGAACGACTTTTAAACATTGGCTTGAGATCAAAGACCTGCACCAACCGCTTCAGAACAAATGATCTTGTTCTGGTTTTTAGCCACTTTACGAAAGGGGGAGAAAAACAGTCCCTCAGGTTTTCGATTATTGTCTGGAAGTTCTGCATCGTTGAGTTCCAGCTACGAGCCCTCCCTTTTGGAATTCTCTTCATACCAAGCAAGCTATGCCAGAGTTTGTCCAAGGTCACATCAGTTATAAGATGCCACCTGACCTTTAGCTGTGGTTTACTTCAGTTTTTTTTTCAGCAACAGTGAAATGTTGAGAAAATGATAAATTCAGTCTTGTCACTTATACCAATACGTTAACATTTCAGAAATGCACCATTCGATCAGACTCCCTGCAGTGTGGAAACAGACTCCGTCAGTCCAATACGTCCACACCAACTCTCGGAGAGCAACCCACCCAGAACCATTTCCCTCTGACTAATGCACCTAAACACTACGGGCAATTTAGCCTGGCCAATTCACCTGACCTCCACATCTTTGGAGTGCGGGAGGAAACCAGCGCACCCAAAGGACAGACGTGGGTAGAATGCACACAGACAGTCGCCCTGAGGCAGGAATCGAACCTGGGTCCCTGGTGCTTTTTCCACTTATGTTTCCATGTTTGATTCTGAATTGTGTCTATCGTGTGAAAGGTTTTTTGAGAAAGGGACAAGCTCTACTGATGCTGTGCCTTATTGCGCCACATTATCTCAAAGAACCTCTGATCCAACAAAATTCCTTTGAAGTACAATCATTTTCAGGGCCAAGTGTATCAGCTGTTTGTGCACAGCAAGATCCCAGCAGAGCAACAAGAGCGATGACCAGTAGGGGAGAGACGGTGGAAGGGGTCAGCCTTGTTATCCGAGGGGAGAATAATTGTCAAGGGAACTTCCTATTCTTCTTCCCAGAGCACAACACCATCCTTTACAGTCACTGAGTAAGGGGTCATACACACAAACGTATAAATTAGGAAAAGGAGCAGACCGCTTGAGTTTGCTTTGTGATTCAATGAGAGTATGGCTGATCTGAAAAATCCACATTCTCGGAGAATGAGGACTCCACATTCTCACCAACCCTCAACAACGTTTCATTCCCTTTCTTATCAAGAATCTACTCACCTCTGACTTAAAAAAAACCCAAGATCCCTGCTTCACCTGCCTTCTGAGGACAAGAGAAAAAAAAACTTCCTTCTGCCTGTCTTCAATGGTTGACCATTTTATTTTAGTTAAAAGTCACACAACACCAGGCTATATTCCAATAGGATTATTTGGAAGTTCAAGCTTTTGGAGCGCTGCTCCTTCATCAGGTAGCTGATGAGGGAGCAGCGCTCCAAAAGCTAGTGCTTCCAAATCAACCTGTTGGACTACAACCTGGTGTTGTGTGATTTTTAACTTCGTCCACCCCAGTCCAACACCGGCACCTCCACATCATAGCCCTTTATATTAAGTAGTGATCCCTAGTCCTAGATTCTCCTTCAAGACTTGAGTCCTGTGAAGATCCCTCAGGATTTACACGTGTCAATCTAGTCATCTCTTACTCATCTAAACTTCAGTAGATACAAGCCTAACCTGTCCAACCTTTCCTCATCAGAAAACGTACTCGTTCCAGATGTTAGTCTAGTCAACCTTCCCTGAAATGTTTCCAATGTATTTATATCCTCCCTTAAGTACCATGATCAGTACTATGCAAAGTACTCCAAATGTGGTCTGAACAATGCGCTGTGCATAACCCCCCTAAAATTTGTCACAAAAACAGAACTTTTTGGAAAAACTCAGCAGGTCTGGCAGCAACTGTTGAAAGAAAGCAGAGTTAACATTTCAGGTCAATTGCCTCTTCTTCAGAACCCCCCAGTTTTATCCCCAATTCTCTGTGCCATAAACAAAAACATTCAATTACCTTTCTGAATTTGCAGGAGCTGCCTACTAGTCTTCTGTGATTTGTGCAGTGGGACACTCAGATCCATCTGTGTTTCAGAACTCTCAGTTGTTAAATAAGATGCTTTTAAAAAGATTCTTCCTGACAAAATGGGCAATTTCACATATTCCATTTTATTCATTTGCTCGGTCTTGCTCACTCCTTAATCTGTCTTTTTTTGTAGCTCCCTTATATCCTCTTTTCAGCTTACTTCTCTGACCATCTTTGTATCAGCAGCAAATTTAGCTGCTCCTTTCATCCAAGTCATTTATATGAATTGTAAAAGGTTGAGTCCCTATGTGACACCACTCATTAAGATCTCATCAACCAGATAAACCAAAGAGTGTCCGAAGATAGACCCTGAGCTTCCAGTTGCCTGCCACTTTAACATACCTCCGTGTTCCCTGCCCAACATCTCTGTCTGAGTCTTGCTGCAGTGCTCCAGTGAAGCTCAGCACAAGCTGGAAGAACAGCACCTCATTTTCCACTTTGGGACCCTGCAGCCTTCTGGACTCAGTATTGAGTTCAACATCTTTAGGGCATGAGCTCTCCCATGTCCTTATGCCAACCCCGATACACCAGGCCAGTCTGTTAGACTCTATACCATGAGCTGGAAGCAACCCACAGCACATGTTACTTGCTCAAAGAACTCCAATAAATTGGTTGAATATGATTTCCCTTTCACAAAGCCCTAATTCTTGGAATTCCCTCCTTATGCCTCTCCACCTCACTTATTTTGATGTTATCTTCCTTGTTAACCATCTTTTGGTCACCTGACCCAATTCCTCCTCATGCAACTTAGAAGCATGCTTTGGGACATTCCATAACTTTAAAAGTGCCACGTGAATTTAAGTTGCTGTCGATATGTGGACGGGGCAAGGTGGAGAAGAAGCCAGCACAGAAATAAGAGGTGTTCACACACTGAAATTGTTAAACTCAGTATTGAGTCCAGAGGGCTGTAATATACCTCGGTGAAAGATGAGGTGCTGTTCCTTGAGCTTGCATTTAGTCTTGCTGGAACCCCTTACAGCATGGGGCGGCATGGTGGCTCAGTGGTTAGCACTGCTGCCTCACAGTACCAGGGTCCCAGGTTAACTTCCAGCCTCAGGCAATTGTCTGTGTGGAGTTTGCACATTCTCCTCATGTCTGTGTGGGTTTCCTCTGGGTGCTCCGGTTTCTTCCCACAGTCCAAAGATGTGCCGGGTAGGTGAATTGGCCAAGCTAAATTGCCCATAGTGTTAGGTGCATTAGTCAGAGGGAAATGGGTCTGGGTGGATTGCTCTTTGGCGGGGCGGCGTGGACTTGGTGGGCCGGAGGGCCTGTTTCCACACTGTAGGGATTCTAATCTAATCTATATTCCATTACTGATTAAAAATCCATCTATCATAGCCTTGAATATACTTAAAAATCCAGCTTCTATAGCCCTATACAGTAAACAATTCCACAGACCTACTACTCTCTGTGAGAAGAGATTCCTCCTCATCACTGCCTTAGAGGGTGACTCTGAGATTATGCCCTCTGGCTGTAGACTTCCCAACGTGTGTGTGTGTGAGAGAGTGTGTATCTGTGTGTGTGTGTGTGTGCGTGAGAGAGAGAGAGGAGAGAGAGTGTGTATCTGTCTGTGTCTGTCTGTGTGTGTGTGTGTGAGAGAGAGAGTGTATCTGTCTGTGTGTGTGTGTGAGAGAGAGAGAGAGTGTGTGTCTGAGAGAGAGAGTGTGTATCTGTCTGTGTGTGTGTGTGTGAGAGAGAGTGTGTCTGTGTGTGTGTGTGTGTGTGTGTGTGTGTCTATCTGTCTGTGTGTGTGTGTTTAATGTCCTGCCAGAGGACGTAGTGGAGGCTGGTACAATTACCAAACATTTAAAAGGCATCAGGATGGGTTGGGGAGGATTTAGCAGGACTTGGGCCAAATGGCGGGCAGATGGGATTAGATTAGTTTAGGATATCTGTTCAGCATGGATGAGTTGGACCAAAGGGCCTGTTTCCGTGCTGTGCATCTCTATGACTCTAAATGCCACCCTTCCCCATCTATCTTCATTTCTGACAAAGGGTCACTGGACTCGAAGTGTTAACTCTGCTCCTCTCCACACAAATGCTGCCAGACCTGGTGCGTTTCTCCAGCATTTCCTGTTTCTGTTGACGATTTCCAGCATCCACAGTTATTTGTTTCAGGGAATAAAAGGTTTCATGTGGAAAAGGCAGGAGAGTGGAGTTGATGATTATCAGATCAGCCGTGGTCTCATTGAAACAGGAGGAGCTACTTCTGCTGCTACATCTAATGCGTTTACGGTTTTATGGGCATTTCAGTTTAGTATATGGTGAATAGAGGGAGCTGCATTAGGACTGGGATCATTATTTTCTAAGTCGAGAGTGTGGTGCTAGAAAAGTGCAGAAGGCCAGGCAGCATCTGAGGAGCAGGAGAATCGACGTTTCAGTCATAAGCCCTTCATCAGGAGGGCTATTCCTGATGAAGATCTTATGCCCAACGCATTGATTCTCCTGCTCCTCGGATGCTGCCTGACCTGCTGTGCTTTTCCAGCACCACACTCTCGACTCTGATCTCCAGCATCTGCAGCCCTCACTTTCTCCCATTATTTTCTTAACCCTATGACAACATGGCCCCTTGGAGTATCTGTGCTGCCAAAAGATCAAACATCTTAAGGTCTACCAAACTGATGGAAAGACTACCTCTGCAGGTAGTTTCTTCCCCTTACCTCCATCCACCATTGCAGAGAAAAACTCTCATTCAGTCAGCATATATATCGTGGCAGCGTTCGAGAAACGTAACACAGAGTATTGGCGTGAAACATGGCAGCAAGGATGTTGTGAAACTTGAAAGGGTTCAGAAAAGATTGACAAGGATGTTGCCAGGGTTGGAGGGTTTGAGCTATAGGGAGAGGCTGAATAGGCTGGAGTTGTTTTCACTGGAGCATTGGACACTGAGGCATGACATTATAGAAGTTTATAAAATGAGGGGCATGGATAGGGTAAATAGACAAGGTCTTTTCCCTGGGGTGGGTGAGTCCAGAACTAGAGGGCATAGGTTTTGGGTGAGAGGGGAAAGATATAAAATGGATCTAAGTGCCAGCTTTTTCACGCAGAGGGTGGTGCGTGTATGGATGGGGCTGCCAGAGGATGTAGTGGAGGCTGGTACAATTACAGCATTTAACAGGCATTTGGATGGGTACATAAATAGGAAGAGTGTGGAGGGATATTGGCCAAAAGCTGTAAAATGGGATGAGATTATGTTAGGATATCTGGTCAGCATGGATGAGTTGGACCGAAGGGTCTGTTTCCATGCTGTACATCTCTATGACTCTTTGACTGAGAGTGGTTGGAATGGAAAAAGTGAGGACTGCAGATGCAGGAGACCAGAGTTGAAAAGTGTGGTGCTGGAAAAGCAGCAGGCCAGGCAGCATCCGAGGAGCAGGAGAATCAACGTTTCGGGCATAAGCCCTTCTTCAGGAAGAAGGGCTTATGCCCGAAACGTCGATTCTCTTGCTCCTCGGATGCTGCCTGGCCTGCTGTGTTTTTACAGCACCACACTTTTCAACTCTGTTTGGAATGGAAAACCACTATCAGCAGAAGTTAAGGACTCAGCAAAACTCTGGAATGCTCTACAATGTCAATCGTAGAACTGGTGAATAGTTCCTGCAAGGAAGGAGGTCACTTGGCCTGTCTTGTCTGTGCTAGTTCTCCATAACAGCCAGCCCCCTGAGTGGATGAACAAAATGCTGTTGACTGTGGTATTCATAAAACCATCAGCAACTCTGACAAAGTTACTATCTTCTTAAGACTATCCTTTGGTAAGTAAGATTGAGTGTGGCCAATGAGACAGCAGAAGGTGACAAGGGGTTTGGTGAATCTTACCATCAGTAAGATTTCTGCTCCCTTTTCTAAAGAACATCTGGTCTTGATGTACTTTATGGCAACATGCTTTATCCAATTTCTTTATTAGCCCATTCCTTGGCTATTTGCTGTGCAAAGGTCAAAGGATGTACAAAAAAATCATGATGTCTTGATTAATTCATATAAAGCACTCCAAAATGTTACAGATGATTCACAGTCCTGTTTAGCTCAAGTTTATTTAAATCTGGAATGTGTCAGTGAGATTAGGTCTGTTTTAGAGCCACCAGAGCTTATTTTTAAACTGCTGTCTGTTACCTCAATAGAACCTCAGTCTATTACCTCAATAGTATACTCGCCAACTTTAAGGGCTTTTAAATGGCCATTGGATAAACATATGGATGATAATGGAATAGTGTAGGTTGGATGGGCTTCAGATCAGTTTCACAGGTCGGCGCAACATCGAGGGCCGAAGGGCCTGTACTACGATTTAATGTTCTATGTTCTATAGCGAAGGGACGTGGAGAATAAGAATAGTACCTGCCTGTTCCTCAGGCATTAAGGAAATGCTCAGTAATCCAATATGGGCCTCAACGTCCACTACATCCTGTATTGGGCTGGTCACTCTTTGCACTCACTGTGCATTCAGCACTCAGTTTTCTCAGGCACAGCACAGCAGTTCAACAAGAGCTCCACCTGCCATCCAAAGATAAACCAAACCTTGAGCTCTCCTCCTGTTCCGATTTCAAAGCCTGGCCTGTTGCTAGCCATCTCAGTCCTTCTCAAGCAACACTCACCGTGCAAGAGATCCATTTTGTCCAATTTGTTTGCTTTGTAGTTCAAGGTTGCTGGCAGGAATCAATTCTGAGGCTGTCATCTCTCCCAGAGTCACTTGCAGAGGTGTGCTTATTTCTGGAAAATCAATCTCTTGTTAAACAAGTCAGTTTGACTACAATTGATGAACGCGCAACACCTCTGCAGGCCAACAATCGATCTGACCGTGTGGTCCAAATTGTCAAGAACAGGCTGATTTCTATTCCCCCAAGATTCCTTCCCATCTCACATGTGCTGCTGAGTCCATTAAAAAAGTGTGATTATTGCTTAACACTTCTTGTTAGCCACTTGATTTCAATTGTAGGTGTAAATATGCACATAGCTACAATTCAAGGTAAAGTCTCCATCATCCTACAGACAATCAGGCTGCTTTTTCATTAGAGAGAGAGAGAGAGAGAGAGAGATGATTGGTGGTGGCTTAACCTGAGGCTCAGGCAAGTGACAACAGTTGACAGGTCTTGCTGTTGATAACTTGATTTCTGGCATGAAAATGAAAATACAAACTTTGAAATGGAAATGCTTATGCTGTAGAATGAATACAGACTTGCTCCAACACTGACTTTACCATCCTTCTCATTTCGGAAGTGAAACCTGATGCAGGAACTAATCCTGACTATCCAATAAACTGCCCCTTTTCCTCATTAGCTTCAGACCAAAGTGTCAGTCCAAATGGCTTCCATCATATCTCCATTTAGAATTAATCTATTGAATTGGTTGAGAATAAGGAGGCCATTAGGCCCATCGTTTCTGCGCTGGGTTTTTCAAAGAGTTATTCTATTAGCTCCACATTGCCCCTTCCCCATGTTGACAGCAACATAAATTCATGTGGCACCTTTAAAATTATAGAATGTCCCAAAGCATGTGACTAAGTTGTATGAAACGAAATTCAGTCAGATGACCGAAAGGCGGTTAACAAGGAAGATATGAGGGGTGACTTGTAGAAAAAAGTGAGGTGGGGAAGTGTAAGGAGGGAATTCCAAGAATTAAGGCAGTGACAATTTGCGCACAGCAAGATCCCACCTGTGATCCTGTGGTAATAACCTGACAATCTGTTTTGATTGAGAGACAAATATTGGCTGGGACCAGGGAACATTCACCTGGTCCAGTGCAACTGTTACCGTGAGACATTTTTCATTCACTGAAGGGTGATGACAGGGTCTCAGGGTGACATCTCATCCAAACATAGGCACCTCTGACAGCGCAGCAATCCCTCACCACTTCAGTGAGATATTAATTTTGAGATTCTGTGCTTGAATCATGGCCTTCTGACTCAGAGGTGAGAATGCTACCGTGTGAGGTGCAGCTGATATGAAATAGAATAATGTTAAAAGTGATAATGATACTGAATACAATCAGCAGAGTGTCCATACATTGAACAGTATGGAGATAAAGGCTCACAATGGCTATCTGACATTGTCCTGAATAGAAAAAGGTTTACATTCCCCCACTAACTATTATATTCCATCTAATGACTGTGTTACAATACTTCAGATGCTCAGCACTGTCTGGAAACACAGCTGTAATGGGCTCCCTTATATCCAGCGTTTGATCTGTTTAAAGATGGATTCCGTAGATAAAGCCCTTTCTTAAGATGTCATTTGGCAGTTGCCAAATGAGTGATAACATCATGCAATAACTACGAATATAAATTGTATTTTTTTTTTATTAGGTAACCTCAAAAGCAGGATCCAGAAACACATTTTTTTTTCAGATGGGTCAGGTTGTTTTTGTACATTAGAACCATGAAGAAAGTCAAATACCTAAAATTTGAGTAAACAACGCGTATAGTGACCTGAATCTTTCTGTCGCCCTCTATCTTTTCATTAAAAATCAGGTAGAAACTTGGGTCATTCCTTATGAAATCTCCAGAAGCATCTTTAATTTATTAGACTCAAGCTTCTCTGACAGTCAAACCATCATCATACATGAGAACCTTCCAACTGGCTTTTCATTCAGTGATGTAAGCTGTGGGATTTTTGTTTTCATGTTATTTAGAGTCATAGAGATGTACAGCATGGAAACAGACCCTTCGGTCCAACCCGTCCATGCCGACCAGATACCCCAACCCAATCTAGTCCCACCTGCCAGCACCCGGCCCATATCCCTCCAAACCCTTCCTATTCAGATACTCATCCAAATGCCTCTTAAATGTTGCAATCGTACCAGCCTCCACCACTTCCTCTGCCAGCACATTCCATACACATACCGCCCTCTGTGTGAAAAGGTTGCCCCGTAGGTCTCTTTTATATCCTTCCCCTCTCACCCTAAACCTAGGCCCTCTAGTTCTAGACTCCCCTACCCCAGGGAAAAGACTTTGCCAATTTACCCTATCCATACCCCTCATGATTTTGTAAACCTCTATAATGTCACCCCTCAGCCTCCTGCGTTTCTGGGTTTTGAGTTTGTACCCAACAGGTTTTCTGTGCATGTGCAGTTAATGAACTTGTGAAGAATTTTGCATTCATGATGACTTCCTTTTAAAGACGAAAACAGAAATGGCTGGAAAAGCCCTGCCGGTCTGGCAGCATTTGTGGAGAGAAATAGTTTCAGGTTGAGTGACTCTTCCTCAATTCCGGAAATGTTAACTCTGATTTCTGTTCACAGATTCTGCCAGACCTGCTGAGCTTTTCTAGCAATTTCTACTTTTGTCTCTGATTTACAGCATCCACCGTTCTTTTCATTGTTATTTCCTTGAATACCATATTCAGCATGAGTGGGTTTTGTGTGCACCTCAAATGGACCTCTGATTATTTTAGATTGTTTTGTCACTCAGTACTGTAAGTAACAGGGCCTCAAAAGTATGTTAATGATTTCTGGAACTTTGTTTTTATTTCAAATGTAAGGGAAACACCCATCGCTTAAATACAGAGGCTTTTAGTTTCCCTTTTTGACTTTGAATTTGGAGCCGTGCTGTAAGGTCTTTGGAATAGGGTGGCTGCATACAGCAATGTTCCTGAGAAGGGCAGAAAATAAAGTGAGCTAGATTACCTTAGAGTGAAGAGTTAGTGTTGGTTCCAGACCAGAAGTGTTGAGATGAGACTCTGAAGAGGTTACTTAAAGCAGAGTACACTGAAGCTCAGATATATGCGCGTTCCAGGAAGAAGCTGTCTGTAGTTCTGGTCTAAAAGTGGTGTCAGTATTATACAAGTTGTGTGTTGGGTTCTGTACCATCAATGTGTCTTGAGTATGATACATAGGGCAATACAGTGGCTCAGTGGTTGGCACTGTTAGCTCACAGTGCCAAGCACTCGGGTTTGATTCCAGTCTCGGGTGATGGATGGCAAATATAGGAAGGGAGAAAAGCTACTGACACAGTTAGGTAGATGGGTTAACTCCAGGAAAGGTAGGAGAGGTCGGCAGCTAGTGCAGGAGTCTCCTGTGGCTATCCCCATTTCAAATAAGTGTGCTGCTTTGGAAAATGTAGGGGGTGATGGATTCTCAAGAGAATGTCGCACAAACAGCCAAGTTACTGGCACTGAGACTGGCTCTAACACAGTGAGGGGTACAAGCGATTGATTGTGATCGGGAACACTCTAGTCAGACGCACAGACAGATGTTTCTGTGGCCGGCAGTGAGAAATCAGAATGGTGTGTTGCTTCCCTGGTGCCAAGATAAAGGATATCTTGGAGAGGGTGCAGAATATTCTCAAAGGGGAGAGGGACCAGCAGGAGGCTATTGTACACATTGGAAAAGGTTGAGATTCTGAAGGGAGATTACGGAGGGTTAGGCAGGAATTTAAAAAGGAGGTCCTCGAGAGTAGTAATATCTGGATTATTCCTGGTGCTACGAGCTAGTGAGGGCAGGAATAGGAGGATAGAGCAAATGAATGCATGGCTGAGGAGCTGGTGGGGGAGAAGGATTCACATTTTTGGATCATTGGAATTTCTTTTGGGGTAGAAGTGACCTGTACAAGAAGGACGGATTGCACCTAAATTGGAATGGGATTTATGTACTGGCAGGGAGATTTGCTAGAACTGCTTGGGAGGATTTAAACTGGTAAGATTGAGGGGGGTGGGTAACCCATGTAAATGGTGAGGAAAGAGATCAGTTTGAAACGGGTACAGTTGGGAAAGGGAGCAAGTCAAACAGTCAAAGCAGAGAACAAGGTAGGACTGATAAATTAAACTGCACTTACTTCAATGCAAGAGGCCTAACAGGGAAGGCAGATGAACTCAGGGCGTGGTTAGGAACATGGAACTGGGATATCATAGCAATTACAGAAACATGGCTCAGGATGGACAAAACTGGCAGCTTAATGTTCCAAGATACAAATGCTACAGGAAGGATAGAACGGGAGGCAAGAGAGGAGGGGAGTGGTGTTTTTGATAAGGGATAGCATTACAGCTGTACTGAGGGAGGATATTCCTGGGAATACATTCAGGGAAGTTATTTGAGTGGAACTGAGGAATAAGAAAGGGATGATCACCCTATTGGGATTGTATTATAGCTCCCCCCCAAATAGTCAGCAGGAAATTGAGAAACAAATTTGTGAGGAGATCTCAGTTATCTGTAAGAATAATAGGGTGGTTATGGTAGGGGATTTTAACTTTCCAAACATAGACTGGGACTGTCATAATGTTAAGAGTTTAGATGGAGAGGGATTTGTTAAGTGTGTACAAGAAAATTTTCTGATTTCATATGTGGATGTACCTACTGGAGAAGGTGCAAAACCTGTCCTACTCTTGGGAAATAAGGCAGGGCAGGTGTCAATGGAGGAGCACTTTGGGGCCAGAAACCATAATTCTGCTAGTTTTAAAATTATGATGGAAAAGGATGGGCTGCATCTAAAAGTTGAAATTCTAAATTGGAGGAAGGCCAATTTTGACATTACTGGGCAAGAACTTTCAAAAGTTGATTGGGGGCAGATGTTCGCAGGTAAAGGGACGGCTGGAAAATGGAAGGCCTTCAGAAATGAGATAATGAGAGTCCAGAGACAGTGTATTCCTGTTAGGGTGAAAGGAAAGGCTGGTAGGTGTAGAGAGTGCTGGATGACTAAAGAAATTGAGGTTTCGTTTTAAAAAAAAGGAGGAAGCACATGTCAGGTATAGATAGGAGAGATCGAGATACTCCTTAGAGTATAAAGCCAGATGTAGTATACTTAAGAAGGAAATCAGGAGGGCAGAAAGGGGACATGAGATAGCTTTGGAAAATAGGGTTAAGGAGAGTACAAAGAGATTCTATAAATACATGAAGGTCAAAAGGGTAACTAGGGAGAGAATAAGGCCCCTCAAACATCCACAAGGCAGCCTATGTGTGAAACCGCAGTAGATGGGGGAGATATTAAATAAGTATTTTGCATCAGTGTTTACTGTAGAGAAGGACTAGGAAGGTATAGAATGTGGGGAAATAGATGGTGACATATTGAAAAATGTCCATGTTATAGAGAAGGGTGTCTTGAAATGCACAGTTGTGGATAAACTCCAGGACCTAGAACTTTGTTGGAAGCTCAGGAAGTGATTGCTGGGCCTCTTGCAGAGATATTTGTATCATCGATAGTCACAGGTGAAGTGCCGGAAAACTGGAGGTTGGCTAACATGATGCCACTATTTAAGAAAGGTGGTAAGGAAAAGCCTGGGAACTATAGACCGGTGAGCCTGACATCAGCGGTGGGCAAATTGTTGGAGGGAATCCTGAGGGACAGGATTTGCATGTACTTGGAAAGGCAAGACCTGATTAGGGATCGTCAACATGGCTTTGTGTGTGGGAAATCATGTCTCATGAACTTGATTGAGTTTTTTGAGGAAGTAACATAGAGGATTGATGAGGGCAGAACGATAAGCCTGATCTATATGGACTTCAGTAAGGCGTTCGGAAAGGTTCCTCATGATAGACTGGTTAGCAAGGTTAGATCTCGTGGAATACAGGAGAACTAGCCATTTGGATACAGAACTGGTTTGAAGGTAGAAGTCAGAGGGTGGTGGTGGAGGGTTGCTTTTCAGACTGGAGGCTTGTGACCAGTGGAGTGCCACAAGGATTAGTGCTGGGTCCACTACTTTTTGTCATTTACATAAATGATTTGTATGTGAACATAAGAGGTATAGATAGTAAGTTTGCAGATGACACCAAAATTGGAGGTGTAATGGACAGTGAAGAAGGTTATCTCAGAGTACAACGGGATCTTGATCAGATGGGCCAATGGGTTGAGGAGTAGCAGGTGGAGTTTAATTTAGATAAATGTGAGGTGCTGCATTTTGGAAAGTCAAATCAGAGCAGGACTTATACACTTAATGGTAAAGTCCTGAGGAGTGTTGCTGAGCAAAGAGACCTTGAGTGCAGGTTCATTGTTCATTGAAAGTAGAGTCGCAGGTAGATAGGAGAGTGAAGAAGGCATTTGGTATGCTTTCCTTTATTGGTCAGAGCATTGAGTATAGAAATTGGGAGGTCATGTTGCAGCTATACAGGACATTGGTTAGGCCACTGTTGGAATATTGCATACATTTCTGGTTTCCCTCCTATTGGAAGGATGTTGTAAAACCTGAAAGGGTTCAGAAAAGATTTACAAGGACATTGCTAGGGTTGGAGGATTTGAGCAATAGGAGAGGCTGAATAGGCGAGGGCTGTTTTCCCTGGTGGGTCGGATGCTGAGGGGTGCTCTCAAAGAATCTCTATAAAATCATGAGGGGCATGGATAGAGTAAATAGCCAAGGTCTTTTCCCTGGGGTGTCCAGAACTAGAGGGCATAGGATTAAGATGAGAGGGGAAAGATTTGGAAGAGACCTAAGGGGCAACTTTTTCATACAGAGGGTGGTATGTGTATAGAATGAGCTGCCAGATGAACCAGTGGAGGCTGGTACACCTGCAACATTTAAGAGGCATCTGGATGGGTATATGAATAGGAAGGGTTTGGAGGGATATGGGCCAAATGCTGGCAAATGGGACTAGATTAGGTTAGGATAGCTGATCGGCATGGATGAGTTGGACCAAAGGGTCTGTTTTTGTGCTGTACATCTCTATGACTCTATGACACTATGACTGTATGTGTGGAGTTTGCACACTCTCCCTGGGTTTACGCTGGATGCTCCAATTTCCTTCCAGACGAAAGATGTGCAGGTTAGGGTGGATTGGCCATGCTAAATTGCCCATAGTGTTCAGGGATGTGCAGGTTAGATGGATTGGCCATGCTAAATCACCCATAGTGTTCAGGGATGTGCAGGTTAGGATGGATTGGCCATGCTAAATCGCCCATAGTGTCTATGGATGTGCAGGTTAGGTGGATTGGCCATGCTAAATTGCCCATAGTGTTCAGGGATGTGCAGGTTATGGTGGATTGGCTATGCTAAATCGCCCATAGTGTTCAGGGATGTGCAGGTTAGGATGGATTGGCCATGCTAAATTGACCATAGTGTTCAGGGATGTGCAGGTTAGGATGGATTGGTCATGCTAAATTGACCATACTGTTCAGGGATGTGCAGGTTAGATGGATTGGCCATGCTAAATCGCCCATAGTATTCAGGGATGTGCAGGTTAGGATGGATTGGCCATGCTAAGTTGCCCATAGTGTCTATGGATGTGCAGGTTAGGGTGGATTGGCCAAGCTAAACCACCCATAGTGTTCAGGGATGTGCAGGTTAGGATGGATTGGCCATGCTAAATTGACCATAGTGTCTATGGATGTGCAGGTTAGGGTGGATTGGCCATGCTAAATCGCCCATAGTGTTCAGGGATGTGCAGGTTAGGATGGATTGGCCATGCTAAGTTGACCATAGTGTCTATGGATGTGCAGGTTAGGGTGGATTGGCCATGCTAAATCGCCCATAATGTCTATGGATGTGCAGGTTAGGATGGATTGGCCATACTAATTGCACCTCGTGTCTATGGATGTGCAGTTTTGGTGGATTAGCCATGCGGAATGCATGGTCACGAGGAGAGGGTGGGATGCTCTTTGAAGCATTAGTGAGGACTTGATGGGCTGAATGTCCTTCTTCTGCACTTTTGAAATTCTATAAAAAGATCTTTTGTTTATTTTTAAATTAAAAAGGAATGTTTTGGGATTTTATGTCTTCTGTGTGTTTAAAAATCTTTGAATTTAAGTTATAAATATATGGTCTAGTTTATTCTATTTTATCTTCATTTCTTTTGTTAATGAGTATCTGTTTTATTGTTAGAGCAAGTCTTCAGTAAATACAGTAAATGCCAGGACACTTATGGGCATTAATAAACAGAGTGATCTAGAGGTGCATGTCCGTAGCTCCCTGAAAGTGGCAACACAAGTGGATGAGGTGATAAAGAAGGCATATGACATGCTTGCTTTTATCAGTCAGGGCCCTGAGTACAAAGATTGGGAAGTCATGGTATAGCTGTGTAAGACTTTAGTCTAGATGAGAGTAGTGCTGGAAAAGCACAGCAGGTCAGGCAGCATCCGAGGAGCAGGAAAGTCGACGTTTCGAGCAAAAGCCCTTCATCAGGAATATTCCTAATGAAGGGCTTTTGCCGGAAACGTCGACTTTCCTGCTCCTCAGATGCTGCCTGACCTGCTGTGCTTTTCCAGCACCATTCTAATCTAGACTCTGGTTTCCAGCGTCTGCAGTCCTTATTTTTGCCTGTGTAAGACTTTAGGCCACATTTGGAGTATTGCGTGCAATAGTGGTCATTCTACTATTAGAAGGATGTGGCGGCATTAGAAACGGTGCAAAAGAGGTTTACCAGGATGTTGTTTGGATTGGAGTGTACTGGCTAAGAGGAGAGGTTGGACAAACTTGGATTGTTTTTGCTACAGTGTTGGAGACTGAGAGGTGACCTGATAGAAGTACAGAAAGTGATGAGGAGCATGGATAAAATGGATAGTCGAAGTGCACCTCCCAGGCTGAAATACTGTGGGGGGAGGCTTAAGGGGTTTAAGGGGAGAGGGAGAAATATTAAATGAAACATGTGAGAGGAAAATCTTTTTATGCCTGGAACATGCTACCAGGGGAGGTGGTAGAAGCAGGTGCAGTGGCAACATTTAAGAGACATTTCCTCAGACACATGTGCAGGCAGATGTGATTAGTTTCGAATGGCTCATGGTGGCACAGGCAGACTGGGATAAAGGACCTGTTCCTGTGTCGTACTGTTCTATGTTCAGTGGTCAGCATTGCATGCTTATGTTACAGCAAGAGGCCACTTTGTTAAAATGAAAACAAATCAAAATACAACCGATCAATGTCAGGGATGTGACTTGTCTCGTAATAGTAACATCATAATGATTATCAATGGCCAAAGAAGGGCAAACCGTGGTTTTTGTTCCCATGTAGAAAGAAGCAACTTGTAGTTTTATTGTACCTTTGCATCCAATGAAATGTAGTTACTGCTGTGATGTTGGAAACGCAACAGCTACTTTGAGCACAGCAAGCTGGACAAGCAGCATGTTTATCATCAGAAAACCGACTCTGCTGCGTTTGGTTCAGGGACAATTATTAGCCAGTGTCCAAGGGAGACGCTCTTTGCACTTGGCGTGCACAGTCCTTGTGGAAGGAAAGTCCTATCTTTACACTGTCCATCATGTTGTATGGCACTAGCACTGTGCTGAATGGGATAGATTTCAAACAGATCCAGCTGGATCCATGAGGTGCTGCGGGTCATCAGCAGCAGGAGTCTCGTATTCAACCATGATGGGTAATCTCGTAGCCCGGTATATTATATCCACTGTCCCATCCCCAGCAAGCTGGGGGGATCAGCCCTGGTTCCATGATGAGTACAGAGAGGCATTCCATGGTGTACCTAAGAATGATGTGTCCCAAACTACTTCAATACCAAACAGTATAAAGCAATAGACAGAGCTAAGTTATTACATGATCAATGGTTCAGATCTGAGCACACATTTATTCTGAATGGTGGTGGACAATTAACAGGAGGAGTCGACTCCAGAAATATCCCCATTCTCAGTGCTGAAATATGAGGCTGAAATATTTGCTACTATTACCATCCAGTAACACAAAGGAGATCATCCATCTCAGACTCCTCTTTAGCCAAGTTGATTTGCCCCATGTGATGTCAAGAGTAGCTGAAGACACTGCAAAGACTATCAGCACTGTCAATATTTCAGTAATAGTACTGAAAATGTATGCTCCGGAACTGGCTGTGTCCCTAGTGAAGCTGCTCCAGTACAGTTCCAACACGTATTATCTACCAGCGATGTGCAGTATTGCTCAGAATGTCACTTTTGAAACATCAGCAGTGTAGTGGAAGGATTGCTAACAGGGCAATCAAGCAGCACTTGCTCAGAACTAACTACACAGTTCGGGTTCCATCTGGGCCATGCAGCTCTTGATTTCATGCAACTTTTACTTGAAACAAGTCAAATTGAACACAGCCAATTACTGTCCCATCAGCCTTATTTTAATCAGCAGCAAAGTGATGGAAGGTATAATTTACAATACTATGAAACTGTACTTTCTCAGCAATAGCTGTTCATTGTTGCTCAGTTTAGATTCCACCAAGGATACTTGCCTCCAGACTTCACGACAGCCTTTGTTTAAACATGGACAGAGGCGTTGATCTTGAGGGATGAGGTGAGAGGAACTGCCTTTGACAACAAGGTAGTAAATGATCAAGTATAGATCAAAATGTTCTATTAAACTTGGACATAATGGGAATCAGGGGCGAGCTTTCCACTGGTTTGTATCATTGCAGAGATGCCCTTAGAAAAGCAGAATGATCGTGGGTTTTGGAGGTCAATCATCTCAGTACAAGGATTTGTCAGTGTAGTGTCCTAGTCCCAACCATATTTGGTTACTACATCAAAAGCCTTCTCTCCATCATAGATGTAGAAGTGGGGTTATTCGTTGATGATTATGCAATGTTCAGTACCATTCACAACAAATTCACTGTTCAGATACTGAAACAGCCCATGTCCACATGTCACAAGGTCACTGGACAACAGTTGAGCTAATACTTGGCAAGAAACAGTTGTGCCACACAAATGCCAGACAATGACCATATCACACAAAAGAAAATCTAACTATTTCCCCTTGACATTCAATGACTTTGCCATCACTGAACGCCTCACTGTCATATTCCAGTGGAGTTACTGTTAATGCACCAGGCATTTAATATTGTGGCTGCAAGAACAGGTCAGAGATCAGGGATTCTGAAGTGAACCACTTCCTGTTTTCCCAAAACCCCTTGACAAGGCACAAGTCAGGAGTGTGATGGAATACTCTCCACCTGCCTGGATGGGCGCAACTCCAACCCAGTTGGAGCAGCCTGCTTGATTGGCACTCCATCTACCACCTTCAACATTCCTCTATACTAACACATGGTGGGACAGTTGTGTAAGGTCCTCTGTAATAACTCATATAGTCTCTTTTAACAGCACATTCCAAACTTATGATGTCTGTCACTTAAAGGATGAGGACAGAAGTGATGGGAAAACCATCATTTACAAATTCACTTTCAATTATGCACAATCTTGACCTGTATCTGTGTGCCAATCCTTTCTGCCACTGGGGTCAAAATGCTGGAACTCCCCCCCCAAACAGCACTATGGCATATGTGTAACTACCCTCCAAGGTTATGGTGGTTCAAGAACATGGTTCACCCCCCACTTTCACCAGGTCAGTTGGTGGTGAGCAGCAAATGCTGGCCTAGCTAGTGACCCCCATATCCTGCAAATGAAAAAGTAACAAATAAATCGCCTTACTTTCCAAAAACGCACCATTCTCTCTGTCTTGCATTTACTCAACAACTGAACTTCCATCGGTCTGCTGGGATAGTGAATTCCAAATGTTTGATTAGATTAGATTAGAATCCCTACAGTGTGGAAACGGGCCCTTCGGCCCGACAACCCTCCGAAGAGCAACCCACCCAGACCCATTCCCCTATATTTACCACTGACTAATGCACCTAACACTATGGACAATTTAGCATGGCCAATCCACCTAACCTGCACATCTTTGGACTGTGGGAGGAAACCGGTGCACCCAGAGGAAACCCACGCAGACACGGGGAAAACGTGCAAACTCTACACAGACAGTTGCCCGAGACAGGAATTGAACCCAGGTCCCTGGCACTGTGAGGCAGCAGTGCTAACCACTGAGCCACCGTGCCACCCTAACGGATGAAATGGATGAATAGATGAAATTTCTCCTCATCTCAGTCCTAAATGGAAGACTTCTTATTCTGAGGCAATGTGTCTCAGTCTGATTTCCCCAACCTGGGAAAACATCCGCCCAGCATCTATCCTGTCACACTCCTTAAGAATTTTCTGTATTTCAATATGATTATCTCTCTTATTGTTCTAAGTCCCAGAAAATATAGGCAGAGTTGACTGATTCTTTCCTCAACAGAGAATTCTCTCATGTTTTGCACCAATGCACAGAACCAGTTGTTTGTGGTAGCCGAATGTTAAATTACTGTGATTCATGTATGAAGACTCCTTGGTCTCTCAGAATACCAACATTACCCATTCTTTCAGCATTTCAAAAAAATTCTGCATTTCTATTTCCATTACCAAACTAAATAATTTCACACTTCTATACATTACAAATCTCTTGTTTAACACATCCATTTTAATTTATATCCTCGTCATGGATTATTTACCAACCTGGCTTTGAATTCATAGAATCCCTACATTGTGGAAATAGGCCCTTCAGCCCAACAAGTCCACACCGACCCTCCAAAGAGTAACCCACCCAGATCCATTCCCCTACATTTACCCCTGACTAATGCACCCAACCTACACATCCCTGAACGCGATGGGCAATTCAGCACGGCCAATTCACCTAACCTGCATATCTTTGGTTTGTGGGAGGAAACCCCACGCAGACACACAAGAATGTGCAAACTCCACAATGACATTCGTTGAAGGTTGGAATCAAACCCGGGTCCCTGGTACAGCGAGGCAGCAGTGCTAACCACTGAGCCACCATGCCACCTGTATTGTCAGGAAACATGGTGATATTACCTCAATCCACTCATGTAAATCTTCGAAATTCAACTGTGAATCTGTTGGAGAGAGTCAAGGTCCAGATATTGATTTTTGCAGTAACCTACTAGTTACAGCCTGCTAACCAGAAAGTGTCACATTTATTCCAACTATATGTCTTCTCCCTGTTAGATAAAACTCAATCCAATCGAATATATTTGCCCCAAACACCTGAAGTCTTAAATTTCAGTAATTACCTCATATTTTATTGAATGTCTTCTGAAAAATCCAAATAAACTGCTGAAAACAAAAAAATGCTGGAGATCACTGCTGGTCAGGCGGCATCCATGGAGAGTAAGCAGGCTAACATTTCAAGTCTAGATGACTCTTCATCAGAGCTGATGTGAAGTGTGAAGGGGGGCAGCACTTATTGCTATAGTTGGGGGGGGGGGGGGTAGTGTGAGGGTTGGAGTGTAGCGTGCTGGGGAAGAAAGGGTGTTGATAGTTCAGAATAAGGGGTCAAAATGTGAGAATGGCAGAATAATGGTGTGTAACTGGGAAGTACAATCATTCCCACTGGCAATGAAGGGACGGGAGAGAGGACCTGGTGACAGAGAATGTAACAAGCAAAGCTGAAAGGAAGGAAGGAGTGGGTTCACAACTTTGAACTCCGTATTGAGCCCGGAAGGTTGTAAACTGCGTAGTTGGAAGATGAGATGCTGCTCCTTCAGTTTTCACCGGAGCACTGCAGCATGCCGAGGACAGACAGGGGGGTATTTGACAGGAAGCTGTGTTAAAATGACTGGCCACAGGAAGATCGGTGTCATGCTAGAATCAATAAACTACGTCCACTCCAATAATTACAACCTCAGAAAATTTCTGAAAAGTTTGGTGAATCCTGATATCTATTTCATACATCGGAGTTGAGTTTCCCCAATCACATAAAGATTTTCCAAATGCCTGTTAATCACGTTTTTCATATTAGATTCCTGCATTTTGCCTATCACTGAGGTCAGGCTAATTAACCATTAGTTCCCTGTTTTCTCTCTCCCTACTTTCTTGAACACTGGAATTACCATCCAATCCAGGGGACAATCCTTGAATTTCAGGAACTCTGCAAACCCAAAACCAATGTATTTGCCACCTCTATAGCTATCTCTTTTAAAGTCCCAATGTGTGGTCCCTTAGATAAGGGGGTTGTGGACTTGTCCCATTAATTTTCTATTCCTTTTTGAATACTATGTTTTTAAAAGTCCTTTGCTCTTGCCAAACCACTGGTTCCCCATCACCTTTTCAAATGGTTTTGTATTTCTACCATGAAAACAAATAAAAATATTTATCCAAAACTTTTGCTACTTCATTATTCCTCATTATATTTGCTCCTGTCTGTGCCTCCAAGAACCCCAGGTTTTTGTTTGCTGATTGCTTCCTTTATAAATTATTCCAATCCATTGTTAAGTCTCTTGTTGGTTTGCTTGCAAATCTTATGTTCTGTTTATTAATTCCTTTGTCATGTTTTGCTGAATTTTAAAATCAGCCGTTGGTGTGTTATCCTTTTGGCATATGATTAGAGTCATAGAGATGTACAGCACGGAAACATTCCCTTTGGTCCAACTCGTCCATACTGACCAGATATCCCAACCTAATCTAGTCCCATTTGCCAGCAGTTGGCCCTTATCCTTTTAAATCATTTTGATTCATATACCCATCCTTTTAAATGTTGCAATTGTACCAGCCTCCACCACTTCCTCTGGCAGCTCATTCCATACACGAACCACCTTCTGTGAGAAAAAGTTGCCCTTGAGTTCCTTTTTATATCTCACCCCTAAACCTATGCCCTCTAGTTCTGGACTCCCCCACCCCAGGGAAACAACTTTGTCTATTTATCCTCTCTATGTCCCTCATGATTTTATAAACCTCTATAAGGTCAGCCCTCAGCATCCGACACGCCAGGGAAAACAGCCCCAGCTTATTTAGCCTATCCCCATAGCTCAAATCCTCCAACCCAGGCAACATCTTTGTAATTCTTTTCTGGACCCTTCCAATTTTCACAACATCCTTCCGATAGGAAGGAGGTAGGGATTGCACGCAATATTGCAAAGGTGGCCTAACCAACATCCTGTACAGCCACAACATGACCTCCCAACCCCTATACTCAATACTCTGACCAATAAAGGAAAACATACCAAACACCTTCTTCACTATCCAGTCCACCTGCAACTCTACTTTCAAGGAGCTATGAACCTACACTCCAAGGTCTCTTTGTTCAGCAACACTCCCATTAAATGTATAAGTCCTTCTCGGATTCCCTGGTTCACCTTCCAGCAGATCAGGTGGAGCCTAATATAATCTCCAACATTGATCCTTTCAGGACCATCACATTCTACAATCTCTCCCCTAGATTTTCTTTCAACATAATTAACATTTACACCTCCAGGTATGTAGCTGCCTTTGCAATTACTGCTACCTCTCTCTTCCCTAGTCTCTGCCTTCACAGGTTCAGGTGGTTTCCCGGTTTCAGAATTCTTCCAGGTCACCTTCTCTTCAGACTTGGAAGATTGGTAGGCCTTTGATTTGAACACTTCTGACCTACATCAGATCAGGGGGCGACATGGTGGCTCAGTGGTTAGCACTGCTGCCTCACAGCACCAGGGACCCAGGTTCGATTCCAGCCTCGGGTGACTATCTATGTGGAGTTTGCACATTCTCCCTGTGTCTGTGGGTTTCCTCCCACAGTCCAAAGATGTGCAGGTTAGGTGGATTGACCACGCTAAATTGCCTGTAGTGTTAGATGCATCAGTCAGGGGTAAATGTAGGGAAATAAGTCTGCGTGGGTTTCTCTTCGGAGGGTTGGTATGGACTTGTTGGGTCGAAGGGCCTGTTTCCACACTGTAGGAAATCTGATCTCTGATAAATCATTTTTCTTTTTTTTTTGTCTCTTGGATGTTCTTCTCAGCGGATGTCGTTCTTTCCACACCCACGAGTTGGTCCATTACCTTATTGGGGGGACCTGGCATCACCTGAATTCCAGTTGAAGAACATCTCCTCCTTCTTAACTCACATGGTTACCCTATAATGTCACTAAGGGTCTTTTAATTTCTTTTCAATGTCCTTCATGGAAAATGGTTGCTCTTCTCAAAGCAAGGACTTTTGTTCCTAGCAGTGTCCTGGATTTTCAAACCAGGTAATTTCTTCTGCCGAATCTGTAGATATTGGTCTAGCTTCCAGGAAGTCTCACACAGCTCAATAACGATATTGCTTTGTTTCAATCATTCATGGGATGAGGGTGTTGCTGTATGGGCCAGCATTTATTGCCCATCCTCGTTACCCAGAGGGGGCAGTTAAGAGTCAACCACATTGCTGTGGATCTGGAGTCACATGTAGGCCAGACCAGGTAAGGATGGCAGATTCCTTCCCTGAAGGACATTAGTGAACCAGATGGGCTTTTCCAACAATTGACAATCGATTCATGGTCTTCATTAGATTCTTAATTCCAGATTTTTTTTACTGATTTCAACTTGCACTGTCTGGCATGGTGGGATTCGAACCCAGGTGCCCAGAACTGTTATCTGAATTAATCGTCCAGCAATAATACCACAGGGCCATCGCCTCCCCAAAGCAAGCTAATCTTTAGTCTCAAATTGCTGATACATCTGTAAACTGTTAATTTCAACTCACTGAGAAGTTTGGGTGTCGTCATCTGCCCTGTGTGGATGTCTTTCCTGTGAAACAAGCATTGCCATATCATCAAACATGCTATTGGAGGATCGCTGTTTACTTAGCATTATTGGTGATCCTTATACTAATAATTATTCATTGAAAGACAAAGGATTGAAATCTTGCTCCTGAACCTATGACATCTTGTCAACCAGCAGCGAAATGCTGATCAACATCAATTAGAAATTTGTCAGTGAGCTCAAGTGGGTTCCACTACTCATTATTTTTCTCAGTATTTGCTTCTCTGTGTTATTCTAATTTTTCCACATTCCACAAAATATTTCCATCAGTCCCATACAAAGTCACAATCTTTCTTCCTATTAATCATATAAAACAATTTTTTAGGCCAATATTTGTAATGTCAGTCAAATCTTTGTGATTTTTGTGTTCCACATTGAGTTTAGGATGCTCGTTGAAATCTTCTGCCGGTTGATCCTTTGCAGGTTGGTTTGTTACTGAATCTGTTATTCTCCTCCAACAGATTGAACCTCTTTCACTATCACAAGGATGTTGGGGTCAAGATATGTGTGATTTCTCAAAAGTGAAAAGTGTTGATTGTGTATATTTTCAACTCACACTCTTTGTGTGATTTGCAGTATACCTTTAAGCTATGAGTTATTTTTCCTGGACCATGCAGTTTCATTTCTGTAGGCCATTACCTTCAGCCTTGGTGTTGACCTGATAGACAATCAAAATTAATGAGCTGACCAATGACATAAATAAATTCTGTCAAGTTTGAGCCTGTTAACTCAGAATTCCACAGGTTTTTTTTTAAAATAGAATAGGTTCTGTTGCAGTAACTTCTTCATATGAGGAAGCATTTGGCTTTTTACTGCTTTGAAACCACTTTCTACTCTGGATAGCTTCCGGAAGTGACGTGTGATTGTTGAGACCAAATCATTTTATTTTTTCGTGTTTTTGATTGTGGACTGAAGTGGGAAAATGATTGTTTTAAAAGCCAAGGATTGTGGAAAAAAGTCATTGCACCTTTAAAAAGCTTGCTACTGTCACTCATTCTAAGTTATGGTTAGATTGCTGCATTGTTCAAGCAGTGGGGGAATCTGCAAAGTGAGATTCAATCGGCGACAGGTTGCTGATTGGTTTGTGGAGTTGTGACTGACCACAACTATCTGGTTGGCTCCTGGGTGGCTGAACAGCTTGTGGGTGTGAACGATACTGGCAGAAGCCTTTGGACTGCTGCAAGGGGCAGATGGTGTACCTTTTGCTCTAGTGGAATATCTAAAACTGAAGAAGCTGCCAGAGAAAGTGGTGGAGGATGGGACAATTACAGCATTTAAAAGGCATCTGAAGGGTACATGAAAAGGAAGGGTTTAGAAGAGTATGGGCCAAATGCAGGAAAATGGGACTAGATTAGGTTAGGATATCTGGTTGGCGTGGACAAGTTGGGCTGAAGAGTCTGTTTCTGTGCTGTACATCTCTATGACCCTAAGTCCAGTTTATTTTCTCTCACCAGTCGCTGTAAGACACTTTGCTTTTCGTGACTTTGTGCTTCCTGTGATGGACCTTGAAAAGAGAGATTGACGACCAGAAAATCCTGGCAATAAAACAGATCATCTCAGTGAACCCCAATGGACTGGGGCTACTGACCTGCTACCCCCACCATAACACCAATGCTTTCTTGTCTGTTCGTGTCTATCTGTGTGAGTGTGTCTGTGTGCGGGCGTGTGTGTGCAGGGATTTTAGAAGGGGGTTACAGTTTTAACTAACAGTGGTAAATACATACAGTACATAGTTATTTATCAAGGGCTAGAATCTATTAATTTGTAACAACAAATGTAGCCCCTGCAAAGTACAGAAACATGGTTCCTGTCTTCAGTGAGCCTGGGTCTAACTGACAGATAAAGTTGTGACTTTGCATACTTTGATAAACTCTTCAACTTTTATGAAGAGTTTGGGAATAGAGGGGCTCGATTTCTAGGGTGCTAGCCCAGTGAGGCATGCTATAGTTTTACAGATATGGCAATTCCTTGTTATAGTTGGCACCACTTGAGCCTGTAAGACTTTTTTTGTTCCACAGCATGGATACTGACTCTTAATCTTTGATGTTTTGCCTTCTGTTAGTCATTGGCTTGTAATTTGAGTCTGCTCAGTGTTTGTAACTATTAAGTGGATATGTTCTGTTGCTATCCTGTGATAAGATTGTCCTTCTTCTCTGAGGATTTGTCTGTGAATCTTCCTGCTTTCTGCTTCTAGAATGATTTGAATAGCTTTCTGAAAGTCAACTCTTCTTTGAATCATAATAAATGATCTTCAATAATTCCAACAATAATTCTGTCTCTCGTGAATTCTGATTTCAAATGTCCATTGTTACAGCTTTCTACTAATCCATAGATTTCTACTAAGACATAATTAATGCAGTTATCTCTGGATTCCCCAGGAGATTGAACTCTTCTGTTTAATCTTGCTCTTTCAAAGATTTTTTGTATTCCCAAATAAAAGTAGTGATTGAAAACTGTTTAACATTGTTCAAATATATCTGTGATTTCTTTAATATTTTAGGAACTTTTGACATTATCCACTATATTTCATATTGAATATAGTAGCATAATACTTGTTCTTGAGAATAAGTATTTAAGTTTGAAGCAGTTCTGCATCTTAAGAACTGTTTTCTACAAGATGTCCAATTTTGTATTTTGCTTGACACATCTCTGACATTGAATCTATGAGGTAATATGATTCCTCCTCCCATTTCTCCTTAATGTGGTTATTCTGAACACTGTAAAACTGCTTAAAACTTGCAACACGTCAGTACTCTTTGTAATCTATCATCTTTTAAGCTTTTAATCTTACACTATTCCAATGCTGTCTTACATCTTCTGTTTTTCAGTCTAAGCTCTATTATTTCGAATATAGCTTTAATTCTGTTAAGTAGCAATAGTGTATCTCTGTCTGCTTGTTGAGGGTCTCTCTCTGCTTCTTTATGACGTAAAATAATGATTTCCTTGCTCCCACAGGCAAAGTGGAGCTTCCCTTACCCTGCAGTTGAGATGGAGTTTTCTTACTTAATTCCCAGAGCTTCAAAATAGTACTTCCCTAAATCAGGGTTGGCATTACAAATCCTTTTCCCTTAACAACTTGCCCAGTATGACTAGTCTTTTCCTATAAAATGTTGTCTTTTTTAATGCCTGTTACCAGCTTTTAGGCCTGGTGTATTCAGGCCTGGAGTACTGCTTTCATCCTCCTGTTCCCTCCATGATCTCTGTAAATTGCTTCTCTATTCATCCACACAGCTGCTGAACTGCTGTTTGAGTTTTCTTAAAGCTGTACTGCTCTGACAGTGATAAACTGACTTGTGTTGTAAAAACAATTCTCCTGAGACAAATCATTCATCATTGTTATGTTGAGCAACGTAAGTTACAAACCTCACCCCATCCACCAGCCCTGGTGTTATTGCATGCCAATGATTGACAGCTTATAGTGGGAGTAGAGTGCAGCCTGAAAATGTGTTGCTGGAAAAGCGCAGCAGGTCAGACAGCATCCAAGGAACAGGAGAATCGACGTTTCGGGCATAAGCCCTTCTTCAGGAATGAGGAAAGTCCAGCCACCAACTCTCCTTTCCATCCTCCTTAAGGGCTTATTTGGTTACCAGTGGCAGAGCATGAACCATTCGCAAGTCTTTACAAGAAGAGGCATTTGGTTTAGCACTACAATGCTTTTTTTTGCATGATAGCAATAGGCACAAGTTACATTGGCTAGCTCGGCATAATCTCAAAGACTACGAGGAACCAGAGATGACCACTTCAGGATCTTAAGCTAGATTCTCCAATTCTCCACCGAGTTCTGTGTGATGTTAACCAGTTTGATGGGGCCTATGCAGTTGCAAACATTCAGAACCATTATTTTCATATATCTGATAGATGCTCATTGGCACTGCAAAGTTTGAGTGTTTTGATTGGTCTGTGGGAACAATGTGACAGCAAAACCTTTGCTTTCCAAATCCTGAGTTGACGAATTGTTCTGTAAGAATGTAACGTCTTCCTTTAGGTGTCTAAAATTTGAGACTAGGTTGCATAGATTCAGCTTGTATTCGTTTGTGTATATACGATTATGGGTGATCTCAATAAGGTGTTTAAGACTGTTAAAAAAATTGATTTTCTTTTAACTTCACTCATTGGGATGTGAGCATTGCTGGCTAGGCTAGCATTCATAGCCTGTCCTGAGGTGCCCTTGACGAGGTGGTGGTGAAGTGCTTTTTTGAATTACTGCAGTTCTCGTCTTGTAGGTAGACCCACAATGTCCTTAGGGAGGGAATTCCGAGATTCTGACCCAGCAACATTAAAGGAATGATGGTATATTTCCGGATGGTGTCAGGATGGTGAGTGGCTTGGAGGAGAACCTGCAGGTGGTGGTGTTCCCATGTACTTGCTGCCCTTGTCCCTCTCGATGTAAGTGGTCATGAGTTTGGAACGTGCTGTCTGAGGATCTTTGGCAAATGTCTGCATTGCATCTTGTAGTTAGTGCACACTGCTGCTACTGAGTCTGTGGTGGATGATGTGGGTGCTTGTAAAGGGCATATTTCTAATGGTGGAGCAGAAAGATTTGAGGATAGGTGTATTTTTGTAAATAGAGTGTATTAGATGCTGCTTTTATGAAAATAATGTTAACTACATATGTAAAGAATCTATGATAAACCTGTAAATAGCATTGCTGCAGCCTCAACTGAGTATTGTATCTCAAGACAGCACCATTCTTTAGGAGAGATTTGAATGCAGGACATAAGGTGCAAAAACGATTTACCTAAATGTTTCGAGGAATGAGGAAATTTAGTCACATAGATGTATATTGAAACTGGAACGATTTTAAAAAAATTAGATCCAAGTTGGTTTAGAAACCACACAACAGTCCCACCTATTTCCTCTTTATATCTAACCATAGAGTCACAGAATCATGGAGCTGTACAGCACAGAAACAGACCTTTTGATCCAACTTGTCCATGCTGACCAGATAGCCTAACCCATTTGCCAGCACTTGGCCCATATCCCTCTAAACCCTTCCTATTCGTCTACCCATCTGGATGCCTTTTAAATGCTGTAATTGTACCATGTTCCACCACTTCCTCTGGCAGCTCATTCCATACACACACCACCCTCTGCGTGAAAAGGTTGCCGCTTAGGTCCCTTTTAAATTTTTCCCTCTCACCTTAAACCAATGCCCTCTAGTTCTGGACTCCCCCACCCCAGGGAAAATACCTTGTCTATTTACTCTATCCATGCCCCTCATGATTTTATAAGGTCACTCCTCAGCCTCTGATGCTCCAGGGAAAACATAGTGTACTCAGCCTCTCCCGATAGTTCAAACGCTCCAAACCTGGCAACATCCCCTTGTAAATCTTTACTGAACCTTTTCAAGTTTCACGACATCCTTCCGATAGGAGAGAGACCAGAATCGCGCACAAAAGTGGCCAAACCAACCAGTTGGTTGATTAATCAATTAAGCCCAATCACCGGCTGAAGTGCTTTCTATATTAGCAATTCTTCTTGGAGAAGAGGCGATTACGAGGTGGTCTGATGGAAGAGAAACATCCCATTGAGAGAAGGATTGAAAACCAGAGGACACTGAATTAAGTTGCCAGATATTTGAGGAAATGCATTTTCATGCCGTTCGGATCCGGGATGAACTGAATATGGTGGAGACAGATTCAATCAATGCCTTCAAATGAGATTTGAATAATTATTTGGAGAGAAAAGATTTTCAGGGCTATGGAGAAGAGGCAAGAGGATATGACTAAATGAGCTAATCTTGCAGGGAATCAGCATTGGCTTAAGGGGACAAATAGCCTTCTCTTTGTTTTACCCATTCTGTGCTTCTTCCTGTGTTCAGTCTGAAGCTATTTAGCTTCAGATGTTGTTTCTTGCCAGTTTACCAAGGGCATTGCATTATCCCCATGCTGTTTGGCTACTGACCCATATACTCAGACACCTGAATCCTGTCAGCACACTGTCAGGATATATTGCTGGGAATGGAGTAAGTGAGATATAAAAATAGACCGGAAAGGCTAGGACCTTTTTCGGTGGAGCGTAGGAGCTTAAAGGGTGACCTTATTGAGGTTCATAAAATCATGAGGGGCGTAGAAAAGGTGAATGACAAGGGTCTTTTCCTTAGAGGGGCTAATTTTAAGATGAGAGGAGAAAGATTTAGAAAGACACAACTTTTTCACACAGAGTAGTTTGTGTGTGGAAGGAACTGATAAAGAAGGTGGTGCATGTGGATACAGTTACAACATTTAAAAGACATTTGGATAAGTCCATGAATAAGAAATGTTTGGAGGGATAGCGGCCAAACACAGGCAAGTAGAACTAGTTTAGTTTGGGATGATAGTCAGCTTGGACTGAAGGGTCTGTTTCCATGCTGTATGACTCTATGACTCTACACTGGAGATCAAAATGGCTGCACTTACTGAATAGATTGATTGCGCCGAATGTAAGATAGAAAAATAGGAAAATATTTCCAGGCTATTATTAGTCTGCTCTATGCTACATTTGTTACAGCAGGCAACATGTGCTGCTATTTGTTTGTTGTTCTGTTGTACAATGGGAATTTCTAAGAGTGCAAACAGAGCTTAGCTTTATGATCTCAGTCATTGTGATTTAATCAGCCCTTCAACTGAGCCGAGTTAATAAATTTCAATGGAAACAATGCTGTTTCGGCCAAATCAGCCAGGCAAAACAAATATACAAGTTGCTTTGTTTAACCCTTGTCTTTAGTATCTTTCAAAAGGGAAAAGTCATAAAACTAAAATAAACAAGATATTAAGGATGAAAGACTTGGCCAAACGTTAGATAATTCTTTTCTTTTTTTCTCTCTTGTTGGGCCTGGCCAAACCCCATCAAATCTGGAGACGGTGCAACAGCATTAAAATTCCTGTTTCCATGATAACAAAGATCAGTTGGAACACTACATGATTAATCAGGTAACTCATTTTAAGACCTGGAAAAAGGAGTTAATTAGGGGTCCAAGTGCCACTAAGCATCATGCAGTGCCAACCACAAAGCTGGGTGTGCCCGCTCCAAGTCTTTTACCCCTGAGCTCATTGACCAACATCGGCTCTGTCGTGAAAATAAATTCCTCACCTTTGTGCTCAATGCCCTCCCTGGCCTCCCTATCTGTGAAACCTTGTCTAGCCATGTAAGCCTCTGGGAACTTAATTCTGGATTCATGCACATAAATGGCCCATTGACAGCAGCACCTTCAACTGATGAGACAAGCTCAGGAATACCTTCTTATACTTGTATTTTTAATCGTTTGAACGGTCACTGGCTACGCCAGCATCAATTGCCCATCTCTAATCGCCTGGAGGGTAGTTGAGAGTCAACCACGTTGTTGTGTGTCAGGAGTCACATGTAGACCCGACCTGGTGAGGGCAGCAGTTCCCCTCACTAAAGGGCATTAGTGAACCAGGTGGTTTTTCATGGTCATTGTTCAACTCTTAAATCCAGACATTTTTAATTGAATTCAAATTCAACCATCTGTTGTGACTGGTACTCCTGGAAACATCAGGTTCCTCAGCATCTCCTCAGTTATCTTTGGAAGCTCTCCACACAGGAGGCAAATTCATGTCCTGCTACTACACCTCTTCAGCACCTTTTCATTCATGTAGAATGATACATCGTAGAGGCTATTCAGCCCATTAGGGTTGTTTGGAAAGCTGCTGTGGTGGGATTTGAACCCAGGTCCCAGAACATTACCTAGGAGGCTGGATTAATAGTCCAGCGATAAATCCACTGGGCTGTTCCTTCCCCCTCCTCCTCACCACCATCGCTCTTCCCTCCTTAGAGACTGAATTATTTAGGACTATATTCAGCAAAATTTGGAAGAATTAGGGGAATCTTATAGAAACCTGGAAAATTCCGAACACGGTAAATGCAGGAAGAATGTTCCCAGTGGAGCCAAAACAGTCTAAGGATATGACGTACCCATTTAGGACTGAGATGAGGATAAACTGGAGAAGCTGTGAGTATTTATTACAGCAGTAACTACACTTTAAAAGGACTTTCTTGTCTCTAAAGCACATTGAGACATCCAATGGTTTGGAATGGCACTATACAAATATGAAGTTTTCTTTCTGTAGACCACAGATTGGTAGAAAATCATGAAGGGTTTTGATAGAGTAAACAAGAAGAAAATTATCTCTAATGGAGAAAGTACAATATCCAGAGAAGACACATTTCATAAAAAAAAACAAAAATGACATGAGGGCAAATACTATTATGGTGTAACTGGAAATGTATTGCCCTGAAAGGGTATTGGAAATAGATTCAGTAGTGATGCTGAAATGAAAATTGGATCAATACTTGAAAAGGGAGAAGTTGCAAGGCTTCGGGAAAAGAGCAGAAGTTTGACCTCTAGTTGATAGCACTTCCAAATAACCCTGATGGCCTGAATGGCCTCTATGATGTATCATTCTACATGAACGAAAAAGTACTGAAGAGATGTGTGGTGAGCTTCCAAAGATAACTGAGGAGATGCTGAGGAACTCAATGTGTCCCCAAGAGGACCAGTCAGTCCAGGATCGAGTCTTGTCTTTGCCGGCAGGTCTCTAACAAATGTGTGTGACCATGGTACAGGGAGTGTTAGGAGCCCAGTGCTGTTGGTTGTATGGGGGATAGGGAGGAGAACCAAACTGCAAGAGAAAGACCAATTACTATGAACCCACTCCTGAGGTTTCAACTGCTGTCCAACAGCCCACATCATCCAGTCATTGTTCAGAGAAATAAAACTATGGGTCAATGTACTATCTAGCTTGCTGTAATTATGTGGCATCTAGATCTGCTGTAAATGATTTTGTGTATAATCTCAGGCATCCATTGAACCGCATTAGCGGTAGTGGGAGTGGGTGACATTGTCGTTCAATGGGTACCACTGCTGCCTCACAGCGTTAGGGATCTGGGTTCGAATCCATCGCTGGGTGACTGTCTACATGGAGTTTGCACATTCTCCCCGTGTCTGCGTAGGTTTCCTCTGGGTGCTCCCGTATCCTCCCACAGTCCAAAGATACACAGGTTAAGTGGACTGGCCATAGGAAATGTAGGATTATAGGGTAAGGATTTGGGTCTGGGTGGGATGCTCTTCGCAGTATTGGTGTGGACTCGATGGGCTGACTGGCCTAATTCCACACTTTAGGGATTGTTTTTTTAAATCCCTATCACTTGGAAAACAACATCAGAAACAATGCAATTGAAAATGTGCAAACTTTCAGATCTAAAAGAGAGTTGGCTACTAAAAGAAACAACAAGGAAACTTGTATAAGTAAATAGAATTGTTGGCAACTTTGAATGACTGGGTCTGTCAAAATGGCTGGATATTTTCTGCTCCCTGTTGCTGTGGAAATGAAAGGAGATATGAATCCAAATTATAATTTTTGGCCGATCTCACCAGTTAAACTATGAATTGTTTCAGAATTAAATAAAAAGACTGAGCAACTTAGAGTAGCAATCCTGCTATCTGTGTGTAGAAGGAGAGCTATAAGCCATATTGCAGCTTCGGCCTCACTGAGGAGCAGAAAAAGCCAGTCAGGAGAGATTTTGCTTTCACAATGCATTGTGAACCTTCTGTTAATGTTACTGAGGGATGTTTGCCTTCGACATCAGAGCTTGGCGGTAGAGGGAGAATATTGACCAGAGTGTGGCTACACTGCAAAGTCTAGCTGAATCTTGAGAGTTTGGACAATTGAAAGCATCTCTCATTAGAGAAAGGATTTTCTTAGGCGTAAGAGATCCTGAAGTAGGAGCAAGTCTGCTGAGAAAGTAGAAACTTACTCTCACGAAAGCTAGTAACTGCAGATGCTTTGAGATTGTCCAGCATCAGCAAGATTGCAAGAGGGAGAAGAGTATTATGCTGTGAGACTATTCCAGTCCAAACATGAACAACTTATTGTAAACAAGGATGAAATATTTGCAGAAAGATCAAGGTCAGTGCAGAACATATTTCAGAGAGCGTCATGTAAATTAAAAGGAAAACATGTCTAGCATGGGGAAGGTATTGCCCTAAGTGCAGAAGGTTTGGCATGCAAGTGTTTAGCTGGAAAGAATTAAAACAAGCCAATAAAGATGGATTCTGGAGAGATATCAGTCAGTGAGTCTGAAATATCATTCTAGACCATACAACAGGTTCATCTTGTCAGGTCTAATGGTGATAAATGGGTTTGTGACTGTTAGACTAATGAATGCAGAAAGGGAGCATCAAGTGAATGGGACATGTGAATGAGACACTAGTGCCTCTTACAACATCATAGAATCTTAGTATTGCTACAGTGTGGAAGCAGGCCATCGATCCTCTGAAGAGCATCCCACCCAAACCCAAATCCCTACCCTATCCTTGTGACCTTGCAATTCCCATGGCTAATCCACCTAGCCAGCACATACCTGAACAACATGGGCAATTTAGCTTGGCCAATCCACCTAACCTGCACAGCTTTGGACTGTGGGAGGAAACCGGAGCACCCAGAGGAAACTCATGCTCGAATCCTGTCTCTGGCGCTGTGAGTTTGCAGAAATTTCTCAAGGTGGTGATTCAAGCTGAAGCCTTGAAAATGAAGTTGAGGCTATAGGATAGGACAATGTTCATTCCAAGCTGGCAGCCCAATGCGAAAGGAAGAATGATGGTCCAGAGTCACAGATAGTGGACTTTGAAATTCACTCATCTTAGCTGAAGCAAGAATAAACCTTGAATTGTTAACCCGTTACAATCCAGAAGAGATTTGCAGCATTTTGCAGACCACAAAGGCATTAACGACTGAACAGACCCTAAGCAATTACAAAAATGTTTGCAGGTCTTAAATTTATTCCCAGTGAATATTATCTAAAAGTGAACGTGAGACTGAGGCTAGACACTTTATTACCAAGGAGGTATATGCAGGAAAGTAGAGTTGAGGTGAAAGCCAGATCAGCCATGATCGAACCGAATGGGAGAAAGGGTCAAATATCGACTCTTATTCATTGTTTACATGAATATAGAACATTCCAGCTCAGTACAGGCCCTTCGGCCCTTGATGTTGTGTCAACCCATGAAACCAATCCCAAGTCTATTTATCCTACACTATTCCATTATCATCCATATGCCTATCCAATGACCATTTAAATGCCCCTTAAGTTGGCGAGTCTACAACTGTTGCAGGCAGTGTGTTCCACGCTCCTATTACTCTCTGATTAAAGAAACTCCTTCTGACATCTGTCCTATGTGTCCTATTTTCTGGCACCAACCAGTTCTGAAGAGGAATCGTGCCAGTCAAAGCATTAACTCTGCCTCTCTCTCCACAGATGCTGTCAGACCTGTTGAGTTTCTCCAGCATACTGTATTTCAGATTTCCAGCATTTGCAATAATTTGCTTTAACTCCTTTTGACATGATTTATTTATAAGCCAGTACTGCATCTGCCGCGTAGAGTTCCAGCTGCCCTCGGACTCAATGTGAAAGACAAGCTGGAGGAGCTAGAAAAGGAGGGAATAATCATGATGGGGATAAATCCTCCAGAGAGCACAGGAGCCAGATTGTCCATCAACCTGGACAACTTAGAGTCTGCATAGGATCCAAAGGATCTGAATCAAGCTCTGAAAAGATTTCATTGCCCCCAAGCCAACCACAGAAGAAACTTTGTCACAAGGCAAAGCAAATGGGGTTACTGCTCCTGAGGAAAAGGATGATCGTTAGCAAATGAATTTGGATCATAGAATCCCAACAGCGTGGAAGCAGGCCATTCAGTCCACATCAATCGTCCGAAGAGCATCCCACCCAACTCCTGTAACTCTGCATTTTCCATGGCTAACCCACCTAGCCTGCTCATCCCTGGACACTATGGGCAATTCAACATGACCTATCCACCCTAACCTGCACGGCTTTGGACTGTGGAAAACCAAAGCACCAAGAGGAAACCCACACAGAAACTGGGAGGATGTGTAAAATCCACACAGACTGTCGCCCCCAAGGCTGGAATCAAGTCCGGGTCCCTGGTGCTGAGAAGCAGCAGTGTTATCTACTGAGCCACGGTGCCATCCTAATGAAAGTAGTGTTTTTGTAACTGCACTCTGTTCGGGAGATACAGATGTTTGCATCTGGAATTTGGCGTTTTCACTGCCCTGGAGGAATATCAGTCTATACATATGGTAGTCGGGGATCTTCCAGGAGTGGAAGCTAAAATGGATGGTCTGCTAGTCTATGGATATGGAGGTATAATGGATGAAGCCATCACAGAACAAGTGTGCCTGCTACAGAGAACACATCAGATGAAGCTGAGACTGAGCATGAAAACAGACGCAATTAAAAATGCCTGAAGTTAGGTACCCAGGTCATGCAGGAGAAAGTGAGGACTGCAGATCAGAATCGAAAAGTGTGGCGCTGGAAAAGTACAGCAGGTCAGGCAGCATCCGAGGTGCAGGAGATTCGACGTTTTGGGCATAAGCCCTTCAGGAATGTACTGAGGTCATGTGCTGAGCACAAAAGGATTGTTGGAATGACCTAGTGACTCTGGTGATCTGATTGAGGTGTTTTAAATGTTCCTGGAAATGATTGGGTTGACAGAGAGTATCTGTTTCCTCTTGCAAGTGAAGGGTAAAAATTTAAGAGCTAGACATTCATAAGCATATTCTCTGGACCGTCTGGAACTCTGTTACAAGAGAGTTTGTGAATGCTAGCATCCACCACTTTAGAGTCTGAGATCAACGGATTCGTTAAATAAAGGTTATAAGGAATATAGAATAAATGTGAGCAGGTGATTTTGAGGTACAAGTTAAGTGAATAGCAGAACAGGCTTGAGGTGCTGAATGGCCTTTTCCTGTTCCTATGTGCCTCTCTACATATGAGATGGCTCTGGGAAAACTAAAAGAGAAATGGTGGTCCTCATGCTTGTAAGTTTCACCTCCATTGTTACATGGAGTTGGAATGGATCTCAGGAGAACAGTATCATCAGATCATACTCACTCATCTCCTGAACCTCCTGAGCTCTTGGAAGGTGCTACAGAAATGCAAGTATTTCTTTCATCGGCAGTTAACTTGAAACAGTCTGGGAGCTATGGTCTCTCAGCAACCATTTATCTTATAAGTCGCACATTCAAGTCTTGTTTTCACATTTTCATTGAAAATCCCTGCATTTACATTTGAAAGGAGCAAACAAGTCACAGTGTAATTACTGCTTCTGGACAAAGGTGGCGCTGCTGTCTGTCTGTCAGGACAACATTGAACATAGAACATTCCAGCGCAGTACAGGCCCTTCGGCCCTCGATGTTGCACCGACCTCTGAAACCAATCTGAAGCCCATCTAACCTACACTATTCCATTATCATCCATATATCTTATCAAAACTTCATGGTTTCTATTTAGTTGTGAACATAGGAAACCTTGAGGCAGAAACATTACAAAATTTGGAGGGGGCAGATGTAAATTCTGTAATATATAAAGATTCTTCTTAGCGAGAGGCAGGTAAATCTCGTCATCAGAATTTGTCTATCAACTTGTCAGATATCCAGTGAATAAATAAATCTCTCCTAACCCTTTCTCTCAGGTGTTCATTGTGAAACCTCACTCAAAGAGATTTGAAGGTAACGTGTGGAGATGTTCAAACTCATAGCTGTGTACCAGGAAATGAGATTGTGTTGTAGACTGTGCTGCTTTAAAAGTAACAAAGATTTTACACAAAGTAGGAAGATAGGAAAGAACAAAGGCAGGCTATTCAGCCCCTCAGGGCTATCCCACCATTCAGTTAGACTCAGTTCATTTATATCTTAATTTAATATGCCTGTCATGTTTCCATACCTTTAAAGCCCTTGTCAAACAAACATGTTGAAATATTCCAATGTCCTTCTCTCAATAGCTTTTTATGGAGAGAACTCCTGATTTCCAATATCTTTTGTGTGGAGAAGTGATTTTTGATCTCAGCCTGAACAGCCAAGTTCTGATTTTGTGTTTATGCTTGTCTGTTCTGAGCCCCCCCCAGCAGAGGAAATAGTTACTTCCTATCTAGATATTTTCCGAATCAACCTGTTCACCGATGTTCTGAAACACATCCAGTGAATGTAGGCCTCGTGGCTCAAAGGTAGCGTTACTACTATTGTGCCACAATAGCCTCTTTCTCCTACCTATCTTACCAAATCTTTAAATCGTCTTAGCCTCCTCAATTAGGTCATCCCTTTATAAGCAACAAAGAACAGTACAGCACAGGAACAGGCCCTTCGGCCCTCCAAGCCTATGCTGACACATTTTGCCCTTCCATACTAAAACTGTCTTCACTTACTGGATCTGTATCCCTCTATTCCCTTCCTATTCATGTATTCATTCAGGTGCCTCTTGAATGCTGTTGTTGTGTCTGCTTCCCCCACCTCCTCTGGCAGCATGTTCCAGGCACTCAACACTCAATATGTGAAAAACCTGCCTCACACATCTGTTTAAACTTCCTCCCCCGCACCTTGAACCTGTGTCCCCTCGTAATTGACCCCTCCACCCTGGAAAAAAGCCTCATACTTTCCACTCCATCCATGCCATTCACAATCTTTTAAACTTCTATTTGATTGCCCCTCAACCTCCTGCGTTCCAGTGATAACAAACCCAGTCTATCCAACCTACCTTCATGGCTAAAATCCCCCATGGTGAAAGTGAGGACTGTAGATACTGGAGATCAGAGTCAAGAGTGTGGTGCTGGAAAAGCACAGCAAGTCAGGCAGCATCCAAGGAGCAGGAGAATCGACGTTTCAGGCAAAAGCCCCAAAATGTCGATTTTCCTGTTCCATGGATGCCTGATCTGCTGTGCTTTTCCAGCACCACATTCTTGGCTAAAATCCCATATACCAGCAACATCCTGGTAAACCTTTTCTGTACCTTTCTCTAAAGCATTCACATCGGTCTGGTAGTGTGGTGACCAGAACTATACGCAATATTCCAAGTGTGGCCTAACTAAAGTTCTATAAAGCTGCTGTATAACTTGTCTATCCTTATACTCAGTGCTCCTTCCAATGAAGGCAAGCATGTCATAAGCCTTTTTTACCACCTTATCTACCTGTGCTGGCACCTTCAGTGATCTGTGGACCTGCACACCCAGATCCCTCTGCATATCAATATTCCTAAAGGTTCTGTCATTCATTGTATAATTTCCACCTATACTTGACCTTCCAAAATGCATCATCTCACTTTTGTCCAGATTAAACTCCATCTGCCATTCTTCTGTCCATGCCTCCAACTGATCTATATCCTGCTGTATCCTCTGACAATCCTCCTCATTATCCGCAACTCCATCAATCTTTGTATCACCAGCAAACTTATTAATTAGACTAGCTATGTTTTCCTCTAAATCATTTATGTAGATCATGAACAGTGGAGGTCCCAGCACTGATCCTTGTGGAACACTACAAGTCACAACCCTCCATTGTGAAAAGCGTCCTTCCACTGCCACCCTCTGTCTCCTGTGACTAAGCCAGTTCTGCATCCATTTTTCCAGCTCACCCCGATATCATGTGACATCACCTTTTGCACCAGTCTACCATAAGGGACCTTGTCAAAGGCTTTACTGAAGCTCATGTACACAGCATCAACCGCTTTTCCCTCATCAATCATCTTCGTCACCTCCTCAAAAAAGTCGATTAAGTTAGTGAGCCACAACCTCCCCCATCTAAAGCCATGCTGTCTGTCACAAATCAATAAATTTGCTTCTAAATGTGTATAGTTCTAGACTCTGAGTCTTTTCCAATAATTTCCCGACCACCAAAATGAGACACATGGGTCTGTAATTTCTAGGATTATCCCTGCTTCCCTTCATAAACAATGGGACAACATTGACTATTTATCTATGATTTATCTATTAATCTATGATGGTCAAGAGAATACATGATCAGCCTGTGCAACTGGTCCTAATAACTTGATCCTTTTTGCCAATTATATTTGAAGAAGTTGTCAATGGTATTACATAATGTAACCGAGTGCATTAACAGGGTTGAATGGTCTTTGATTCATGTGGTCAGTGTCAATGTAATCTGTAAATACTCGCTCCAAACTGAGCCCGATGCTGAGCTGTCAGTGTCATGTACAAATGTATGTTTGCTCTGTGCCTTGTGTTCACTGTCATTCGTATGTGTGTGTGTCTCTAATGCGGTCTTTTCCCCCACTCCCCCAGGATTTGTGGATTTAACACTTCATGACCAGGTGCAACTGCTGGAATGCTGCTGGTTAGAAATTTTGATGATTGGCCTTGTCTGGCGCTCCATGGAACATCCCGGAAAGCTCATATTTGCACCAGATCTGGTTTTGGACAGGTACTCCCATCTTAGTTCATTAGTTTGCACAGATGTGGTTTTGGACTCTTGCAGATTTTTAAGGTACATTGGCCAGATGCGTTATCCTGAGCCAAAGTCCTTTCTTTCCCGAACACCCTTCTGACTCTGTGTGGATGGGTTGAGGAACACAGGCTGTAGAAACACTTCTTGCTTCAACTCTAAAGATGGTTAGTGCTGGTTGGAGGCAGAATTATAATTTCCTCCCACAGTCCAAAGAGGTGCAGGTTAGGTGGATTGGCCATGCTAAATTGCCCGTACGGTCCAGGGATGTGCAGGTTAGGTGGATTAGCCATGGGAAATGGAGGGTGATAGGGTAGGGGTGTGGGTCTGTGTGGGATGCTCTTTGGAGGGTCAGTGTGGACTCGATAGGCCGAATGGTCTGCTTCCACACTGTGGGGAATCTATGATATCCCGCTCCACCATGCCCAAATCCGACCTTTTAGATTGGACCTTGGATTTTGTGAAGCACATTTACAGGCAAGAAGTGGACAACTTGACAAGCAATGGACCAAGTATGTTCATTCCACATTCTGACTGTTTGCTTCCTGCTTCTTTGTAGGCATCTAAGTATCTGAATAGGGGGCTGCTTAAATAGGCAAGCTGTGTATCCATTGCCAGTTTGGGCCCCTATTATTGGGAAACTGAGCAGTCATGCAGTGGTGTACTACTGTCGACACTCAATAGCCAAGCCAGTAACCTGGAGGGATTGATTCACTTGCCTTATACCAGAGCTGGGAATAGCTTTTCCAGCTCCGCAACCACAAAGCATTGCCAACCATCGCTCACCTTCACTCTACTTTCCCCATGTCGAGTGGGGAGTTTAAAATTAGCTCAAGAGAATCGTGGAGTGACAGTATGGGACAGTGAGAAGGATAGAGAGTACATAAATGTCTAAATATGTGCAAACTCAACAGACTGGGAAAGCACACTGAATCACACAACTGCGAAGGGTTGGGCAGAATAACAAACACATTTTACACACTGTGTACAAAATAATGTGACCTTCTGAGAGAAATGGGAAAACAATGTTGAAAAAGTACCCCAGTCAATGGGGCTGCAGTTCGTTCCTTGTGATTGTAACTTTCACAACAGAGAAAGACATTAGCAAATCATAATGGGGCAAGATGGTGGAAGAATGCCCACCAATTTTATATACTTGTATCAGGTTGTCCCTCAGTTTTACATGCTGCATGGGCAGAAGATTAGGAGTTGGAGAGGGGAAGAAAAAGAGTCTGTCTTTGCTTTCCCTGGGATTGCAGCAATGTCTGGTGAGCTGCTTAGTTCCCTAAGGAAGTCCAGAGTCCAATACAATGGAAGCAGAGAAGCAACTCACAATCGTGTTAATACTGCAGATTAGGGAGAAACAAATTTGCATTTCTGTTCTATTTCTGCCACATTCTGAATTTGGTGGTTCTTGAATTTGGACCCCTGTTAACGTAGACTAAAGTTCCAAATTTGAATTTGTTACTTGCCTTATCCACATCTAATTCAGATTTGCAGTCAGTCTTGGCCTGTGAAACAACACTCGGTCAGTCCAGATGCATTTTAAAAGTAGCACATTTGAAGCATACCTTTGAGGCTCCAGTGTTCACAGTGACTGTACTCTTGCCATTTGCAAGATGTGGCGATACATCCAAAAGGCATTCCATTAACTTTCAGTAATGTTTCTTGGCAACACGTACGTTTAAACATGAAAGAATCTCTGGCAAGTGGCTGTGTGACTGGAACAGAAATTGAAACCTTGATTAGTAATGCAGGTGACATCTTAGTGGAGAGAGGTAGGATGTTGATATGGGACATAGGGTCCATGAGATTGACAGAAAAAGGATTGCTGCAGATACCAGACAGGCAGATTATAAAATCACCGCTTTCCATGCAGCAAAGGACTTGTTTACATAGAGTCATAGAGATGTACAGCATGGAAACAGACCCTTCGGTCCAACCCATCCATGCCAACCAGATATCCCAACCCAGTCTAGTCCAATCTGCCAGCACCCGGCCTATATCCCTCAAAACCATTCCTATTCATATACCCATCCAAATGCCTCTTAAATGTTGCCATTGTACCAGCCTCCACCACTTCCCCTGGCAGCTCATTCCATACCCGTACTACCCTCTGTGTGAAAACGTTGCCCCGTAGGTCTCTTTTATATTTTTCCCCTCTCACCCTAAACCTATGCCCTATCGTTCTGGACTCCCCGAACCCAGGGAAAAGACTTTGCCTATTTACCCTATCCATGTCCCCCATAATTTTGTAAACCGCTATAAGGTCACCCCTCAGCCTCCGACGCTCCAGGGAAAACAGCCCCAGCCTGTTCAGCCTCTCCCTATAGCTCGAATCCTCCAACCCTGGCAACATCCTTGTAAATCTTTTCTGAACCCTTTCAAGTTTCACAACGTCTTTCCGATGGGAAGGAGACCAGAATTGCATGCAATATTCCAACAGTGGTCTAACCAATGTCCTGTACAGCCGCAACATGACCTCCCAACTCCTGTACTCAATACTCTGACCAATAAAGGAAAGCATACCAAACGCCTTCTTCACTATCCTATCTACCTGCACTCCAAGGTCTCTTTGTTCAGCAACACTCCGTAGGACCTTACCATTAAGTGTATAAGTCCTGCTAAGATTTGCTTTCCCAAAATGCAGCACCTCGCATTTATCTGAATTAAACTCCATCTGCCACTTCTCAGCCCATTGGCCCATCTGGTCCAGATCCTGTTGTAATCTGAGGTAACCTTCTTTGCTGTCCACTACACCTCCAATTTTGGTGTCATCTGTAAACTTACTAACTGTACCTCTTATGCTCGCATCCAAATCATTTATGTAAATGACAAAAAGTAGAGGGCCCAGCACCGATCCTTGTGGCACTCCACTGGTCACAGGCTTCCAGTCTGAAAAACAACCCTCTACCACCACCCTCTGTCTTCTACCTTTGAGCCAGTTCTGTATCCAAATGGCTAGTTCTCCCTGTATTCCATGAGATCTAACCTTGCTAATCAGTCTCCCATGGGGAACCTTGTCGAATGCCTTACTGAAGTCCAAATAGATCAAATCTACTGCTCTGCCCGCATCAATCATCTTTGTTACTTCTTCAAAAAACTCAATCAATTTTGTGAGACATGATTTGCCATGCACAAAGCCATGTTGACTATCCCTAATCAGTCCTTGCCTTTCCAAATACATGTACATCCTGTCCCTCAGGATTCCCTCCAACAACTTGCCCACCACCGAGGTCAGGCTCACTGGTCTATAGTTCTCTGGCTTGTCCTTACCACCCTTCTTAAACAGTGGCACCACGTTAGCCAACCTCCAGTCTTCCGGCACCTCACCTGTGACTATTGATGATACAAATATCTCAACAAGAGGCCCAGCAATCACTTCTCTAGCTTCCCACAGAGTTCTCGGGTACACCTGATCAGGTCCTGGGGATTTATCCACCTTTACCCGTTTCAAGACATCTAGCACTTCCTCCTCTGTAATCTGGACATTTTGCAAGATGTCACCATCTATTTTGCTACTTTCTATACCTTCCATATCCTTTTCCACAGTAAATACTGATGCAAAATATTCATTTAGTATCTCCCTCATTTTCAGTAGCTCCACACAAAGGCCGCCTTGCTGATCTTTGAGGGGCCCTATTCTCTCCCAGTTACCCTTTTGTCCTTAATGTATTTGTATAAACCTTTTGGATTCTCCTTAATTCTATTTACCGAAGCTATCTCATGTCCCCTTTTTGCCCTCCTGATTTCCCTCTTAAGTATACTCCTACTTCTTTTATACTATTCTAAGGATTCACTGGATCTATCCTGTCTGTACCTGACATATGTTTCCTTCTTTTTCTTAACCAAACCCTCAAATTAAAGACGTTACAAACAAAGGCTAGGAAACTGGTTAGGATAGGGACCACACAAAACAATTCCCACCTCTCCGCCTTTGCAATCAAAGGGTTTTTCTGGGCAGAAGAACATCACAGTATCAGATTACTGGGATCCTAGTTGTGGCGCTTTTCACTTGAGAGTTATCATGAACTCTTTCCATCTTATGCTTTATTTGCAGCTAAGCACCTGCAGCCTGCTGAAGGTTATCATAAGAATGTCATATCATTTCTCTCTCTTGCTGTTCCTTTGATACGTCCACTGCACCTCAAACAATTCATTGTCATCCATTGATTTCTAATCGAACCTTTCTCTGTGTTATTGCTTACATTAGACAGCATTAGGGTGGAATTTAATGCCCTCGCTATTTTAGAATGGGGGCGGCATTTAATTCGTGAGGGGAGGGAGCTGGGTGAGAACCCGTGAGGTGCATGGCTTTCCCGCCTTGATGCCAGTTGTGGCCCTCAGGTGACCACCCCATCTCACTGCCGCTGGTGGTCTACCCACTGATGGGAAGGCAGCCATCACAGACAAATCCCAAGCAACACACTCGGTTGTGTTTGGTTGCTGAGCTCTTGATCGGGATGGGTCTAGTGGCATGACTTGTTCAAACACAATCGATGCCTCATCGAGGGACCCAGCATCATGAGGGTGGGGGGAATTGTGGGATGGAGGAAAATTCTGGTAACTCTGGAGCATCAACTTAAATGGAATTCTTAATACTCCACCAATTTTCAACCAAACTACCCCCTTTCCCTCCATAATCAGTACATAACAGTGAGTGGGCGGTGTTGTCACCCATTGGGGGTCCATTCTGCGCCTAGCCATGAGGTATCAACTTGCTGTCTGGCCACTAAACCTGATCAATCTACTGCTGTGGAAATTGTCAATCTTCCTTCCCAATGGGCAACTAGCCTGCTTGACCTGTCTTAGCATCTGGACACTGGTTAAAAAAAATCTATCCCTCAGTTTCTTTGCACAGTCTCCAAACCATTCAATTAACTGCCACAAAATCTTCACTAAGACATGAGGATACAGCCATCACAGTGTGAGTTATAGGGGTTATTGTCGAATAGAATAGAATATCCTTTTATATCACACATACTTTATTGTAGGAATACAATGAAAAGCTTTTACAATGTCTGCCTCTTATGGTGACATCTTAGGTGAAAGTGCCTAGATATTTTTGGCTATTGACTGTTACTGTTATCAGTGTTACTCCAAAAGTTTCTCTTGACTTCATATAATAAGTAGTGGTAACTCAGCTCACATCTTGAGGCAAGTTTGACCATTCAACATTTCACTTTGAGTGATTGTAGCTAGGTCTATTTTCCTATTTGACCTGTGTATCTTTTCAAATTAGCTTTGTACGCAGCCTTCAGAAGGTACAAGTCCATGTGTAAACTTAATTGGGCTCTGAATCATGAATATTCTTTCAACACTCAGTTTAAAGATATTAATACCAGACCGCTGGTCAAGAGTGAATCGAACAGTATCTGCAATCAATTAGAGTTAGCCTTGCGCATTTATGATTTTGAAATTGCTTGCAATGGGCAAGATGTTGAAATGTGAGTTTATAACAGCAAAGCAAGGGAAACTGGGTGGCTGGGACCTGAGCAAACTGCACAAGCTACTGTGTATTTTCTGAAACAATTAGGTTTGAGGATTGTGAAATTAACAGCTCAAGGACTGAGAAGGAAGTGTAAATGAAGTGGGAAGTTCAATGTCAAATCAGGTGCACGAGAAAAATACAAAGGGAAAGGAAGATTGGATTATGAGAAAAAAAGAGATACAGAAAGGAGAAGGAAACAGAATAAAATTTATTTTCTTAAAATCTCTGAAGTAAACATTGGAGGAATACAATTCCACACTCGTATTAATTAATTTTAGTAGCCAGGGATGTTGTCTGGTAATAATAAACTCGAATCATATTGTTAAAGGGTACTTAGACTCACATTGACAAGATTTGGTTCAATGGGTTGAGTTTAGTCTGTATAAACTGCATAAATGCAACAATTTGTTGCAATTCAATGCGATTTCAATGGTGAGGCAGACAGTGAGCTATTTTCACAAAGATAATGGCAAATAATTCAGACAGGAGCTTTCAGATATTTCAGTTTAACAGTGCATTTGGCCACAGCCTGGAGTTAGGCAGATGTGGTACTGCAGTTGCTGGAGAATTAGAGTCAAGATTCTGTGGTGCTGGAAAAGCACAGCAGGTCAGGCAGCATCTGAGGAGCAGGAAAATCGATGTTTCAGGCAAAAGCCCTTCATCAGAAAGAGCTGAAGGGCTTTTGCTGAAACATCGATTTCCCTGCTCCTCAGATGCTGCCTGACCTATCGTGCTTTTCCAGCACCACTCTAATTTTGACTCATTGCCTGAAGTTATATGAGAGGAATATCTGGACCATTAAAGACCATCCTGTTGAGAAATGTTTCAGCCAGTAACGTAGGGATCTGTCTTCATGGGTTCCCCACATTTACCCTAATCCAAGTAGTGCCTGATTATTCCATCCAAGTGTGTTAAGGAGAGACGTCATCCCTTAAGGGTGGCATGATGGCTCAGTGGTTAGCACTGCTGCCTCACAGCGCCAGGGACTGGAGTTCGATTCCAGCTTTGGGGTAACTCTCTATGTAGAGTTTGCAAGTTCTCCCTGTGTCTATGTGTGTTTCCTCCCACAGTTTAAAGGTGTACAGGTTAGGTGGATTGGCCACGCTAAATTGCCCCACTGTTTGCAGGGATATGAGGACTAGGTGGGTTATCTCAGGTAAAATACCCCATAGTGTGTGGGCTAGGTGGGTTAACTATAGTAATTGTGGGTTACAGAGATAGGATAGGATACTCTTCAGAGAGTTGGTGCGGAATTGATGGACCAAAAATCCTCGGCCTACATAGAGATTCTGTGATTGATAAACTGTAATCATTAAAACACCCTAAAATCTTTAAAATTGGATTATCAAAAAAGAAAGCTTTCTATTACCTGACTGACCTTGGGTTGAAGGTCTTATTCGCAGCCACAAGCTGACATTAGTGACATATCCCACGCCCACTCATCATTAATTAGCCACATGAGAAAGCTGAAAGGTATTTTTCATTTGAAAATGTGGAATTCCATTGTTATAACTTGAGAAACATCCTCTCTTGTTTAAAATCATTGTGATTAAATGACTTACTTTTCTCTCATCTCTATCTTCTCTTTGCAGAGATAGCAGTTTGCTCAGGTATAGAATCCCTACAGGCTGTTTGGCCCATCCAGATCACCCCAACCCTCTGAAGAACATCCCACTCAGACCCATTCCCTCAAATGAGTCATCCTCAAAGAATTCAGTAAGGCTTGTGAGGCATGACCTGCCCTGACAAAGCCATGTTGACTATCTCGAATCAAACTATGGTTTTCCAAATAATCATAAATCCTCTCTCTCAGAATCCTCTCCAATATCTTGCCCACCACTGACGTAAGACTGACTGGTCTGTAATTTCCAGGATTATCCCTATTCCCTTTCTTGAACAAGGGAATAACATTTTCCAACCTCCACTCATCTGGCGCTACTCCAGTGAACAGTGAGGAAGCAAAGATCATTGCCAAAGGTGTAGCAAACTCTTCCCTCGCTTCCTGTACTAACCTAGGGTATATCCCGTCTGGCCAAAGGGATTTATCTATCCTTATGTTTTTCAAACTTTCCAGCACATCCTTCTTCTTAACCTCAACTTGTTCTAGCAGATCAGTCTGTTTCATGTTGTCCTCAGAAACGTCAAAGTCCCTCTCACTTGTGAATACTGAAGCGAAGTATTCATTAAGGACCTCCCCTATCTCCTCTGACTCCCAGCGCAAGTTCCCTCCGCTATCCCTGACTGGCCCTACCCTCACTCTGGCCATCTTCTTGTTCCTTACGTAAGTGTAGAACGCCTTAGGGTTTTCCTTAATCCTATCAGCTAAAATTTTCTCATGCCTCCTTCTAGCTCTCTTAAATCCATTCTTCACTTCTTCCTGGCTAGCTTGTAATCCTCTAGAGCCATGTCAGATCCTTGCCTCCTCAACCTTAAATAACCTTGCTTCTTCCTCTTGACTAGATTGTCCACATCCCTTGTCACCCAAGGTTCCTTCACCCTACCATTCCTTCCTTACCTCAGTGTCCAGCACTATCAGCAGGTGCTTCCTAAACAACCTTCACATTTCTGTTGTGCATTTCCTTGACAACACCCGTTCCCAAGTTAGGCTCCCCAGTTCCTGTCTTACAGCATTGGAATCCTCCCTCCCCCAATTAAATACTTTCCCATACCGTCTACTCTTATCCCTCTCCATGAGTATAGTAAAAGTCATGGAGTTGTAATCACTATCACCGAAATGCTCTCTCACCGAGAGATCTGACACCTGGTTCGTTATCAAGCACCAAATCCCATAAGGCCTCCCCTCTAGTCGGCCTATCTACATATTGCACCTGGAACCTTTTCTAAACACACACCTGACAAAAACTGCTCCATCCAAATTATTTGAACTAAGTAAGTTTCAATCAATATTAGGTAAGTTAGACTCACGTATGACAACAATCCTGCTACTGCACATTTCCAAAACCTGCTTCCCAATCTGCTCCTCTGTGTCTTTATTGCTGTTGGGGGGATTCTGTAGAAAACTCCCAATAAGGTGACTGCTCCTTTCCTGTTTCTGCCTTCCACCCCTACTGACTCTGCAGACAAACCCTCCTCGACAATCTCCCTGTCTGCAGCTGTGATACTATCCCTGATTAGCAATGCCCCTCCCCTACTTCTTTTACCTTCCCCCCCAGTTCCTTTTGAAACATCTAAACCCTGAAATATCCAACAACCACTCCTGCCCCTGTGATATCCAAGTCTCCATAATGGCCACAACATCATAGTTCCAAATACTAATCCATGCTCTGAGTTTATCACCCTTATTCCTAATACTTCTTGCACTAAAATAGACACATTTCAACCCATCACACTGGCTGGCTGTACCTTTGCCCTATCAAGTGCCTGTCCCTCCTCACAGACACTGCACGCTGTATTTGGCTGTTCACTACCTACTCCAGCATCTGATCCATAGCTCAGGTTCCCACTCCCCTGCAAATTTAGGTTAAACCCTCGTAAAGAATTCTAGCAAACCTCCTGCCCAGCATATTGGTGCCTCTCCAGAACTGTAAATTTCACTACTGCTAAAGAAACAGGATCACAGCTCAACAGTTGAACACGTCTTCTCACCTTCACAACCCAATGGACTCTTAAGATCTGTAACTCCATTTGCCTTTACCTTCCTGTCTGTACTATATACCCTATCCCCCACCCTCACCAATTTACAAATGTGTGACTTACAAACACTCATACTTGTGAATATGATCTCATACAGGGATGTAATTGTAAAGATCCAACAGGTGAACATTTCCTGTATTGATGAACGGTTACTCTATACTGCCATGCATTGTGTTCCAACTTAAATACAAATCGACTTGCGAACTGACTCAAGCACGAAACTCATTCACAATCTGGGAACTGCATGTATCATTAACGTTAATGATTGCCTGCATTACCATTTGTTCCTTTCTGTAATTCCTGTCACAATTTGCTTGATCTTTCAAGAAAAACATTGCAAGCCACATGTCTGCAACTTCCACCTCTGTTGACTTCTGTACCACCTCAGCTCATTGGCTGAGACCCTCACCATCCCCGTGTTACCTCTATAAACACAAATTGTGATTGTTCTTCTTTATCTTATTGCAATCTAGCTCCAAGTAACACAAACCTGTTTTCAATGGCAAAGCTTTCCCATTTGAACTTTTTTTTATAAAGGAATGTAACACTGATTACATAGAAACGATAGGAAGAGGAATTAGGGACAATCAACCCCTTAATTATTCCAATCGATTATTGATGATCTCTATCCCAACTACATTTTCCTGATTGCAACCTTTCTGCTTTTACCCAACAAACATCAATCTCACTCTTGAAACCCTTGCATTGTGCTGGTTTCCCAGTCTTTCAGAGGACTGAGTTTTGAATTTTTCTGGCTCTCTCTGTGAAAATCTGCTTCTGATTTCACTCTGAGATGGTCGAAGTATAATTTGAAGCTTATGTCGCCTCACTCTTGATAACCTCATGGGAGGAAACCATTTCTTGGCATCTATGCTTTCAAAATCCTTTTACATTTTTAAACATCAATCAATTGCCTCTTCATCTTCTAAACTCATTCGTATAGAGACCCTACTTGTGTAATCTGTCCTCATAAATTCATTCTTGTTACTAATCTGGTGGTTCAGCCCTGTAATCCCTCTGACACTAGGATATCCTTTTGCAGATGTGTTGCTCAAAGCTACAGTATTCAAGGTAGAGGCTCAGCCAAGGCTCTGTGCAACTGAAGAATCTCTTCCATCTCTTTGTATTCTCGCCTGTTTGAGATAAAAGCCACCCATTTTTGGTTTACTTACAATACCTGGCTACCAGCTTTCAATAGTTTGTGCACTTGGACTCTGAAATATCTTTGCTACTCCACAATTCCTAGTCACTGACTATTTCAAAAATATTTTTAAATATTTGGATCCAAGTTAGTTGCAAGTGTAATACTGTATTTGCCACATATTTGAGTTGACTATCTTCATAAAAAAGGTTTCAGATTTAGACTTTACTGTCACATGTACTCAAGTACAAAAGTACAGGAGTACAGTGTAAAGTTTTCAGTGTGACCACAGACATATGGCTCTGGCTTAGCCACAAGTACCTAGGTACAAAAACTTAAGAACAAGGTAGAAGGAAATAAAGGACAAAGTTAAAAGAATCTGCTGTTCTGTCTTTAGGTGATGAGAGTTCCTAAAATTTCAGGAAGTTGTACAACAGTCATTTATTTTCTTCAAAGAAGTAATTGATTAAACTTATGTTTGTTAATTTCTTGTCTGAAGGAATGAAGGGAAATGTGTTGAAGGGATGGTGGAGATATTTGATATGCTCCTAGCAACAGTGTCCCGATTCCGACTGCTGAAGCTGCAGTGTGAGGAGTACATCTGTCTGAAGGCCATAATTTTACTGAATTCTGGTAAGTCAGAGCTTCACACTGGGGTATCCATGAATCACATGCCCCATGATTGCCATTGAACACTATGTAAACATGTCCATGCATCTGGTACAAAGTGCTTCTAAGTCTATATATTAGCAAAACAGTATCCAGTATACTTGTAATGTCCCATCCAGCATCTTCACAGAGCGAGAGTCACTCTTCATTCTGCATCTGAAGAGCAGTGGTTACCTACCCATCTACCTTTGTGTCATCTGCAAACATAGCAATAGTTTCCTCAGTTCCTGCATCCAGATCATTAATGTATACTGTGAATAATCGTGGTCTTTGACCTCTGTGGAACTCCACTGGTCACTGGCTGCCATCCTGAAAAAGACATCTTTATCCCTACTCCCTGCTTTTTGCCAGTCAGCCAATCTTTATCCGAGCTGGTATCTTGCCCCTCACACCACGGCTTCCTATCTTGTTTAGCAGCCTCCTGTGTGGCACCTTGTCAAAATCCAAATGAATCATATTCACTGGCTTTTCTTTGTCTAACTTACTCATTACCTCCTCAAAGAATTCTTACAGATTTGTCAGGCATGACCTCCCCTTGATAAAACCATGCTGACTCAGCCCTATTTTACCATGCACTTCCAAGTACTCCGCAACCTCAGCCTTAATAATCGATTCTAAAATCTTACCAATAACCAAGGTCAGGCTAACCAGCCTATAGTTTCCTACCTCCTGTCTACACCCCTTCTTAAATAGGGGTGTTACTTCAGCCATTTTCCAGTCCTCTGGGACTCTCCCTGACTCCAGTGATTTCTGAAAGATCAATGCCTCTACAATCTCCTTATCTCCTACAATCTCCTTCAGAACTCTGGGGTGTGGTCCATCTGATCTGGGTGATATATCCACATTCAGACCTTTCAGCTTGTCAGGCACCTTCTCCTTACTGATGCTTATTACACTCACCTCTGCCCCCGCATCTCTTGAATTTCCCGTATGGGGCTGATGTCTTCCACTGTGAAAACTGATGCAAAGTACCTATTCAGTTCCTCTGCCATTTCCTTTTCCCCATTACTATTTCTCCAACCTCATGTTCCAACGGTCCAATGTCCACTTTTGTATCGCTCTTACCTTTTAGATACCGAAAAATTCTTTTGCAATCTTTTATGTTACTAGTCGGCTTACCTTCATATTTCATCTTCTTCCTGCTTATTGCTTTTTCAGTTGTCCCCTGCTGGTTTTTAAAAGCTTCCCAACTCTCTGACTTCTCACTAATCTTTGCTTTTTATTTACTTTTATGGTGTCTCTCACTTTTCTTGTCAGTCAGGGTTGCCTGATCCTCCTGAGTATGTTTCTTCTCCCTAGGGATGAACCTCTGCTGTGGTCCCCTGAATTACTCCCAGAAACTCCTGCCATTGCTGTTCCACTGTCTTTCTCCCCTTCCAATCAAATCTGGCCAACCCCTCCCTCAGGACTTTACAGTTCCCTTCACTCAACTGTAATACCATCACATCTGATTCGAACTTCTCCCTCTCAAACTGCTCACTCTGCTCCCTAGGCATTCCTTCACCTTAAGCTCCCTAACAAGTCTGCCTCAGTATAGAATTGCCTGTTCCCTAGAGGGCTCTACCACAAGCTGCTCCAAAACAAATCCTCATGGACATTCCCATGAATTCTTTTTCTTGAGATCCATTACCAATCTGATTTTCCCACCCCACCTGCATATTGAAGCTCCCCATGATTATTGTAATAGTGCCCTTCTTACATGTCTTCTCCATCTCCTGATTTATTTTTTGCCCCCTCATCCTGACTACTGCCAGGAGACTTGTACAAATCTATCAGGGTGTTTTTCATTTGCGGTTCATCAACTCTACCCATACAGATTCTGCACCTTCCAACTCTACATCATCTCTCCTGTCAATTTCATTTCATTTCTTACCAACAAGGCAACCCCACCCCCGTCTGCCCTTCTACCTGTCCTTTCAATCAAACGTGCTTCCTTAAATACTTAATTCCCAGCTCTGATCCCCTCGCAGCTACATCTCTGAGACTCACACAACATTGTAGGCAAAAGTGAGGACTGCAGATGCTGGAAACCAGAGTTTAGATTAGAGTGGTGCTGGAAAAGCACAGCAGGTCAGGCAGCATCCGAGGAGCAGGAAAATCGACGTTTCGGGCAAAAGCTCACAACATCGTACCTGCCAATATCAATCAGAGCTCCAAGCCCATTTACCTTGCTTCATTTACTGTATGCATTTAACTACAACACCCTCAGTCCTGAGTTAACAGTCCACCCCCCTTCTCATAGTTGTCCCCTTACCTACTATGTCTGAAGTTAGATTCCTGATTCTTCCCATACTCAGGAGAAATTGAGGACTGCAGATGGCATTCCTGACGAAGAGCTTATACTCGAAACATCGACTCTCCTGCTCCTCGGTTGCTGCCTGACCGGCTGTGCTTTTCCAGCGCCACACTTTTTGACCCTCTCCATACTCTGCCCTATTGCTTGTTCTGGAAACTTTAATAACCTCTGCTGAGCCCTTCCTCTCTGTAACCTTTTTCATAACTTTCCAGGTATCTGAACCCACCTCCAACACTATGTAATTTATAGCCCAGGTCCCAGCATGATTCAAGTGGATCCTGTCCCATCAGAACAGCTCCCTCCTTCCCCAGTACTGCTGTCAATGTCCCATATATTTGAACCTGTTTCCCCCACACCACCCTTTGAGCCATGCATTTCTCTCTTTAACCTTGGTGACCCTGTGTCAATTTTATCATGGATCAGGTGGTAATCCAGAGATTATTACCTCTTTGCTTTCCGGAGGCTGAGGGGTGACCTTATAGAGGTTTACAAAAGTATGAGGGGCAGGGATAGAGTAAATAGGCAAAGTCTTTTCCCTGGGGTCGGGGAGTCCAGAAGTAGAGGGCATAGGTTTAGGGTGAGAGGGGAAAGATATAAAAGAGACCTAAGGGGCAACTTTTTCACGCAGAAGGTGGTACGTGTATGGAATGAGCTGCCAGAGGAAGTGGTGGAGGCTGGTATAATTGCAACATTTAAGAGGCATTTGGATGGGTATATGACTAGGAAGGGTTTTGAGGGATATGGGCCGGGTGCTGGCTGGTGGGACTAGATTGGGTTGGGATATCTGGTCAGCATGGACAGGTTGGACCGAAGGGTCTGTTTCCATGCTGTACATCTCTATGACTCTACGACTTTGGTTCTGCTTTTAAGTTAGCCCCAAGCTGCTCATATTTCCTCAGCAGAACCTGTTTCCTCTTTCTACCTATATCGGTGGTACCTCTGTAGACCATGACAAGTGGGCCTGGCCCTCCCACTCCAAGTTCCTCTGCAGCCCTAGGTGAGATATCCTGAAGCCAGACATTAGGCCGACACCACAGCCTTCAGGACCCTTGATCCTGGTCACAGAGAACAGGAAAAACACAGCAGGTCAGGCAGCATCCGAGGAGCAGGCAAATCGAAGATTCAGGCAAAAGCCCTTCATCCTGGAGAGGTCAAGAAAGTGGAAGGAAGTGTTCGAGATGGACCAAGTGGACATTGTGGGCGAAGTTAATGAACTGCTCCAGTTCAGCCTGGGTGCAGGACGCTGCACCGATACAGTCATCAATGTAACGGCAGAAGAGTTGGGGCACAGTACCTGTGTAGGTACTAACATAGCCGACAAAGAAGCAGGCGCAGCTAGGGCCCATCTGAGTTGCCCATAGCCATTTCCTGTGTCAGTCTACAGTTGGACGCTTACTATAAACCCACAGACTCCCATAACTACCTGGACTACATCTCCTCCCACCCAGTATCCTGCAAGAACGCCATCCTGTTTCCCCAATTCCTCCACCTCTGCAGCATCTGCTCGGATGAGGAGACATTCCACTCCCAAGTATCCCAGATGTCCACCTATTTTGAACATTGTGCCTTCTCTCCCCTTGTCATCCAGACAGCCCTCCACCACACCTCCTCCATTTCCCGTCCACTACTTTAAACCCTCCCCCCTCTAAACGCAATAGACAGAATCCCTCTTGTCCTCGCCTATCACCCCACCAGTCTCCATACCCAATGCATCATCCTTAAACACTTCCGCCAACTCCAATTAGACTCCACCACCAAGAACATTTTTCCCTCCCCACCCTCTCTGCCTTCTGCAAGGACCGTTCCCTTTTCCAGTCTTGGTTCATTAGTGCCCCCCCACATCACTCCCCCCCCCCTTTCCCCTTTCCCCAACCAGTACCTTCCCCTGCAACCACAAAAGTTGCAAAACCTGCCAGTACAGCACCCCCCTCACCTCCTTCCAGGGCCCCAAACAGTCCTTCCAGGTGAGACAGAGGTTCACCTGCCTCTCTTCCAACCTAAGCTTACTGCATCAGGTGCTCCCCAAATGGTATATTTGCCTTAATTGCAATAGGATTTAAGTTACATAGAAACATGGAATAAAGGAGAGGAAATAAGCTGTTTGACCCCTTGAGGTCATGCCATTCATAAATATCATGGCTGATCATCAAGCTCAACTCCCTAATCCAGACCATATCCCTTGATCCCTTTAGCCACAGATCTCCTTCCTTCTTGAAAACTTAATGTTTGTCCTCAACCACCATCTGTGATAGTGAGTTCCACAGGCTCACTACTTGCTGGGTGAAAGCAATGTCTCCTTATCTCAGTCCTAAAGTCTTTATCCCTTATCCTGAAATTATGATCCAGTTTCTGAATTCCCCCAATTTCGGAAGCATCCTTCCTACATCTAACCTGCCTAGTCCTGTTAGAATTCGAACAAGATTTTGTGAGATTCTACCCCCTTTCTTCTCAACTCAAGCGAAAAGTATCTTAACCTACTTAATCTCGCCTCGTACATCAGTCCTGCCATCCCAGGAATCAACTTGATAAACCTCCACTGCACTCTCTCTATAACAGGAACCGCTTTCCTTAGAAAGGAAACCCGTACATAATATTCCAGGTGTGGTCTCATTAATGTCCTGTATAATTGCAGCAAGGCATCCTTGTTCCTGTATTCCAATCTTCTCGCTATGAAAGCCAACATTCAGTTTGCCTTTCTGACTGCCTGCCGCACCTGCACGCTAACTCTCAGTGACTGGTACATGAGGACACCTAAGTTTTGTTGACTGTTCCCCTCTCTCAATTCAAACCCATTCAACCAATATTTCAGCTATCATTGTGGATAACTTCACATTTATCCACAATGATACTGCACCTGCCAGCCATTTGTTCACTCATGATGTGGAGGAGCCAGTGTTGGACTGGGGTGGACAAAGTTAAAAGTCACACAACACCAGGTTATAGTCCAACAGATTTATTTGGAAGCACTAGCTTTCAGACCACCGCTCCTTCATCAGATGGTTGTGTAGTATAAGATCATAAGACACAAAATTTATAGCAAAAGATTACAGTGTCATACAGTGATACATTGAACAACCCTGGATTGTCAAGTCTTTCATGTTTTGGAATGGGTTGCAGGTTTTGGTTTATTAATATGTAAATCCAAGAACTTCTTTTAAGGCACCTTCTCGAGATAATTTAAGGATTTATAACAAAAGGTGACATCGCAGCTCAAACAATGCATTAAAGATGTGAGGTCAGAATCTGTTTGTATCCCAATCTTGAGTCAGACTGGCTCTATTTCCAAAGTGGAATTTACAAAATATTGCATGGACTGACTGCCAGCAGATTGGGCATTTTTTGAGCACAAAAATGCACTCCACTTCTTGCCTTTGAACAACCGCCAAAAATTAAACCGACCATTGTTCACAGCAAACTGCCCAGCTTTCAGGACAAAATCGATCACAACACCGTACAACCCTGTCACGGCAACCACTGCAAGATGTGTCAGATTGTTGACACGGATACCACCATTACCTGTGGGGACACCACCCACTGTGTACACGGCAGGTACTCCTATGACTCGGCCAACGTTGTCTATCTCATATGCTGCAGGCAAGGATGCCCTGAGGCATGAGACATTGGGGAAACCAAGCAGAGGCTACGACAACGGATGAATGGACACTGCACAATAATCAACAGACAGGAGTGTTCCCTCCCTGTCAGGGAGCACTTCAGTGGACAGGGACATTCAGCCTCGGATCTTCGGGTGACCGTCCTCCAAGGTGGACTTCAGGATAGGCAACAACGCAAGGTGGCCAAGCAGAGGCTGATAGCTAAGTTCGGTACCCATAGGGATGGCCTCAACCGGGTTCACGTCACACTACAGGTGACCCCACTGCACTATACACTCACACTCACACATATGCACATGCACACGCGCTCACACACTCTCACACGCATACAAGCACACATACATACACTCTTACATACTCATGCACTCACACAGACTCTCTCTCATACACACGCTTTCTTTCAGACACACACACACAACCCCACACTCTCACCCACGCACACATCCTCTCAAAGGCTTATATTACATCACATCCACACACACACTTTACCAAGCTTTCACACATTCAAGCACAGACTCTCTGATGTGCACTCACACTCACATTCACCCTCACATACACACTCTCTGTCTCTCAGTCATGCACAGCCACCTATAAGTCTATGGGGTGAATTTGTATTTGCAGAACTATATTTACAGATACATTCTATTTTGCTCAAAAATGCACAATCTGCAGACAGTCAGTACATGTAATATTTTGTAAATTCCACTTTGATAACAGAACCAGTCTGACTCAAGTCTGGGATACTCACAGACTCTAACCTCACACCTTTGATGCATTCTCTGAGCTGAGATGCCACCTTTTGTTATAAAACCTTAAGTTAACTCGAGAAAGTGACTTAAAAGAAGTTCTGGGATTTGCATATTAATGAATCGAAACCTGCAACCCGTTCTAAAAGATGAAAGACTTAACAATCCAGGGTTGTTCAATATATCACTGTATGACACTGTAATTTTTTTGCTATAAATTTTGTGTCTTACGATCTTATACTCGGCAACCATCTGATGAAGGAGCAGTGCTCTGAAAGCTAGTGCTTCCAATTGAACCTATTGGACTATAACCTGGTGTTGTGTGATATTTAACTTTGCCCACTCACTCAGCCTGCAACATGTCTGCATCCTCTTCACAGCTCACCCTTCCACCACGCTGTGTGTTATCTGCAAATTTGGAGTCATTGCATTTGGTTCCCTCATTTGAATTATTAACATCTACTATGAATAGCTAGGGTCCTGGTCCCATTAGTGGCTGCCTTTCATTCAAAAATGACCCATTTACTCTGTTTCCTGTCTGCTAATTTTCTATTCATCTCGATAAACTACCCCCAAACCAATATGCCTTAATTTTACACATGAATCTCTTATGTGGGACTTTGTCAAAAGCCTTCTGAAAGTCCCAATAAACCGCATCCACTTGCTCCCCCGATCACCTCTACAAGTTACATCCTCGAAGAATTCCAGTGGATTTGTCAAACATGATTTCCCTTTTGTAAATTCATGTTGACTGTATCTGATTCTATCTTGGTTTTCTAAATGCTCTGCTATAAAATCCTTGATAATGGACTTAAACATTTTCCCCAAAGCCAAAGTCAGACTCACTGGTCTGTAGCTCCCTGTTTTCTCTACCTCCCTTTTTAAAGAGTGGGGTTACATTAACTACCTTCCAATCTTTAGGAACTGTTCCACAGTCCAAAGAATCTTGAAGGTGACCACCAATGCATCCACTATTTCTCGGGCTACTTCCTTAGCTCTTTCAGTATATAGATTATTAGGCCTTCAGAATGTAAAGCTTTGAATCCCGTCAATTTCTCTAACACCATTTCTCTATTAAATCAGATTGTTTCAATTCTTCCCTCTCCCTGCATTGCCCATCATTTCTGGCATGCTATTCATGTCTTCCCTTGTGAAGACAGAAGCAACGTATTAGAATTTAGTTCTTCAGCCATTCCTTCGGTCCCCATTATAAATTCACTCATTTCTGACCGTAAGGGACTTACATTAATTTTCACCAATATTTTAGTTTATGCGTACCTATAGAAACATGTGCAGTCAGTTCTTATGATCCCCACAAACTTACTTTCATACTTTATTTCCCCCTTCTTAATCAAACCCATGGTCCTCCTTTGCTTATATCTAAACTGTTCCCAATCCTCAGGTCCTTTGTTTTTAGCCAATTTGCATGCCTCTTCATTGCATCTAATGCTACCTCTAACTTCCCTCGTAAACAATGGCTTAGCAGCTGCTTTCTTTGCTCTCTTGCACCAGACAGGAAAATAATTTTTCTAGTTCACCCATCCGCTCTTCCATTGCCAATCTACTGTCATTCCTTTCAGTAACATTTCCCAATTCATCGTTGCCAATTCATGCCTCATACCATTACCGATTCCCTTATTAAAACTCAGGACCCTAGTATCAGAATCAACTACCTCACTCTCCACCTTGAAGACGAATTCCATCATATTGTGATCACTGATCTCCAAGAGGTATCTCATAATTACATTGCCAATTATTCCTTGCTTATTTGCATAAGATGACATGTTCTCTCATTGGATCCTCAATGTATTGATCTTGAAACTGATCTCGTATACATTCTAGGAAATCTTCCTATCCAGTCTTGGGACTAATTAGATTCACCCAATCTATATGCAGATAATTACAGATGTTCCTTTACTGCTTATATCTCTGATTTCCTGTTTAATGCCATTCCGACCCCACTAATGTTTTTTGCCCCTTCGTATTTCTCAATTCTACCCACACGTATTCTAAGCCAATACCTTTCCTCAATATTGTTTTTACATCCTTTTAAACCAATAATGCAAATCCATCACCTTTTCCTTTTTGTCTGTCCTTCTGAAATACCGAGTTCCCCTGGATGTTCAGTTCCCACCTCCGGTCACCCTGCAGCCGTGTCTCCATAGTCCCAATAATATCAGATCTGGTTACATCTATTTACATGATTAGTTCATCCACTTTACTTCGAATGCTCTGTGCATTTAAATACAAAGCCCCCAGAGTGGTGTTTTTAACATTCCTTGTCCCATTCCCATTATTTTTTACTGTGGTCTTGTTTGATTCCTCTGCCTGTCAGTTCTTTTATTCCTCTTTCTGTGTTTTGTTCTTTTCGTTGATTATCCTTCCTCTGATTCATTGCATACGTTCCCATCCCTCTGCCAATTAAGTTTAGAGCGAGAGAAAAAAAGCAAATTACTGCGGATGCTGGAATCCGAAACCAAAAGAGAATATGCTGGAAAATCTCAGCGGGTCTCGGCAGCATCTGTAAGGAGAGAAAACAGCTGACGTTTCGAGTCTAACTGACTCTTTGTCAAAGCTAGAGATGTCTTATTGCAATTATGTGGGGCCTCGGTAAGAGCACAAAGGGAGTATTGCACGCAGTTTTAGTCTCCCTATCTAAGAAAAGATTTATTTGCCACAGAGGGAGCACAGTGGAGGGTCACTGGGCTGATACTGGGGATGGCAGGACTGTCCCAAGAGAAGAGATTGGTTTAACTGGGCCTTTATTCATGAGAATTTTGAATAATGAGGGGTTATGATTGAGATGCATAAAATTCTAACAAGGCTGGATATACTGGATGAAGGGAGGATATTCCTCATGGTGGAAGAGACTGGAACCAGGAATCAAAGTGTCAAGATATGGAGTAGACCGGGGAATACTGAGTGGAAGTGAGGACTGCACATGCTGGAGATCAGAACCGAGAGTGTGGTGCTGGAAAAGCACAACAGGTCAGGCAGCATCCGAGGAGCAGCAGACTCGATGTTCTGGGCAAAAGCCCTTCATCACGTAGGACTGAGATGAGGAGCACTTTTTTTACTTTGAGGCTGAGAGGAGATTTGATCGACATTTTCAAAATCTTGAGCAGGCTGGACAGAGGGAGACGATGTTCCCGCTCGAGAAAGAAAAATTGATTGAAATTGATGTGGAAGTGAAGGAAAGGTGATATGAGAAAAAAAGACGTTTTCATGTCATAAGTAGTTTGGGTGTGGAATGCACTGTTTAGAAAAGTGGTGGACACAGGTCCAATTGAGAGATTCAAGAGGGGATTGGGTGTATTTTTTTGGCTAGGAATGGTGTACAAAGACATGGGGGGAAAGGCAGGAGGTTGTCACGAGGTTACAGGCACAATAGGCCGAATAGTCTCCCTCTGTGCTGTTATTGAATGTTTCTATTTTAAATGTATCGTGTGGTATGGAGAGAAACCAAAAGTATAGCATTAAGATAGAGGATCAACCATGATCATATTGTTTGGTGATCAGGCTCGAAGGGCTAAATGGCCTCTTTGTTTCTATGTTTCATGTGGATGAAATTGCATAACTTGCATAACCCCGGTGGCCATCATGGAGTATTGCGGAAGGCCTGCTGTTGGAGTCCTATACAACTCAATAGCCAATATTACACTTTTCATTATCACCCAATGAAATCTGCTGGAAAAGGGAATTTTGTAAATTTTCTTTTGGGAGGATTGGAGAACAGGGTCACCTTGTCCAGACTATAACAACCCAGAAATAAAACAGAAAGTGCTGTAGATATTTAGCACTACTGGCAGCATCCAAGGAGTAAGGGACAAAAATACCAGACTCTGGTCTCTTAATACAAACCACAATGAACCATGGCCACTTAGTCAGGCTATTACAACCCCAATTGCAACAGAAATTCCAATAATCACAGGACTCCTAGTCGAGACTATAATAATGCAGGTCATCTAACCCAGACTACAAGGATCTTGGTCACTCCAACACTGACGACAGAATCCAGGGTAACAGAACCCACACCACAGTAACCTCAGTCTCAGGCTAGGTTATGGTAACCTAGGCTATTTACATGACAAGAACTGGAAACTCTACGTCAGATGAGAATCATCTGGGCCATCTAACCCTATTAAAAATAACCTGTATCACTTCACCACGGCAGCATGATTCAAATCATTTAACTCAGAGGGTAAATTGTGAACCTCTTAACCAAGATGGGAATAGCTCATAACAGACAAGCCCACTCTACAATACACTGGGTAAATTCCACTCTTCCCCCCCCCCCCCCACCAGCCAATAATACCCTGGATAAACTAGCCCAGACTATAACACTCTCAGTAAACTAGTCCAGGCTACTACACCCTGAGTAAACTAGCTCACTCCAGTGTACCCTGGGTAAATAGCCCGCTCTACTGTACCCTGGGTAAACTAGCCCAATCTACTATACCCTGAGTAAACTAGCCCAGCGTACAAAACCCTGGGTAAACTAGTCCAATCTACTATACCCTAAGTAAACTACCTCAGTGTACAGTATCCTGGGTAAACTAGACCACTCTACGATAACGTGGGTAAACTGGCCCAGTGTACAATAACCGGGGTAAAGTAGGCCACTCCACTATATCCCGGATACACCAGCCCATCCACTACACCCCGATTAACTAGCCCACTCTGCTACACCCTGGATAATCTAGCCCAATCTATTGTACCCTGGGTATACTACTCCAGTGTACAATACCCTGGGTTAATTAGCACAGTCCACACTACTATACTCTGATATACTAGACCAGTGTACAATCCCCTGGGTAAACTAGCCAAAGTACAATACTCTGAGTAAACTAGCCCAGACTGCAATATCTGAGTAAACTAACAGGGCTGCAATACCCTGGGTAAACTAGCCCAGGCTGCAATACCCTGGGCAAACTATCCCAGACTGCAATATCCTGAGTAAACTAGCCCTGACTGCAAGACCCTGAGTAAACTAGCCCAGACTGCAATATTCTGGGTAAATTAGCACACACTGCAATACCCTGGGCAAATTATCCCAGACTGCAATATCCTGAGTAAACTAGCCCAGACTGCGATACCCTGAGGCAACTAGCCCAGACTGCAATACCCTGAGTAAACAATCCAAAAATGCAATACCCTGAGTAAACAAGCCCAGACTGCAATACCTTGCGTATACTAGCCCAGACGGCAATACCCTGAGTAAACTAGCACAGATTGCCATATTTCCTGAGTAAATTAGCCCAGAATGCAATATTTCCTGAGTAAACGATCCCAGACTGCAATATCCTGAATAAACTAGCCCAAAATGCAATATCCTGGGTAAATTAGCCCAGACTGTTATACCCTGAGTAAACTAGCCCTGACTGCAATATCCTGAGTAAACTAGCCCAGACTACAATACTCTGGGTAAACTAGCCCAGGCTGCAGTTGCCTGCATAAACTAGCCTAGACTACAATACCCTGAGTAAACTAGCAGAGACAACAATATCCTGAGTTATCTAGCCCAGACTACAATTCCCTGCGTATACATGCCCAGACTGTAATACCCTGAGTAAACTAGCCCAGACTGCAATATACTGGGTAAACTAGTCCGCGCTGCAATGTCCTGAGTAATTTAGCCTAGACTGAAATGCCCTGGGTAAACTGGCCCAGGCTGCAATATCCTGAATAAACTAGCCCAGACTGCAACACTCTGGGGTAAATTAGCCCAGACTGTTATACCCTGGGTAAACTAGCAATATCCTGAGTAAACTAGCCCAGACTGCAACACTCTGGGGTAAATTAGCCCAGACTGTTATACCCTGGGTAAACTAGCAATATCCTGAGTAAACTAGCCCAGACTGCAAAGCCATATGATCATCAATGGTTCCTCACACAGGGTGAGCCCATAGCTGGCTGTACAGACCAAAGCGGTTTCCACAGACTCTGTTACACTTGTGCTAAAAGGTGGTCACGGGAGGGAATGGCCAAGACTGCCCTACCCTGGGTAAACCCACCCACGCTACTATACGCTGGGAAAACTAGTCCACTCTACTATACCGTGGGTAAACTAATCAAGACTGCAATATCTTGAGTAAACTAGCCCCGACTGCAATTCCCTGGATAAACTAGCCCAGACTGCAACAGCCTGAGTAAACTAGCTCAGAATGTAATACCCTGGGTAAACTTGCCCAGACTACAATACCCTGGGTAAACTATCCCAGTCTGCAATACCCTGAGTAAGCTCACCCACACTACTATATCCCAGGTAAACTAGCCCACTCTACTTTACCCTGGATAAACTAACCCAGTGTGCAATGTCCTGGGTAAACTAGCCCACTCAAAAATACACTGGGTAAACTAGCCCAATATTCAATACCCTGGGTAAATTAGCCTACTCTACTGTACCCTGGGTAAACTAGCTCAGTGTACAATACCCCTGGGTAAACTAGCCTACTCTACTGTACCCTTCGTAAACTAGCTCAGTGTACAATACCCTGGGTAAATGAGCCTACTCTACTGTACCCTGGGTAAACTAGCTCAGTGAAATTACCCCTGGGTAAACTCGCCCACTCTACTGTACCCTTCATAAACTAGCTCAGTGTACGATACCCTGGGTAAACTAGCCCACTCAACTATACCCTGAGTAGACTAGCTCACTCTACAATACCCTGAGGAAACTAGCACAGACTGCAATAGTCAGGGTAAATTAACCCAGACTGCAATACTGTTAGTAAACTAGTCCAGACTGCAATACCCTGAGGAAACTAGCACAGACTGCAATAGTCAGGGTAAACTGGACCAAGCAGCAATACCCTGCGTAAACTAGCCCAGACTGCAATATTTCCTGAATAAACACGCTCAGACATCAATACCCTGGATCACCTGGTCCAGACTGCAATAGCCTGAGTAAACTTGCCCCGACTGTAATATCCTGACTAAACTCGCCCAGACTGCAATACTTGAGTAAACGAGCCCAGACTGCAAAACTATATTATCATCAGTAGTTCCTCACACAGAAGAATGACTCTTTTCCACTATTAGGGTGAGCCCATAGCTGGCTGTACAGACCAAAACAGTTTCCGCAGGCTCTGTTACACTTGTGCTAACGGTGGTCACGGGAGGGAGTGGCCAAGACTGTCCTACCCTGGGTAAACCCTAACCCTCTACTATCTGCTGGGAAAACTAGCCCACTCCAATATTCCCTGGGTAAACTAGCACATACTGCAATACCCTGGGTAAACTAGCACCGACTGCAATAGCCTGAGTAAACTAGGCCAGACTGCAATACCCTGGGTAAATTCACACTGAGTGTAATATCCTGAGTAAATTAGCCCAGACTGTAATACCCTGGGTAAACCCGCTCACTCTACTATTCCCCAGGTAAACTACCCCACTCAACTATACCCTGGGTAAACTAGACCACTCTACTATACCCTGGGTAAACTAGCCCAGTGTACAAAACCCTGGGTAAACTAGCCCACATTACTATACCTGGAGTAAACTAGTCCAATGTACAATACCCTTGGTAAACTAGCCCAATGTGCATTATCCTGAATAAACTAGCCCAGACTGCAATACTCTGGGGAACTAGGCCAGACGGCAATACCTTGAGTAAACTAGCCCAAAATGCAATTAGATTAGATTACTTACACTGTGGAAACAGGCCCTTCAGCCCAACAAGTCCACACAGACCCATTCCCCTACATTTACCCCTTCACCTAACACTATGGGCAATTTAGCATGGCCAATTCACCTAACCTGCACATGTTTTAGACTGTGGGAGAATACCAGAGCACCTGGAGGAAACCCACGCAGACACAGGGAGAATGTGCAAACTCCACACAGACAGTTGTCTAAGGCGGGAATTGAACCCGGGTCTCTGGCGCTGTGAGGCAGCAGTGCTAACCACTGTGCCACCATGCCACCCAAAATAACCTGGGCAAATTAGCCCAGACTGTTGTACCCTGGGTAAACTAGCCCAGACTGCACTATCCTGAGTAAACTCGCCCAGACTACAATACCCTGAGTAAACCTGCCCAGACTGCAATACCCTGAGTAAACTAGACCAGACTGCACTATCCTGAGTAAACTCGCCCAGACTACAATACCCTGAGTAAACTCGCCCAGACTACAATACCCTGAGTAAACTAGCCCAGACTACAATACCCTGAGTAAACTAGACCAGACTGCAAAACCATATTATCGTCAGTGGTTTCTCACACAGAAGAATGACTCTCAGGGTGAGCCCATAGCTGGCTGTACAGACCAAAACGGTTTCCACAGACTCTGTTAAACTTGTGCTAAAAGGTGGTCATGGGAGGGAGTGGCCAAGACTGCCCTACCCTGGGTAAACCCGACCACGCTAGTATACACAGGGAAAACTAGTCCACTCTATTATACCCTGGGTAAACTAACCAAAACTCAATCGCTTGAGTAAACTAGCCCCGACTGCAATACCCTGAGTTAATGAGCTCAGAATGCAATACCCTGGGTAAACTTACCCAGACTACAATATTTCCTGAGTAAACTCGCCCAAACTGCAATACCCTGGGTAAATTAGCCCAGAATGCAATATCCTGTGTAAACTAGCCCAGACTGCAATTCTCTGAGTAATCTAGCCCAGCTTGCATTACCCTGAGTAAACTAACCGAGGCTGTAATATCCTGTGTATCCTATCACAGACTGCAATACGCTGGGTAAACAAGCCCAGTGTACAATACCCTGAGTAAACGAGGACAGACTACAAAACCTTGGTAAACTAGCCCAGACTCCAATAATCTGGGTAAACTATCCCAATAGACAATAGGTGCAGGAGTAGGCCATTCTGCCATTCAAGCCTGCACCACCATTCAATATGATCATGGCTGATCATCCTCAATCAGTGTCCTGTTCCTGCCTTATTTCCATAACTTTTGATTCCACTATCCTTGAGAGCTCTATCCAACTCTTTCTTAAACGAATCCAGAGACTGGGCCTCCACTGCCTTCTGGGGCAGAGCATTCCACACACCCACCAGTCTCTGGGTGAAGAGGTTTCTCCTCATCTCTGTCCTAAATGGCCTACCCCGTATTTTTAAACTATATCCTTTGGTTCGGGACTCACCCATCAGCGGAAACATGTTTCCTGCCTCCAGGGTGTCCAATCCTTTAATAATCTTATACGTCTCAATCAGGTCCCCTCTCAGTCTTCTAAACTCAAGGGTCTACAAGCCCAGTCGCTCCAGTCTTTCAACATAAGATAGTCCCGCCATTCCAGGAATTGACCTCATGAACCTACGCTGCACTCCCTCAATAGCCAGAATACCTTTCCTCAAATTTGGAGACCAGAACTGCACACAATATTCCAGGTGCAGTCTCACCAGGGCCCTGTACACATGCAGAAGAACCTCTTTGCTTCTATACGCAATTCCTCTTGTTATGAAGGCCAGCATGCTATTAGCTTTCTTCACTGCCTGCTGTACCTGCATCCCAGACATCAACACCCTGGGTAAACTAGCCCAGAATGCAATATTCTGAGTAAACTAGCCCAGACTGCAATACCCTGAGGAAACTAGCCCACTCTGCTATACCCTGAGTAAACTAGGTCAGTGTACAATACCCTGGGTAAACCGGCCCAGACTACAACACCCTGGGTAAACTATCCCAGTCTGCAATACCCTGAGTAAGCACACCCACACTACTATATCCTGGGTAAACTAGCCCACTCAAGTATACCCTGGGTAAACTAGCCCAGTGTACAATACCCTAGGCAAATTAGCCCACTCTACTGTACCCTTGGTAAACTAGCCCAGTGTACAATACCCTGGGTAAACTAGCCCACTCAACTATACTCTGGGTAAACTAGCCCACTCTACTATACCCTGAGAAAACTAGCCAAGACTACAATATCCTGACTAAACTAGTCAAGACTGCAATATCCTGGGCAAACTAGCCCAGACTGCAATATCCTGGGAACACTAGCCCAGACTGCAATACCCTGAGTAAACCAGCCCAAACTGCATTACCGTGAATAAACTAGCTCTGACTGTAGTGTCCTGAGTACTCTAGTCCAGGCTACAATACCCTGGGGAAACTAGCCCAGACTGCAATAACCTGAGTTAACTAGCACAGACTGCAATATCCTGGGTAAACTAGCCCACACTGCAATATTCTGAGAAAACTAGCCCAAACTGCAATACACTGGGTAAACTACTCCAGAGGCAATATCCTGTGTAATCTAGCCCAGACTGCAATACCCTGAGTAAACTAGGCCAGACTACAATACCCTGAATAAACTAGCTCAGACTGCAATACCCTGGGTGTCCTAAACCCGACTGCAATACACTGGGTAAACTAGCCCAGTGTACAATACCCTGAGTAAACTAGGACAGACTGCAAACCCTTGGTAAACTAGCCCAGACTGCAATATCCTGAGTAAAGTAGCCCACTCTACTATACCCTGGGTAAACTTGCCCACTCTACTGTACCCTTGGTAAACTAGCCCAGTGTACAATACCCTGGGAAAACTAGCACACTCTACAATACGCTGAGTAAACTAGCCAAGAACTGCAATATCCTGGGCAAACTAGCCCAGACTGCAAAACCCTGTGTAAACTAGCCCAGACTGTAGTAACCTGGGTAAACCACAGCAGACTGTAATATCCTGAGTAAAATAGCCCAGACTGCAATATCCTGAGTAAAGTAGCCCACTCTACTATACCCTGGGTAAACTAGCCCACTCTACTGTACCCTTGGTAAACTATCCCAGTGTTCAATACTCTGGGTAAAATAGCCCACTCTACAATACCCTGAGTAAACTGGCCAAGAACTGCAATATCCTGAGTAAACTATCCCAGACTGCAATTCTCTGACTAAACTAGCCCAGTTTGCAATACCCTGAGCAAACTAACTCAGACTGTAATATCCTGTGTAAACTGTCTCAGACTGCAATACATTGGGTAAACTAGCCCAGTGTCCAATACCGTGAGTAAACTAGGCCAGACTACAAAACCTTGGTAAACTAGCCCAGACTGCAATACGCTGGGTGAACTATCCCAGTCTACAATACCCTGAGTAAGCTTGCCCACACTGCTATATCCTGGGTAAACTAGCCCACTCAAGTACACCCTGGGAAAACTACCCAGTGTACAATATGCTGCGTAAAATAGCCCACTCTACTATTCCCTGGGTAAACTAGCCTACGCTACTATTCCCGGGGTAAACTAGCCCATGTACAATACTATGGGTAAAGTCACGATTTGGAGATGCCGGTGTTGGACAGGGATGTACAAAGTTAAAAATCACACAACACCAGGTTATAGTCCAACAGGTTTAATTGGAAGCACACTAGCTTTTGGAGCGACACTCCTTCATCAGGTGATTGTGGAGGGCTCAATCGTAACACAGAATTTATAGCAAAAATTTGCAGTATGATGTAACTGAAATTACACATTGAAAAATTGATTGTCTGTTAAGCCTTTCATCTGTTAGAATACAGTGATAGTTTCACTTCTTTCATGTGTAAATCACAAAACCCTTTTTTTTAAAGTTGCATTCTCGGGTTAGCTGTTAACAATGGTGATAGCTAGACAATATGTTGAAGGTGTTAGCCCCCTGTGTTCTCTGTCTATGACCTGATGTTTAGATTGATTCTAATCTAAAAAGTGAGATAACAGAGTTTTACATAAATTCATGCAGTTTTTGAGCTCAGAGTTCTACATGAATGTATGCAGTTTTTGAGCAAAGTGCAATGTAACTCTGCAAGTACAAATTCACCCCACAAAATATATGTGTGCATGTGGGTCTTTGTCTGTGTGTGTGTGTCTGTCTGGGGTGGGGGTTGTGCGTGTGAGAAAGTGTGTGTGTGTGTGCAGAGTGAGTAAGTCTGTGAGGGGGTGCATGTGTGGGAGTGTGTGTGTCTATGAGGGTGTGTGTGGGTGTCTGTGTATGCGTCTGTGTGTACCTGTGTCTGTGCGTATGTGAGAGTGTGTGTGTGTAGGAATATGTGTGTGTGTGTACCCTAGGTAAACTAGCCCATTCTACTATTCCCTGGGTAAACTAGCCCAGTATACAACACCCTGGGTAAACTAGCCCACTCAACTATACCCTGGGTAAACTAGCCCACTCTACTATACCCTGAGTAAACTAGCCAAGACTACAATATCCTCAGTAAACTATCCCAGACAGCGATATCCTGGGCAAACTGGCCCAGACTGTAATACCCTGAGTAAACTAGCCCAGACTGTAATACCCTGAGTAAACTAGTCCACACTGCAATATCTTGAGTAAACTAGCCCAGTGTACAATACCGTGAGTAAACTAGCCCAGACTGAAATACCCTGTGTAAACTAGCCCAGACTGCAGTAACCTGGGTAAACTAGCCCATTCTACTGTACCCTTGGTAAACTAGCCCAGTGTACAATACCCAGGGTAAACTAGCCCACTCAATTATACCCTGGGTAAACTAGCCCACTCTACAATATCCTGGGTAAACTAGCCCATTCTACTGTACCCTTGGTAGAACTCCCCACCTACGTTCGGGACACCACCCATGCCCTCCACCTCTTCCATGATTTTCACTTCCCCGGTCCCCAAGGCCTTATCTTCACCATGGACATCCAGTCCCTGTACACCTCCATCCCCCATCACGAAGGACTCAAAGCCCTCCGCTTCTTCCTTTCCCGCCGTACCAACCAGTACCCTTCCACTGACCCCCTCCTTCGACTGACTGAACTGGTCCTCACCCTGAACAACTTCTCTTTCCAATTGTCCCACTTCCTCCAAACCAAAGGAGTAGCCATGGGCACCCGCATGGGCCCCAGCTATGTCTGCCTCTTCGTAGGATATGTGGAACAGTCCATCTTCCGCAGCTACACTGACACCACCCCCCACCTTTTCCTCCGCTACATCGATGACTGTATCGGCGCTGCCTCGTGCTCCAACGAGGAGATTGAACAGTTCATCCACTTTACTAACACCTTTCACCCCAACCTCACATTCACCTGGACCGTCTCAGACTCCTCCCTCCCCTTCCTAGACCTTTCCATTTCTATCTCGGGCGACCGAATCAACATGGACATTTACTATAAACTGACCGACTCCCACAGCTACCTAGATTACATCTCCTCCCACCCTGCCTCCTGTAAAAATGCCATCCCATATTCCCAATTCCTTCGTCTCCGCCGCATCTGCTCCCAGGAGGGACAGTTCCAATACCGTACAACCCAGATGGCCTCCTTCTTCAAAAACCCCAATTTCCCCCCAGACGTGATCGACAATGCCCTCCACCGCATCTCCTCCACTTCCCACTCCTCTGCCCTTGAGACCCACCCCTCCAATCACCACCAGGACAGAACCCCACTGGTCCTCACCTACCATCACACCAACCTCCATATACATCGTATCATCCGTCGTCATTTCCGCCATCTCCAAACGGACCCCACCACCAAGGATATATTTCCCTCCCCTCCCCTATCAGCGTTCCGAAAAGACCATTCCCTCCGTGACTCCCTCGTCAGGTCCACACCCCCCACCAACCCAACCTCCACTCCTGGCACCTTCCGAGGCAACCGCAAGAAATGCAAAACTTGCACCCAAACCTCCCCCCTTACTTCCCTCCAAGGCCCCAAGGGATCCTTCCATATCCACCACAAATTCACCTGCATCTCCACACACATCATTTACTGCATCCGCTGCACCCGATGTGTCCTCCTCTATATTGGGGAGACAGGCCGCCTACTTGCGGAACGTTTCAGAGAACACCTCTGGGACACCCGCACCAAACAACCCAACCGCCCCGTGGTTGAACACTTTAACTTCCCCTCCCACTCCACCAATCACATGCAGGTCCTTGGCCTCCTCCATCACCAGACCATAGCAACACGACGGCTGGAGGAAGAGCGCCTCATCTGCCGCCTAGGAACCCTCCAACCACAAGGGATAAACTCAGATTTCTCCAGCTTTCTCATTTACCCTCCCCCCACCTTATCTCAGTCCCAACCCTCGGAGTCAGCACCACCTTCTTGACCTGCAATCTTTTTCCCGACCTCTCCGCCCCCACCCCCTCTCCGGCCTATCACCCTCACCTTAACCTCCTTCCACCTATCGCATTCCCAATGCCCCTCCCCCCAAGTCCCTCCTCCCTTAGCCTGCTTGGCACACCTTCCTCATTCCTGAAGGGCTTATGCCTGATATGTCGATTCTCCTGCTCCTTGGATGCTGCCTGACCTGCTGCGCTTTTCCAGCAACACATTTTTCAGCCCTGACAAAACTAGCCCAGCTTGCAATAACCTGGGTAAACTAGCCCACTCTACTGTACACTTGGCAAACCAGCCCAGTGTACGATACCTTGGGTAAACTAGCCCACTCAACTATACCCTGGGTAAACTAGCCCACTCTACTATATCCTGAGTAAACTAGCCCAGCTTGCAATATCCTGAGTAAACAAACCCAGGCTGGAATACCCTGTGTAATCTTTCTCAGACTGCAATACCCTGGGTGAACTGTCCCAGTGTACAATACCGTGAGTAAACTAGACCAGACTGTAAAACCTTGGTAAACTAGCCCAGACTGCAATAACCTGGGTAAAACACAGCAGACTGTAATATCTTGAGTAAAATAGCCAAACCGCAATATCCTGGGTAAACTAGCCCACTCAACTGTACCCTTGGTAAACTAGACCAGTGTACAATACCCTGAGTAAACTAGCCCACTCAACTATACCCTGGGTAAACTAACCAACCCTACTATACCCTGAGTAAACTAGCCCAGTCTTCAATATCCTGAGTAAACTATCCCAGACTGCAATTCTCAGAGTAAAATAGCCCAGACTGCAATATTTCCTGAGTAAACATGCCTATCAACACCCTGGGTAAACTAGCCCAGACTGTAATATGCTGAGTAAACTAGCCCACTCTACAGTGTACCGTTGGTAACTACCCAGTGTACAGCATTCTGTGGAAAATTGCCCACTCTAGTATTCCCTGGGGAAACTAGCCCAATGTACAATACTCTGGGTAAACTAGCCTACACTACTATACTCTGGATAAATTAGCCCAGTGTACAATACACTGGGTAAACTAGCCCACTCTCCTGTACCGTTGGTAACTAGCCCAGTGTACAATACCCAAGGTAAACTAGCCCACTCTACTATTCCCTGGGTAAACTAGCCAAGTATACAATATACTAGGTAAACTAGCCCACTGAACTATACCCTGGGTAAACTAGCCCACTCTACTATACCGTGAGTAAACTAACCAAGACCACAATATCCTGAGTAAACTAGCCAAGACAGCAATATCCTGGGCAAACTAGCTCAGATTGCAATATCCTGGACAAACTGGCCCAGACTGTAATACCCTGTGTAAACTAGCCCAGACTGCAGTAACCTGGGTAAAACACAGCAGACTGTAATATCCTGAGTAAAATAGCCCAGACTGCAATATCCTGGGTAAACTAGCCCACTCTACTGTACCCTTGGTAAACTAGCCCAGTATATAATACCGTATGTAAACTAGCCCACTCAACTATACCCTGGGTAAACTAGCCCATTCTGCTATACCCTGAGTAAACTATGGAACAGGAGAATCGACGTTTCGGGTATAAGCCCTTCTTCAGGAATGAAGGGCTTATGCCCAAACCTCGATTTTCCTGTTCCTTGGATGCTGCATGACCTGCTGCGCTTTTCTAGCAACACGTTTTCAGCTCTGATCTCCAGCATCTGCAGTCCTCACTTTCTCCTGAGTAAACTATCCAAGACTACAACATCCTGAGTAAACTAGCCAAGACAGCAATATCCTGGGCAAACAAGCCCAGACTGCAATATCCTGGACAAACTAGCCCAGACTGTACTACCCTGAGTAAACTAGCCCAGACTGTAATACCCTGAGTAAACTAGCACAGACTGTAATACCCTGAGTAAACTAGTCCAGTGTACAATACCCTGGGTAAACTAGCTTATGCTACTATACTCTGGGTAAATTAGCCCAGTGTACAATACATTGGGTAAGCTAGGAGGAAGTGAGGACTGCAGATGCTGGAGATCAGAGCTTAAAAATGTGTTGCTGGAAAAGCGCAGCAGGTCAGGCAGCATCCAAGGAGCAGGAGAATCGACGTTTCGGGCATGAGCCCTTCTTCAGGAATGAGGAGGGTGTGCCAAGCAGGCTAAGATAAAAGGTAGGGAGGAGGGACTTGGGGGAGGGGCATTGGGAATGCAATAGGTGGAAGGAGGTTAAGGTGAGGGTGATAGGCCGGAGAGGGGGTGGGGGCGGAGAGGTCGGGAAAAAGATTGCAGGTCAAGAAGGCGGTGCTGAGTCTGAGGGCTGGGACTGAGAAAAGGTGGGGGGAGGGGAAATGAGGAAGCTGGAGAAATCCGCATTCATCCCTTGTGGTTGGAGGGTTCCTAGGCGGAAGATGAGTCGCTCTTCCTCCAGGCGTCGTGTTGCCATGGTCTGGCGATGGAGGAGGCCAAGGACCTGCATGTCATTGGCGGAGTGGGAAGGGGAGTTAAAGTGTTCAGCCACGGTGCGGTTGGGTTGGTTGGTGCGGGTGTCCCGGAGGTGTTCTCTGAAACGTTCCGCAAGTAGGCGGCCTGTCTCCCCAATGTAGAGGAGGCCACATTGGGTGCAGCGGATGCAGTAAATGATGTGTGTGGAGGCACAGGTGAATTTGTGATGGATATTGAAGGATCCCTTGGGGCCTTGGAGGGAAGTGAGGGGGGAGGTGTGGGCGCAAGTTTTGCATTTTTTGCGGTTGCAGGGGAAGGTGCCGGGAGTGGAGGTTGGGTTGGTGGGGCGGTATGGACCTGACGAGGGAGTCGCAGAGGGAGTGGTCTCTCTGGAACACTGATAGGGGTGGGGAGGGAAATATATCCCTGGTGGTGGGGTCTGTTTGGAGGTGGCGGAAATGATGGCGGATGATCCGATGTATCTGGAGATTGGTGGGGCGGTAGGTGAGGACCAGTGGGGTTCTGTCCTGATGGCGATTAGAGGGGCGGGGTTCAAGCGCGGAGGAGCGGGAAGTGGAGGAGATGCGGTGGAGGGCATTGTCAACCACGTCTGAGGGGAAATTGTGGTCTTTGAAGAAGGAGGCCATCTGGGTTGTTCGGTATTGGAATTGGTCCTCCTGGGAGCAGATGCGGCGGAGGCGAAGGAATTGGGAATATGGGATGGCGTTTTTACAGGGGGCAGGGTGGGAAGAGGTGTAATCTAGGTACTCTACTGTACCCTTGTTAAACTAGCCCAGTGTACAATACCCTAGGTAAACTAGCTCACTGTGCTATTCCCTGGGTAAACTAGCCAAGTATACAATATACTGGGTAAACTAGCCAACTGAACTATACCCTGGGTAAACTAGCCCACTCTACTATACCGTGAGTAAACTAACCAAGACTACAATATCCTGAATAAACTAGCCCAGTTTGCAATATCCTGGGCAAACTAGTCCAGACTGTATTACCCTGAGTAAACCAGCCCAGAATGCAATACCCTGTGTAAACTAGCCCAGACTGCAGTAGCCTGGGTAAAGCACAGCAGACTGTAATATCCTGAATAAAATAGCCCAGACTGCAATATCCTGGGTAAACTAGCCCACTCTACTGTACCCTTGGTAAGCTAGCCCAGTGTACAATACCCAAGGTAAACTAGCCCAGTCTACTATTCCCTGGGTAAACTAGCCCACTCTACTATATCCTGAGTAAACTAGCCAAGACTACAATATCCTGACTAAACTATCCCAGACAGCAATATCCTGGGCAAACTGGCCCAACTGCAATATCCTGGACAAACTAGCCCAGACTGTATTACCCTGAGTAAACTAGTCCACACTGCAATACCCTGAGTAAACTAGCCAAGTGTACAATACCGTGAGTAAACTAGCCCTGACAGTATTACCCTGAGTAAACTAGTCCACACTGCAATATCCTGAGTAAACTAGCCCAGTGTACAATACCATGAGTAAACTCGGCCAGATTGCAAAACCTTGGTAACTAGCCCAGACTGCAATATTTCCTGAGTAAACTTGCCCACCAACACCCTGGGTAAACTAGCCCAGACTGCAATAAACTGAGTAAACTCGCCCACTCTATTGTATGCAGAGTAAACTCGGTCAGTGTACAATACCCTGAGTAAATAGCCCAGATGGCAATACCCTGGGTGAACTATCCCAGTCTACAATACCCTGAGTAAGCTTGCCCACACTACTATAACCTGGGTAAACCAGCCCACTCAAGTGTACCCTGGGAAAACTACCCAGTGTACAATATGATGCGTAAAATAGCCCACTCTGCTATTCCTGGATAAACTAGCCCAATGTAAATACCCTGGGTATTCCCCACAGTAGGCTATTGTACAAAATGCAGAGGAATGGGATTGTGGGAGATATAGCAGTTTGGATCAGTAATTGGCTTGCTGAAAGAAGCGGGTGGTGGTTGATGGGAAATGTTCATTCTGGAGTCCAGTTACTAATGGTGTACTGCAAGGGTCGGTGTTGGGTCCACTGCTGTTCCTCATTTTTATAAATGACCTGGATGAGGGCGTAGAAGGGTGGGTTAGTAAATGTGCAGACGACACTAAGGTCGGGGGAGTTGTGGATAGTGACGAAGGATGTTGTAGGTCACAGAGGGGCATAGATAAGCTACAGAGCTGGGCTGAGAGGTGGCAAATGGAGTTTAATGTGTGAGGTGATTCACTTTGGTCGGAGTAACCGGAATGCCAAGTACTGGGCTAATGGTAAGATTCTCGGTAGTGTAGATGAGCAGAGAGATCTCGGTGTCCAGGTACACAGATCCTTGAAAGTTGCCACCCAGGTTGACAGGGTTGTTAAGGAGGCTTACAGTGTTTTAGCTTTTATTAATAGAGCGATCGAGTTCCGGAACCAGGAGGTTATGCTGCAGCTGTACAAAGCTCTGGTACGGCCGCACTTGGAGTATTGTGTACAGTTCTGGTCACCGCATTATAAGAAGGATGTGGAAGCTTTGGAAAAGGTGCAGATGAGATTTACTAGGATGTTGCCTGGTATGGAGGGAAGATCTTACGAGGAAAGGCTGAGGGACTTGAGACTGTTTTCGCTAGAGAGAAGAAGGTTGAGAGGTGACTTAATAGAGACATATAAGATAATCAGAGGGTTAGATAGGGTGGACAGAGAGAGCCTTTTTCCAAGTATGGTGACGGTGAGCACGAGGGGGCATAGCTTTAAATGGAGGGGTGATAGATATAGGACAGATGGCAGAGGTAGTTTCTTTACTCAGAGAGTAGTAAGGGTATGGAATGTTTTGCCTGCAATGGTAGTAGATTCACCAACTTTAAGTACATTTAAGTCGTCATTGGACAAGCATATGGATGTACATGGAATATGTAGGTTAAAAGGGCTTCAGCTTGGCATGACAGGTCAGCGCAACATCGAGGGCTGAAGGGCCTGGACTGCGCTGTAATGTTCTATGTTCTATGTTCTAAACTAATCCACACTGCAATGCCCTGCGTAAACTAGCCCAGACTGTGTTACCCTGAATAAACTAGCCCAGACTGTAATACCTTGAATAAACTAGCCCACACTGCATACCCTGAGTAAACTAGCCCAGACTGCAGTAACCTGGGTAAACCACAGCAGACTTCCTCAGTAAAATAGCCCAGACTGCAATATCCTGGTAAGCTAGCCTAGTTTGCAATACCCTTAGTAAACTAGCCCAGACTGTAATATTCTGGGCAAACTAGCCCACTCTACTCTACCCTTGGTAAACTAGCCCAGTGTACAATACCCTGAGTAAACTAGCCCAGACTGTAATATTCTGGGTAAACTAGCCCACTCTACTGTACCCTTGGTAAACTAGCCCAGTGTACAATGCCCTGGGTAAACTAGCCCACTCTACTATACCCTGAGTAAACTAGCCAAGTGTACAATATTCTGGGCCAACTAGCCCAGACTGCAATATCCTGGGCAAACTAGCCCAGACTGTGAGATACTGAGTAAACTAGCCCAGACAGCAATACCCTAGGTAAACTAGCTCAGAATGTAATACCCTAGGTAAATCTGCCCACTCTACTATGCCCTGAGTAAACTAGCCCTGACTGCAATACCCTGGGTAAACTAGCCCAGTGTACAATACCCTGAGTAAACTAGCCCAGTGTGCAATACCGTGGGTACACTAGCCCACTCTACTATACCCTGAGTAAACTAGCCCAGTGTACAATACCCTGAGTAAACTAGCCCAGTGTGCAATACCGTGGGTACACTAGCCCACTCTACTATACCCTGAGTAAACTAACCCAGTGTACAATACCCTGAGTAAACTAGCCCAATGTACAATACCGTGGGTACACTAGCCCACTCTACTTTACCCTGGGTAAACTAACCCAGTGTACAATATCCTGGGTAAACTAGCCCACTTTTCTGTACCCTGGGTAATCTAGCCCAGTGTACAATATCCTGAGTAAACTAGTCCACTCTACTATTCCCTGGGTAAACTAGCCCTGTGTATGACACCCTGGGTAAACTAGCGCACTCCAGCATACCCTGGGTAAACTAGCCCAAACTACAATTCCCTGTGTAAATTAGCTCTGACTATTATGCCCTGAAACATTGGCCCACTCAACAATACCCCAGATAATGTCGCCCTAGTTTACCATTCTCCAGGTAAACCAGCCAAGCCTCCAATATCCCAGATTATCGATTCACTGGAGGTTCACTATTGGCTTCCTGCCTCAAGGGCAGCTGAAGAGGCTGGTCCTAATTGTCCAGGACCTAGAGTAGGAAGTAACCTGTACTGCTGGCAGTAATCTGCACTGCAGGCTAGCCAACTGAGCTAAAGGTGATGGGGTAGCACTGTTAATAAGAGATGAAATGAGGAGAGATCTGAAAGAGGATCTAGGCTTGGAGATGTAGATTCAATTTGGGTGGGGGTGATTAACAGCAAGGGAAGGAGAACACTGATCGGAGTAGTGCGTAGACCCTCAAACAGTAGTCTCCCTGTTAGAAAAGGTATTAATCAACAAAAACACAAGAGAATGTGGAAAGAGCAGAGCAAGAATTATGGGTGACTTTAATCTGATATTGATTGGGTCAGTGATTTGGAAAGGGTAGCCACTACAACAAATTCATAGAGTGGATTAAGGATAGTTTCCTAGAGCAATATGTCATGGGGTCAAACAGGGAACCAACTATCATGGATCTGGGCACGGATAATGAGGCATGTATAATGAATGACTTCAGAGTAAAAGATCTCCTAGGAAGTAGTGATCATAACATGGTAGAATTGAATATTCAGGTTAGTGTGACAAACCAGGATTGGAAACAACTGTGTTTAACTTAATAAAGAGAATTACAATGAAATGAGGATAGAGTTTACTAAAGCACTGGCCAATAGATTTGTAGGAACGACAGTAAGGCAGACATTTAAGGAGGTAATTCTCAACAAAAAGAGGGAGGAAAGATCTTAAGGGAACAATAAATTAACCCATGGCTAACCAAGGGAGTTTAGGAGAGTATAAAGTTTGAAGAAACGGGATAAAATGAGGCAAAAGTCAGTAATAGCTTTGAAGATTGGTATAAATTCAGAATCCAGTCAAGGAAGACTAAAAAGGTAATAAAGAGAGAGAAAATAAACCGAAGGCGAACTAGCAAGGAATATAAAAACTGACAATAAGAGCTTCTTTAAGTATATAAAAAGGGAGAAGTCAAAGTGAACATAGGCCCCTTGGGAAATTCATCTGGGAAGGTAGTTATGGAAACGAGGAAATGGCAGAGGAGTTAAACAGATCTTTTGCATCAATTTTTATAGTGGATCATGCTTCAAGCATTCCATTAATGCTGAAGAATATGCAGAGGAATTATCATTATTCGAGCAATAGTATTAGACAAACTAATGAGGCCAAAGGCTGATAAGCCCAATGGTTGGGATGTCTTGCATATTCAGATCCTAAAAACAGTAGCTCCAGAAATAGTGGATGCATTGGTAGTAATTATCCAAAAATCCTTGAACTTGGAGTTGTACCAAAGGATGGGAAAACTACTAATGTGACACCCCTATTCAGAAAGGAAGTAGGCAATAAGTGAGTAAGTATAGGCCGATTAACCTAACATTGATTGTTGGAAACTTATTGGAATCAATTATGAAGGAAGTTACAGCAGCACATTTGGAAACTAATTTAATCAAGGGAGTCAGCACGGTTTCATGAAAGGGAAGTAGTGTCTGGCGAAGTTATCCAAGTTTTTCAAGGAAGCCTCAATCAGAGTGGATAGAGGGGAATGGATAGATATGTTGTTTTTGGACTCCCAGAAGACATTCAACAAGTTCCCTCACAGAAGGTGAAGTCGTAAGATAAGAGCCCAAGGTGCTGGAGGTAGTATCTTGGCACAGAGAGAAAATTTGGTAATGGCCAGGAAATTGTGAGTGGAGAGAAAGGCATTCTTTTTCAGGTTGGTGACCAGTGGGGTTTCACAGGGATCAGGTTGGGACTGCTACTTTTACAATATACAGTACCACCTCGATTATCCGAACATCAATTATCCGAACAAGATCTCAAGGCCCTGTAAAAGTGGCATTAGGCAACTCAGCGTTCAGTTATCAGTTAAACGGCATTATGGTGTACATTGCCAGATAACCGAGGCATGTTCGGATAACCGGCGCTCAAATTGCCGCTTAATTGATCCAAACGATCGGTTATCCGAACAAAATGCTTCCCGCCCATCTCCTTTGGATAATCGAGGTTTTACCGTATAGTAATGAAGGAATCGCATGTACTATAACCAGATTTTCAGACAACACAAAAATGCAGGTTGTGAGAGGGATACAAACAATTTATATAGATAGAAACTGGGCAAAGTGTCAGCAAATGGAGTATAATGTGGGAAAAGTGTGAAGTTATTAATTTTGGAAGGGAGGCTGAAAGAACAGTATTATTTGCATGGAAACACACTGCAGGAAGCTACAACATGAAGGCACTTGAGGGTTGGTTCTGGGCATGAGAGGGTCGGTTTATGAGGAGAGATTGAATAGACTGAGATTACACTCATTGGAATTTAGTAGAATTGGGGGGGGGGGAGGGGAATGTTCCCTTCAGATCTTTCCTCCCTCTTTTTTGTTGAGAATTACCTCCTTAAATGTTTGCCTAACTGTCTTTCCTACAAATTATGAAGGGAGTAGATAAGCAGGGAGGTTGTTTCCCCTCGGGGGGGGGGGGGAGGGGGGGTGAGGGGGGGGGTGAAACTAGAACTAGGGGACATGGTCTCAAAATAAGGGGGAGCAGACTTAGGACTGAGTTGAGGAAGAACATATTCACCCAAACAGTTATGAATCTGTGCAATTCCCTGCTCAGTGACATCAATGAAGCTACCTTGTTGAATGTTTTTAAGGCGAAGATAGATTTTTGAACAATAAAGGAATTGCAAGTTATGGGGAGTGGACGGGTAAGTGGAGCCGAGTCCACAGGAAGCTCAGCCATGACCTTATTGAATGGTGGAGCAGCCTCAAGGGACCAGATGGCCTACTCCTGCTCCTAGTTCTTATGTTCTGATGTGGAAATATTTGTGCACAAAACACAGCAAAGGTGCGGCAGGTTATCAGGAAGGCTAATGGAATGTTGGCCTTTATTTCAAGGGAGTTGGAATATTAGAAGGGGAAAGGCTTATTGCAATTGTACAAGATTATGGGATACCATACATGGAGTACTGTGAGACATTTTGGTTGCTTTAATTAGGAAAGATATCATCTCATTGGAGGCAATTCATAAACGGTTCCCTAGGATAATTCCTGATATGGAGGACAATGAGCAAAGCTTATACAGGTTGAGACTGTGCTCACTGGAGTTCAGGGGTGATCTGGTTGAAACATATGGGATCCTTAAGGGGCTTGACAGGGTAAAAGCTGAGAGCATGTTTCTCTTCATGGGAGAGTTTAGGGCCAGAGGCTATAGTCTCAGAATAAAGAGGTGCCTACTTATTTAAGACAGAATTGAGGAAGAACTTCCTTTATCAGAGGGTTGAGAGTCTTTGGAACTTCTTGCTGCAGAGATCTGTGGGAGCAGAGTCCTTGTGGATATTTAAGGCTGAGAAAGGTAGATTCTTGGGGAATTAAGGGTTACATGGAAAATACAGGAAAATGGGTGACAAATATCAGATCAGTCATGAGCCTTTTGAGTGGCAGAGCAGGCTCCGAACGGCCCACTCCAGTTCCTATTTCTTATGGTCTTATGGTCTAACCAGAGCCTTCATTCAAAGATATCTTTTCTCACATTTGGAGATAAAAACTGTGTGTAATCCTCTGGGTATGGAGTCACTAAAGTCCTGTGCAACGTAGCAAGACTTTCATATTCTTCTAACCAGGACCAAATTTGCCTTTTGAATTGCTTGCTGTACCTGTACGCTAATTGTCATATAAGGAGCAGCTCAGAGTCTGTACTTGGTACAGTTCAGAAGAATGAGGGGTTATTTGTTTTAAACGTACAGAATACTGAGAGGCCTGCATAGAGTGGATCTGGAGAAGATGTTTTCACTAGTAGGAAAGACTAGGATCCAAGGCACAGCCTCAGAGTGAAGGGACAACCTTTTAGAACTGAGATGAGGTGGAATTTCATCAGCCAGAGGGTGGTGAACCTGCAGATCTCATTGCCACAGAGCACTGTGGAGGCCAAGTCACTGAATATCTTTTAGACAGAACTAGATAAGTTCTTGATAAGGAAAAATGTCAAGGGTTATGGGGAGAAGGCAGGAGAACAGACTTGAGAAACATCAGCCAAGATCAAATGGTGGATCAGATTTGATGGGCTGAATGGTCTGATCCTGCCAGGACACAAGGATTGCTGGAACCTTGACAGAGTTTTGTATCATCTTTAGCCACAGGTGAGGTCCCAGAAGTCTGGAGAATGCCCAATGCCGATCCTTTCTTTAAGGCGAGCAACAGGGATAATCCAGGAAATTATAGGTCAGTGAGTCTTACGTCAGTGGTCGGGAAATTAGTGGAGAAGATTCCTTGGGACAGAATTTACTCGCATTTGGAAAAGAATGGACTTATTTAGGATAGTCACCAGACTTTGTGCGAGGGAGATTTGATTGAGTTTTTTGAGGAAGTGATGAAGATGATTAAGAGTAGGGCGGTGGATGTTATCTCCGTGGGCGTTATTAAATAAGTCACATAGGATCGACAGTGCATTGATAAGTTAGATTCAAAACTGGTCGATCATTGAAGGCAGACGGTAGCTGTGGAGAGATTTTTTTTCTGACTGGAGGTCTATGGCCAGTGGTGTTTAGATTAGATTAGATTCCCTACAGTGCGGAAACAGGCCCTTCGACCCAACCACTAGGTGCATTAGTCAGAGGGAAATGGGTCTTGGTGGGTTACTCTTCGGAGGGTCGGTGTGGACTGGTTCTGTAAGGATCAGTGCTGGGATCTCCATTGTTTGTAATATCTATAAATGATTTGGATGAAAATGTAGATAGTCTGATTAGTAAGTTTGCAGACAACATGTAAATTGGCAGAGTTGTGGATAGTGAGGAAGGTTGTCAAGAGTACAGCGGGATATAGATCAGTTAGAAAGGTAGGCAGAGAAATGGTAGACGGCAGAGGTGACGCATTTTGGGGTGTCAAACGCAAGAGGAAAGTATACAATAAATGAAAGGATTCTTAGGAGCATTGATACACAGAGGGATCTTGGGATGTAAATTCATCGCTCCCAGAAAGTGGCAACACTAGTGAATAAGATGGTAAAGAAGGCTTTATATAGCGTGCTTGCCTTTATCAATCAGGGCACTGAGTATAAAAGTTGGCAAGTCATGCTACAGCTGTATAAAACTTTAGTGAGGCCACATTTCGAGTATTGTGCACAGTTCTGGTCACCTCACCATAGGAAGGATGTGGCTGCTTTGGAGAGATTGCAAAAGAGGTTTCCCGGATGTTGCCAGGATTGGAGTGTATTAGCTATAAGGAGAGGTTGGACAAACTTGGATTGTTTTTACTAGAGCATCAGAGACTGAGGTACAGTCTGAAAGAAGTATATAACATTATGACAGACAGAGGTAGGGTGAATAGCTAGAGTCATTTTCCCAGTCAAGGAAATGACAAATACTAGAGGGCCTAGGTTTAGAGTGAGAGGGGGAAAGTTTAAAGGAGATGAGTGAGGAAATTTTTATACAGAGTAGTAGGGTGCCTGGAATGCATGTCCAGGAGGGGTAGTACAAGCAGATACGAAAGCATCGTTTAAGAGGCCATTTGGACAGACCACATCAACCGGTCGGGAATAGAGGGATACGGACCATGTGCAAGAGATGGTATTCGTTTAGAGTGGCACAGATGTGGTGGGCTGAAGGGCCTGTTCCTGTAATGTTTTTACTCTCCATAGTCTCCTTATGGTTGGTGTTCTTTCTGTGAGTGCACCCATGTCTCACCCTTTTCAAAAACTATCCCTCTTTTCAATTCTTAGAACGAAATTAAATAACCCCACACTTCCCCTACTGATAAATATGTTTGTAATCCACCAGTTCAGAGATATTGTAGTATACCTGTGAAGAAGGCAAGTTTTTTGATTCAGAGAGAGGGACACCATCACTGCACCATCTGAGTTCTTAAAATTAGGGTCCATTCCTTTATGGTTCCTCAGTTATACTCTACCTCTATCTTGTTGCCTACTCATGACATGTTATACAACTTTGCCACCTTCATGTGTAAAATTACAGTTGGCACTTCCACCTATCATCAGCAAACCTAGATATATTCCCCTCTGTCTCTTTGTCTAAGTCATGAATATCGATTACAAATTGCTGAGATCTCAGTGTTAATTCTTGCAGCACTCCAATAGCTACAACCTGCCAATTTAGAAATGGTTAGGATGTACTGATTACTCCCTGTTGAACCAATTCTTTATCTCTGCTAATATATTACCCCCAAGCGAGGATCCCATTTTTCTTTCCAAGGGATCTGATGGAGATTTTCCTGGGAAGGGGAGATTTTTGTTTTGATTTCCAGAGGCTACATTTTAGTTTTCTGGGGGTCCTTGAAGGTGGAGCAGATCTAAGGATTTAAGTTAGAAACCAAACTGTGTATAAAACAGGAATTTGTAAACTTGCCGTAGTCCTCCATTGAAGAGTTTTAAAGGGACGAGAGACTCCGTGTGCTGGGCCAAAGGCCCAAGAGATCCACAACCAATTAAACAGTTTCCCATGACCACTCCACCCCATGGTCCCTGCATGGCTGATATTAAAGCAGATTTGAGGCTTGGTGAATCAAGATTGACTGGACTCTCAACATTTTATACACATCAAAGGTAATACACAACAGCCACCAAAATAAAAGCTGGTACACAAACAGTTCTACAGCAGAAACATTTAAAGAAAAAGGTAAGGGCAAAAACAGAAATCTCCCACAACATTTTCTTCCCCTATGCAAGATCTGTCTACGTTTAGTTTTACATCTTTCCACAAGTGTCTGTTTGTCTGTCTAGTGCCCCAGTCATTCTGATTGGTCACGATGAATGGATGGAAATTTGCTTCCATCTCATTGACCATAGAATCATAGAAGCCCTGCAGTGTGGAAGTAGGCCATTCGGCCCCTCGGGTCCATGTTGACTCTCTGAAGCACAGCCCAACCACACCCACACCCCAGACTCTATCCCTGTAACCTTGCATCATCCACCTAGACAGTATGGGCAATTTCCAATGGCCAGTCCACCTAACCTGCACATCTTTAGAATGTGGGAGGAAACCGGAGCACCCGGAGGGAACTCACGATAGCTGTGACCATTAGGACATGTTCCTTGTGCTTTAGTCCTTCCATGTTCCTGACTTAGTTCACAGCTCATGCTGCAAACGTGTAATATCTCCCACGAGTAAATCAGTCTCCATGATAGAAAATAGCTGTTGGTCCCACTCCCCCACCAATTTAAATTCAGTAACAGTGGTCTGAAAATGGCATTTGTTCATTTCGGGGAGATGTTGGTGTAATGTCACTGGACTAATAATCCCATGGTCCAGTGGTTGAGTTCAAGGCTAGTGAGGAATGGGTAACGATTACTGGAATTGCCAGTGGTGCCCATAGCCCATGAGAGATTAACCTAACCTACTGCAGCAGGTTCCTGAACAATAGATTACATCTCCTGTGTCCAAGAGAAACACTCTGAACTGCTGGACTGCCTGAAACAGCTATCTACCCGCATAACCCTGAGATCTCCAATCTTCTGACCTCCAAAGACATGCTCCCAGAAACGTTGAGTGGCAGCATGGCACCCGTTTGGAAGGTAGAGGGTATCAAACTAAATAAGCCTCATGTTAGCAACTGTATATAACTTTAGTTAGACCAGCTCTGGAGGAGTGTGTGCAGTTCTGACCACTGGACTATGGGAAGAATATGATTGCACTGGAGGAGGTTTCGAGGAGTCTCACCAGGGTGTTGCTTGGACTGGAGGGACTAAGCTTTGAGGAAAGGTCAATAATGGTGGCATTATTTTCCTGACAGCAGTGGAAGTTAAGAGGGGACCTGATAGAGGTTTCTAAGATGATGAGGGGCATAGATAAGGTGGATAGGAAAACATTTGCTTCCATTTTCATTCGGTTCAATAACCAGGGGGCGTAGATTTCTCGTAAGAAGTAGAGTGGTAAGAGGAGAGTTGATGAGAATTTCCCCAGAGGGAGGTGAGAGTCTGGAACTCTGTGCCAGTGAAGGTGGCTCAGTCAGAAACTCTTGTAATCGTGCAGCAGGGTTTAGAGCATTGCTGCAGACTCCAGGGCAAGACCAAGAGCTAGGAAATAGCAACTCCTTGTCATCAAAGTATAGTCAGATCATTGACACAGACACAATGGGCCAAATGGCCTCCTTTGTGCTGTAAATGTCTGAGTTGAGAATGGGCATGGTGGTGGAAGCTCTCTGCCCCACTACAGGTCCTTTCTCCCCCAGCAGTTAAAATCAGCCCTTAGCAAGTCTTGTGGCACTTAGTCTTTTGTGTTATTTCCTTCACTGCCCCCCTGGCGTTGTCCACCCTCTGTAGACTTGGGCTCATCCAAACACACTGATGCCTGCAGCCTAACTCCTTTCCGGTCCGGGTCAGCCTTCTCCCTTGTACACATTGACCTGTATTTGTTCTACCTCAAATTAAAATCCTCACCCTCAAATCTCTCTGTGCTCTCGACCCTCTCCGTGTTTGTCTTCTCTGCAGTCCTCCAGTTCTGGCTTCTTGGACAATCTTCCTTTGTATCACTCTGCCATTGAATGCTGAGTTCCTTAAGCTACCACCTTTCCCTCTGTAACTTATCCACTTGGCTCTGTGAGACATTCCTCAAAACCCATCTCTCGGCTAAAGTAGTGATCACCAGTCGCAGGACCTCCTTGTGGGGCTCATAACAGTCCTGTGAAGTGCCCCAGGAGGGTTGTTATACCAAGTCAAAGGCATTATACGAATGCATGCAAGTTATTGTTGTCCATGCTATTTGTCAGCCCCGAGAGAGCACTGCAACTGCGGTGTCCTTAGACACGTGTTACCTAACTGGCTTGTTTGTTTCCCCCTCAGGCGTGTTCCCCTTTCTCTCCAGTACCATGGAAGCCCTGAACGACAGTGAGCAGATTCAGATAATCTTGGACAAAATCACTGACGCTCTGGTTCACTTTATCACCAGGGCCGGCCTCTCACTGCAGCAGCAATCCCGGAGACTAGCTCAACTTCTGCTACTGCTCTCCCACATCCGGCACATGAGGTGAGCACAAGCCCCTTTTCCGTCCCCCACAATTGTAATTATGAACGGAATAGGTCAATCAGCTGGTTGGCACGTTTGGAGTTCAGCCAAGCATTCAATGGAAATGAGATTTTGCTATCTGCTCCTGACTCCTGTTAATACAGTTACACTTCCCTTTTAAAACATCTGGATTATTCAGAATGAACATACTACACCACATTAGATCAAGAGCATTCCAGAATTAGCAATATTGTTGGCGCTCAAGTCAAGAACATAGGAATAGGAATAGTCCATTCGTCAGGTCATAGCTTCTTTTTATATCCAGAAATTCTCTTGCACGCAACTGAACATTTTTATTTCCTTCATCAAATTACCCCAGTATGTTTTTTTCTCATCTATTACCCACCACCAATAAATTACTCGTGTTTCCAACTGAATAGTGCACGTGCAAAACCTACTCAGGGTTCCTGAAGAAGGGCTTATGCCCGAAACGTCGATTCCCCTGCTCCTTGGATGCTGCCTGACTTGCTGCGCTTTTCCAGCAATCCATTTTTCAGCTCTGATCTCCAGCATCTGCAGTCCTCACTTTCTCCTACTCAGGGTAATGCAAAGTATCAAAGGTGAGGGAGAGGTTGGGAGAGGAGGCCTAAATCAAAATGGAGTTTGAGGGGGAGATCGAGGCATTGAGGGTACTGGTGCATCTTGCACGCTCCCTCTCCAAGGACACCCGGGCACAAACATAGCCGTGAAAGAGGGTGTCAGCAGCTAAGACCCCCCAAAGCCTTCCACAGCCCATTGCCTGAATATGGTAATAGCCAACTTGGCCAGGCCCTGGAGCAGACCCATGAGGAGGCCCTCCAATCTGCCCACACTCATCAGCACTGGATGCCCAAAGATCAGGAGCGTGGGACTGAGGTGCATCCAAGCACACGACCACAGATATTTCTAATAATGAGAAAAGAGGGAAGCAAAATGACATTAGGGAACCAGATGGGTTTTTAACAATAATTGTGAGCATTTATACAGCCATCATTAGATATTTAAATCCAGTTTAATTTGTTATTGAATTCCCAGTTGCATCATCTACTGTGGTGGGATTTGAACCTGGGAACTTACCTGCTAGACTAACAGTTGAGTGTTAATACCACTAAGCCATCGCCTTTCCCCAGATCATAACTATTCTGTATCTTGGCTAATTGCCTATATTCTATAATTGTAACAACCTTGCCTAATTAATTTGGAGTTGATAGATTTTGTTTTAATTTGACCTATCTTTCTAACCAACCTGTTCAGAGATGTTATTACACACCTCGGGAGCAGGTGAGACTTAAACTGGGCCTCCTGGTCCAGGGATAGGGACACTACCACTACACCACAAGAGGACCTCATGGAATTGAAACACTGTTAAATTTGTAATTGACCTCACCTGAGCATGTTTTTGGAGGAGACATTTCCTGATTTTTCACTATCTCCTGTGTGATGACTGCTGAAAATCCTAGCTCTAATTTTAAGGTTATGTCCCATGGGATACCAATCAGCACCCTCTTCCCACATATAAATTGTTGTTCTCTTTAAAATTTGGTATTCTTGCAATTCTGTCCTGATGAATGTGTAACAAAAAAGATTTGACATGTGCCTTTTTTCCGCAGTACTAGAGGGGTAGGTGTGAGTTAGGATGGAGAGCAAGGGGAATTAAACAGCAGAAAGATGACAATGGGAGGCCAAACAGGGTTCCTAACAAAATGGACAAGAGAACAAAAGATGGCTCTGGAGTTGGTATAAATGTCTACAATAGGACACATGTTATAGTAAACTTGAAAGCATGCAGAAAAGATTTACATGGGTGTTGTAAAGGATGGGGTTGGAAGGTTTGAGCTACAGGGAGAGGCTGAATAGGCTGGGGCAGTTTTCCCTGGAGCGTCGGAGGCTGAGGGGTGACCTTACAGAGGTTTATAAAATCATGAGGGGCATGGAGAGGATAAATAGACAAGGGCTTTTCCCCAGGGTAAAGAAGTCCAAAGGTTTAAGGTGAGAGGGGGAAAATTTAAAACGGACTTAAGGGGCAATTTTTTTACACAGAAGGTGGTGCATGTATGGAAAGAGCTGCCAGAGGAAGTGGTGGACGCAAGTACAATTACAGAATTTAAAAGACACCTGGATAGGTATATGAATAGGAAGGGTTTGGAGGGATATGGGCCAAATGGTGGCAAATGGGACTAGAATTGATTTAGAATATCTGGTCAGCATGGACAAGTTGGACCAAAGGATCTGTCCCCATGTTGTTCATCTTTTCGACTCTATGAACAGCAATGGGGAATCATGAGCTTGGAAAGCGACACAGATTACTATGACCAGGTCTAAGTCAGAGAAGATGGATTGATCTGAAATGGTGTAGACCATTCCACGATCTGAGTCCCACTGAGAGATCCTGTCCCTCCCAAATATCAGTGGGGTGGGATTTCAGAGTCATAGAGTCATACAACACAGCCAAGGCCCTTCGGTCCATCAAATCTGTGCCATCATATCCACAATAATCCCACTTTCCAGCACTTGGCCCAAAGCCTTGAATGTGAAATGCTCCTTCACAAACTTTTTAAACATTGTGAGGTTCCCTGCCAGTACTGCCCTCCCAGGCACTGTATTTCAGATTCCCACCACCTACTGGAGGAAAACAAAATCTCAAATCCCGTCTCATCCTTCTTTCCTTCACCTTAAGATTATACCCCCTCTTGTTGATTTTGCAGGGATGGGGAACTGAAACTGCGTTGATTACTGAGAAGATGGTTGTGCCTCACCCTCAGTCCCACTCCTGTCACTTGAAAGGGTTCAGAAGCAGAAGAACATTCTCTGAATGTGTCTCAAATTTCGAAACACATTTACCTGATTTTTAACCCTTGGCCCACTCTAGGGGACACGAATGGAGGTTAATCAGCCTATTTTAAACCCTCCATCCTGAGTCACCATAACACTTCCCCTTCTGTTTTGTTGTATCCAGTTGGTTTTTTAAAGATTGATTCCAAGATTGCTGTTTGCAGCAACATTTATTCCGCTTCACTGAAGTCTCATGTCAGACTTTGTACTAGTTTGAGTCAATAGCCTCTTGCTTTACCCAGACATTTTAATTTCAACTAGAGCAAGTAGGAGGTGGAAAAAGGTACAGATGGAAATGTCTATGCTGGATTGAAGAATGGAGAGATTGACATGATGAACCTGAGGGCAATGCAGGGGTGGGAATGGGAGAAGGGGCAACAGCTAGGTTGGGAGGAGGTGTGAATGACAGAATGATAAACACCTAAATGGAAAAACAGAGCTGCAAAAGTGAAAACAAATAAAAGCAGAGATTTCAGTCAGAAATTACTGAATTCGGTGTTAAGTCCAGAGGCTGCAAAGAGCTTAATCGAAATGATCCTGTTATTGAGTCATACAGCACAGAAAAGACCCTTTGGACCAACCAGTCTACACTGAACACAATCCCAAACTAAATTAGTCCCACCTGCTGCTCCTGGCCCATATCCCTCCAAACCTTTCCTATCCATCTACTGATCTAAATGTTGCAATTGGACCCATATCCACACTTCCTCAGGAAGTTCATTCTGCACATGAACCACCCTCTGTGTAAAATAATTTGCCCCCGTATTGGTTTTAAATCTCTCTGTCCTCTCACCTTAAAACTATGCCCCCTAATCTTGAAATCCCCATACCGAGGGAAAAGACAACTACCGTTAACCTTGTCTCGACCTGACATGATTTTATAAACCTCTCCAAGGTAACATCTCAACCTCCTACGCTCCAGTGAAAGAAATCGCAGCCTATTTTGTTTTGCTGAACAAAAATGGAAGTGGGAGGGTGTGTCTGGTGATGACATGCTGTTGAAGGTGGAGAAATGGGGGAGGATAATCTGTTGAGGAGGGTGGCAGGTAACACCAATGGGAGCTCTATCATGGCTCTGGGAGGAAGGGGAGACAGGGGTGCAGGGAGATGTAATAGGCATGATCGAGGCCCCTGGGAGAAAGGGAGGACTGCCGATGCTGGGGATCAGAGTCAAAAAGTGCGGTGCTGGAAAAGCATAGCAGGTCAGGCAGCATCCGAGGAGCAGGAGAGTCAATGTTTCGGGCATAAGCCCTTCATCAGGAAAGTGGGGGAGGGAAGGGGTCTGAGACATAAATACGAAGGTTGGGGGCGGGGGTAACGTGATCGGTATTTGCAGGTGGGAGCTAATGGTGATAAGTCGAAAGGGAGGGTGGAGCATATAGGTGGGAAGTAAGATGGACAGGTAGGATAGTTCAAGAGGACGGTGCCGAGTTGGAATGTTGGATCTGGGATAAGGTGAGGAGAGGGGAGATGAGGAAACTGGTGAAGTCAACATTGATGCTGTGTGGTTGGAGAGTCCCGAGGTGGAAGCTGACTATGATCTATGGGTGACTCTGATTTGGCAGTGGAGGAGGCCAAGGAATTACATTTTCTTGGTGGAGTGTGAGGTGTAGTGAAGTGGTCAGACACTAGTTGGGTGCGTATGTCCTAGAGATGTTTCCTGAAACATTCCTCAAGCTGGTGTCCTGTCTCCCCAATGTAGATGAGAGCACATCGAGAGCAATGAACACAGGAGATGAGGTGATTTGGATGTGTAGGGAAATCTCTGCTGGTGGCAGGGTGGCTCAGCGGTTAGCACTGCTGCCTCATAGCGCCAGGGACCAGGGTTTGATTTCAACCTTGGACCATTGTCTGTGTGGAGTTTGCACATTCTCCCCATGTCTGCATGGGTTTCCTTCCACAATCCGAAGATTTGCAGGTTAGGTGAATTGGCCATGCTAAATTGCCCGATGTGCAGGGTAGGTGCACTAGTCAGGGATAATTATAGGGTAGTGGAATGGGTCTGGGTGGGTTACTCTTTGGAGGGTCGGTGTAGACTTGTTGGGCCGAAGGGCCTGTTTCCACACTGTAGGGATTCTATGTGGAAGGATACTTTGGGGCCTTTGAATGGAGGTGAAGGGGCAGATGTGGGCACAGGTTTTACACCTCTTGCAACGGCAAGGGAAGGTGCCGGGAGTGGAGGTTGCGTTGGTGGGGAGCATGGACCTAATGTGGGAGTCACGGAGGGAAAGGTCTCTGCGGAACGCTGTTAGGGGTGGGGAGGGAAATATATCTCTGGTGGTGGGGTCTGACTGTAGGTGGCAGAAATGACAGAGGGTGATGTGTTGTGTCTGGAGATTAGTGGGGTGGAAGGTGAGGACAGGAGGGTTCTGTCCTTGTTGTAGTTGGAGGAGTGGGATGCAAGGGTGGGGGTGTGGGAAGTGGAGGAGATGTGATGGAGGGTATTGTTGACCATGGGGGAGGGGAACATGCGGTCCTTGAATTGGCCCTGTCAGCTCTGATGTGGGAGAATCCTTCATCAAGCAAAAAGTGAGACAGTTCAGAAGCTCTTGTGTACAAGGTTGCTGTATCAGAACATACGTGACACAGCTGAATAAACTAGGAGAATAGGATGGAATCCCTTCTGGGGGGCAGACATGATGAAGTGTGTGGTTGTGGCCTGCAGTGAATACCCATTGAAATTCTATTGTCAGAAATGGAGATAGAAAAATGAAGGAAGAGTCAGAGATGGGCCATGTGAAGTTGATTAAATTCTGCAGTTTGAGTGGCAGCAGCAAGCAGCACTGACACAGTCCATTTCGTGAAGATACAGGGGGCCTGATAATATTCCATTAAAAAGGCAGACACAGTCAGTACAGTCACCCTTAATCACCTTTTAGTTTGGAGGAAGTGAATAGAGTGTGGAGTGGGGGCCTAATGGGATGGGGTGTAATGGTTAAGAGTCATACAGCGCAGAAACAGACCCTTCGATCCAACCTGTCTGTGCCAAACTAAACTAGTCCCACCTGCCTCCTCCTGGCCCGTATCCCTCCAAACCTATCCTATTCATGTACTAATCCAAATGTCTTTTAAATGTAGTAATTGTACCCGCATCCATCACTTCCTCAGGAACTATCCTCTGTGTAAAACTATTTGCCCCTCATGTCTTTTTTAAAACTCTCTCCTCTCACCTTAAAAATGGGCCCTCTAGTCTTGGGATCCCCCATCCTAGGGAAAAGACACCTACCCTTAACTCTATCTCTACCCCTCCTTATTTTATAAACTTATTTTGTCAGGTCGCCTCTCAACCTCCTACGCTCCAGTGAAAAACAAAGAGATGGATTGTGCCAGGAAACTGCTAAAGTACCTTTGTAACTGAACCGCAGCAACATCCCTACGATGTTATGCTTCCCCTTTACTTTCTATGAAGTTCTAATTCTATACAATTTATCAAATTAATGTACATACCTTCCTTCTGAGAGACTCCAGGCCTGTGGGGAGGTTTTGGAATATTTCCACGTTTCTTGTGTGTTGAGATGGTGCTGATTTCTGACATTGTGCTTTGGCCAACAGTAACAAGGGAATGGAACACCTTTACAGTATGAAATGTAAGAATGTGGTACCTCTCTATGACTTGCTCCTGGAGATGTTGGATGCTCACAGAATGCACATGCCAATGGACAAGCCCCAGCCTGCAGGAAACGGAGCCAATCCAGTCAATAGAGGGACCATGCCTTCCTCTTCTTCACTGTCACTAAAGAAGACTGATGCAAGTTTTGACACGTCGAGATAGGTCAGTGGTTGAAATGGCACGCAGTATTAACAGAGGTCCCAGCAGAAAACTACCTACGATCACTTGCAAATGAAGCACATCACTGCAGCAAAATTTATATAGCTTCAGCCTCATCCAAAAGCAACTACTCTGCAACAAAACAAGCCCTGTATTTTGTGTACTTACTGATTCGGAAAGGGCTTGCTAGTGACGCGGGAACAGCATAGTGTTCCAGCAGTTTTGTAAAGTTGTCTAAACTTTTCGAAGAATTTACTGCAACTCCAAGTGCTTGACTAGAACATGACCATGAGGACCAACATTAAAGGATGGATAATCCTTGGCTTTCCAAAAACCACTTGGCGACAGAATGAGTTAGACCACAGAGCATTCACCTCTGAGCTACCTGAGGTCCAATCTGCTGGTGATGGTTTGGATGGAGAACCAGGATGCAAGGGGGCGGAGGTGAACGGAGTTAATGCACTTATCCTCGTACACATCTGGATCCCGTCGGCAGCTGTGCGGGGGAATCGAGGAGAAAATAACCCACTCTGGTGCCAATCTTCTGAGCTGGGGCCATACTGCTGGCTCAGAGTAAAGGGAGCTTTACCCTTCTGTGGAATTCTCTTCACTCCCTCATCTTCAGTTTAAAAAAAAACAAATCTCACAAACATATTCTCCTTCAACATGGCATGTGAATTTCCCCATGACTCAACTGACCTTGTGGTCATTCAGTTCCTCTGCCAGTACTGGCGGCCATCTTGGTCCTATTGCTTATTCCATCATCTTTGTTCATTAATTTGGGTTTATGTTATGCTTGTTAATAATTTGAATAGATTGATTTGTTTTGCATAATTAGGAGTTTGTAATGTGTTCTGGACTAAATGCAGCCAATATTCGACATGCCTCCAGCTAAGTCACAAAATAACTGCTGCATTAAAATCTTGGAACTCCCCCTCCTCTCTGCTCTGAACAGCCACCTTTGGGAGCACCATCACCACATGGACTGCAGCAATTCAACAAGGTCCACCATCACCTTCTCCATGACAACAAGAGATGGCCAATAAAGGCCAACCTTGCTTGTTTGCCCAGAATACAATTTTAAAGTTTCTGGGTGTGGAGAGATGACTAAAGCACCGTGATCATGATACCAACCAGACCTCGATAGCCCATGGCCGCATTCCCTCAAAGGTTTTTGACACTCAATGGGAAGAATTGGAATCGGAACCCTGGGCAGGAATAGGAGGTTCACTTCAGATCAGCGTCCTGTCAAGTTTTAACACATCAGCCCAATATTGCATTACCAATATCGACACTGGCTACTACCTCATGCACTGGTGGTTTGTAGGGAATTCTTTTGCAACACTACTGTTTACTCTGTATCATTGTTGCATTAATTGTAAGATGCTTATTCTCTACTATGGGTCAACCAACAGCCTTAGATGCAATGTTTCCTCATTTGGTGCCTTTTTTTGTACGCTTGTGTCAGACGCTTATTGTTTAGGTGTCATAGTGCTGTTGAGGTGGTGTGTTGACGTTTTACGTTTTGAATTGGAGTTGCTGAAACCCAAAGATTTTACGAATTATTTCTGGGGCAGGATTTGGGCATGCAATGATGATACATCAATGATGCATTTTGTATGTTGAATCCCCTGGGTCCACCCTTAGTGCTAATGGAGGGCATGTTGGGAGCAATCAGTGAAATCACCCAAATAGGAACCTTCCTGCTCAACCATTCCTGACTTCAGTTAGAATCACCAGCTCACTCCCCACACCCTTACTCAGTTCTTTATGCTCCGCAGAACTGAATTCATTAGATCCCAGCTTCCACCAGTCAATGGACGAGATGAATTTTCTCTCCTGGGTAAAGTTATAACAGAAAACTTATCCTGACTGTTGAAAATTATGAAGAAGGCATCAGGCATCACATGGTGAAGATAATTGATAGAACAGTCAGGGGGAGAATAGGTGGAGGGTAGCGAAGTGGGAGTGTACTGACAGAGATCTTTTTTTATATGGCAAGCTGTTAAAATTGTGAGTGGAGAAGGTAGATTCAATAGTAACTTGCACTTGTGCTGAATGGCCTCATGCTGTACTGTATGATTGCATATCATCCTTCATATCATCCTCTATTCCTGATGAAGGGCTTTTGCCCAAAACATCGATTTTCCTGCTCCTTGGATGCTGCCTGACCTGCTGTCTTTTTCCAGAACCACTGTAATCTAAACTCAATTTCAGAGCAAAAACATAGTTCTTTCTTTAGTGGGTCTGATAGGTCCATGGATTAGCCTCGTCCTTTCTCGAGTACACAGTGAGTTTGTAAGCAGCAGACAATTTCTCAAGCATAGGTTGTTCTGCTACAACGCGTGTTTCATTAACACAAATTGGCTATAATGTGATTGACGAGTTGGGGACACTATTTCTAAAGCGCGAACTTTTAAAGTATGGATTGGTTATAACACAATTCCAGTCCCATTCATTTAAACAGTGCTGCTGGTATGTAATTTTCTTATGACTCGGAATTGCACAAGAACGCAACTACCACGTTATAACAGAACTGACTGTGTAAGTGAGGAGAAGTATGGGGTGGTGGGTTAAGATTTGCTCTTGGTGTTTTTCAATGACCTGTCTTTCTGAAAACTACTTTGAGTGAGAGTCAGACAAGCAGCCCTCATGTTTGTAGCTTTCTGATGCAAAGAGTGGAGCTATTTAGATTAATCTTTATTTCCACAAAGCTGTACTGAACATAGAAGACAGAACATAGAAAAGTACGGCACAGAACAGGCCCTTTGGCCCATGATGTTGTGCCGAGGGTTAATCCTAATGTAAAATAAAATAACTTAACCTACGCACCCCTCAACTCACTGCTATCCATCTGCATGTCCAGCAGTCACTTAAATGTCCCCAATGACTCTGCTTCCACCACCACAACTGGCAACACATTCCATGCATTCACAACTCTCTGCGAAAAGAATCTTCCTCTCTATACCTTTCTCCTAATATCTTAACTACTGCTTCTGAAAGGGTGAGTATCAGACATGGGCGGAGAGAGATGCAGGTCTTGAAATTAAAAACCAGGCTATGGGACATTAAAGCGGCAATACTGGAATCCTTGAGAGTCAAAACCTTTACAAGCAGGATATGTGTGAATTCTTCCACAAGACATTCAGTATTTATGGGTGTTTTTATTGTTAGACAATGACAAATTGACATTATATCAGAAAAACACTTCGGGGTAAATGTCAGATTACATTCTAATAGACAATGAGGCTTCACCAAGCATTTCGAATAAATTTATTGTAATCCCGTATTTTGTATTGCTAAATTATATTCCTCTTACTCACCAAAGTACAACCATTTGGCCACGACTTAGTTCTGGGGCATTCAATAAAGCTGCAAATAATTCTGATGATTTTATGGTTATTAAATTTGTTTATACTGCTTTTGTTGTCACAAACTGGGCAACAATGGGATTTTACAGAAGGAGCCTCCTCATTCCGTCCTGCCCCTGTGGCCATTTTGCATCTCTCCACACTGTCCTAAATCAATACCAAATGAAGCAGATTGCCCTGCTCTCTTTATGCAGCACTGTTAATCCCAAACTAATCTCACTCACCCCCTTTCTCTCTGCAGTCCATTTTCAAGGACAGAACCCCTCCTGGTGCTCACCTTCCACCCTACCAATCTTCGCATAAATGAAATAATCCGCCGACATTTCTGTCACCTCCAAAAAGACCCCACCACCAGGGATATATTTCCCTCTCCAGCCCTTTCCGCCTTCCACAAAGACCGTTCCCTCCTTGACTACCTGGTCAGGTCCACGCCCCCCAATAACCCACCCTCCCATCCTGGCACCTTCCCCTGCCACCACAGGAATTGCAAAACCTGCTCCCACACCTCCTCCCTCACCACCATCTAAAGGAGCCTTCCACATCCATCAAACTTTTACCGGCACATCCACCAATATCATTTATTGTATCCGTTGCTCCCGATGTGGTCTCCTCTACATTGGGGAGATTGGACACCTCCTAGCAGAGCGCTTTAGGGAACATCTCTGGGACACCCGCACCAATCAACCACACTGCCCTGTGGCCCAATATTTCAACTCTCCCTTCCACTCAGCCGAGGACATGCAGGTCGTGGGCCTACTTCACCACCCCTCCCTCACCACCCAATGCCTAGAGGAAGAACGCCTCATCTTCCGCCTCGGAACACTTCAACCTCAGGGCATCAATGTGGACTTCACCAGTTTCCTCATTTCCCCTTCCCTTCCCCCACCTCACCCCAGTTCCAAAATTCCAGCTCAGCACTGACCCATGCCTTGTCCTACCAGCCTATCTTCCTTTCCACCTATCTACTCCACCCTCCTCTCTGACCTATCACCTTCATCCCACCCCAATTCACTATTGTACTCTTTGCTACCTTCCCCACCCTCCTCCCTGACCTATCACCTTCATCCCCACCCCCACTCACCTATTGTATTCTATGCTACTTTCTCCCCACCCTCCTCTCATTTATCTCTCCACCCTTCGGGCACTCTGCCTCTATATTCCTGATGAAGGGCTTTTGCCCAAAACGTCGATTTGCCTGCTCCTCGGATGCTGCCTGAACTGCTGTGCTTTTCCAGCACCACTCTAATCCAGAATCTGGTTTCCAGGATCTGCAGTCATTGTTTTTACCGAGTCTATTTTCAACCCCGAACTAATCCAACTGTTCCATTCTGTTCAAAGTGCTTTATCAACCCTGAGTGGTTTCTACTGTCCTGATTTCGCAACATGAATTGCGTGCATTAAGAGCCTTTGTATTCTCTGACCTTCCTTTGACTTGACACTTCTTAACTCTGTTTTCGAATCCCTTTCTAGCCTGAACCCCCCTCTATCTCTGTGTTGTCCTCCAACCACACAACCCTCTGAAATATTTACATCAAAGGCCTAATTATGGCCTTTGTGCATTCCTAGCTAGAATCACTCCACCATTGGAAGTCATGCCTTCAGTCACCTAGGCCCTCAGCTCCTGAATTCCCTCCCTGCACCACTGTACCTCACTTTCCTTCATTAAACCCTTCCTAAACTCTCTTGTGATCAAGTTTTGGGCATGTTGCTTAACGTCCCTCAGTCTGGCTTGGTGATGTACTTGTTTCCTAAAACTCCTATGAAGTACCTTGAAGTGTTTCATTATAGTAAATATTAGTCATTGTTTTGGGTCCATCTATTTTCCATTGGGCAGTCCACAGTCCTGGCTGGATGAACTTGGAAGAGCCCTCTTTGGTATTGGTTGGGCTGAGCAGAAACAATGACTTGCGTACTTCTAAATGTTGGGCCCACATTTGCCATAAGTACAGTAAAGAAGGGTACTCTTTACTCACCACCACATTGGCTGCAGTATTTGGGAGCTGCAGCTGTTTACACATCAGTACCATTTCTTTTATCCATGTCAAAATCCCACAGTCAATCAATCCATTCTGGCTAACACTCACACTCGGATTTATTTACTACAAGTGGAACTATACAGAGAACCTGTAAGACACAGTAAGTCACTAATAGGGTGATACTAGGTTAACACAATGCATAAGGGATTGCAAATTAAGTAGTCTGAAATGTTTTTGATGGTATTCTATGCCCAAATTGTAAATTGAAGATGACCTTGCATTTGTTCGTCCCTTAGATATTTTTACTCAACTTGTTCAGATGTGTTATAACAGACTGCTGAAGAAAGGGGGCAGTGGCTTCAACCTAGGTCTTCTGGCCCAGAGGTCGGGACATTACCACTTTGCCACAAGACCCCTCCTGTTAATTCCTTGGATATTTTCTCACCATACTGGTCAGAGCTTTGATGATGAACCTCTGGAGTAGATGGGACTTGAACTCGGGCCTTTTGTCCTGGAGGGAGGGATACCATCACTGTGTGACAAGACACACTACCATTAGTTCCTTGAGGTGGTTGATCTGATGTGAAGTAGCTGGGGACCTGAGAGACTCTTTCATTTGATGACTGAACAATTTATCCCTGATATCAGGCAGTTAAGACAGTAACCACTTTCAATATCCATCACACAAGGAAGACTTACAGTCTCCAGCTGCCTAATGATTTACCTAATGAACAACAATGACTTCTTTTGGTTGGTTTATATTGGAGTTAACCTATTAAATACCCACCACCATTGATTAAGTCTGTTGAAAGACTTAATTGGGGTTCACATCGCCATCCTGGCTGTGCTGAGCTTCCTTTAAGATCTTTGGCTGAAGACAGCCTTGAAAACACAGTTGCCTTGACTATCTTAAATACCCATAAAACAAATATTTTCCAAAAATGGGATCAAAATGTTGATGCAGTAAATGTATGAAACTCAATGAGGGGTTTCCCTCTATTTTATGTCCCACCCAATTAGCTTCCTGTTGGATGTGAGAGGATGGTTGATTTTTGTTCTCTCTTTTGCTTGCCTTGTCTTCCCTTTATTGGAAGCAATCATAAAGCCCAAACTACAATAATTAGATTCTGAGTTGTAGTGAACAAGTACAGCGATGATCATGTTATTTTACCTTAGGGCGAAATATTGTCACACATTAACCATTGGTCACATGCAAGATTGCACATGGCGATGCAACTACCTATTGTAAAGCTGTCAAAAGCTGAACGGCATTGTCTAATATGTTTTTGTAAATGCATTTGTACATGTAAATTTGTTTGTTTAATTGAGAACGTTTCATTTCAAAACTATAATTGGTGAAGCAAGGTTTATCTCTCCCTGGTCTCAATACTGTGCAGTGTTGAAGCTCAGCTCGAAACAGCAGATTATTTTGAGACAAACTGTCCTGTGGCTCATAAATACAGGCAAAATGAATGTATTGCTGTGGGTTATTGGAGTTATATACTTTGTGAACTATAGCAACTTTCAAAGCATTACTTCTCTGTTTCATCAGAGAGATTGCAAATAGTTTTTTTAAAAAAACTTTTTAGTTTGGACTAATTGATGAAGGGAATTTCATAGGGCTTGACACTATCATCGTTTACACGAAAATTGCAATTTATATATAGCTTTACATCTTAGCACACCGTCACCGCATATGCATCACTGAGTATTATTAAAGAGGCAAGAGATAGCAGGTGTTAGATAATTTTAAAGGCACCTGATTAATGTGCCATTTGGCAAATTATGCAGATAGTTATAAATCTACCCCTTGCTGCTATTTTGAATAGAATTAGAGGCAGTGAGCACCAGTGGTTATAGATATGCCCAAATATTTCACAGTCTCATCAGTCTTAACAGCTCATTTGTGTTTGGCCAAATATTTTTTGTGTAGTGACTATGCTCCTGAAATAGCTAGTTCTGAAATCCAACCAGAGTCTAATCTTCAGGTGTTACATACAAAGTAAGTTAAATCACACCAGTACAATGTGTTCACACACTGTAAGTGAATTCCAGTCATCTTATTGTGCTATCAATGCCACTGGTCTCACCACATTTGAAGAAAAATGTCTACAGTAATGTTTAAGAAAAGCCTGTATGTGTACTGTATCTTTTAAAATATTTAATTGCTAAATACTCTTGGTTCTAGTTTGTTTCAAGTACATAATGCTGTACAGTTCTGATGAGCAGGAACACTTGGATTACAGGTCGGTGTTGACAGTCATCGAAAAGGCACATGTTTTGTCAACCAAGGTATTTTCCTGCATTGTATTTTCTCACAGAGGTAGTCTGAGCTATGCAGTGTGGAGGAATGCTGATGAACTGTATAGGTAGCTTTTAGTTAAATATGTGATAAACCATTGTTAATTTCAACTTTAAATTCCTTTCCTTTTGCTCACGCGTGGTACAGTTCTGCCTGTGTCCATATATAAGATTGAGATTGAATGTAATGCAAGAACAGAGGATTTTTAGGGAAAAATGTACTGTGATTTGTTAATTACTAATTGGTAGCCTGAGCTTACTTTATTGAAATCTTTTTCACAAACACACTCTCCTGTCAGTGCAATGTGCTAGCCATGACCCCAGAGTTACAGTTTTACAACCAGAGTGTGTATTCTTTTAAAAATTGCATTTAGTTGTTGTATATAAAAAAGTTAAGAACCTGTCACAGTGCGTCTTAAACAGCAAAACAGTGTGTTGCTTATCACTGAAATATAGGTCCCTAAAATGAGTAACTGATAGGCTGGCTGTAAATTGCAACATGCAAACGTTTCTGAAGGAGAACAAAATAGTTTGCTCATCTCTGTGATGAGAAACTTGTGGTGCATCCTGGGCACATTGTGAAATGGAAATAATGTCCCCTCCCAAAAAAAAAACATGTGGCTGGTTTTCCACATTACTGCAGACTGCCTGTGATGTGACACAGTGAGGATCCTCTTGAAATTGGAACCACCAAAGCTAATTTCATTTGTTTACACGCTGACTGTGACCCAGCCAGCACAGAGTCAGTCCCCTAAACCGAGGAGACTCTAAATCTCCTGTTTATGTATTTTTTTACCTCCACATTACCGCCTAACTGCAGTAGTGCTTATATTTTCCCCAGCACCCATGGTGTGTGTGTGTATGCAAGTTGCTAATTTCACTGTCAGCCTATTCCCAACCCACCTGAGAATTGTGTGGAATTTATAACAAGACCTTGAATGGCAAATATCTGTTGCTGGGGGCTACAAAGATCTCAGCTCACACTCCACCTATCGTCGTAGTCAGGGGTTTTCTAGTGGGAGAGTAAATTATTCCCAAAATGTACTCAAACAAGAGTGGAATTCTCTTCCTGAAGGAACATGCAACATTCCAGAGGGGGATTGCATTGGTTGACTGCTCATCGGGTAACGTGAATACCAAAGACATCTTGCTCATGTTTCACACCTTCCAATTCATTCTACCTTCTAAGAAGCCTACGTACATTGACGTCTGAACTACCTATTGCAATGCACTACCTAGTAAACTCATCGTGACCCTTCCTCTCCCCACCCCCCCCCACCCCCAGAAGGGTCTGCACTTTGTAGCACCATGAAAGTGTTTTGTAACAGACTTCTCTTTCTTTCTTAATATGTTATTGCAGCTGACGCTGTTTGTAATTTGTGTGTGATTTTTAATTTAGGAAATCCAATGCATGTAGAATGATTTTATTTGCATATTGAATGGGTGAAATAAAACAGTGAGCTAATGTGCCTGTTACTGTGTTGTACTTCGACGTTCCCAGATCCTGATACGTGGAAGCACGGCTGCGCTGTGCCCTGGAAATATGCTGGAGGTGTGCAGTGACTGAGTGGCTCTCCACCAGCAAGGCTTCAGCCCAGATTTAGAGCAATGAAGGGCTGCAGAGATAGCATAAGCAAAACAAGGTGCAGGAAGAGACCATAGCGCCTTTGCAGCCAAGAGGAAATGTCACAATCTTTGCAGGAATGTTTCCCAATACACCTGGGGTGCATCATCCTCCCTAAATGGCAGATGACAGGGATGCAGTAGCTATGACACTGGTTGAAAAGGCCATTGGGAATTTTTTTTTTTAAAAAAGCACATGGTCTTTAAAAATAAAGACAGAGTGTAGAAAAGCAAAGGCATTTGTCAAAGCTTTATACAAATCACCAATTACATTCCAGCTGGTTCCCGCCGATTCTGGGCACTGGATGTTAGAGATGTACAAAGTTTTGAGGTTTTTGTTTTGTCCTTGGGTGAATGTGGAGAGACCATGTCCCCTGCAGGAGAGCTGGTGATCAGAGGTTTAGATATTTGGCAAAATATCCAGAAGCAATATGAGGAAAATGGTTAAAAAAAAAACTTAGGAAAGAAGGTGCTAAAGTCTAGAATGCATGACTGAAGGGTGGTGGAAGCAGATTCAGTCATAACTTTCAAATGGGAACTGGATAAATATGTGAAAAGGCACCTTTTACAGTTCAGTGGGAAGAGATCAGAGGAGATGTATGGATTGAATAACTCTCTGTTACAGAGTCAGACAGCAAAGAAACAGACCCTTCAGCCCAACTTGTCTATACTGACCAGCTTCACTGAACTGAACTAGTCCCATTTGCCTTCAAAATCTTTCCGGTCCATGTACCCATCCAGATGCCTTTTAAATGTTGTAATTATACCAGCCTCCATCACTTCCTCTGGCAGCTCATTCCATACACACACCACCCTCTGTGTGAAAAAGTTGCCCCTCAGGACCCTTTCAATATTTTCCCCCTCCCTCCTTAAACCAAAGCCCTCCAGTTTTGGACTCCCCCACCCCAGGGAAAAGGCCTTTGCTATTCACCTTATCTATGCCGCTTGTGATTTTATAAACCTCTATAAGGTCACCCCTCAACCTCCTACGTGCCAGTGAAAAAAGTCCCAGCCTATCCTATTAACTCAAACCTTCCAGTCTCGGTAATATCCATCTAAATCATTTTTGCATTGTTTCCAGTTTAATAATATCCTTTTTATAGCAGGCGACCAGAATTGTATCCAAGTGTGGCCTGACTAATGTCTTGTACAGCCGTAACATGACCTCCCAACTCCTATACTCAGTGTTCAGACCCATGAAGATCTATTTACCAGTGACAGCACTTTCAAGGAACTATGTATCTGCACTGCTAGGTCTCTCTTCAGCAACACTCCCCAGGGCTCTACCATTAACTGTATAAGTCCTGCCCTGGTTTGCCTTTCCAAAATACAGTACACCTCGCATTTATATAAATTAAACTCCATCTGCCACTCCTTGGCCCACTGGCCCATTTGATCAAGAACCTATGGTATTCTCAAGAGAACTTTCTTCACTGTCCACTATAACACCAACTTTGGTGTCATCTACAAACTTACCCCTCCTCTAATTCTCATCCAAATCATTCATATAAATGACAAACAACAGTGGACCATGCTTTCCTTTTGGACTGTAACTATGATGGGCTATTTCCAATTGCTGGTTCACTTGCTCAAATCAACAAGTGATCAGAGGTGGGGGTGACGCACTTGCATTCCCTTCCATGGAAGAGGGGTAGGGAGCAAAGAGGTTACGTTGCATTGAGTTCAGATCCTATGTTGGAACGTGCAATAGGTGCAAAGCAGTGATGACACAAAGACCAGGATGAAAGAAGTAGGTCCTTTAATGAGAGACCCGGCTTTCTGCTGTACACCAAAAAGAACCAGCTTTCCATATTCTTACTTGTAGACACACGAGGCTGCTTCTGAATAGAAAAACGCGCTGCGGTTTGACCATGATCGGAACATGCCACAATTAGACGATCACAGCGGTCAACAGGAGTGACACTGTTCAAGAGGCTTCCCTCGTTTTGAATTTCATCACTGGATTCCCTTTGGAATTGCTTCAAACATGTGTCCCACCCATTGCACAAAGCAAGAGGTTGCGGGAGGATTTATATTTATATATTATGTACACATTCATGCCTCCCTCCACCAAGTAACATCGAGAAAGGGAAGTATTCGCTCAGTGCAGGTTTCTGAAAAGCAGCTCACAAGGTAAAAATGATCAGCGTGGGTACTAAATGCAAAGGGTTATATTAAACCATAAAATAGCTTTAACAATCTGTACACATATAATCTGTTCAATTTTAGTTTACATCCAATAATTGTCTGATTGACATCGCCTGAAAGTTTACTTACATCTCAATACTATCCAGCTCAGACTCCCTTCTAGATTTACAACGTTCACACATTCAGAGAGTTAATTTTGAAAGCTCAAACTATACAAGCCCATGCCTAAAGCAAACACTGTAGAAAATAAATGCTCATTAAAAAGTTATTTAAACTGGTATGTTACATGTTTCTCTTTGAATCCTGGATCTGGGAGCGCGGACTGGCTACTTTCATGCCCATCCTGTGGCTTCAGTTTGACCCGAGTGGTTTCAAAGGACATCGTACAGAGTAGCCAATGGAGTGGAGAGCTCTAAAGGAGCCAGGCTTGCTTTCCCCCTTTCCATGAGAAACTGTGTCTGGTGACGATTCCATTTCTCAACTCTCTCTCTCCTATTGGTCATATTGGAGGGGGCCCATTGGTGTACCTCAGCATGGGGTGGAAGGATCGGGCAAAGTTGTTGGATGAGGCACAGCTATAGTCTTCCTCAGTCATTGGCACAAGACAGGCCAGAGCAATCAGCAGCAGCAGCAACAACTGCAGAGGTAACGCTGCTCGGAGCACTCGCAGGAGAAAGGACGGCTTCTTCCGGGCTTCCAACTCCTTAGAATGGGAAGAATCTCTTTGGCTTTCTTTGTGGAGCCTGTATTTATAATAACATACAAATTAGAAAAAAAAAAATTACAGCTGAGACAAACGTCCCCTTTGGAACAAACCCTCTTGCGAGATTCCCAGTCTCACATTTGAAGTCGGAACCTAGCCTGCTGCACAGGCTGCTGGGGAAATACAACTACATCCAGATTTCAATCTATTTTTCTATGCAGTCCTCCATGCATCATTCTTTCACGGGCCTCCTCAGTATGGAGGGTCAAGGACCCATTTGAAAAGTTTAACCCTTGCTCCCCACTGAGCTTAAGCTGCTAATATATATTTTAGTTTATAGTTGTCAACAAAATTGCATTCCTTAAACACAACGCTTTCCAAATTACAATGACCATTGAATACCAGCAGCATAAAGCCAGGGCTGCCAACACTCCTGGACTGTCTGATAATCTTCAGGAATTGAGGATTCATCTCCAGGAGACTGCTGTGATAGAGCCCAACGTAACAAACCTGGGTGCTCAATATTTTGTTCTCCTGTTTTCTTTGAATGTTTGAGGCGTTCTAGTAGTGTTGTAAATGAGGGGCAAGACTAAAGTCAAGATTAATCCAGTCAATGGACAGTAAGAAGGCTGTGCCCTTAAGAGGACGGGCAAATTGTGGTGTGGGATGGTTCAGGTTAGAAGGTCACGTGATGAAACCTTCAGGGCTACACACCGGCCGAGTGGTCAACCCTATTGATGGACACACAACAGGCCTTCTAGACGGACAGGACGGTGTAGGTTTGGGAGGGGTGCACTTTGGACAAGAGGGAAAAAAGGGGAAATGTGACTTGAATAGGATGCCCCTGGTTAGCAGCTTGTGGGATCGCTGTGATGGACTGACTATGCTTTCCCTGCTATTAGTTTGATATGTACAATTGGAGGAACAGTGCCAACTAAGAGATACCAGCAGATGTAGAGAGAACGTCCCCCACAATTATACAGCAATTCACAATAGTCTCCAAGAAGACAACTAAAGGCGCCATGTCTCTCTGTTTAAGACAGAAAAGAAAAACTTCACAGTCAGGTACAGTGCCTGACAGTTTGCATCAATGCTCTGGTGAATGCTATAATGTTAGCAATATTATAGAGTTCTTCCCTCCTAGTATGTGTCAGACTCAAAATGAGAGTGCAGTTACTCTATCTCACCTCAAACAGCACAGAAGGGGGCCATTCAGCCCAGACTGCCTCTGCCAGCTGTCTGCAGTTTGAGAAACTTTGAACTTTGGTCTATGACTTGGCATGGATGCTTTTGATTGAAATTCAGGAACATCTTTCACATTAATTCCTTAATTCAAATTAACACAATTACGTAGATGCCCGCAGTAGGCTGGCGCAAAGCAAGTCTCTCAATCGTTCACCATGGGGAATCCATATTTATCGAGGTAAAAAGGAATGGATTCAGTGAGGGAAACAGAGATGCAGATTATTGATTAAATGGAGAGGGGTTGGGAAGTGTTGATTTGCATAGGGTGGCCTTGTTAATGAGTCACTTCAAGTTACCATACAACAATTAAGACCGCAAATGGTTTGTTAACCCTTATTGCTGGGGGACTCAAATACAGAAGTAAATGCAGTTAATGGAAGCCCTGGTTAGACCAGACCTGGAGTACTGTGTGCTGTCTTAGCTCCCTACCCGAGGGAGGATAAACCTGCATAAAGGAAAGGTTCAGGATAGGTGGGACTGTACTCCGAAGAGAGACTGAGCCAAGATTCCCCAGTGAAACACACAGAATTCTTACAGGGTTCCACAACGTAGATATAGAAAGGGTAACTACCCCTGGCTGGAGGTGCCGTGCCTACAGCAAGGTGCATCTTTTCACTTAAAGGGAGATGAATCTTTGAATTTTCTACCATAGAGAGGTGTAGAAGGTCAATTATTGAATATGTACAGACCAGGGATCAGTGGATTTCAAGATATTAAAGACATCAAAGGGACCTGGGTACAGTGTGGGGAAATGGTGTTGAGGTGGAAGATCAGCCATGATGCAGATTATATGGAGAAAGTGAGGTCTGCAGATGCTGGAGATCAAAGTTGAAACTTTATTGCTGGAACAGCACAGCAGGTCAGGCAGCATCCAGGGAACAGGAGATTCGACGTTTCGGGCACAGGCCCTTCTTCAGGAATGAGCAGAGAGTGTTCAGCAGGAGAAGATAAAAGGTAGGGAGGAGGGACTTGGAGGAGGGGCGTTGGAAATGTGATAGGTGGAAAGAGGTCAAGGTGAGGGTGATAGGTCGGAGTAGGATGGAGGCGGAGAGGTCAAGAAGAAGACTGCAGGTCAGGAAGGCGGTGCCGGGCTGGAGGGATTCGGCTGAGACAAGGTGGGGGGAGGGGGGATGAAGAAACTGGTGAAGTCCAAGTTCATCCCCTGTGGTTGGAGGGTTCCCATTCGGAAGATAAGACGCTCCTCCTCCGACCGTCGCGTTGTTGTGGTTTGGCGGTGGATGAGTCCAATGACCTGCATATCCTCGGTGGAGTGGGAGGGGGAGTTGAAATGCTGTGCTACAGGGTGGTTGGGTTGGTTCGTCCGGGTGGCCCAGAGGTGCTCTCTGAATCGCTCCGCAAGTAGGCGGCCTGTCTCCCCAATATAGAGGAGGCCAGACCGGCTGCAGCGGATGCAGTAGATGATGTGGGTGGAGGTGCAGGTGAATCTGTGGCGGATATGGAAGTTTCCTTTGGGGCCTTGGAGAGAAGTGAGGGGGGAGGTGTGGGCGCAAGTGTTGCACCTCCTGCGGTTGCAAGGGAAGGTGCCGGGAGTGGAGGTTGGGTCGGTGGGGGGTGTGGATCTGACAAGGGAGTCGCGGAGGGAGTGGTCTCTACGGAAAGCTGATAGGGGAGGGGAGGGAAATATATCCTTGGTGCAGGGGGACCGCAATTTCCCCCCCGACGTGGTCGACGGTGCCCTCCACCGCATCTCCTCCACTTCCCGCTCCTCAGCCCTTGAGCCCCGCCCCTCCAACCGCCACCAGGACAGAACCCCACTGGTCCTCACCTACCACCCCACCAACCTCCATGTACAGCGCATCATCCGCCGTCACTTCCGCCACCTCCAAACAGACCCCAGCACCAAGGATATATTTCCCTCCCCTCCCCTATCAGCTTTCCGTAGAGACCACTCCCTCCGCGACTCCCTTGTCAGATCCACACCCCCCACCGACCCAACCTCCACTCCCGGCACCTTCCCTTGCAACCGCAGGAGGTGCAACACTTGCGCCCACACCTCCCCCCTCACTTCTCTCCAAGGCCCCAAAGGAAACTTCCATATCCGCCACAGATTCACCTGCACCTCCACCCACATCATCTACTGCATCCGCTGCAGCCGGTCTGGCCTCCTCTATATTGGGGAGACAGGCCGCCTACTTGCGGAGCGATTCAGAGAGCACCTCTGGGCCACCCGGACGAACCAACCCAACCACCCTGTAGCACAGCATTTCAACTCCCCCTCCCACTCCACCGAGGATATGCAGGTCATTGGACTCATCCACCGCCAAACCACAACAACGCGACGGTCGGAGGAGGAGCGTCTTATCTTCCGACTGGGAACCCTCCAACCGCAGGGGATGAACTTGGACTTCACCAGTTTCTTCATCCCCCCTCCCCCCACCTTGTCTCAGCCGAATCCCTCCAGCCCGGCACCGCCTTCCTGACCTGCAGTCTTCTTCTTGACCTCTCCGCCTCCATCCTACTCCGACCTATCACCCTCACCTTGACCTCTTTCCACCTATCACATTTCCAACGCCCCTCCTCCAAGTCCCTCCTCTGAGTGTTCTCCTGCTGAACACTCTCTGCTCATTCCTGAAGAAGGGCCTGTGCCCGAAACGTCGAATCTCCTGTTCCCTGGATGCTGCCTGACCTGCTGTGCTGTTCCAGCAATAAAGTTTCAACTGCAGATTATATGGGTCAAATGACTACTCCCAATGGTTCGGAGTATAAATACTGTAGTGTAGGACTGCAGTTTTGTGTGGGAGAAAGTGAGGACTGCAGATGCTGGAGATCAGAGTCAAAGAGTGTGGTGCTGGAAAAACACAGCCAGTCAGGCAGCATCCGAGGAGCAGGGGAATCGACAGTTCGGGCATAAGCCCTTCATCAGCGGTTTTGTGTGCACCAGACTGGGTAAGGAGTAGAGAGTTCCCTCCCATGACAGGCATTAGTGAACCAGGTAGGCTCCCATCCGAAGTTTCTGGGTGCTAGAAACCTTATTTATTTATTGAACTTAATTTCACAGCTAGCTGTGATTGGCAGAAACTTGCACCTTCTGAACTGTCAGTCCAATACCATAAATACCAGCATATCGTGTATAACCTTCACCCCTTCAAAATAAAAAAATGCCAACCAGTTATTTTGTCACCAAGATAACATGTTAACTCTGCTCTCTCCTGCACATGGGAGAAGCTGGGTCAGTCACTACATCCATACAGAGAAATGGCATTGTGGCTCAGCAGTTCAATTCCAACCTCGGGTGACTGCCTCTGAGGAGTGTGCACATCTTCCTCGTGTCTGCATGAGTTTCCTCCCATTTCCTCTCATAGTCCAAAGGAGTGCGGGTTAGGTGGATTGGCCATGCTAAATTGCCCCATAGTGTTCAGGGTTGTACCATGGGGAATGCAAGGTTACAGGGTGGGGTGTGTGGCTGGAGTGCTCTTTGGAGGGTCGGAATGGAATCGATGAGCTGAATGGCCTGCTTCCACACTTCAGGGATTGTAATTCAATGGCCATTTATTGGACGACGTGTATTTTTAAAAACAAAAGCAATGTTGCCCCAGATTGCCATAAACAGAACCTCCCTGCAGGACAACTGTCTGGAACATGATGGTTACCCTGCACATTGTGTGGTTAGAGGCTTTGGGACCTTTATCACCTACCAGGGCTCGGCCTGGTCCAAAGACGAGCTTAAAGAGTTTAATTCAGGTAAACATCTTGGTTTTCCTCTTTCTTTCCTGTGTCAGCACCAAGAGTGAGGGCCTTCTATCGATGAAACACTTCAAACAGAATCGGTTGCCTCCTGTTTCACCATTTGGTGCTTCAGGTCGTCTGAACAAGCACCAAATCTCAGGGTCAAAAGCAATTTCTGACAGTCCCGGGCAGCTCCCTGTTCAGATCCCACCGGCTCTGGAGCCACAGAGAAAGCCGTCCTTCCGTTGCTGAGCTTTCTGAATTGAGTCCATTTCTGATTCTTGCCTTCCGATTTAGGGATTTCCTCTCACCCTCACTCTCGTTCTCTATCTATCATCTCTCACGTTGTTAGGAGTGGCAGATTTGCATTTATGCAGTCTCTTTTGTGAGCTTGTCGGGTCACAACGAAACATTTCAGAGGCGGGAGCCATTGCTGTGATGTAGGAAACACAGCAGCCAATTTGCACACAAGAAGACCCCAACATCGGCACCAGGACAGTCACTCGGTACATGATATTTTCAGTAATGTTGGTTGAAAGGTCAACGGTTGCCAATTCTCCGGGAGAATTGAGAACACCCCACGGACAAGGCGAGGATCACAGGGTTACCCTGTGTCCTAGACGACAGATTACCCCCAACCAATGCCACTGAAAAAACAAATGATCAGCTCATTAACACACTGTGGGAACATGCTTTGTACAAATCGGCTGCTGCATTCTCTGTAAGACGAGTCACCAGAAAGCCAAGGCACTCCACTGATAACGAAATGCGTTATGGGCTCAGGTTTATAAAAGGCACTATATAAATGCAAATATACTTTTTAGACCATAACAAAATTGGAACAGGAGCAGGCAGGCCATTCGGCCCTTCAAAGCTGCTCTGCTGTTCGGTTGGATCATGGTTGATCCTCACAATCCACTTCCCTGCATTTCCCTGTAACCATTGATTCCCCGACTGATCGAGAGTCGATTGCAGCCTTAAATATACACAAAGTCTCTGCCCCCACAGCTCACTGTGGCAAGGACTTGCAACGATGAATAACCCTTTTAGACAAGAAATCCCTCCTCGTCTCAGTCTTAAATTGGTGTTCCTTTATCCTGAGACTATGCCCTCTGCTCCTAAACTCTCCCAGGTGGGAAGATATCCTCTCAGCATTGACCCTGTCAAGCCCCTTAAGAATCTTATATGTTTCAATGAGATCACCTTTCATTCTTCGAAACGCCAGGAGCAGTGTCCCAACCTGTTTAGCCTTTGCTTATGATCCTCCCTACCAAGGGTCATCCGAATGAACATCCTCTGAACTGTCTCCAATGAGATGATACTCTCCCTTCAATAAACAGATCAAAACTGCTCACAGGACTCCAGATGTGGTCTCACCAGCACCTGGTACAGTTGCAGTAAGACTTCCTTACTCTTTATATTTTTCAGTGAAAGGTATTTTACAAACAGAGCTGGATGTGATCCCCTCTTGCGACAGCCTTTGGTGTGGCTTCAGACCAGAGTCAGGATGTTCCCGTGCTCCAGCATGGCGTTACGACATGAAGTGTACAAGAGTAGGAAAGATTCCTACTCTGTTGGACTGAACGTTCACGATGCAATCATCATCAGACTTACAGCCTCTACGTAAAAGTGCCTGTTGCCACAGTAACACTGAGAGTGAACAGCGTTACATCATGAAATAGGTTGGAGGGGCTGAACGGTCTCCGATCACATTAGGAAAACATGTACACCGTTCAACTCCTTGTCTCTTTTCAGTTCGGCTCACTGTCATCTCAACATTTCCTTCTTTGGATACACTGGGGTTTCAATTCTGCATTCTAAACATTTTTTTTTAAGAAGTGGGCCTTGAATCTCCACAACGCAGGAGGATTGTATTAACTACCTTCTAATCTGAATCTTTTAGGTTCATTTACAGATACCTGGTGGACTTACATCTGTTGCAAATGTTCACGTAAATAATCCTGTTAAACCTTCCTGCATAACACCAGATTGCTGCTGTAATGACTAGATCTTCCTTTAGAAGGGCAATAAAGCAGAACAGAGGGTGATGAGGACTGCATAGGTGCTCCAGGATTTATTGTACACATGTGGCGTCTCTCCCAGTCATTCCAAAAGTCCACTACAGCGCTGAAAAGTCACGGCGCATTAAACAGCATCACACTGTTCCTTTACTACAGTCCCATTATACATTACCTCAGACTGTCTGAGAAACACCAATAATGGGAGTTAATGAAAGGCAACAGGAACAAACAGTACCTCATCACCCACTAACAGGTCGTTTCACTAAAACTAAGCATTTAAACCAAACATAGCTCCATCTCAAGTAGAAAATGTTTCTCTTTGTCTCAGTTCGAGTTACATCACCTTTTAAACAAAGCCCAGATTTATTTCGGGGTTTAACTGCACACCGAAGGTAAATCATGCACAGAGAAAGTGGCTTGCCAGAAGCAGCAATAACACCCTCTTTGAATGTTTTCGTTTAAAAATGCCTCTCTTACCTCCTACCCGAACAACTCTCACTTCAACCAAAGTCGTGACCTTCCTCAAGCTCCACACACAAGGCACAATATTCCCAGTGTAATATTTCACAAGATAATGCTGGGTTTGCAGAAAATTATTCGCTGAATTTTGGGCTGGGCCGTTACCCCCTCCACAAACATCAGAACCTTTTGAAGTTTCTTTAACTTACAAGTGCTTTGTCAGTGTAAAAGAAAACTGCCCATCCAGAGAAGACTATATTATGGGAATACTCTGTTTTTTCTTCCCCAAGTTCTCTAACATCTTGATGCTTCATTTAAAACCTCTTTCAAATCCACTGAAATATCTTAATTGTAACACTCCTGAAATGTAGTCATTGCTGGAATAGAAGAGATTTGTTAATAAGAATACAATTTGGCTCGCATAATACTTAAAGGGAAAGGTTTGATGGATCACATAACCTTTCTAGCAAAGAAGTTTGATTGGGTTATCTCCTAGGCAATATTTAGTTGGTTTGTGATTGAAGTTAATAAATTGACTGGCCATTTTTTTAATAAACCAATGCCTCATGATGGTTTATCAGCAGAGAGTGATCATTATTGGACCCATCATCTGGAAAGGTACTGAGAAAGGTAAAAACATTGCTCCAGACAGAATCTCCCTCTTTACCCTCATGGAAGATTCGCCGATCAGAGAAGATTCCCGTTTAGGGGAAGCATTCACAAGTCATCCGGTCGGATCTCTCTCTCATCCCAGAGTCTCAATCCCTTCCTGTTGCGGAAAGGTTAATGTCTCCCTCTGAATCCACTGGCCAGGCCAAGTGGGGAAAGGTTGGCCCTGAGCCGTCATTTGACTGTGTAACTATTGGAGAATCTCCACACTCTGCAACAGCAAATCTCCCGGCTCCAGCTTATACTCTGACCTGAAAACAAAAGTCGAGAAAGGGAAACGCAGCCTCGACTACTCGGGATGAATGGAGATGACCTTTGACCCCCACCCTCCTCCTCATGTAGTAACTCGCCCTCTTTACCCTTCCCTTCATCTTTGGGCATGCTCATTCCTTCACTAGTGAAATCCATTCGGCAAAACTTCAGAAACAATGCTGTCTCGACCCCTCATTCCTGAATGTAGGTTGTGGTTGCTTTGTGCATTGTGAGATCAAACACAAAGCACTCTGAGCAGAGAACAAATACTGATAGCCCAGAAGGATTGAGATCAAACGTCTATAATACCCAAGCACACTGACCACAAGCTGTCAGGCCTGTGCACTTGATTTATTCCTCTATTCAATAAAACTGATTTATATCAGTGCTTGTCAAAGTAACAAATTGAATATTGTGCACAGACAAGAAACAACAACAATAAACTAGGCAGCAGCACACTGACCTTACAGTTAGAAATAGCTTTTGGAATGCAAACTGCACAGCAAGTTGGAAGTGCTGCTAGATTACTTAGAGCCTGTGGCGCTGTTGCTTTTAATAAACGAAGTTGGGTTAATGCCGCTCAAAGCAGTACAGGCTGGTACAGAGATTAGTCAATTACAGGAACTCCCTGGTATTTCACGGCTGCATTCGGAATCCCTTTGCATTTTGTGTCGGGGGTGAGTAGGAAAGGCTGAGCAGTTGGTAGTGGCGGCGGGGAAGGGGGGCAGGGAGCGGTGGCTGATTGAGCAACATTTACAGGAATACACTGAAGGGTCAGACATACAGGGCGATGAGACACAACGAGAAATGAGCTCGATGTAGGAAGCAGCTGCAATTCTGCCCTCTCGTGCCTGAGTTGGGCTACAAGTGCTGTCTGGTGTGCAAGGCAGAACAGAGAGAGGCAAAGCCAGGAAGGTTTTCCTGTTAACCAGCACGGAGAGCATTCAAGCAACAGAAGATTAAAAAAAAGTGTCTGAAGAGTCTATAAAGCACTGCGATATTGGGAAAAATAACCTAATAACTAGTTTCATTTAAAGTCTGGGATCAAAGAAGATGATGGAAGCTTATAAAGGAGGGCTGTTATATGGCAGGACATACAGCTGGACTGCAGTTACAGCTGTACTATCCATCTGGAATCGGGATTGCACATTATCTCATACTCTGGAGTGATTCAAATGACCGGCATTTGCGAAATGCAGTGTGCGAACATTTTGGAACCCTGTTCAACGCAGGTCTCTATAGCAATTGGCCGTCCCAGCTCTGCATTTACATTTTGAACTGTTACAGGGACTTTTATACTTTACACATAAAAGCGTATGGTTCCAACCCGAGGGCAAGTGTGATAAGCAACAGTCAGATCCTGCTGTCAGGCTAACACAACTTGGATCGGTGGGAACATCACGCTTTGTAGCGACAAATTCTGCACAGGTTCTGCCAATCCTGCCCCCTGGGTGGTTAGCATCCTGGACGCTGCCTGGAAGTTTCCATCATCCTCTCTGAGCTCTAGAGGTAAACTGTAGAAACCAGGAGAACAAGGTACCTGCTGTGTGGGCTGCTGACAGAGGCTCCAGGCTGGGTGAGGCTACATATGCCCCGTGGCTGTTTGGAATGAACGAAGGGGGTAAAGAAAGAGAATGTTCAGTCCAGCAAATAAAGACCAAGCTACTGATGACAGAACACAAAAAAAAAAGTGCAGCAAAAAATCAGATGAGGCGACTAATATCCATGGTAACAAGGAAACTGGCTGTTCCTCCTGCAGTGTCGTTTTGCATGCAGTTGTCCATGACTGTGAGACTGTGGGTGTGTGACCTTGATCTGGTGCTTGTTAATTGTAGCAGGCCACCGTGCTTACCTTAATCCTAATGCCCCAGCCCCTGAACCCTTCCGACTGCAAAGGGTCAATTCCTTACAGAAAATGATCACATGAAATTAACAAACAGGAACAGGGCTGCTCCATCTAACCCAACGACACTTGGAAGACATTTGGATAAGTCCATGAATAGGGAGGGTTTGGAGGATCATGGGTCAAACACGAGCAAGGAGGACTGGTTTAGTTTGGGAACATGGATTGCGTGGACAAGTAGGACCAAACTAGCAAACTTGACTCCATAACTCAACGCACGTTGACTTTTTAATCCCTGGCTTCAGTCAGTGTCTGAGTCAAAAAGTGCAGACAACTGAGACCAGGCACTGACTGAAGGAGAAAGCAAGGGCTGTGGGCGCTGGAGATCAGAGTCAAAGAGTGTGGCGCTGGAAAAGCACAGCAGGTCAGGCAGCATCCGAGGAGCAGGAGAGTCGACGTTTTGAGCATAAGCTCTACATCAGGAAACCCCCACATTCCTGATGAAGTGCTCATGCCAGAAACGTCGACTCTCCTGCTCCTCGGATGCTGCCTGACCTGCTGTGCTTTTCCAGCGCCACACTCTTTGACTCTGATCTCCAGCGCCCACAGCCCTTGCTTTCTCCTTCAGTCAGTGCCTGGTCTCAGTTGTCTGCACTTCTCTCCTGATCTGTGCTGTGTCATTCCCCTGATTGTGTAAGGAATACCCGACCCTGCTCTAGCCTGCACCTCCAGTCCCAATTCTGAAAAAGGACAGTTGTTGTCGACTCCATTCCTGAAGTTAAACAAATTGCCCCTACATTTCCTCTGTGGTCCTTCTGGGTCTTGTCCCACTGCTAGTTGCTCAGGTACGAGCATCACTGCGCAAGATGCAAAATCAGGCCCCTCGGGTATCCAGGACATTGAACAGGGCTCACTGAGTGGTCAGGAGGTGGGATGTCCCACTTACAGTCCCACGAACACCAACAACAATTCTGACCACTGTCCAAAGCTATGGTTCAGGTCTGTTCGGTTGGCACAGGCAGAGAGGATTGATTCTCACCCAGCTCTTGGGCGAGGGGAGGGGAGGGAAGGGGGCGAACTACGAGGAGGGACGATGCCCCTGCAGACAGTCCTGAGAGAGTGAGTGAAAGTGACAAGACCAATGTGCCCGAGGTCTTCTGTAGCTGTCAGCTCTCTCTGTTTCACTCTGAATTTGTTGCCAGCCTCAGATGCGTCCATCGGGATAATAACAGACAGGGTTTGCCTGCGTACCGTCTGATGTGGGCAGGGCTTAAGTGCCTCTACTCTCGGATCATCGGTATACCCAGTCTGTAGGCAGCCCAATACTTCATCCCAACGTGTGCGCAGGGATACGCAATGGTGGCTGTGGAGCTCAGACTAAGTTTTGAGAGCCATGAGATCCCTTTAAATGGCTTAACAAGTGGACAGCTCTCTTAGGCCTGACTGCAGCGGCAAAAAGAAAATAAACAGTCTGTGGGAGAGTAGGTGTCTGATTGTTTCTGTCGAACGTCTGCTATTTAGTTGACTCCTGCACCATCATCATCCTCACCCCAGTCCACTATTCCTCCTTCATCCCACCCAGCTAAACTACTCTCATGGTACCCACCATATGTTCACTCTGCGACCACACACAGTCTGAAGCTTTCAAATGAGGTTAGTGTTTGGCAAGTACTGCCCTGCATGGAAGCTAAGATCAGGGAATGAGAGCAGTGACCAGGCACTGGGGCTGGGGCTCAGTGGTTAGCACTGCTGCCTGACAGCGCCAGGGACCCAGGTTCGATTCCAGCCTCGGGCGACTGTCAGTGTAGAGTTAGTACATTCTCCCCGTGTCTGTCTGGGTTTCCCCTGAGTGCTCTGGTTTCCTCCCACTGTCCAAAGTTGTGCAGGTCAGGTGGATTGGCCAGGCTGAATTGCCTGTGGCGTGCAGGCTAGGTGGATTAGCCACGGGAAATGCAAGGTTACGAAGAGGGTGGGGGGAACACTCTAGGGAGGGTTGAAATGGATTCAGCTGGGCCGAATGGCCTGCTTCCATACTGTAGGATTCTATGAAATGTGTGACGGTCCCACAGTGAGTGATGCATTATCCCCTTAGACATCCTTAGCGACAATAGGTTATACATTGGGGGACACATGATTCACAACGTAAGTGTGCTCTTGGTTTCAGACTGCTCCACAACACGAAAGTGTGACTAAATGCTGCCTGCAATGTTGCTGAGTGTACAATGAGATTGCAGTGCTAGAAATGCTTGGGCTGTGTGTGCCCTGAGTGGAGGGGGTGTGCAGTAAAAACTGGGATGGAAAGCCAGTATTCCTTTCGAAAAACTGCCACTACTGAATGGAGAGAAAAAAAAATCAATTCAAAGAACCAGGGCTGATTAACGAGACAGAAATATCGGCACAAACAATAAACATATCGCTCAGGACTCAGAAAAATCGAATTAATAAAAGAACAAACAGTCAAAAGAAACACTTAACCAAAGTAAAATTCACGATTTTTCTCAATTCCATGCAGGGAAGGAAGGAGGAGGGGGGCGGAGGTTTGGGGTAGGTGGAGGTAAGCGGAGGAGAGCATGGAGGGGTGCAGGGGACTGTGCATCTTGTCCAGGGGACTCTCGGTTATGGTTTCATGGCGCCAGCCCGTCAGATGCAAGGGCTAAAGATTTGTTACCGCCCTACCACGTCGCTTATAGAGATGGGTGGAAGGGAATTACCAGTCTGGGTCGAACAGCCAGGCTTCCGCCAGACACGGGGCTGAGGGAGCCTGAGGAATCCAAGTCGTCAGCCGAAGACCATGACGCCAGGTCCTGAAAAGGAAGACGAGATCCTTAAACCAGACTTCTTTTGGGGGGGGGAACAAACGGAAGTATTAGCAATTCTTCACATGCCAGGGTTCTGTACTTGCCAGGCCAAAACAAATGACTAGGGCAAACACACAACCAAGAACCTGAGGGCTTTTGTCATCTTATGCTAATCCTTGTAGCGAAGAACAAAGAACAAAGAAAAGAGAACAAAGACAATTTACAGCCCAGGAACAGGCCCTTCGGCCCTTCAAGCCTGAGCCGATCCAAATCAATGTCTACACCTGTCGCCCAATTCCTAAGCACCTGTATCCCTCTGTTCCCCACTTACTCATGCATCTATCCAGACGCATCTTAAATGAATCTACCGTGCCTGCCTTTACCACCTCTGCTGGCAACGCGTTCCAGACGCCCACCATCCTCTGTGTGAAGTACTTGCCGTGTATATCCCCTTTAAACTTTCCACCTCTCACCTTGAAAGCGTGACCTCTCGTTATTGAATCCTTCACCCTGGGGAAAAGCTTGTCTCTATCCACCCTGTCTATACCTTTCATGATTTTGTAAACCTCAATCTGGACCCCCTCAATATCCTTTTTCCTAATGAAAATAAACCTAACCTACTCAACCTCTCTTCATAGCTAGCATCTTCCATACCGGGCAACATCCTCATAAACCTTCTCTGCACCCTCTTCAAAACATCCACAATTTTTTGGTAATGTGGTGACCAGAACTGTACACAGTATTCTAAATGCGATCGAACCAATGTCTTGTATAATTAATTTGTGTTCAACACTGTATGCAATTAACATTTAGTGCACATACCAAAGTCGTTACATTTTCCAAAGCGGTCTTTTTGCTTCCTGCGTCTCCCTGTTCATTGCTCAACACAATGCCCATGTCGCTGTCTCTCTCGACAGGAGCGCACACTTTGTAGAAGTGCTTAGTATTTCTGTCGATGGATTTAGGAACAAAATCATTTGTCTTCATGTTTATTGGTGAAGAGGCCACTCTGGATGCGACCTGATGAAGCTTCATGTCAAAACCATTTGAAGCCACATCGAGTGCGTGTATTTCCTGGCTTCCCAGGCTGCCCCAACTGAGGGGATAGACCCAGGAAAGATGCCATTACTTCTTTCCTGTCTCCATGGAGATTCCACCAGCACTGTGTAAAGCAGGTGTGATAACAACAGGGAGACTCAGAGCACCATGGACTGACATAATGTGGTCTCTGATTTATATTAATGATACTCGTGTTGAAGCTGCAGAATCAGATGAAACATGCAGTTACAGTGCCACACACACGCACACATAACTACACACTCTCATGCACACAACAGAGTGACACACACAAACACTTGCATAGACAAACACACAAACACGAGCACAGACATGCACGTGCCACACACAAACTGATAGACCTGACTAATGCAACACAGAGAGTTTGCTTGATTACGGATAAGACATAGGGAAAAAAAAAAAATCACACTGCGAAACACCTGGCAAATATTACAGACACAAAGCACTTGGCCATCTTAACCCAGCAGAAAGACAGCCAGACACTGAAAATGGCATTGCCTTCACTTGTGTTGAATTGGGCACCTCCGATTTCCCAGATTGTGGATTTATTGACATACCGCTTGACTGCCACAGTTGTCCAAGATTCTCTCCAGCTCCTTCAGGTCTTGGGTGACCTCTTTCAAGAGGAGCTTGAGACGATTGCCAATGACATGAACCTTCTCCTTTGCTTCAAGACAGTCGCTGCCCTCTGCATTGACCAACAGCTGGCTGGACATATCCTGCAGTGAGGCGACTTTCAGCTGCGACTCCAGCAGCTCCCGTCGGATTTGCTGCAACGTACAAATGAACAGATTCACGTTGCAGAACAACTCCAGCGTTGTGGGACATAATGCAATTCTTATTGGCGATTACTTCACGGTGACCAAATGCACAGAAACAATGAGCCTCCCACATTTCATTTACTTTGGGCAGGAAAAGCACTCTCGCCTCTAAGGTGCAAAGACATGGAGTCAGAAACATGAACATATAATCCACTCCGACATTCTCGGAGCGGTCCCAGGGTAAAACTACACTGTCACAGATGCTGTGTTTCAGGCGAGATGTAACTAACGGCCCTATCTACACTCTTGAGAACACTGTTTCAAACACGAGAGATCTCCCTAATGTTCTGAACAGCATTTATCCCTCCATTGACATCACTAAACAGATTACCGGGTCATTTATTACTCTGTTGTTTGTGGGATCTTGCTGTGTGCTAGATTGGTCCCAGATTTCCCTGCATTATGGCAGTGGTTACACTTGTAAAAGTAGTGCGCTGGTTGTAAAGTGTTACAGGACATTGCGTGATCACAAGGCAGCATGGTGGCTCAGTGGTTAGCACTGCTGCCTCACAGCACCAGGGTCCCAAGGTTCGATTCCAGCCTTGGGAGACTGTCTGTGTGGAGCTTGCATGTTCTGCCTGTGTCTGTGCGGGTTTGCTCCGGTATCCTCCCACAGTCACAAAGATGTGCGGGTTAGGTGAATTGGCCGTGCTAAATTATCCATAGTGTTAGGTGCATTAGTCAGAGGGAAAATAGGTCTGGATGGGTTACTCTTTGGACAGTCAGTGTGGACTGGCTGGGCCGAAGGGCCTGTTTCCACACTGTAGGGAATCTTTAATCACAAACACCACTCAAGGAAGCAAGACTTTCATTCTTTTAAATATAGAAACTTTGACTGACAAGCTGTGAGCTTTTTACAATATTGACGTCTGCAATATCTAGAAGATTAATACACAGATTAAAAATAAAGTACAGGAGAAAGCTATGGCAAGAAATATTAAAACAGATAGTAAGAGGTTTTTTTAATAGACCTTTTAAAAAGAGGGAGTTAACAAAGTGAGCATTGTTCCTCTAGAAAGTGAATCTGGGGAATTGATATCGGAAAAGAAAGAGATGGTTAATAAATTAAATGTACACTTTGTATCGCTCTTCATTATGGAGGATATAGGTAACATCCCAGAAATAGTTGAGTGTTAGGAAATAGAAGGGAGAGAGGAATTCAAGAAAATTGCAGTCACCAGGGAAATGGTGGGAGCTGTGGGCTGATAGGACCTGACAGACTTCATCTGGCTGCCATATTTAAAAAAAAGTAGTGAATGAGGTTGCTGTTGCGTTGGTTTTACATTTTCAAAAGTCTTTACTTCAGGAAAAATTCCATTTGAATGGAAATTAGCAAACGTAAATTGTTCATTCAAAAAGGTTGGAGACAGAAAGCAGGAAATGACAGGTCAGCTGTCCTACACTGATCGTAGGGAAGGTGATAGAAGCTGTTAATATAGATGTTAGAGCGGGGGGGGGGGGGGGGGGGGGGCACTTCAGATAACCAGATACTCACCGTGGTTTTGTGAAAGGTGAGATTACGTTTAACCAATCTTGTTGGAGTTCTTTGAGGGAGTAATGTATACTGAGTAATGTATACTGAGTAATGTATACTGAGTAATGTATTCTGAGTAATGTATTCTGAGTAATGTATACTGAGTAATGTATACTGAGGATAATGGGGAACTGCTGGATGCAATGTGCTCAGGATTCTAGAAGGCACTTAACCAGGCAGGCCCTCCAAGGTTATTGTGCAAGATAAGAGCTCATGGTGTAGGGGTAATATATTGGCATTGATAGAAGATTGGCTAGTTAACAAAAAACAGAGCGAGCATAAATGGGGACGGATTGCAGAGTCGTAGAGAGGTACAGCATGGAAACAGACCATTCGGTCCAACTCATTCATGCTGGTCAGATATCCCAACGTCATCGAGTCCCACTTGCCAGCATTTGGCCCATATCCCTCCAAACTCGTCCTATTCATAAACCCATCCAGATGCCTTTTAAATGTTGCAATTGCACCAGCCTCCACCACTTCCTCTGGCAGCTCATTCCATACATGTACCGCTCTCTGTGTGAAAATGTTGCCCCGTAGGTCTCTTTTATATCTTTCCCCTCTCACCCTAAACCTATGCCCTCTAGTTCTGGACTCCCCCACCGTAGAGATAAGACCTTGTCTATTTATCCTATCCATGCCCCTCATGATTTTATAAATCTCTATAAAGCCTCCATGCTCCAGGGAAAACATCTCCAGCCTATTCAACCTATAGCTCAAATCCTCCAACCCTGGCAACATCCTTTTAACTCTTTTCTGAAACCCTATCAAGTTTCACAACATCCTTCCGATAGGAAGGAGACCAGAATTGCACACAGTATTCCAAACGTGGCCTAACCAATGTCCTGTACAGCCACAACGTGACCTCCCAACTCCTGTACTCAATACTCTGACCAATAAAGGAAAGCATACCAAACGCCTTCTTCACTATCCTATCTACCTGCGACTCCACTTTCAAGGAGCTACGAATCTGTACTCCAAGGTCTCTTTGTACAGCTCTGAGATGCAGAGAGCTCTGAATGTCCTTGTGCATGAATTGCACATGGTTAGTATGTAGGTACAGCAAATAATCAAGAAAACTAATAGAATGATACTGTTTGTAACAAGGACAATCGAATATAAATGTAGGGAGGTTATGTTTCAGTGATACAGGGCTATGTTGAGATCACATCTGGAGTACAGAACACAGTATTTAAGAATGGATGTCAATATGTTGGAAAGCGTTCAGCAAAGGTTTACTGTACTAACACATGGAATAGGTGGGTTGTTTCAATGGGTTGTCTGCATTTGTTGACGTTTACAATAGTCAGAGGTGACTTGTTATCGAAACACAGAAGATCCTGAGGGATCTTGACAGGAGGATTTTTCTTGCAGGAAAATTTGAATAAGTGCTCACTGTTGAAAAAGAAACGGTCACTGCCCCGCCCTTTTAAGATGGCAGGGTGACCGTTATAAGGGGAAAATATTTCTCACAGCGGGTCATGAGTCTTTGAAGCTTGTTCTCAAAAGGCAGTGGAAGCAGAGTTGGGAATTTTTTAAGGAAGAGGTAGCTGGATTCTTGATAATCAGATTAGCCTTAATCTTACTGAATGATAGAACAGACTCGGTGGATTGAGTGGCCTGCTACTGCTGCTGATTCCTGTGTTGGAATGACAGCTTGCAGCACTGATCTCAATGTTATGGGGCAATAATTGACCATAAAGAAAACACTCATGACCTTCTGACTCAGCAGTTCATCATGGGAAATCATGAGAACAAAGTTTGTGAACACTGAACATTATGCATTGCTGCATTTTATAATAGAGAGCAGCTCAATTTACTTTTAAAGTCAAGGCTATGTGCAGAGAGCTGTGGGTCCATAACCATGCTTTTATGGGTGGCACAGCTGCCTCACAGTGCCAGGGACCCAGGTTCAATTCCAGCCTCAGGCGACTGTCTGTGTGGAGTTTGCACGTTCTCCCCGTGTCTGTGTGGGTTTCCTCCGGGTGCTCCAGTTCCCTCCCACAGTCCAAAGATGTGCAGGTTAGGTGAACTGGCCATGCTAAATTGCCCGCAGTGTTCAGGGATGTGTAGGTTAGGGGTAAATGTAGAGGAATGGATTTGGATGGGATGCTCTTCAGAGGGTTGGTGTGGACTTGTTGGGCCGAATGGCCTGTTTCCACACTGTAGGGAATCTATTCTATTAATAGGCACAGAGAGAGAGAGATGGAGTTAAAATTTCTCTGTGGATGAGCTTGGTTAGGAGAGCACTAGAGCATCACAGATGTACAGTACAGAAACAGACCCTTCAGTCCAACTTGTCCATGCTGACCAGATATCCTAACCTAATTTAGTCCCTTTTGCCAGCATTTGGCCCATATCCCTCTAAACCCCTCCTACTCATATTCCCAACCAGATGCAATACCTCAGATTTAAAGTTGAACTCAGAATATAAATCAGTGAGGTGCAGATCAGATACAAGCTATTAAACAATGGCGACACCCCACATATATAGCACCCACATCCATACAGCTTTAGAGTAAAGTGATGTGTTTGAAGTCCGAATACTGTGTGCTGTGCTGCACACCACTGTGCTACATCCAATCGGAGCTCAATATGATCACACAATGTAAAAGCGATCAAGCATAGTCTTTTTTATCAGTGTTCGTCAGGAGGTAAAGGCGGAGAAAGTTGAGTCAAAACGTGTGGCGCTGGAAAAGCGCAGCCAGTCAGGCAGCATCCGAGGAGCAGGAGAGTCGATGTTTCAAACATAAGCCCTTTCATCAGGAATGTGGAGGGGGGGCCGGGGTGTGGCCACAAGGGGTCCAATAGATAAATGGGAGGGGGTGAGGCTGGGGGGGAAGGTAGCTGGGAATGTGATAGGTAAATAAAGGTGGGAGGTTATGGGGATAGGTCAGGGGGAGGGTGGAACGGAGAGGTGGGAAGGAAGATGGACAGGTAGGACAGTTCAAGAGGGTGGTGCTGCATTGGAGGGTTGGATCTGGATAGTTGATTCTGTGTGGTTGGAGGTGGAAGATGAAGTGTTCTTTCTCCAGGTGTCGGGTGGCTAGAATTTGGCAGTGGAGGCAGCCCAGGGCTTGCATGTCCTTGGCAGAGCGGGAAGGGGTGTTGAAATCTTCGGCCACAGGGCAGTGGGATTGTTGTCCTGGAGATGTTCTCTGAAACGTTCCACAAGTTGGCGTCCTGTCTCCCCAGTGCAGAGGAGATCACATCGAGAGCAACGGACACAGTAGACGAGGTGTGTGGATGTGCAGGAAACTCTCTGTCGGATTTGGAAGGATCCTTTGGGGCCTTGGACGGAGGTGTGGGGGGAGGTGTGGGCGGAGGTGTGGGCAGAGGTGTGGGTGCAGGTGTGGGTGCAGGTGTGGGTGCAGGTGTGGGGGGAGGTGTGGGCGGAGGTGTGGGTGCAGGTGTGGGTGCAGGTGTGGGGGGAGGTGTGGGGGGAGGTGTGGGGGGAGGTGTGGGGGGAGGTGAGGGGGGAGGTTTTCCACCTCTTGTGGTGGCAAGGGAAGGTGCCAGGAGTGGAGGGAGGGTTGGTGGGAGGGGGGACGTGGACCTAATGAGGAAGTTGAGGAGTGAATGATCTCCGCGGAATGCTGAACAGGGCGGGGAGGGAAATATTTCTCTGGTGGTGGGGTCTGACTGTAGATGGCAGGAGGGTGATGCGATCTATCTGGAGATTGGTGGGGTGGAAGGTGAGGACCAGGAGAGTTCTGGCCTTGTTGTGATTGGAGGGGTGGGGTTCCAGGGCAGATATACAGAATGTGTCAACTCACAATGAGGAAATTCACCTGCTCTTCTTTAAAAGGAATGCCATGAGGACTTTCCATGTCTGTCACAAAAGGTCAGATGGTGTCTTAATGTCTCCTCTGAAAGATGGCAGCTTTGATAGTGCACCACTCCCTCACTGGAATGTCAGCCTTGGTAACCTGTTTATGTCCTTCACTATTGTACTTAATGTCTAAATAAATGCTTCATGATCAGCAGTGGCATCTGGTTTTCACTACAATTAAGTTACCAACTAGTACCAATTGTTCAATAGTAACACACCCAAATTACTTCACAAGTTCAAATTAAATGGTAGGAGGTCAAAGTGATAAAGTTGATGGATTTTACTGCCGTGGATGCAGCATTTATAGTTGCTGGCAGGAAGTAACAGGGAGACATTGAAAAGCAGCCAGCTTATTGACTGTGGGAGTAAACGTGACTCACCTCATAACTCTAAACAAAATCCTGATTTACAACATCAGCACCTGCTCGATTGTGAACACAGTGAGGTGAATGTTAAACCAGCTCACAGGAACTGCGTGTCCATCTCATCCACTCCTCCCCTCCCTCCATCCCCCCTTTACATCCTCCTTCTCATCCTTTCAATCCCTCTCCCAAACACTCAGTCCTCCCCTATTCATCACACTCAACCTACCCTTCACCACCTCCCTTCCTTATAACTCTTCCAACCAGCCCTGACGCGTCTCCTCCATCATTCTAACAGCTCTCTCTCCCCCACTGACCTCCCACTCCTCTCAAACCACAGCCTCCCTTGGAACAGGAGTGAGAGAGAGAGAACAAATGCGAGAGAGTGAGATGTGTGAGACAGAGAGAGAGAGAGAGAGAGAGAAAGAGAGAGAGAGTCAAAGAGGATGGTAGAGAAAAATAAGAGAGAGTCAGAGGAGAAAGGAGGATGGAGGAAGAGAATCAGAGAGAGGAGGAGATGAGCAGATAGCATAAGCCATATGGCATAAGCCATATAACCAAGAGGCTAAAAGTACCCAGGTCACTGAGAAAGGGTGGGGAGGGACTGAGCTGGTGTCAGAATGAGAGGATCTTGAACCCACATTCTATTTCCTGCAAAGTGAGAAACAGTGCCATCTGGTGTACATCTGATGAGAATGCCAGTGAATTAAAAAACCCAGCTCTCAGTGACTTTTGTACAAATCCTTGTTCCAGGTTCGATCCTATGTCTGTGTCAGTTTAGCTGCTCCCCGGTGCAGTGCTGTACGTGGTCACAGCAGCGAGAAGGCAGTGGGCAGACGACAGCAATGGGGGCAAGGCCTTCAGCTGTGATCTCACTCCTGATCGCTATGGGATTGGGGGGACATGACCTGAAAGGGGGGGGGGGTGAAGGAGGACAGGATTGACACCAGAGAAGAAAAGATTAAGTTATGAAGAACGTTACCTTCCCGTGTTGGGTGGTTATGAGATACCCAAATGCAGTTCCTTCTGTGTTTCAGGTGAAGGATGGTTTAACTTGAGGAAGCTCCATTTTACTTGGCATTGTCCCTGTCCTTTCAAACCACTAACATCAGTCTCTCTCCTCACTCACTTCCTGCAGTAATACGGACACAATGGAGTCAAATGGCTCCACAAAGAACAATGACAGAATAACGCAGCTCTCACCAGCAATGTCTTGTGATGGTCCTGCAGTGTGTCAGAGTCCAGATTGGGGTCAAGGGGGAGAATTTCATTCCTCCTTCTGTCTATGTTCTCCAGCCAGAGCAGTAGGCCATGGCTCATCTCATGAAAATCCTGCGGACATGGAACGGGGAAAGGCAACATCAGACGGGCTCCAGCGGACCTGCCCATTCCAAACACCCAACAAAGCTGGCTTTACCACCACAGTGCCCGTCTCACCCGACCGGTGATACACTTGAGTCTGGGAGTCAAGCACAATACTTAAGGTAACACTCTAATGAGGGGGTGCAGCACTGTCAGTGGGGCTGCCTTCTGGTGAGGTGTCAAACCGAAGGTCTACCACCGAAGGTGAATGTAAAAACTAACCCACTGTTTGAAGACAAACAGAAGCAGGCTGTCCCGGAGCCCTGACCATCACTCTGTCTGCAATCAAAGCCTCAGGTACTGATGATCAGCTCTTTTATTCAAAAACCGAGAGAGCCCGAAAGGGCAAGGCCCCTGCAGCATTACTCACGTGGCACTGCATGAGGGCATCCTGAAGGGTGTGACGCCAAGCCTCCAGCATGCTGCCAACCTGGTCCCACCGTTTGTTCATCTGACTCAAGCGCTCACGGAGTTCCAGCACGTCGCTCGTGTCTGACTGGGTGAACTCAGCGCTGCATAAGTTTATGGACAAGATGATGGCTTTGCGGTTGTCAACGGCCTTTTGTAACTCCTGAAACAAACAGAAGGATAACATTCATCTCTAGCGTAGGAGGCTGAACAGTCACCTTCATCACACTACTGACCGAATGGGGATGCAAGCATCCCATGGTCCAATCTGGTTCCAATAGCCCAAGTTCCTCTCACGACTGACACAGAGTCATTGAATCACGCAGCACAAAACAACTGGAATAAAATATATATCCATCACGTCTTAAAAAATGCTACAACCACAAGTGAGTTGGACTGAAGGAAGGGTCTGTTTCCATGCTGTATGACTCTGTTTTCTCTTTCATCTTGCACCATTACTGAAGTAACTCCACAGAGGCTGGTATCTCACACCAAGTCACCCTTTATTTACACGTACATTGTACATTGACCCAGCTTGCTCAAAGCCAGCTCCTAGGGTGAACGGTACCCCTGACTCTACTGCTTCTGCTCCCTGATTGGACCAGGTTAATCAGAGAGCTCATATTCCATGAGATGCACCTTGCTGAACTCGCTCCAATCACTACAATTATAGCATGTCAACATTTATAGTAGAATGCAATTATGAGAGCCTGGGTGTCCCTGGCTTAACCCACCAACACCTTCGAGCTGTTCAGGGAGAGGTGGGCGCCGCAGGGAGTAGAGTGTATTAGAGTGTATTATTTCCCCCTCTATTTTGATTTGATCCCTGCCCTCCTCCCCACTGTTTGATCACACAGCATTGCCCTCTGAGAAGGGCACTGCTTGTCACTGGCCACTTAGGTGTCTCCTTTCTTCCTGGTGGTGGAAATTGAATAAAGATTTGTGCACCTTGTGTCTCTCACTGTGTCGCACACCTGCACACACACGACTTGGGTGCTGGGGAAAACTACTGTTGTAAGGCGGTAGTGTGGGGGAAATCTTTTTTAAAAAAGAGACAAAATATAACCAGGAGACATAGAGTCTCCTCAGTTTAGGGCACTGACTCTAAAGAAAAGAGAAGGAAAAAAATAGAATGCAATTATGTCATATTGTAGTTACATCCTCCCACCACAGGTGGTGCTGGAATGTTTCAGATTTGTGATCTGCAGCTGCCAAGCCAAGCCCTCTGTCTAAACGTTTGGTCAACCCACCAATATTTCTTTTCTTGGTTGAACATTCGTTTTATCAATTATCTCTTTTTGAAATACCCTGTGCCTAACTTTCATTGAAACTGCGATAATAAATCCAATTTACCACTGCTGAAAATGGAAATAACCATGTTCATGCATTACTTGGCCGTTTTATCCCCCGCCCCAGTGGTAAGGGAGGGGTAAGCACCTTGGCTTTGCCTCTCCAAAACATCAAATCTCCCGACTGCTGTCCACTGAACTCCTCTGAAGGGAAATTGCTGAGAAAAACCTTGCAACAAAATTAGCTGGAACACTTAATTACTGAATCCTGGCTGTATTTTGCAGTAGAAAGTGAGGGCTGCAGATGCTGGAGATCAGAGCTGAAAATGTGTTGCTGGAAAAGCGCAGCAGGTCAGGCAGCATCCAAGGAGCAGGAGAATCGACGTTTCGGGCATAAGCCCTTCTTCAGGAAATGTGTTGCTTTTCCAGCAACACATTTTCAGCTCTGTATTTTGCAGTAATCAGGTGATGTGTCGTCTGTACTGTTGTGAAAATCTAGTTCATAATTTAAGTATTTTAGAGCAGAAGTTTGATTTTCAGGGCTTGAAGTTCTAACTGAGGTAAGCGGAAGCACTTGAGAAACTGGGAGAAATCGAGGACTGCAGATGCTGGAGAGTCAGAGTCGAAGAGTGTGGTGCTGGAAAAGCACAGCAGGTCAGGCAGCATCCGAGGAGCAGGAGAATCGACGTTTTGGGCATAAGCCCTTCATCACTCAACTCTGTTGTAAATGCAACTCACAAAAGCCTGGGGTTAAAAGGCTTAACCAAAAGGATTAACCAATAAACCTGACATTGACAGTAGGAACTCTGAATATCCCTTCAATTTCAATTCCTTATGCATATTTGTGATGAAATGCTTCATGAAGCTGTGCTGATTCTGCTTGATATAGTTCTAAATGTTCTGCTATTACATTCTTTATAACAGACTCTAACATTTCCTGAATAATGGACATTTAACTGGCCTACAGTTACCTGTTTCGTGTCTCCCTCACTTGAGATTAAGGTGTTTCCAATTGGCAGTTTTCCAATCCTCTGGCATCTTCCCAGAATTCAAGAAGTTCTTGGAAGATTATGCCCTGTACATCCACTACCCCTGGAACTATTTCTTGCCTTTAGCCCCATTAATTAGTAACTTTTCTAGAGCTATAGTGATTGTGTTTATTTCCGCCCCTCCATTAGCCCCTCAATTATTCAGGCATTTTGAATGTTATTAATGTCGTCTCCCATGAAGACCAATATAACATATTTATTCAACTCTTCAGTCGTTTGCTGGTCCCCATTGTTATTTCATCAGGCTTCTATCCACTATGGCCTCTTTCTTTGTACATTTTAAAGAAGCTCTTACTGTCCATTTTCATGTTACTATCTAGTTTGTCCTCACAGCTAATTTTCTGTGTTTTTAAAAAATCTTTTGTTGGCTTAAAGAATTTGTTTAATCCTCCAATTTATCATTAATCTTTGCCATATTGTATGTTCTCTCTGTTAGGAACATTCCACCTCATATATCACTTCAAAATTAGAGTGAGCTATGGGCTGAGGAAGACAGGGCAAGTGTGAAACTTGCAGACTGGCTCAGCTCTTGAGTGTTTTAACGCAGAGCCTCGACTACAGGTAAACCGGAGATTTTTCTGTTCAACAGAGGTGGTCTTTGGACTTACTTTGAGCTTTTTAATACGCAGCTCTATGGTCTGGATGTCTGTGCTGATGTCCAGTTTGCTGAGGTGCTCCAGCTCTTCCTCAGTCTCACTCAGCCACTGCCAGATGCTGTCCAGGTCAGAGTTGAACTGCTGCCACTGCTGAAGGTTCTGCTTCATTCTCAGCTCCTTGTTAAGAGCCTGGGCTTGGATCAGCTCCCAGCGTTCAATCACACCTGCCCAGGGGAACAAGGCAGAACTGTAACAAGTGAGGTCAAAGCTACCAGCTCAGCATTCTGATCGACCATCCGCAGGATTTGTGCAAGGCATACTAACATGCAATATCATCCTTACAGCTGTATGTTTTAGTAACCTCTGTGTAATGTAATAATATGACGTGATATAATAGGAAGTGTTCAGTCTCACATAGCACCAATTTGGAGGTGGGAGCAGGGTCCTACTGCTTTCATGATCATACACTGAGTTGAGATGAATACCAGGCTGCTTGCTGATTTGGCAGTGGTCAAGCATATCGTTATAGAGGTTTACAGCATGGAAACAGGCCCTTCGGCCCACCTTGTCAACGCCGCAGGTTTTCACAACTAAAACAGGCCCCATTTTGCCTGAAGCATGTCCCTCCGTGGAGACAGTGAGGTCTGCAGATGCTTATCCTGGTGCATATCCCTCCATACCTATCCCGTCGATGTACCTGTCCTGTCCAAATATTCCTCAAATGAGGGAATTGCATTTACCTCCACCACTGGCAGCCCATTCCAGGCCCTCACCAGCCTCTGTGTGAAAATAAAATTGTCTTTCAGAACCCTTCTGTATCTCTCCCCTCTTAAACTTATTCCCTTCCCTATGCCTACCATAGGGGGAAAGCTGTGGTTATCTAACTTATCACTGACTCTCATGATATTATAGAGCTCTGTATGGTCACCCCACTGTCTCCTATGCTCCAGGGAAAGAAAAAGTCCCAGCTGACCTCTCCTTTTAACTCAAACCTTCCAGTCCAGGTAACATCCTAGTAACTCTTTTCTGTCCTTCCAATAACTGTCACTGTTTAAACTTCTATTCTTTCATAGGGACATGAGCATCACTGACTGTGTGTTGCCTCTCCCTAGTAGACCTCAGGGTGCTGATAGCAAGGTGCTTTCTTGAATCACTGCAGCAGGGGTAGCCACAGTACTGTTCAGAAAGGGGTTTTCACCCAGTGTATAAACAGTGAAGTAATTCCAGGTGGGGTGCTGTGCAGCTTGGAGAGGAACCTAGAGATGGTGGTCTTCCAATGCACTTGCTGCATTTGCCCTTCTCAGTGGCAGGTCATGATTTTGGAAGGTGCAGTCAAAAGGGACCTTTGGTGAGTTGCTCCTGTGCATCTTGCAGGTGGTAGACAATGCTGCCAGCCTGCATCAGTGGTGGAGATGGACAATAGATACAACAATGTGACTGTCATTGTTTTTACCTCCGGGATTATCAGTCAGAGGGGGCTATGGAAGCTGTGAAACTTACTGAGTGCCTCAGCCCCTGGTATTTTAATGCGAGGACAGAGTCTACACCCCACTAGTCAGTTCCTACATCAAACAGAACTGGAACAGCAAATGGAGAGGGATTTCAAGGGAGCACTGAGCCAGGCACTTGGTCAAGCCCAGTTGTACTCTGATGAGTTGACAATAATGCAAAACATGCATATCTCAAAACACCCTTAAAGACCACATCCCTGTCCCATCCCTTTCGAATATACATTCCCTCAGTCAAATTCTGGCCATGTTGAAGGCCCACCCTCTCCAGGGGCTGTTGCGTGCAGCTATGTGACCGTTGCAGTTCTCACTCCCTCATTCCTGCCGTGATCACACAGGGAATTCCCAAAGGACCCGAGAGCTGAAAATAGCCTCTTTTCGGAAACCAGCCTGAAACTTCCTGTTGACATCTGCGGAGTGTTCCCGGCCTATAAACAGGGAAATACTATTGCTCAAGTAATGCTGCTGTACAAACACGCTGAGGACAGACATTCAGCCCATCGGCTCAGCCCCATCACCTCTTTGTTTGGGGCCACTTTCAGGCAATCGAACAATTCAGGAATGCCAGCTCTGGTATAAACAATATTCAAACAGAAACAGTAAGTGGCTCAGTTCCAAGAGACTGCTGACAGGTCATGGTGAAGCAGAGTAATAGAGGATCCAGTGTAGCATTAATGCTGTCAAAGAATGGGTGGGCCTAATGACCTGTTGGTGTGCTGTGGGCTCTATATATTGTTACACCTCATAGTTGATTAAGAAGAGACTAGACAAGAATGTAATGTGTCTTGATTTTGCAAAGCTCACTAACTACCCAGTTGTAAATCAGAAATGTTCTGAACTTTTCTTTAAGGTCTGTCACATTGATCAGCAAGCATCCTAGTATTCATGTGAGACACTGATAGCACTGTATTGTTTTGCCCGAAACGTTGATTTTCCTGCTCCTCGGATACTGCCTGACCTGCTGTGCTTTTCCAGCACCACTCTAATCTTGACTCTGATCTCCAGCATCTGCAGTACTCAGTTACACCTAATCTCAGTAAGCACGCTTCATTGGTTCATCTACAACAGACCCAGAGAGGAAACCCTTTTGTAGTGGAAACCTTTGGGCCTGGAACCAGAACTCAAAAGTTTCTCCTCAGCACCAAACATTTACCCCGCTTTATCTGGAGAAATCGGAGGAGTTGCTGCTCAAATGGCGTCTCCAGCCTGCTCTGCCATTTTATTCAATCATTGCCAACCTCCTGCCTCATCCTCAACCGCTCATCACCCTCTCCCCATCTCCCTCGATTCCCTGAGAGACTCGAATCCTGTGCATCCTAACCCTAAATATCTTCAGTCATGGAGCATCCACAAGTCTCTGAAGCAGGGAATTCCAACAAATCATAATCCCTTGATTGAAGTCATTTCTCCCACTTCCAACGTAAATGACCAGCCTCAAATCCAGACAATGTGCCACCCCCTCCCCCCACCCCCACCCCCACCCACAGCCCCATATTTTAGATTCCAGCGCAAACAGAATCTCGGTATCCATTCTGCCCAGCCCCTTCAGAAACATGCACGCCTCAATCCAATCGCCTCTTATCCTTCCAAACTCCACAGTGTAGGCCCAATGCGCACAATCACCCATCAATAAGTACCCCCTTCATTCCAGGATTTACCAGGACGTTTCAGAAATTCAAAATTATTCTCCACAACACCGTCACCATGGAGAAAAATCCAGAGCGATGCTAAAATAAATCTAGATTTTGTTGTGTGATTTTCCTTGACATAAAAATAGTGAAATTGGGGGAAATGAAAGACTGTTTGATGGATAGTCAAACATCATGGGTATTCCTGTCCTCCAGCTGGTGTAGGAAGGCAGCACGTCATGAGAACGGCCATGTTGGCCAACTATTGGCTGCAACATGGGGACAAGTCATGTGATAAAGACTCCAGGAATGGATTTAACAACAGCTTTACTCAGGGACCAATCGAGCGAACCTTGGCCGAACTGTCTCCAAATCAAGTATATGTTCTTCGTTACAATTTGCACATTGTATTTCAGGTATTGCCTCAACAAAGGGTGGCATGGTGGCTCAGTGGTTAGCACTGCTGCCTCACAGCACCAGGGTCCCAGGTTCGATTCCAGCCTTGGGCGACTGTCTGTGCGGAGTTTACACATTCTCCCTGTGTCTGTGCGGATTTGCTCCGGTTTCCTCCCACAAGTCCAAAGACGTGCAGGTCAGGTGAATTGGCCACGCTAAATTGCCCATAGTGTTAGGTGCATTAGTCAGAGGGAAATAGGTCTGGGTGAGTTACTCTTCGGAGGGTCGGTGTGGACTGGTTGGGCCGAAGGGCCTGTTTCCACACTGTAGGGAATCTAATCTAGAATTGCAGCAAGGTGTTGTTTCTGCACTGACTCAAATCAGAGATATACTGTAATGTTGGACAGACATCACAGAAACGTAGAAAATTGGAGCAGGCCCTTTGAGCTTGCTCTGCCATTCAATATGGTCATGGCTGATCATCCAACTCAGTTCCCTCTTCCTACTTTCTCCCCCGTACACTTTGATCCCTTCAGCCCTAAGAACCATATCTACCTCCTTCTCAAAAACATTGAATGTTTTGGCCTCATATGCCTTGCACCATAGAGAATTCCACAGGCTCACCACTCTCTGGGTGAAGAAATTTCTCCTCAATGCAGTCACACACGATGCAGACCCTCTCCTTAGACCGTGACCAATGTTTCTGGCCTCCTCAGTTCATCAGGAACATCCTTCCTGCATCTACCCTGTCGAGTCCTTTTAGAACTGTACAGGCTTCCATACGCACCCCCCCTTATCCTTCTAAACTCCAGTGAATATAGTCCTAAACAATTTAATCCATTTTAATTTATGAGATTAGCGTTCACTCACCTGAAGTCTGTGACTCTGTGCTCGTCAGGTTAATTAAGCCGGAGAGCTTGTCTTCCTCCTCTTTGAGTTTATGCCCCACCCTTTTCACAGTTTCAATGCTACCACGGCATTCCGACAGCAGCTTCATCTGAGGAACGGAACAGAACAGCGGGATGGGGGGAGGTTGAGAAGGCGCAGGACTTGGGGGCAGGAGCATAGACACAGCACCTCCTGCTGGTGGAGGTGATGGCCAACCAATTAATTTGCGCAGAGAACAAACCAACGCCCACAGAACCAGAGCATGTGGACTGGACCCAGTTTAGCACCTAGTTACCCAGTGAAACCATCGTTTCGGAAATGTTGCAGATTTCCGATATTCCCCCCCTCCTTCCACTTTGCATAATGGGGCAGGGGGACAGGTGGAGACCAGTCAGTCCCTCAAACCTGTCGTTTATACCCACATCCACAACTACCAGAATGGAACAGAAATGAGCAAAATGAGCTGCTTTCGAATTTTAGAGAATCGAAGGGAATTACTCAAAACCCACAAATTCATGAAATCAAAAGGTAATTCAAAGTTTTTGTTCTGAAAATGCCAATACCATTAAAAATGACCACCATGTTGGCTGCCATTAAAAACTGAAATGATTCACTCATGTCTTTCAGGGAACAGAACGCACCATCTTTACCCAGTTCAATGTGACTCCATTGGAGACTCCCAGCCTTATTCCTGATGAAGGGCTTTTGCCTGAAACGTTGATTCTTTGCTCCTGGGATGCTGCCTGAGCTACTGTGCTTTTCCAGCACCACTCTAATCTAGACTCAATGTGACTCCAGTTCTCTTAATGAGAGTTTGGCTCTAAAGAGGTTGGAGGAAGAGCGCCTCATCTTCCACCTAGGAACCCTCCAACCACAAGGGATGAACTCAGATTTCTCCAGTTTCCTCATTTCCCCTCCCCCCACCTTGTCTCAGTCCCAACCCTAGAACTCAGCACCACCTTCCTAACCTGCAATCATCTTCCTGACCTCTCCGCCCCCATCCCCACTCCGGCCTATCACCCTCACCTTAATCTCCTTCCACCTATCGCATTTCCAACGCCCCTCCCCCAAGTCCCTCCTCCCTATCTTTTATCTTAGCCTGCTTGGCACACTTTCCTCATGCCTGAAGAAGAGCTCATGTCTGAAACGTCGATTCTCCTGCTCCTTGGATGCTGCCTGACCTGCTGCGCTTTTCCAGCAACACATTTTCAGCTCTGATCTCCAGCATCTGCAGTCCTCACTTTCTCCTCTAAAGAGGGTCAACTAAACCAATCCGTTACCCCAAACTAGCCATTGGCAGCTCAACATGGTGACCGTGTCCGACCCTCTCAGGGGAACTGGAGTTGAGCAATGAATGCCCACTGATGGCCATGTCACCTGAATGAAGTAAAAGTGCGGGATCAGTTTCCAAGGTGGAATCGCAATCGATGGGATCCTCAGACAGTGACGCCAGAAGGGAATTAGGGAGGCTGATCAAATCCCGAAGGTCTGGAGTCTCCATATCCCCCCTGGGTGTTCACTGGCTGAGGACAGCCTGGTCACTTCCCAGTTAGCCCCCTCACTACAGTGAAGAACCCATGGCTGGAGGGTTTTGTCTCACTGGGGCCTTAACCCGCACCCCAACCACTCACACTCCTCTTTATACACAGTGGGATCTGGGCAGGGGTATGCTTTTGTCTCATGGCAATGCTCCTGGGGTCATCTTAAGGCCAGGCTGAGATCTTGTCTCTATTCCCAGTTAGTCAGATAGCAGGGTGTTCTTGAATGCTGCAAGAAAGAATATCATTCATTTTGTTTTCTTTTGAAAAGTGCCCTATTCTTTTCCTGAGAACCACAACATCAGGAGGCATGTAATGTTCTTGGAGGGAGTGCAGTACAGATTCAGCAGATATTTCCAGATTAAAAGGGTTAGGAAAATTTGTGCGAGGTCGGCTTCTATTCCCTTGAATGTAAAAGATCGAGGGGTGACTTAATCGATGACTTAAGATGAAGCAGAAATGAGAGTTGTTATTGATCCTGGTGAGAGAGCCGAGAACAAGGGGTGGTGAACCTTAAAAATAGAGCTGGGCCATTGTGGGAGATGTTAGAAAGCACAGCCGTGAAAAGCTTAAAGACACAGTCACACAGGAGTGAAAGTCTCAAGCTCTCAACTAAAAAAGGCGACAGGACAAGTGAAAATTGCAAAATGACACTGATGGATATTTGACTGACAAGAATATTAAGGTCTACAGAATCATGGTGACTAAGTAGAGTCAATATCCATCAAACATGACCAAACTGAATGGTGAACTAGCCCTGAGGGACTGAATGGCCTCCTCCTGTGCCTATGATGGGGAGCTCCAGGATCCTTTCCAGACATTTACAGCAGTTTCAAATCCTTTACTGAATCACTTGGGCCTGATTAATAACCAGCTCGACATTCATTAGGGATATTATTTTTGCCGGTCCACAATGCCTGTGTGTATGACCAAGTGACCCTTTGAAATCCAAGGTCCCAGTAAACAAGATTCCAGCTGTCGGGATATTGAATCGCCAACTCTGCACGGATGTTGCTGAGTTTCTCCAGCAATTTCTGCTTCTGTTTCAGATTTCCAGCACTTTGCCTTGACCCACCACCCACCTCCCCCCCCCCCTCCTCTCCTCGCCTCACCCAACAGTGGCCCCAACAGGCTGAGTACTCACATAGCCCCAGTAGCTGGAGTCCAACTCAGGGCCTGTGGGCGTCTTGCTGCGGATGGCGTTTTCGGTCTGCTGCAGGTGGTAGCGGCTGCTGTCCAGCGCTTTGTCCAGCTGGCGGATTTGCTTCTCCAAGTGGCCGGGCTCTCCTGTTGGAGACAGAAGACGGTGGGAGTCAATGGAGAGAGACGGAGAGAGAGAGAGAGAGAGAGAGAGACTGGGCCTCCACGGACCGGCTGCTGCTAACCACAATCACGTGCAAATCCAGCCGATCGAATCGTTACGCCACTGCACGACGAGATGGTGAGTGAGGTAACATGCACACTAACTAACCCGATACCCACCTGGAGGGAGAGGTCAAAGTGGGTGAGCATGCACTGACCATTAAATGGGTTCAACAATGTTAGCAAGAGGTTAATCAGTTCGGGGGTTGGATTTGCATTTCACAATGAAACCGTCGGTCGGGAATGAGGTCAGAGTTAAGGTGGATGACCGAGGGGGTGGGGTTGACATTGGGAGCCACAACATGCTCAGCTCATTATATGCCTACCAGTGGATCTCAAAGCACTTTCTGTCAGTTTTAGATAGGCCTCGGGGCTTTCGGGGATGACTACATCTGCAAAAATAAGAGGACAATTTCAACAGCTACACCAATCCGTACGGGGCAGACGGCCCTTCGCACTGACCCCATCCTCACCCACTTCCCCATTCTCTTTGTGGCGTCATTGGGTTAAACGCAGACATTAGGAGCAGGGGGTAGGCCATTCCAGCCTGCGCCGCCTTTGGTTCGGATCACGGACGATCATCCAACTCAGTCCCCCCGTTCCTGCTTTCTCCTCTGATCCCTTCAGCCCTAAGAACTATTGTCTAACTCCTTCTTAAAAACATTCAATGTCTTGGCCCCAACTGTTTTCTGCAACAGAGAATTCCACAGGGTCTCTGGGTGAAGACATTTCTCAGTCTTAGACGACCTACCCAGTATCCTTGGATTCTGACCCCTGGTTCATCAATCCTGATATCTCAAGCCCTAGTTTACAAGTCTGACCGTGATGACTGTTCCAAGTGAACCACTAAGCTCAGCATGCAGACCAGCTCTGCAGTTTGAGAACAAATACAGTGATATGATAACCAAAAAGCCTCTTCGTTGGGATTTCTCTGAGCCTACCATCTGCGAGCATGGGGTATCTAACCTCCCCTGATGCTCTGTGCTCAGAATCAGAGTGATAGGAGCACTGCAACAGTGTCTGATGTCAAACCTCAAACACTTGCCGGTTCCCCAGGAGAAAGATCACTGTGAATTTTGCTTTCGTTTCTCAGTTATGTTAATGACTATGGCCGGTGGGGGGGGCAGTGTTGTTTGACGGAACTTTCCCCCTAGTCAGGAATCATCCAATTGGATAAACAAATAGTTTGTGGGCTACGAGCGTGTACCGCTGATGGCAGCAAGGTGCAGAGAGGTCATGCATGGAACCTTCTGGAACCGAAATATGGAGTTGGTCACTCCGTGCCCACTCACTCCACTTTTGGAAGAAGCCTCTCTAGTGGTGTGCTGAGGTTTGTCCCCCTTTGGCCATTCGTTCTCACTGCTGCCATGACACTTTTTTTTAAAATAGTGAGCAGACCACGGTCTCTCTCACACCAGCTCGGCTGCCATGCTGGGGCAGCAGAAACAGCAAGCCATCATCCTCGCCCTTTGACCTGCCTTCCTCTCTCTTTACCTCAGGGTTCTCCATCACCACTCTGTCCGGGATCTAAGGAGCTTGTTTCAATTTTAAGATATTGCTTCCCCTTCCCATATTCCAGATTTCCCCTGAGAGAACAAATTGCTTCTCTCCACCACTGGGGGAAACTGATGGCCGAGTGGTGTCATTGCTGGATGGTTAATCCAGAGATACAGGTATGGTCCCCGCGACCTGGGTTCGAATCCCATGGCACTTGGTGGAATTTGAATTTAATGAAAATCTGGAATTAAGAGACGAACGATGACCATTAATCCACTGCTGATTGTTGGGAAAAACCCATCTGGTTCACTATCTGTCCTCCTTATCTGGCCTGGCCTATATGTGACTCCAGACCACGGCAATGTGGTTGACTCTTTACTGCCCTCTGGACAATAGGAACAGACAATAAATGCTGGCTGAGCCAGAGATGCCCAAATTCCATGAGTAAAATTTTGATTTCTTCCATCACCTTAAATACCTCAATCTCCATATTCAAGGATACAGCAGCTTAGTCTCCTTCTGGTAAACTTATGACGTACTCCTGCCTCTCGATAGGAGGCTATGCTCTCCAAGGTACATGGCCCAGAATTGAACACAACGCTTGTAAAGCTGTTTGACCAGAGTTTTATGCAATTGCAACATACCCTCCAGTCCTTTCTATTCTCATTTCCTCCAGGTAACAGTTACTATTCTACCAGCCTCTTACATTATTCCTCTTACTTTTCCAATCACTCCAAGAGAACGGTGGCACGGTGGCACAGTGGTTAGCACTGTTGCCTCACAGCGCCAGAGACCCGGGTTCAATTCCCGACTCAGGCGACTGACTGTGTGGAGTTTGCACGTTCTCCCCGTGTCTGCGTGGGTTTCCTCCGGGTGCTCCGGTTTCCTCCCACAGTCCAAAGATGTGCAGGTTAGGTGAATTGGCCATGGGAAATTGCCCGTAGTGTTAGGTTAAAAGGGGTAAATGTGGGGGTATGGGTGGGTTGCGCTTCGGTGGGTCGGTGTGGACTTGTTGGGCCGAAAGGCCTGTTTCCACACTGTAAGTAATCTAATCTAATCTAATCTAATCTAAAAAAAAAAGAACATGTCACTTGCATCAGCTCCCTGCCCCAGGAATGCTGGGATTCCACAGAAACGCCTCAGACACTTACCTCCCCCTGCATTTTGTGAACAGTGTGATTGATTCGGAAAAAGAAAACTAGGTGACCTCCTTTGTAAAAGGTCACAGTGCCCTCATCCATTCACTAGGGACTGCACTTAACCCCACAGGATCAGCCTTCCCCAGGTTTTAGCTGAGCCATCTTCTCTGCATTACAATAACGCTGGGTATCAGATTGTTGAACTGACCCCACTGAGCCACCAAAGCCCTTCAGGCAGGGAGAGCAGCTTTCCCTGGTCTGTCCCGGCACAGGGCTTCAGCTGCACAGTCACAGCAAGGAGACTGACTCCTTGTTCTCCTTCGTGGCCAGGGAGATTTGGGATGGGGGCGTGATATAAAGTTTTAATGAATTGCTAAGAAGCCATTAACAAAGACTTGATAACGGTGTAAAATCACAGAGAACAGTCCTTTTGGCGGTGAAGAGCAAAACACCATTGAGAAGATGTGAAAGGCTCGCCATCACACAATCACAACTACGGAGGTACAATGAGCATCTGAGGGGCTCGTGACCTTTATAATCACAATTAAACCAATTGGGCCAGCATCTCTCACTGTCAGGCAAAGAGTTACTGGAGTAATTCAGCACAGGAAGTCAGTTTAAAGTTAACATTTTAAATTTAGTGCCAATATTTCAATGGAATTCCTTGATTTAGGAATGTGCCAATCTCTACCACTGGATTCTCCCATTTCACCATTACACCACCAGCCACCCTCAAACTCTTCAGCTCCATCATTCACTCTGGCCACATCTCCCGGGCACCCTCACTCTCTGGCTCTCTCATGTGAGCACACTCACGCATGCACACAGATATACATACACAGACAGACTCTCACACAGGCATGCATACATACATACATACACACGCACACACAGACAGACAGACAGACACATACACAAACACAGGTCCAGACACACATAGGCACAGACTTACATAGATAGACTCTCACACAGACACAGGCACACACACAGACAGACAGGCACACACCTACACATAGACAGACAGACATGCATGGGCACACACACACACACTAGCACAGACACACAGGCACAGACTTACATAGATAGACTCACGCATACACTCATAGATAGACTCACGCATACACTCATAGACAGCCAGGCACACACCCACACATACATAAACTGACAGGCACACACCCACACATACATAGACAGCCAGGCACACACCCACACATACATAGACAGACAGACACGTGTGGGCACATGCGCGCGCGCGTGCACACACATGAAGACTTACATAGATAGACTCACGCGCGCACACACAGACAGACCCAGGCACACATATTGATAAACAGGCACACACCCACACATACATAGACAGACAGACTAGCATGTGCACGCGTGCACATACACACACACATACACAAACACACACAGAAACTCTCCACACTGACCCACCTGTGATTTCAGCTGCTCCTTTGAGGTAGAAATCGCTGTCTTCATCCCCAGTGCCATCCTCAGCACCCTCCAGGGCACGAGACACTGCGCTCTCCAAGTTCCGACTCAAGTCGTAATCGTGGTCCCACTCCAGGGGGATGGAGTCAACGCTGGCCGGGGTATCACGCCCTGACCGAGTGTCCTTGGGCTGTGGGAGACCAGTGCCCCGGCTCAGGGACAGCGGAGGGGTCCCCACATTGTCTGCAGCTCTGTCCAGCCACTGCATGCTGGAGAATTCACTGTTCTCATCTATTTCTGTTTCCCGGTCAGACACCTCATGTTCATCATCGGTCAGCTAAAGGGAGAGGGTGATTGAGGAAATTGTTACCATCTCTGCAGCTCGAATAACCCAGACCAAACAAAACTCAAGCAGCACCCCACACCAGACTGTGATGAGATACGCCCTTCACACAAAACAACGTCGAATTTTCCAGGACAAAATTGGGCCACTCGACCCAACTGGCTCCTAATCTAAACTAGCCCCCTCCATTGCTTGCTTCTAGTTCCTTTCCCCCTCATGTGGCTGTCTAGCTTCTTCAAGACTATATCCGTGCTTTGTAAATGAACTGTAGATCATATTCCTGCTGAATTTGAGCAAACGTAGCCATGCCACATGCAGTTACAGCCTGGGTCTGTAAGGTTCCAGATAAGATGTTCTGTCTTACCATCGTTTGTATGAAGGGGCGGCACCATGGTTCAGTGGTTAGCACTGCTGCCCCACAGCGCCAGGGACCCAGGTTCGACTCCAGCCTTGGGCAACTGTCTGTGTAGAGGTTGCACATTTTCCCCGCGTCTGCGTGGGTTTCCTCCCACAATCCAAAGATGTGTAGGTTAGGTGAATTGGCCATGCTAAGTTGCCCACGGTGTTAAGTGTATTAGTCAGGGGTAAACGTAGGGTAGGGTAGGGGAATGGGTCTGGGTGGGTTGCTGTTACAGACGGTCAGTGTGGACTTGTTGGGCCAAAGGGCCTGTTTCCACACTGTAGGGAATCTAACCTAAAGTGGTGTTCAATGAAGTCTGTTGCGGCTCACTCACAGGAGATGTAGATCTCACATTACTACATGGTGGCAATGCTGTTAGACCCACCTTATCAGAGGCAAGTGCTTGGAGGAGCCAAAGTGAAGTTCAGCCACAGCACAGTTTTAGGCTTAGTCCCAGAAGTGGAGGAAATACCTGTGAGGTTTGGTGGTAGTAGGGGTGTGCCGTTTTATATCGAACTGTCGAGAGGTAAGGCCTAAGCAAAGGCTGAAAGAAAGCAGAAGGCCTACAACAGAGAATGCTATGGGCACAAGGAGTGGGAAACAAGAAAACGAACCGGTCACGAAAACCTTACAGAAAATCAAAGGTACTTACAAGGATGGGGAAGGAACGAGCACTCAGACTGTTAAACAAGAAGGTGGGTGTGGGCCCCACCACCCAGAACCTGATCCAGCTAGCTACTACAGGTCACAAGTGCATGGAGTGACACGACCACAGCAGCACAGAGAATTCAACACAGACCACAACGGTCTGTGCCCAGGCGTACTGTACAAAACACAGAGGGGCTGCATGAACTCTTCCTGGGGGAGCGAGGCGGCCCACTGCAAATTTCAACTCCCGAGGGCAAAAGCCAAGGGTTCCAGTGAGAAATCGAATTTTAAAGTGGATACAGAGGCAGGTGTTTTGGCACGCTTGCCTTCATTGCTCAGTCCTTTGAGCGCAGAAGTTAGGAAGTCACGTTGGAATTGTACAGGACATTGATAAGACCTCTTCTGGAGCACTGTGTCCAGTTCTAGTCGCACTGTCATAGGAAGGACATTATTAAACCGGAGAGGGTTCAGATGGGATTTACCAGGATGTTGTCAGGTATGGAAGGTTTGAGTTATAAAGAAAGGCTGGAGAGACTGGGATTCCTTTTCACTGGAGCGTAGGAGGTTGAGGGGTGACTTTGTAGAGGTTTATAAAATCATGAGGGGTGTAGACAGGGTAAACGGTAGGTATCTTTTCTCTAGGATGGGGGATTTCAAGACTATTTTTAAGGTGAGAGGAGAGAGATTTTAAACAGACATGAGGGGCAACTGTTCTTACACAGAGGACCGTTCATGTGTAGAATGAATTTCCTGAGGAAGTAGAGGATACAGGTACAGTTACAACATTTAAAAGACACTTAGATGAGTACGTGAATAAGAAAGGTTGAGAGGGATGTGGGCCAGGAGCAAGCAGGTGGGCCTAGTTTAGTTTGGGACTATGTTCAGCATGGACTGGTTGTGCCAAAGGGTCTGTTTCTGTGCTCTATGACTTAATGACTATGAGGAGTCTCTATTCTTTTAGCAGCACGCCATGGTTCAGAAGTTTTCAGATCACATTCAATTCAGTGCTGAGGGACATTGAGCAGATGGTGAAGATATTGAAGAGCCCTGGTAAACTTTCCACTATCTCAGAGATAGCACAGATCGTTCATCTCCCTCAAAACATAGTCTGCAGGTGGCATTAAAAATAGCAGCCAAAATGAAAAGTGATCAGCCTCAAGGGGGCATTCCAGGCATGAGTTTGTGCCACCAATGTGTTCACCTTCCAGGGAAAGGATAAGAGATCACACACCTGCTACCCGTCCTCCTAGAGAGCTGAGGACGCTGTTAGAGATTAGTCCCTCGAGCAATGGATTTTTGGAGCTGGGGACCAAGTGGATTAAAACAACAACAGCGAAGTTGCTGGAAAAGCTCAGCAGGTCTGGCAGCATCTGTGAAGAGAAACCAGAGTTAATGTTTTGGGTCCAAAACGTTAACTCTGATTTCTCGTCACAGATGTTGCTTGACCCGCTGAGCTTTTCCAGCAATTTCTATTTTTTGTTTCTGATTTACAGCATCTGCAGTTCCTTTGGTTTTTATAGTGGATTAAAGTAAGTTGTGTTCATAGTTAAATGTTAATGGTAAAACAGGTGAGGTTAAGGAATTTGGCGAGAGTTGTAGATTAAAGGGGATTGATCCGGTTTACAGTGTGTTAGCTTTTATTGGTAGAGGGATCGGGTTTCGGAACCACAAGGCCATGCTGCAGCTGTACAAAACACTGATGTGGCCTCCCTTGGGAGTATTGCGTGCAGTTCTGGTCACCGCATAATAGGAAGGATGTGGAAGCTTTGGAAAAGGTTCAGAAGAGATTTACTAGGCTGTTGCCTGGTATTGAAGGAAGGTTGAGGGACTTGAGGCTGTTTTCATTAGAGAGAAGAAAGTTGAGAGGTGACTTGAGACATATAAGATAATCAGAGGGTTAGATAGGGTGGACAGTGAGGGGCTTTTTCCTCGGATGGTGATGGCTAGCACAAGGCGGCATAGCTTCAAATTGAGGAGTGATAGATAAAGGACTGATGTCAGAGGTAGTTTCTTTACTCAGAGATTAGATTAGATTACTTAGATTAGATTAGATTACTTAGTGTGGAAACAGGCCCTTCGGCCCAACAAGTCCACACCGCCCCGCCGAAGCGCAACCCACCCATACCCCTAACCTAACACTACGGGCAATTTAGCATGGCCAATTCACCTGACCTGCACATCTTTGGACTGTGGGAGGAAACCGGAGCACCCGGAGGAAACCCACGCAGACACTGGGAGAACGTGCAAACTCCACACAGTCAGTCGCCTGAGGTGGGAATTGAACCCGGGTCTCTAGCGCTGTGAGGCAGCAGTGCTAACCATTGTGCCATCGTGCCGCCCACTAGGTAGGGGTGTGGAATGCACTGCCTGCAACAGTAGTAGACTCGCCAACTTTATGGACATTTAAATGATCATTGGATGGGCATATGGACAATAATGGAATAGTGTAGGTTAGATGGGCTTCAGATTAGTTTCACAGGGCGGTGCAACATCAGGGGCCTGTACTGAGCTGTAATGTTCGATGTTCTATGATCTCTAAGGATAGCTAGTGAGCATGTGCAGAAGGAGTTGTCATAGCGATCCATGGAGCTGGAGCCTGGGCCTGTTGGTTTTCAGAGAAGATGTCCCGTCTTTATTGAATATTGTTATATTCAGTACAGCCTGCTCCTGTTCACTCACAAGAATGCAGACAGAAAATCATGTCAGTCGTGAATCAAGTTTTAAAAGGGACCTAAGGGGCAACCTTTTCCACACAGAGGGTGGCTTGTGTACGGTGCGAGCTGCCAGAGGAAGTGGCAGAAGCTGGAACAATTACAGCATTTAAAAGGCATCTGGGTGGGTAAATTAATAGGAAGGGTTTACAGGGATATGGGCCAAGTGCTTGCAAATGGGACCAGATTTCTTTAGGATATCAGGCCGGCATGGACGAGTTGGACCGAAGGATCGGTTTCTGTGCTGTACATCTCTATGACTCCAAGAGTACAGATGCATCATGGGTAAGTTAGACAAGCACGTGAGGGAGATGAACTGTAGTGATAGACTGAGATGAGGAAGAGTGAGACACAAACACCGACACAGACTAGTCGGTCTGAATGGCATGTATAAAGTGGACAGCTCTCTTCATCAATTTTGATGGACCTGCTGGATAATTTCACCACTGCAATCCTTTCTAATGAATGTGTACTGCTCTAGGTGAACGGAAGGGAGCTCTTTCTGTGTTCATTCCATTTGTGTGCGGTACTCAGGAGATAAGCATTTGTCTGCAATAGGGACTATGATAAAAAGTAATCAAGAAGAAAGACGAGTACAGGCAGGGAAACAGTAAGCATTTTGTTTATTTCTTTTTGCTTCTGGGACAAGAATCTCTCTGTATAGCTATTTATATTTCTAACACGTTCCCTCCTTCAACTGCTGCCTCTCTGCTGTACGCATCACCCAAGGCAACTGCTCCAAACAGGACTCTCACCAATCTGAGGGGGAAGGCTACAGTGACTTGTGTGCATGACAGAGAGAAACCGTCATAAAAAGAGACAATGTGAGTCAGATGAAGCGAAAGATTGCACAAGAAGATTTTGAAAAATCAGAACAAAGTTGAGAGAAAGAAACAGAGGGAGCTAAAGAGAGAGAAGGAGCGAGAGAGAGAGGGAGAGAGAGAGAGAGAGAGAGGGGAAAACAGAGAGTTGGAAGAGCTGCTGGCTTTTTTTGGCAGCTTCTTTGGCACATACACCGTGTCTGACAGAAGCAAGAGAAAAGAATGTTCACATTTCAAGCCTAATCCAGTACAATATCTCTGCACTGCAATGTCCTGCTAGCACCCAGCAGGGAATGTCCCTACTTTTTCAGAAATCTTTGTCCACTTATGTGGGTAGAAATGATACCGGACAGTCTGTGGACCTGGTGAACAATCGCATTCCGAGCCCTTCCCCCATGCAGCAATCTTGTTCTGTGCCAATCTAAATCCCAGTACAAATACCAATGCGAGTGCTTCATGAAAAATGCATTTTGTCCAACCTGACACAGTCGAGATAAACAGTCCAGAGAACTCCAAAGTCAGTGAGAGTTGCACGGCATCATTTTGATCAAGCTGTTTCCCAGCTTTACCCCACTTGAACTTGCTGCATACCAACATACAAATTTATATTCTATAAATAAACCCAACATCTGCAAATGGCTCCCTCTGGTCACAGACGTATTTAGGCTGTTGGATTTGTAATATGAAACTGCAGAATTTTCCTAGCCACCCAGGTTAGAGAAAGTAATGGATCCCACTGGGTCTAAACTAGCAGGGCACAGGTTCACAGTGAGAGACACCCACCCACGTAAGTTCAGCTCTCACCAATATTGGTATCATAATTGAGTCATATAGAACAGTACAGACCCTTCAGCCCTTGATGTTGTGCTGACCTCTTTTTTTTTAGAATTAGATTCCCTACAGTGTGGAAACAGGCCCTTCAGCCCAACACGTCCATACCGACCCTCCAAAGAGTATCCCACCCAGACCCATTCCCCCTACCCTATTACTCTACATTCCCCCTGACTAATGCAGCTAACCTACACATCCCTGAACATGATGGGCAACTTAGCTTGGTCAATTCACCTAACCTGCACATCTTTGGACTGTGGGAGGAAACTGGAGCACCTGGAGGAAACCCACGCAGACACGGGGAGAACATGCAAACTCCACACAGATAGTCACCCGAGGCTGGAATCAAACCCGGGTCCCTGGCGCTGTGAGGCAGCAGTGCTAACCACTGAGCCACTGCGCTGTCCCTACTCTTAAGATCAAACTAACTTACATACCCTTCATTGTACTTACCTCCACATGCCTATCCAAGAGTTGCTTAAATGTCCCTAATGTATCTGACTCTACTATCACTGCTGGCAATGTATTCCATGCACCCACCACTCTCTGTGCAAAGAACCTACCTCTGACACCTCCCCTAAACCTTCCTCCAATCTCTTAACATTATGGTCCCTTGTGACAGCCATTTCTGCCATGGGAAAAAGTCTCTGGCTATCCACTCTATGCGTGTCACCATCTTGTACACCTCTAGCAAGTCGCCTCTTGCCTTTCTTCACTCCATTGAGAAAAGCCCCAGCTCCCTCAACCTTTCTTCGTAAGACCTGCCCTCCAGTTCAGGCAGCATCCTGGTAAATCTCCTCTGTACCCTCTCTAAAGCTTCCACATCCTTCCTATAATGAGGTGACCAGAACTGAACACAACATTCCAAGTGTGGTCTAACCAGGGCTCTATAGAGCTGCAGCATAACCTCGTAGCTCTTAAACACAATCCCCCTGCTAATGACAGCCAATACACCGTATGCCTTCTTAACAACCCTATCAACTTGGATGGCACCTTTAGAGGACTCTTTGGACATGGACCCCAAGATCCCTCTGTTCCTCTACACTGCCAAGAATCCTGCCTTTAACCTTGTATTCTGCATTCAAATTTGACCTTCCAAAATGAATCACTTCACACTTTTATGAGCAATAACCTGCAGTTTCTTGCATCAGATCACTAAACTGTGAACCAAGTGGTGAATATCGACATTAATCAAGGAGAGATTGCAGTGTCTACTGTTCAATTATATTGGGGGTCTACCAGCAGAGATTCCAGGTCTCACTGTAGCATATGGGCACCATTACAGGGCTCACTCCGTTAGCCTCTCGATGGTGACACTCTTATGATCTCAGTGGGGGCAACTGTAAACCAAAGTAACAAATTGACTGAATAAGCCCCAAATGAAGACATTAACAAGATTTCACTTTCTATAAGGTCAACACCAATCAGAACTTATCTGAATTAAACACGAATTAACAAGTAAACAGCACTTCCACCAAAAGATACTTCTCACTTTGAACACGCAATGCAACAAAGATACCCGTACACGGTGGCTCAGTGGTTAGCACTGCTGCCTCACAGCGCCAGGGTCTCGGGTTCAACTCCAGCCTCAGGTGACTGACTGTGTGGAGTTTGCACACTCTCCCCGCGCTTGCGTAGGTTTCCTCCGGTCGCTCCGATTTCCCCCCCTTAGTCCGAAGATGTGCAGGTTGGGTGGATTGGCCAGGCTAAAACTGCAGTATCTCCATAGTGCCCAGGTGAGTTAGCCATGAGAAATGCAGGGTTAGAGGATCAAGGGATGGGTCTGGGTGGGATGCACTTCGGAGGGTTGGCGTGGACTTGATGGGCCGAATGGCCTGCTTCCACACTGTGGGGATTCTGTAACAACCATTCCCTGCAGACGTACGGCATCACAGAGCTCCACAATATCTTTGTATTTCTGATGATTTACAGTTTGCTGGATTTCAAGCCTTTATAGGCCTGCTCCAAGAGCTCGTGTTTCCTTCTGGCATCCAACAGGAAAATGGACCTCTTCCTCAGAGACATTAGTTTCTTTAGCTCCTCACAAAAATTTCCTGCATTCCTGTTTCTACCTTGGTCTGCTGTCTTTTTGTATACACATCTGTGCCTTCAACCCCCAGCTGTTCAGCCCATTGTGTCTTACAAGCTCTCTTTTGTGTCTGCCAGTTTGACACCTTCTTTCTTAACTTCCTCTCTACCGGTACTGCTTCCAGGTCAAGGTCACTAAATCACATGGGCCAACATTTGCAATGGTACAAAAAAACAATGATCAATCCCTTTACAATTGATGCAAGCTCCTACAAGTCCTTTTCCAACATCCTTAAAAACCATTACTGACATTACATGAGTTACAAACTTTGTTCAGTCTGCAAGTAACACAAGGAAAACGCAGTGACTGTATAAAATAGTTTAATGTGTCCTGGAAACAGATTCTCACTAGTATTCGGTGGTAAGTTCCTGAAAAGTAAGAATCTTTACGGGCACAGTGGCTCAGTGGTTAGCACTGCTGCCTCACAGTGCCAGGGACCCGGGTTCGATTTCACCCTTGGGTGACTGTGTGGAGTTTACACATTCTCCCCGTGTCTGCGTAGGTTTCCTCCGGGCTCTCCAGTTTCCTCCCGCAGGTTCTTGGGGCCATGTTTAAAATTGCCCCATAGTGTCCAGGTGTGTGCAGGATAGGTTGGGTTAGCCATGGGAAATGCAGGATTACAGGGTGGGGGGAGCGGGGCCCGGTGGGACGTGCTTCTGAGGGGCAGTGTGGACTCAATGGGCCGGGTGGCCTGCTTCCGCACTATAGGCACTCTATGATGGGAGCAGGTGTTGTGGGTATCATGTTCTCGAGAATTGCCAGAGTATTGTGAAAACTGTGCGTGAGGAGTTGCCAATACACTTACCGGAAGCTGCATCAACTTCTTGTAGTAGCGGTCTACTCGGCCGAAGACCTCCTGGTAGTACCGATGAAGTTCCTCCAGTTCTTCCTCGATGATTGCAGCGTCCATTGGCTCACTCTTCTCAATCAGCTGCTCTCCATCAACAAAGAGCTGGTCAATGCGGCTCGTGTTGAGAGCTATCTCCTGCTGGAAGGCCTGCAGATGGAGAGAAAGCTTGTCAGTGCCCAGAGACAAGGGTTGCTACAGAGAAGGAAGTGGGGTGGCAAAGGATAAAAAATGCTTCTGACCTTTTCCATAGAAGCCCTACAGTGTGGAAACAGGCCCAACAAGTCCACACCAACCCTCTGAAGAGTAACCCACCCAGACCCATTCCCCTACCCGATTACTGTGCATTTTCCCCGAACCAATGCACCTAACCTACACATTCCTGAACACTACGGGGCAATTTAGCACAGCCAATTCACCTAACCTGCACATCTTTGGATTGTGGGAGGAAACCGGAGCACTCAGAGGAAACCCATGCAGACACGGGGAGAATATGCAAACTCCACACAGTCAGTCACCCGAGGCTGGGATTGGTCCTCGGCACAGTGAGGCAGCAGTGCTAACCATTGAGCTACTGTGTCACCCCCTATAGAAACCCTACAGTGTAGAAGCAGGCCTTTCGGCCCATTAAGTTCACACCAACCCTCCGAAGAGCACCCCATCCACACCCACCTCCCTACCTTATTTTTTTAAAATCTCTCCCTCCAGTTTGAAAGTAAGAGATGATCTATTTCTGTGGAATTCTTTACCACAAAGGGCTATCAAGGCTGGATCATTGAATATATTCGAGGCTGAGGTAGACTTGTAATTAATTAGTAAGGGAATCAAGGATTACAAAGCAAAGGCAGGAGAGTAGAGTTGAGGATTATCAAATCAGCCGTAATCTCACTGAATGGTGGAACAGACTCAATGGGCTGAATGGCCTACCTTTGCTCCTATGTCTATGTCTTATGGTCATATTTCTTCAACTGGACATACGCGGTTCTATTCCAACCCACTCTTTCTAACCACAAAAACATTCCGTGTTTCGAGTTGTCCCCACGTGCTGCTTCCCACAATAAAGACCGAAATCCCCTCAGGTTTAATTCCCAGGTCTTCCACCCCATTTCCTCCTCCTCACAAAACATTCCCAAAATTTGCAAGTGCCTCGACTCTGCCGTGGGAACAGTCAGGCTGGGTTTGTTGATCACTTGGCCTCTCCTGATAGATAGTGCATCTTAAAAATGGATGTCACTGACGAAGCTGGCATTTAATTAGCCAATTCCAGCTTCCTGGGGAAAGTGGTCAGCAACTTCTTGAATGTTTTCAGACAACAGATGTGAAGGGAAAGGTGAATACTCAACCAGCCAGGTGTGGGATTAGACTCAATAACAAGGCCCGATCATTTAACAATGGCAGGTTACCTATGGCACATGAGTTCAGGGTCATGGTTTCTAATTGCCATCCTGTACCAAACCAGGCAACCTTTTAGTTTTACACATATCCCCTGCCAACTGGAATTAGAATTATACACCATAGCCAAGCCCATCAGCAGGACTGTTAGGCCTCCAAGTGGCTGAGTGTGGAGGCAGATGGGCACAAAAGGCCGGAGATACAGTATAGGGTGGAAGGTATAAAGGCTACCTGCCCACAAACAGTGAGCAAATAATTAAGTGTCTTTAAAGACTGATTGAGTAACCACAGTCAGGCGTGACTGGAATGTTTCACTTGGCCATTGTGTACCCAGTGGAATGGCGGACGGCAGGAGCTAGGCTAGCTGCCTGGAGGAGGCCCCCTGGTGGCAGACTGGGGTTGGACGGGAAGGAGTGGCGCTTGTGGCCTGGACACAGCTACAGCCCAGGGTCGCCCCTGCAGGGAGAGATGCCTTTCTGCTACAAATGCTGGAGACGTTTCTCCATTCGATAACTCGGAGCAAGGGCACCTCAACATGGAAGTGTCCTCCCTTCCTCTCCCTGGAGCTGCGGCAAGCTGCAGATTCCTCTGAGCTGGAAGGTCTCCTACCCACCCTCCAACTTGGAGAGTGTGACTGCCGTCATTAATCGGATGCAACTCTAGTCTCATTGGGCAATCTGGGGGAAATCACCGTCAGGTAACTACTCCTCACAACGCAGGGGTGTGATCCCACCTGACCCTGATGTCAGGATCCCGACCCAACGGGCAAAATCCTGTTCCAGCCTCTCCGCTCAGTTTCACAGCCGAGGCTGGAGTTTTTAAAAGTGGTTTATTTCACTGTCTAATACTTATATCTGCATCACACTAGAGACAAAGCAATGTTTCTTCCTCTTGCTAGAAACTAGGCCAGAGTGACAAAATTAGTGGTGCAGTGGACCAGTGAAGGTTACCTCAGATTACAATGGGATCTTGAACAGCTGGGCCAATGGGCTGGGGAGTGGCAGATGAAGTTTCATATAGGTAAATGTGAGGTGCTGCATTTTGGGAAAGCAAACCAGGGCAGGACTTATACACCTAATGGCAAGGTCCTAGGGAGTCTTGCTGAATAAAGAGACCTTGGAGTGCAGATTCATAGCTCCTTGAAACTGGAGTCGCAGTTACATAGGATAGTGAAGGCGGCATTTGGTATGCTTTCCTTTATTGGTCAGAGTATTGAATATAGGGTTTGGGGAGGTCACGTTGCGGCTGTACAGGACATTGACCAGGCCACTTTTGGAATACTGTGTGCAATTCTGGTCTTTTTGCTGTAGAAAAGATGTTGTGAAATTTGAAAGGGTTCAGAAAAGATTTACAAAGATGTTGCCGTTATCAGAAGATTTGAGCTATCGGGAGAGGCTGAACAGGCTGGGGCTGTTTTCCTTGGAGCGTCGGAAGCTGAGGGGGGACCTTATAGAGGTTTACAAAATTATGAGGGGCATGGATAGGGTGAATGGTCAAGGTCTTTTCCTCAGGATAGGCAAGTCCCAAACTAGAGGGCATAGGTTGAAGGTGAGAGGGGAAAGATTTAAAAGGAGCCGAAGGGACAACTTTTTCACGCAGAGGATGGTGTGTGTATGGAATGAGCTGCCAGAGGAAGTGGTGGAAGCTGGTACAATTACAACATTTAAAAGGCATCTGGATGAGCATATGAATAGAAAGGGTTTTGAGGGATATGGGCCAAATGCTGGCAAATGGGATGAGATTTATTTAGAATATCTGGTCGGTATGGACAAATTGGACCGAAGGGTCTGTTTCCGTGCTGTGCATCTCTATGACTCTGTGACAATTAATATCAAACCAAATTACTGCTAACAACACATTATTGACACATCACTGTGAGAGAAAGTCCTCACTGATATTCTCACTCCCTCGAAATTAAGTCATCGCCTCAGAGATTTTGGAGGTCATTAAACTCAGGAACACGTCAAACAACCAAATATAGACCGATTTTAAAAATAAACCCTCCAGCCAGCATCCCAGCATAAAACAAAAAAGAGTAAGGTTTGGTCAATATATTCAACATTAAACTGGGAATTAAACTGAGATAAGGATTAAGATTTTTGAATGTGACATCGAATTTGGATCTATTTGCTATGCTGTTGGGCTGATGCAAAGATTTTGGGAAAAGACAACTGTAGCTTTCAAAACCTAAAGCTGGAGGTTTTAAAACTCAAAGCGGTCTGACTGCCTCCCTTTCTTACAAAGCTGGCTGAGACACTTGCAATTGGAGTGGTTTTGTACTGCAGGCACACAGTTGATCATAGAAACCAATTCTGTCCTATCCCGGTCCCTCGATACAAATGGAGTGAGGAAAAGAAATCCTGTCGAGAGGCCAATGATGAGACCTTGCCCTTCGGTCTGAATGCCACCCCTCAGTCCTTGCACCTACCTTTAACTGTTTGATTTTGGCCTGGACGTCACATTCAGAGAAGTGCTCAATGTTGGTCAGCTGCAGGTCCATCTCTGTCAACCAGACCAAGATACTCTCACGCGTGGTTTCAAACTCCTCTCGTTGACCAATAAAGTGCTGTTCAAAAAGGAGAAATAAAACAAAGGTGCTTCTAAATCCACGCTCGTGAGAAGCTGATGTCTCGGTAACAGGCTCCTTGACTTCATCCAAACCCCACTGTGCTTGACAGTCCCTGTGACACAAGCCAGGAGTCTAACTGCACAAGACTCTCTCTGCCTCTTCTCCCTTTGCCTCAACCTCAATCATCACCAGGGTTTACACTCTCCACTTTCTGTCTGTTCCTTTCAGGTCAGACGAATTGGGACTCGACGCAACTGCTGCAGAGTCCGAAGCAATGGCTTTTGTCCTTTATTCAAAGGGAATGGACTATAGAAATGGGGAGGTCCTGTTGAAACTATACAGTCAGTTCTGCTATAACATGGTAGCTCCATTCTGGTGCAATCCCGTATTATAAGAAAAGCGTGTAACAGCAGCACTGTCTAAACTAATGAGGCCAGAATCACGTTATAACCAATACATGCTTTAAAAGTTTGTGCTTTAGAAACAGTGTCCCCACTTCGTCAATCGCGTTGTAGCATATTTGTGTTTACAAAACATGCGTTGTAGCAGTACGACCTGTAGGAGGCACTAGTTTGACCACATCTAGAATACCCTGAACAGTTTTCAGCCCCTTATTTAAGGAAAGATATATTGGCACTGGAGGCGGTCCAGAGAAGGGCTGGTCGCAATATGGAAGGATTTTATGGGGAGAGGTTAAATAGATTGAACCGCATTGGAGTTTAGAAGGAGGAGGGAAAACCTTATTATTAAAATAGACAAGATTCTTAGGGAACTTGAAAAGGGAGATGTTGTTTCCCCTTGTGAGAGTGTCAAAGACCAGAAGGCACAATCTCAAGGGTCAAGGTTCACCCAGTTAGGACAGACATGGGGTGGAACTTTGTCTCTCAGAGGTTAACGAATCTGTGGAATTTTTTGTTACCCACAGTGGACTGTTGAGGCTGGGTCATTACGTATAGTCAAGGCTGCGTTAGACATATTCTTCTGGGAATCGAGGGTTATGGGGAATAGGCAGGAAAGTGGAGTTGAGGATGATCAGATCAGCTGTGATCTCATTGAATGGGGGAGCAGACTCAATGGGCTGAATGGCCTACTTCTGTTCCTACTGCAAATGGTCTTCATCAAGTTTATAGTATGGAGCCAGGTCCTCTTGCAATAAGCGACTGACACAGATGTTTATGCATCATGCAACCCTAAAACTATCGATGTATCTTTCTGCAGATTCTTCCTCACGTCTTTAGGTTAAATGCATCCGATCTATTTGCCTTCAACCAGTGCAAGAGGTTGTGTTGATCTGTGAGAATTAGCTGGGTTATCCCGATTAGATAGTTCCATTGTCTACTGATAATGCTTAATTATTTACATACTTTAATAGCCAGCAATAAAGCCAAGGTGGGGAAGAAAATAAGGGACAGCAACAATCCTTACAGACAGAGCTAAAGGAAAAAATGATAGCAGCCAAACAAAGTGTGGCATCAATCAAAAAAACACCAGGTGTTATAAAAATATACTGCATCTCTGTCACAACTGCCTCCATATTGTTTTCAAAATTCTCCAAAATCTACCATTTGTTCCTCACCATCTCCTTTCAGCTCGGTGTCCATCTTTCACTTCCTGCTGCTCTATAAAGTGCTGTGTGATGTTTTCTTTCCTCCTCAGTTTTATCTCATCTTTAATGAATGTTACAAGCCCTGCTCCAATGATTCTAATGCTTGAAGAGGTCCAGGCATTTTGTTTTTTTTATAAAAGGAAATCAAACTGAAGCAATTAAAATTGTCCACAGTGCTTCAGGTTTTGCTATTTGCGCTCATAATGAAATATGAAAAAAAAACCTTTAATTTATTCCCTGACGGTGAAACCCTATTTAGTGGTGAGGAACTAAACTCTTCAAAACTCTGCGAAAGCAACAGAATTCACTCCCGAAACCTCCCCACCTTCCAGGTTCTCCTTAAATCCTACTCCATTGCCCAAGCTTTTGGACATGCTGCCCTAACATCTCGTCATTTGTTTTTCGTCTGATAAGTGTTCCTCTGAAGCACCTTAGGACGCTTCATAATACAATAGTGCATTGTACAATAATACAGGGAATGTTAATCAGGGAGTCCCTATACAGTCAGCCCTTACTTTCAGTCTCCTGAGGATAGCAGTGACCCTCCTTTGCAGATTGTCCCAACGCTGGTTTCCCTCGTGGACCATGTCTTTGAGTTTACTGCCGGAATCCGTACGGTTTTCACGAGCCAATCGTCGATATTGCTTGTTAATCAGCTCCAGCTGGGTGAGGCTCTCATGGACCTGACGTTGAAATGCCTGAGGGACGAAGCAGAAAGGACAACATTCGCTCGCGATGCGCAAGGACACAACTTTGCAAACAAAGATCCAAAATGCAAAATGAATCCCCTATCGGACCCAAAACACAACTGCAAAGCCCGTTGAGTACGAGTTGCAGCAAGCCCTGTTCCCCTCTGCTCACCGACCTACATTAGCTCCCAGTCAAGCAACTGCACTAATTCTGTAATGCAGAGCCCTGTTTTCAAATCCCCCCCCTCAATGGCCTCATGCCCTCCACACCTCTGCAGATGTTTTCAATCAACCTGCTCAGATATATTACAACACGTGTCTGGAGCAAGACAGAGTTGGACCCAGGCTTTCTGGTCCAGAGGTACCAGTGCACCACAACAGCACCGCTCCCCTCCCGACCTTTCTCTACAATCTCTCCCAAATCCGCACATGCCCAGTGTCTAAGATCCTCTAGTTTTGGTCTCTTACGTTCTCCAGATTTTAATTGTTCCAACATTGGTGGCTGTGCCTTCAGCAGCCTCAGGTTTAACCCATTGAAAATTCCTCCCCTCCCTTCATGTTCCTCCTCTAAGGCTTTGCTTAAGGTCGACCTCTTTGGCCAAGCTTTTGGTCACTTGGCCCAATATGTCCTGATGTGACCCTTCCAGTTTGCTTTATAATCCTGTGTGGGCTGTTTCATTGTGGTAAAAGTCAATTAGCTCAGCTGGATGGAAGGTTAGGTTGTGTCGACAACAGCATGGGTTCAATTCTTCCCCTGGTTGAGGGTACCGAGAAGGACTTTCCTTCTCAAGCTCTTGGGCAGTGTTGCTGAACAAAGAGACCTTGGATTGCGGGTTCACAGTTTCTTGAGCGTGGAGTCGCAGGTAGACAGGGTGGTGAAGATGATGTTTGGTATGCTTGCCTTCGTTGGTCAGAACATTGAGTACAGGAGCTGGGAAGTCATGTTGCAGCTCGACATGACATTGGGGAGGCAACGTCTGGAATACTGCGTACAATTCTGGCCTCCCTGTTACAGGAAGGATGTTGTTGACCAGTCCACAACCACCTGATGAAGGAGCAGCGCTCCGAAAGCTAGTGCTTCCAAATAAACCAGTTGGACCATAACTTGGTTTTGTGTGATTTTTAACGTTGTGAAACTTGAAAGGGTTCAGAAAAGATTCACAACAATGTTGCCAAAACTGGAGAGTTTGAGCTATAGGGAGAGGCTGGGGCTGTTTTCCCTGGAGCTCCAGGGAAATCATAAGGGGTATGGATGAGGTAATTTCCTCCCCTCATGGTCCTTTCCTAGGGCAGGGGAGTTCAAAGCTAGAGGGCATAGGTTTAGGGTGAGAGGGGAAAGATTTAAAAGAGACAGAAGGGGCAACTTCTTCACGCAGAGGGTGGTGTGTGTATGGAATGAGCTGCCAGAGGAAGTGGTGGAGGCTGGTACAATTACAACATTTAAAAGGCATCTGGATGGCGGGTATATGAATAGGAAGGGTTTGGAGGGATATGGGCCAAATGCTGGTAAATGGGACTGGATTAATTTAGGATATCTGTTCAGCATGGACGAGTTGGACCGAAGGGTCTATTTTCATTCTGTATATCTTTATGTCTCTGCTCCCATCTGAGGCCCGACAACCCACAGATTAAACCCAACACCAGCAATGGTTGCTCTCCAATGAGACTGTGGGACTTCCCTTCTAAACATTGTTGTCATCTCCTATAGGGCTGCATTTGAGGGAGATATGGACAGATCTTGACATTTGCATGACAGTATAAAACAGATTTTAGTGACTTTGAGGCTGGTTTGACATCTATGCCAAGTTTTACTGACTGTCAAAATAACTTGTTGGTTTGGGGTGTGGTGGGAGTTAACACATATGTCATCTTCAGGGAAAGTCAGGTTGCAGAATAATTTCACAAGAATGAGGTGAAGTCTGAAATCCACCACCATTTCAGATATTTTCAAATTAACCTGTTCAGAGATCTTACTGGACAGCTCTGGAGCCGATGGGACCGGAACTCCAGCCCCATGGCACAGAGGTAGGGACACTACCACAGTGCAACATGAACCCTCCCACACTATTTCAAGTTTGACCTTTTACTAAATCCAATACAAACTCCAATGTCCACATTTCTAACTCACACGGGAATTACCATTCCTGCCAGCCCCACTGCACCCCGCGCCCCCTTCCCCATGGCAGCAGAGTGTAACTACAGCGTGACACGTTTACATGAGCAGTTCCCATTAAAATTGTGGACATCGCAATTACTAATTCATGGTGAAGTGCTGGGGGGGGGGGGGGGATTGACATTTTAAGCAACAATATTGTTGCGGCTGTCGGGCACCCGCACCTCGAATTTCTTCAGCTCCTCTTTGGCAACCGTGTATAACACTCCCGAGGAATTAGGCATTGCTGCTGTCCGTTCTGAGGTTTCAAGCCAGTCTTCAAAGCGAGAATAATCGTCCAGAAACTTCTGCCACAACCGCCAGGTCTCCTCAATCCTGAGAGGACAAAAGTGAGGAGAGGTGAGGGGGATGTTTATGACGCAGTGAAATTGAGATGAGGCAGAGTGGGAGGACCCTACGTCAAGGCATGAACAAAAGTAAGTAGCAACCAGTGGGGCTGAATGGCCTGTTGTCATGCAGCAGGTATGAATAGTTAGGTGTGTGTTTTTGACCAGCGCAGACTCAATGGGCTGAAGGGTCTTTTTCTCTGCTCTACCCCTCGATGTCTCATTTATGAAATGGCTATTGGGAGACATCCAATGAGCTCAGATTCCCCGAAGCAGAATGTCTGGGCTGTCAGGAGTGCACTACGGGTCGAAGGGCAAAACACAAAAGCCCCAGACGACGGTTTCAGCAGCAGAGGGATTGAGGCAGGGTTGGGAAGGTCCTTTATGAAGAGGTGGAATTATACCGAACAAATACGGAGGATGCTGGAGAAACGCAGCAGGTCTGGCAGCCTCTGTGGAGAGAGAAACATGTTTAACAGTTCAAGTCCAATATGACTCGTCTTCGATCTTACATAACGGGGAGAAAGCCCAGATCAGGGTCCAATGCACACCGTGCAGGCAATACTGCCAGCCCCTCCAACCTCTCAGTTCTCCAATGCTACTCTCCTGTTGGCACGGTTGCTCAGTGGTTAGCACGGCTGCCTCACAGCGCCAAGGTCCTGGGTTCGATTCCAGCCTCAGGGCGACTGTCTGTGTGGAGTTTGCACATTCTCCAAGTGTCGGCGTGGGTTTCCTCTGGGTGCTCTGGTTTCCTCCCACAGCCCAAACATGTGCAGGTTAGGGTGGATTGGCCATGCTAAATTGCCCATAGTACCCAGGGATGTGCAGGTTAGGTGGATTGGCCATGCTAAATTGCCCATAATACTCAGGATTATGTAGGTTAGGTGGGTTAACCATGGGAAATGCAGGGACAGAGGTGGGATACTCTTTGGTGGTTGGTGTGGACCCGATGGGCTGAATGGCCTGCTCCCACACATGTCGGGGTTGCGTGTCTATTTTGACAAGCGGCTGGGGACTGCAGCTCTTACTTGAGTCTCCTCTCCATGGACATGGCGCAGATATTCCTCCACCTGCGGTCCAGGTTCCGGGTGGCCTGCTGGATCGAGTCGCACTCCGTTTCTGTGGCACAGGCATCGCAATCATGCAGCAGCACCTCGCACAGGTTCAGGACAGAGGCCACACCCGTACTGTGCTTCTCAATGTCTCGCTGCAACTCCTGCAGATACAAGGTCCCAGGGATTAAAGGAAAGCACCACTTCCCTGACACTGGGCAAACCTGTGGCCCTTGCTTTCTCAAGTGTTGGACAATCCAACCTTGCTTCATCCCTACAGACTGCGGGAGGGGCTGGACACGCAGATGAGGGAATGTGCACAATGGAGAGCGTGGGGGAGAGAGAGAGAAAACACAAGCTGGCGAACACGGGTGAGAGAGTGAACACGACTCAGAGAGCGAATGCACGAGAGAGGACACGCACAGGAGAGTGAACGGGTGAGAGGGTAAACGCGAGAGACAATGTGAGAGAGAGTGAATGAGCAAGAGAGTGAATATGAGAGGAACAAAGGAGAAAGTGAGGACTGCAGATGCTGGAGTTCAGAGTCGAGAATGTGGTGCCGGAAAAGCACAGCAGGTCAGGCAGCTTCCGAGGAGCAGGAGGATTGACATTTCGGGCAGGAGCCCTTTATCCTGATTCTCCTGCTGCTCGGATGCTGCATGAGAGCAACAAAGTGAGTGAGTGAGTGAACGAGAGTGAGAGTGAGCGAGAATGAGCGAGAGAGTGAGCAAGAGAGTGTGAGAGAGAGAGTGTGTGAGAGAGAGAGAGAGTGTGAGAGAGAGAGAGAGAGAGTGTGAGAGAGAGAGAATGAGAGAGAGAGAGAGAGAGTGAGCGAGAGAGAGAGCGCATGCGCAAGGGAGAAAATGCGAAACAGAATTAATATGAGAGAGAACACAACAGAGAGAGAGCACAAGAGAGGGAGAGAGAATGCATGAGAATGAATTTGAGTGAGAATGCGTGAGACAGTGAACACAAGAGTAAAACAGAGAAATGTGCAATGTGAATGCGAGAGAGAAACTGAAAATGTGAGAGAGAGAAAGGAAAACAGAAAATGAAACAGGGAGGAGAGGGAAGAAAGGGAAAAAAAAAGGGGCGAGAGAAGGCAGGCGCTGATGAGGGAAGAGGGGGAGGAGAAAGACCAACTCCAACACAAAGTGCTTTGAAGCCAATGAAGTGTACTTCCTAAAAGGCCGCTCCTCTGACAGGACAGCACTCCCTCAGTGTTACACGCTGTGCTGAGGTCTCCATTGTGGGGAATGGACCCCTCACCCAGAGTTACCACAGAGTCCCAGTTGAGTTCCCGACGTCTGGTGCAAATGGCCGGGGCAGCAAACAGCGGAGGGTCGCTTACCTGTTGCTCTGCGAGCTTATGCTGTATTTCCTGGGAATCGCAGGAGTCATAGACGATGGGTTTTGAGAGCTCAGTTTCAATCTGGGCAAGCCACGATCGCAGGCTGCTCATGTTCTTGTCCAGTTGCTGGACAGCAACCAGCGTCTCCTTCAGCTTCTTCACTCTGAAAGACAAGGCCAGAGACGGTCAGTGAAACCCAAACCCCAGGGCACGGCAAGGTGGGGTGGGGCAGAGAAGGGGAGGGGAGGGTATGGTGGAGCATGGCGGGACCTAGCAGGACAGGGTAAGGTAGGGCAGCTTCTTTGGGAGGGAGCATTGGCCTTGAGTGGACTGCAATATTCAAGAGGCACTGGATGTTATTGGGAGAGAAATAGTTTTTGCGTGGTTGTGGGGAGATCGGCACGAGGTAATGATGTTCTTTGAAGAGCTAGTGCAGAGGCAATGGGGTGAACGGCCTCTTTCTGTGCCTGAACACTTCTGTGATTCTCTGAAGTACAGTTTTACCCTGGCACAGAAACAGGTGAGGTTCTGAGAAGGACCTCATCAAATGATCCTGCATGGTCCAGTGTTGAAACGGATGTGGACTGTGACTGGATGAGTTATTCAGCCGGGACGTTCTGGGGATAAGAGTTCAAATCCCTCTTCGACAGTGGATGGAATTTAAACTGTGGAACGGAAAGCAAGTAAACACGGTTTCTACAAAACTCCACCTGGTTCACTAATGTCCATCAGGGAAGGATATCTGACACCATTCCTGCCCTGGCCTACATCTGACTCCACATCCACAGCACCGTCAACTTAACCCCAACACGCCCCAACCCACCACACCAACCCCCAACACACTCTCAGCTGATTAAGAAAGCCAGTTAGATCAAGGGTAGCTTAGGATGGACAAGAAATTATAGACATCTCAGTGATGCCCACAGCTCAGGGAAAAATATATTTGTTTAAAACACTGCACCGGGGACCACACTGCAACACAACACACTGCACTGGGGACCACACTGCAACACAACACACTGCACTGGGGACCACACTGCAACACAACACACTGCACTGGGGACCACACTGCAACACAACACACTGCACCGGGGACCAAACTGCAACACAACACACTGCACTGGGGACCACACTGCAACAGGGACCACACTGCAACACAACACACTGCACTGGGGACCACACTGCAACAGGGACCACACTGCAACACAACACACTGCACTGGGGACCACACTGCAACACAACACACTGCACTGGGGACCACACTGCAACACAACACACTGCACTGGGGACCACACTGCAACACAACACACTGCACCGGGGACCAAACTGCAACACAACACACTGCACTGGGGACCACACTGCAACAGGGACCACACTGCAACACAACACACTGCACTGGGGACCACACTGCAACACAACACACTGCACTGGGGACCACACTGCAACACAACACACTGCACTGGGGACCACACTGCAACACAACACACTGCACTGGGGACCACACTGCAACACAACACACTGCAACACAACACACTGCACTGGGGACCACACTGCAACAGGGACCACACTGCAACACAACACACTGCACTGGGGACCACACTGCAACACAACACACTGCACTGGGGACCACACTGCAACACAACACACTGCACCGGGGACCAAACTGCAACACAACACACTGCACTGGGGACCACACTGCAACAGGGAGCACACTGCAACACAACACACTGCACTGGGGACCACACTGCAACACAACACACTGCACTGGGGACCACACTGCAACACAACACACTGCACTGGGGACCACACTGCAACACAACACACTGCACTGGGGACCACACTGCAACACAACACACTGCACTGGGGACCACACTGCAACACAACACACTGCACTGGGGACCACACTGCAACACAACACACTGCACTGGGGACCACACTGCAACACAACACACTGCACCGGGGACCACACTGCAACACAACACACTACACTGGGGACCACACTGCAACACAACACACTACACTGGGGACCACACTGCAACACAACACACGGCACTGGGGACCACACTGCAACACAACACACTGCACTGGGGACCACACTGCAACACAACACACTGCACTGGGGACCACACTGCAACGGGGACCACACTGCAACACAACACACTGGGGACCACACTGCAACACAACACACTGCACTGGGGACCACACTGCAACACAACACACTGCACCGGGGACCACACTGCAACACAACACACTGCACCGGGGACCACACTGCAACACAACACACTGCACTGGGGACCACACTGCAACACAACACACTGCACTGGGGACCACACTGCAACACAACACACTGCACTGGGGTCCACACTGCAACACAACACACTGCACTGGGGTCCACACTGCAACACAACACACTGCACTGGGGTCCACACTGCAACACAAGACACTGCACTGGGGTCCACACTGCAACGGGGTCCACACTGCAACACAACACACTGCACTGGGGACCACACTGCAACACAACACACTGCACCGGGGACCAAACTGCAACACAACACACTGCACTGGGGACCACACTGCAACACACTGCACTGGGGACCACACTGCAACACAACACACTGCACTGGGGACCACACTGCAACACAACACACTGCACTGGGGACCACACTGCAACACAACACACTGCACCGGGGACCAAACTGCAACACAACACACTGCACTGGGGACCACACTGCAACAGGGAGCACACTGCAACACAACACACTGCACTGGGGACCACACTGCAACACAACACACTGCACTGGGGACCACACTGCAACAGGGACCACACTGCAACACAACACACTGCACTGGGGACCACACTGCAACACAACACACTGCACTGGGGACCACACTGCAACACAACACACTGCACTGGGGACCACACTGCAACACAACACACTGCACTGGGGACCACACTGCAACACAACACACTGCACTGGGGACCACACTGCAACACAACACACTACACTGGGGACCAAACTGCAACACAACACACTGCACCGGGGACCACACTGCAACACAACACACTGCACTGGGGACCACACTGCAACACAACACACTGCACTGGGGACCACACTGCAACACAACACACTGCACCGGGGACCACACTGCAACACAACACACTGCACCGGGGACCACACTGCAACACAACACACTGCACCGGGGACCACACTGCAACACAACACACTGCACCGGGGACCAAACTGCAACACAACACACTGCACCGGGGACCACACTGCAACACAACACACTGCACTGGGGACCACACTGCAACACAACACACTGCACTGGGGACCACACTGCAACACAACACACTGCACCGGGGACCACACTGCAACACAAGACACTGCACTGGGGACCACACTGCAACACACTCCACTGCACTGGGGACCACACTGCAACACACTGCACTGCAATGGGGACAACACTGCAACACAACACACTGCACAGGGGACCACATTATACAGGGGACCACACTGCAACACAACACACTGCACAGGGGACCACACTGCAACACAACACACTGCACCGGGGACCACACTGCAACACACTGCACTGGGGACCACACTGCAACACACTGCACAGGGGACCACACTGCCACACACTGCACTGGGGACCACACTGCCACACAACACACTGCACTGCGGACCACAATGCAACACAGCACACTGCACAGGGGACCACACTGCAACACAACACACTGTACTGGGGACCACACTGCAATACACTGCACCGGGGACCAAACTGCAACACAACACACTGCACTGGGGACTAAACTGCAACACAACACACTGCACTGGGGATCACACTGCAACAGGGACCACACTGCAACACAACACACTGCACTGGGGACCACACTGCAACACAAAACACTGCACTGGGGACCACACTGCAACACAACACACTGCACTGAGGACCACACTGCAACACACTGCACTGCAATGGGGACAACACTGCAACACAACACACTGCACAGGGGACCACATAAACAGGGGACCACACTGCAACACAACACACTGCACTGAGGACCACACTGCAACACACTGCACTGCAATGGGGACAACACTGCAACACAACACACTGCACAGGGGACCACACTAAACAGGGGACCACACTGCAACACAACACATTGCACAGGGGACCACACTGCAACACACTGCACTGGGGACCACACTGCCACACACTGCCACACAACACACTGCACTGCGGACCACAATGCAACACAACACACTGCACTGGGAACCACACTGCAACACACTGTACTGGGGACCACACTGCAACGCACTGCACAGGGGACCACACTGCAACGCACTGCTCTGGGGATCATACTGCAACGCACCGCAAGGGAGGCCACACTGCAACACAACACACTGCACTGGGGATCACTCTGCAACACATCTGCACTGGGGACGACACTGCAACGCACTGCACTGGGGACCACACTGCAACTCACCGCACTGGGGACGACACTGCAACAGAACACACTGCAGTAGGGACCACACTGCAACACAACACACTGCACTGGGGACCACACTGGACAGAGGACAACACTGCAACACACTGCACTGGGGACCACATTGCAACACAACGGACTGCACTGGGGACCACATTGCAACACAACAGACTGTACTGGGGTCCAAACTGCAACACAACACACTGCACTGGGGACCACAGTGCAATACACCGCTCTGGGACACACACTGCAACACAACACACTGCACTGGGGCCACACTGCAAAACAACACACTGCACTGGGGCCACACTGCAAAACCCCGCACTGCACTGGGGCCCACATTGCGAAACCCCGCACTGGGGATCACACTGCAACATACCTCACTGGGGACCACACTGCAACACAACACACTGCACTGGGGCCCTCACTGCAAAACACCGCACTGAGGACCACACTGCAACACAAAATACTGCAGTGGGAAACACACTGCAACTCACCGCACTGGGGACGACACTGCAACAGAACACACTGCAGTAGGGACCACACTGCAACACAACACACTGCACTGGGGACCACACTAGACAGAGGACAACACTGCAACACACTGCACTGGGGACCACATTGCAACACAACAGACTGCACTGGGGACCACATTGCAACACAACAGACTGTACTGGGGTCCAAACTGCAACACAACACACTGCACTGGGGACCACACTGCAACACAACACACTGCACAGGGGACCACAGTGCAACACACCGCACTGGGACACACACTGCAACACAACACACTGCACTGGGGCCACACTGCAAAACCCCGCACTGGGGATCACACTGCAACATACCTCACTGGGGACCACACTGCAACACAACACACTGCACTGGGGCCCTCACTGCAAAACACCGCACTGAGGACCACACTGCAACACAAAATACTGCACTGGGGACCACACTGCAACACACTGCAAGGGGGGCCACACTGCAACACAGCACACTGCACTGCGGACCACACTGCAACACACTGCACTGGGGACCACACTGCAATGCAAAGCACTGCACTGGGGACCACACTGCAACGCACTGCACTGGGAACTACACTGAAACTCACCGCACTGGGGACGACACTGCAACAGAACACACTGCATTAGGGACCACACTGCAACACACTGCACTGGGGACCACACTGCAACACACTGCACAGGGGACAACACTGCAACACACTGCACAGGGGACCACACTGCAACGGGGACCACATTGCAACACAACACACTGCACTAGGGTCCAAACTGCAACACAACACACTGCACTGGGAAGCACACTTCAACACAACACACTGCACTGGGAACCACACTGCATCGCACTGCACTGGGGACCACACTGCAACGCACTGCACTGGGGACCACACTGTAACACAACACACTGCACTGTGAACCACACTGCAACACAACACACTGCACTGGGAACCACACTGCGACACAATGCACTGCATTGGGACCACACTGCAATGCAAAGCACTGCACTGGGGGCCACACTGCAATGCACTGCACTGGGGCCACACTGCAACGCACTGCACTGGGGACCATACTGTAACACAACACACTGCACTGGGAACCACACTGCAATGCACAGCACTGCACTGGGGGCCACACTGCAATGCACTGCGGACCACACTGCAATGCACTGCACTGGGGACCAGACCGCAATGCACTGCACTGGGGACCACACTGGAACACACCGCACTGCGGACCACACTGCCACACACCGCACTGCACTGGGGAACACACTGGGGTCCACACTGCAACACAACACACTGTACTGGGGACCGCACTGCAACACACTGCACTGGGGATCACACTGCAACACATTGCACTGGGGATCACACTGCAACACACTGCACTGGGGACGACACCACAACAGAACACACTGCACTAGGGACCACACTGCAACACACTGCACAGGGGACCACACTGCAACACACTGCACTGGAGACCACACTGCAACACACTGCACTGGGGACCACACTGCAACACAACATACTGCACTGGGGACCACACTGCAACACAACACACTGCACTGGGGACCACACTGTAACACACTGCACCGGGGACCACACTGCAACACACCGCACTGCACTGGGGCCCACACTGCAAAACCCTGCACTGGGGACCACACTGCAACATACCTCCCTGGGGACCACACTGCAACACAACACACTGCACTGGGGCCCTCACTGCAAAACACCGCACAGGGGACCGCACTGCAACACACTGCACTGGGGAACTCAAAGCAACACACTGCACTGGGGAACTCACTGCACTGGGGACCACATTGCAACACAACACACTGCACTGGGGACCACAGTGCAACACACCGCACTGAACCGGGACCCACAGTGCAACACACCGCACTGAACCGGGACCCACACTGCAACACATTGCATAGGGGACCACACTGCAACGGGGGCAACACTGCAACACACTGCACTGGGGACCACTCTGCAACACACTGCAATGGGGACCACACTGCAACACAACTCACTGCACCGGGACCCACACTGCAACATAACACACTGCAACACAACACACTGGGGACCACACTGCAACACACTGCACTTCACTGGGGACCACACTGCAACACAACACTTAGCACTGGGGTCCACACTGCAACACACTGCACTGGGGACCACACTGCACTGCACTGAGGACCACACAGCTTCACAAAACACTGCACAGGGGACCACAATGCAACACAACACACTGCACTGGAAACCACACTGCGACACACTGTACTGGGGACCGCACTGGGGTCCACACTGCAGCGCACTGCGCAGGGGACCACACTGCAACACAACACACTGCACTGGGGACCACACTGCAACACAAACTGCACTGGGGCCCATACTGCAAATCCCCGCACTGGGGACCACACTGTAACACACTGCAGTGGGGGTCACACTGCAACACACTGCACTGGGGACCACACTGCAACACAACACACTGCACTGGGGAACACTCTGCAACACAACACACTGCACTGGGGACCACACTGCAACTCACTGCATTGCGACCCACACTGCAACACAACACACTGCACTGGGGTCCACACTGCAATGCACTGGGTTCCACACTGTAACGCACTGCACTGGGTGCCACACTGCAACGCACTACACTGGGGACAACACTGCAACGCACTGCACTGGGGACCACACTGCAACACAGCACACTGCACTGGGGACCACACTGCAACACACTGCACTGAGGATCATACTGCAACACACTGCACTGGGGACCACACTGCAACACAACACATTGCACTGGGGATCACACTGCAACACACTGCACTGAGGATCACACTGCAACACACTGCACTAGGGATGACACAGCAAAACACTGCACTAGGGACCACATTGCAACACACTGCACTGGGGACCAAACTGCAACACAACACACTGCACTGGGGTCCAAACTGCAACACAACACACTGCACTGGGGACCACACTGCAACACAACACACTGCACTGGGACCGTACTGCAACACATTGCACTGGGGATCACACTGCAACACACTGCACTGGGGACGACACCACAACAGAACACACTGCACTAGGGACCACACTGCAACACACTGCACTGGAGACCAAGCAGTAACACACTGCACTGGGGACCACACTGCAACACAACATACTGCACTGGTGACCACACTGCAACACATCACACTGCACAGGGAACCACACTGTAACACACTGTACTGGGAACCACACTGCAACACAACACACTGCACTGGGGACCACACTGCAACACACCGCACTGCACTGGGGCCCACACTGCCAAACACTGCACTGGGGCCCACACTGCAAAATACCTCACTGGGGACCACACTGCAACATACCTCACTGGGGACCACACTGCAACACAACACACTGCACTGGGGACCACACTGCAAAACACACTGCACTGGAAACCACACTGCAATGCACTGGGGACCACACTGCAACACACTGCACTGGGGACCACACTGCACTGGGGACCACACTGCACAGCGGTCCAAACTGCAACACAACACACTTCACTGGGGACCACACTGCAACACAACACACTGCACTGGGGTCCAAACTGCAACACAACACACTGCACTGGGGACCACACTGCAACACAACACACTGCACTGGGGACCACACTGCAACACACTGCACTGGGAACCACACTGCAACACAACACACTGCACTGGGGTCCACACTGAAACACAACACACTGTACTGGGGACCACTCTGCAACACACTGCACTGAGGAGCATACTGCAACAGAACACACTGCACTGGGGACCACACTGCAACACAACACACTGCACTGGGAACCACACTGCAACACACTGCACTGGGAACCACACTGCAACACAACACACTTCACTGGGGACCACACTGCAACACAACACACTGCACTGGGACCGTACTGCAACACATTGCACTGGGGATCACACTGCAACACACTGCACTGGGGACGACACCACAACAGAACACACTGCACTAGGGACCACACTGCAACACACTGCACTGGAGACCAAGCAGTAACACACTGCACTGGGGACCACACTGCAACACAACATACTGCACTGGTGACCACACTGCAACACATCACACTGCACAGGGAACCACACTGTAACACACTGTACTGGGAACCACACTGCAACACAACACACTGCACTGGGGACCACACTGCAACACACCGCACTGCACTGGGGCCCACACTGCCAAACACTGCACTGGGGCCCACACTGCAAAATACCTCACTGGGGACCACACTGCAACATACCTCACTGGGGACCACACTGCAACACAACACACTGCACTGGGGACCACACTGCAAAACACACTGCACTGGAAACCACACTGCAATGCACTGGGGACCACACTGCAACACACTGCACTGGGGACCACACTGCACTGGGGACCACACTGCACAGCGGTCCAAACTGCAACACAACACACTTCACTGGGGACCACACTGCAACACAACACACTGCACTGGGGTCCAAACTGCAACACAACACACTGCACTGGGGACCACACTGCAACACAACACACTGCACTGGGGACCACACTGCAACACACTGCACTGGGAACCACACTGCAACACAACACACTTCACTGGGGACCACACTGCAACACAACACACTGCACTGGGGTCCAAACTGCAACACAACACACTGCACTGGGGACCACACTGCAACACAACACACTGCACTGGGGACCACACTGCATCGCACTGCACTGGGAACCACACTGCAACACAACACACTGCACTGGGGTCCACACTGAAACACAACACACTGTACTGGGGACCACTCTACAACACACTGCACTGAGGAGCATACTGCAACAGAACACACTGCACTGGGGACCACACTGCAACACAACACACTGCACTGGGAACCACACTGCAACACACTGCACTGGGAACCACACTGCAACACAACACACTTCACTGGGGACCACACTGCAACACAACACACTGCACTGGGGTCCAAACTGCAACACAACACACTGCACTGGGGACCACACTGCAACACAACACACTGCACTGGGGACCACACTGCATCGCACTGCACTGGGAACCACACTGCAACACAACACACTGCACTGGGGTCCACACTGAAACACAACACACTGTACTGGGGACCACTCTACAACACACTGCACTGAGGAGCATACTGCAACAGAACACACTGCACTGGGGACCACACTGCAACACAACACACTGCACTGGGAACCACACTGCAACAGGGACCACACTGCAACACAACACACTGCAACACAGCACACTGCACTGGGGACCACTCTGCAACACACTGCACTGGGGACCACACTGCACCACACTGCACTGGGGTCCACACTGCAACACAACACACTGTACTGGGGACCGCACTGCAACACACTGCACTGGGGCTCACACTACAACAGAACACACTGCACTAGGGATGACACAGCAACAAACTGCACTGGGGACCACACTGCACTGGGGACCACACTGCAACACAACACACTGCACTGGGGACCACACTGCAACACAACACACTGCACAGCGGTCCAAACTGCAACACAACACACAGCACTGGGGTCGACACTGAAAAACAACACACTGCACTGGGGACCACACTGCATGACACTGCACTGAGGATCATACTGCAACATAACACACTGCATTGGGGACCACACTGAAACACAACACACTGCACTGGGGACCACACTGCAAGACACTGCACTGAGGATCATACTGCAACACAACACACTGCACTGGGGACCACACTGCAACACAACACGCTGCACTGGGATCCACACTGCAACACAACACGCTGCACTGGGAACCACACTGCAACACAACACGCTGCACTGGGAACCACACTGCAACACAACACGCTGCACTGGGGTCCACACTGCAACACAACACACTGCACTGGGGTCCACACTGCAACACAACACACTGCACTGGGGACCACACTGCAACACAACACACTGCACTGGGGACCACACTGCAACACAACACACTGCACTGGGGACCACACTGCAACACATCACACTGCACTGGGGTCCACACTGCAACACAACACACTGCACTGGGGTCCACACTGCAACACAAGACACTGCACTGGGGTCCACACTGCAACGGGGTCCACACTGCAACACATCACACTGCACTGGGGTCCACACTGCAACACAACACACTGCACTGGGGACCACACTGCAACACAACACACTGCACTGGGAACCACACTGCAACACAACACACTGCACTGGGAACCACACTGCAACACAACACACTGCACTGGGAACCACACTGCAACACAACACACTGCACTGGGAACCACACTGCAACACAACACACTGCACTGGGGATCACACTGCAACACAACACACTACACTGGGGACCACACTGCAACACAACACACTGCACTGGGGACCACACTGCAACACAGCACACTGCACTGGGGACCACACTGCAACACACTGCACTGAGGATCATACTGCAACACACTGCACTACAACACATTGCACAGGGGATCACACTGCAACACACTGCACTGAGGATCACACTGCAACACACTGCACTAGGGATGACACAGCAAAACACTGCACTAGGGACCACATTGCAACACACTGCACTGGGGACCACACTGCAACACAACACACTGCACTGGGGTCCAAACTGCAACACAACACACTGCACTGGGGACCACACTGCAACACAACACACTGTACTGGGACCGTACTGCAACACATTGCACTGGGGATCACACTGCAACACACTGCACTGGGGACGACACCACAACAGAACACACTGCACTAGGGACCACACTGCAACACACTGCACTGGAGACCAAGCAGTAACACACTGCACTGGGGACCACACTGCAACACAACATACTGCACTGGTGACCACACTGCAACACATCACACTGCACAGAGAACCACACTGTAACACACTGTACTGGGAACCACACTGCAACACAACACACTGCACTGGGGACCACACTGCAACACACCGCACTGCTCTGGGGCCCACACTGCCAAACACTGCACTGGGGCCCACACTGCAAAATACCTCACTGGGGACCACACTGCAACATACCTCACTGGGGACCACACTGCAACACAACACACTGCACTGGGGCCCTCACTGCAAAACACCGCACTGGGGACCACACTGCAACACAACACACTGCACTGGAAACCACACTGCAATGCACTGGGGACCACACTGCAACACACTGCACTGGGGACCACACTGCACTGGGGACCACACTGCACAGCGGTCCAAACTGCAACACAACACACTGCACTGGGGACCACACTGCAACACAACACACTGCACTTGGGTCCAAACTGCAACACAACACACTGCACTGGGGACCACAGTGCAACACAACACACTGCACTGGGGACCACACTGCAACACAACACACTGCACTGGGGACCACACTGCAACACAACACACTACACTGGCGACCACACTGCAACACACTGCATTGTTGACCACTTTGCACTGAGGACCACACTGCATCAAAATGCACTGGGGACCACACTGCATCGCACTGCACTGGGAACCACACTGCAACACAACACACTGCACTGGGGTCCACACTGAAACACAACACACTGTACTGGGGACCACACTGCAACACACTGCACTGGGGACCGCACTGCAACGGGGACCACACTGCAACACAACACACTGCACAGGGGACCACATTGCAATACACCGCACTGGGGACCACACTGCAACACAACACACTGCACTGGGGACCACACTGCACTGGGAAACATATTATAATGCATCAGTGCGAACAGTATTCTGGGACATACACAACAATGCAGCAACGCTGCAGAGAACAACCATCTCTTTGAAACTTCACATTGCAAGTCACTGGCATTGGGAACCCTGCTGCAGTAATCAGAGCGACAGAGAGGTCTGCCAGGGAAGATTAGAATAGAACTCACTACTGCTTAAAAGCA